>NC_060146.1:74057892-75257892 GCF_021461385.2 Schistocerca piceifrons
CTCAGATGGGTGTACAGTTGCCTTGTCAGATGGCAAGTGGTTTACTGTCAGTAGTGCTTGTGCTAAAATAGATTTACGTTCTGCGTTAGGGGTACTGTGATGAGCATGTGTTTGTCCAAAATAGAAAAAGTGGAGAAGCCATTTGTTCAGTTCCGAATGAGAATTGCCGTACTTTTCAATATAAAGCCCAAGCAAAGGACTTACTATGCCATTGCAGTATTGTGAGCTGGAACAACATTTATTGGAATGTCATTACACCGGACAACAGTGATTTCTGACTAACTGAAGGTGGCTGTTAGGGAATAAAACTATTTTAACTGTAAGTAAAATGGTCACAAAAATCTTTTTATTGTTAACATCACAAATTATTTGAATTTTTTGTGTGTCTTAATCTGAGGGCGAACCATTTGGTAATAGCTGTGGCAAACAAGATGGAGGAAATCAATCAAAAATTAATCATGTGGAAAAATCTGCTTCAATTTCATTGCATTAAACATTCCCCACACATCAAGACAATCATTTGAGGATGAGGCGTGACTGAATATGTTTCAGTAATTGAATCATTTCAGCATGAGTTCTCAAAGAAGTTGCAAGACATTACACAAATGAAGATGGATTTCAATTTATTTGTCAGAGCGTTTTCACTTTTCTGTGCTGATGTACCTCACTACTTTGGACTTTAGGGATAGATGTATGGTGGAGCATCCACCTCAACAACTGTTTGTCCAATCCAGGAATTTACAAAACTTTTATAAAATATTACTCCAAGAGCAATAGTCTTGACTGCACAGACAAGTTGCTACAGTTATTTCAATGTTTGGTTCAACAATAAGTGTAAATGGTTTTTCTTCTATTATGAAACTGATGAAGTTCCACCAGTGTTCAGGTGTAACAGATTATAACTGCATAAATCCATGTATTTGACTGTATCACAAGCCATAGATCCAGAATTATTGCATATTCTAAAATTGAAATGTGTATAAGTTTATAAACATTACAGCATAAGATTAAATGGCTGTGTGTAGTTCTTTTTGTGGTTGTGCTCACTGTATTAGCACTATGTAATGTATTTATTCAATCATTTAATAAAAGCAATAGCTTTTCAAGAAAAATAAAAAGTTTAAAATAGACACACATGATAAATGCCTGCTTACAAAAGTTTACTGCAGTATTAATCTCATAGAAGTAGCTACACTGTATTACAAACATGTCTTCCTAAGTTTCCCGCACATGCAGCCTTCAGCATATAGCCATCTCACTCACACACTTGCTTGAAATAGTGCTTTTGTGGGTGAAGCTGGAGCACTAAGCAAACTCGACTGCACTTGTGGGAGGCGAATGTGCTCCAGGAGTGCAAATGATGGCTGGGCCTAAAGTAGAGCATACATTAAACTTATATAACATATAAATGCCCAGTACCACATGGGCCCTTTGATCGTAACTGGCAATGAAAACAACTTAAAATATCTAAATCTGGGGAGTACATGCCCCAGTAGTGCTGACAAAGACAGATCTTTCCAGATCAGAGCAACAGACAATATAAAAAAATTATAGAACCTTACTCTAAAAAATGCGCAAATCAGTAGCATGGCCAAAGGCTAATCATTCTTGATCAAAGTTAATTGACAGTGACAAAGTTTAAAAACACCTAAGCCTAGAAAATACATGCACCAGTAGTGCAGTTAAAGATCTTTCTAGATCAAGATTAACAGACAATTAAAAAAGTTAAAGATACATAAACGTAGGAAATGCATGCACCAGTAATGCAGTCAAAAGCAAGAACAAGACAAAATGGGTGGCTTACAAAACAAATAAATGCTTAAGTTGGTCACATCCTTATTATTGGGATGCTGATCCACATTAAGGGCTTCAGTTAATTCAACAACCTGCAGTATAAACCAAATCAGCTTACAGCAAGGGCAAGAAGTGATATTCAGCTGCAAAGTACAGGGATATTCTTGAACTGCAGCGGACACTTTACTGCCCACAATAAATGGTGCTCACTGTTATTCCTGCACTGGGCCAAGGAGAATTATGGTCGGTATATGTGGTCACATCCAGCAACCCAGGCAGCAGGAAACAGGCCTAGTTAAACTCCAAAGTATGTCCCACTGCTGCAAAAGGCAGAAGGAAGCAGCATCTCTGCAGTAGGTGTAGGCATACCCTCTGTCCCAATGCTGGGAGTGGATCTCCATGGCTGGCATTCTCATGCCAGGATCCAGAGTTACTGCTTCACAGTGAGTCAACCCCCAACAAAGAGATCTCTAGTATATGCTGTTAATCTCCCTCGAGGTGCCGCGAGGGTGCTACCTACAGAGATGCTACAGATACCGCAGGTAGGTAATGAAACTCAGACGTTTCACAAGCAAAGATATTGATATCATGACAGCACAGCTCAGTATTCTTCATCAATGCACTTCAGTCATTTCCATAGTATGAATGTAGATGATCGTGAAGTACTGGTGTGCTGCAGTCTGTTTTTGGACTTCGGTGTTGGTAGTGTCAGACATTTCCTGTGATCACTGCTTTTCTGGCTGCGATGGCCTAGCAGTTCTATGCACTTCAGTGCGGAACCATGTGGCTGCTATGGTCACAGGTTCGAATCCTGCCTTGGGCATGGATGTGTGTGATGTCTTTAGGTTAGTTAGGTTTACATAGTTCTAAGTCTAGGGGACTGATGACCTCAGATGTTAAGTCCCATAGTGCTTAGAGCCATTTGAACCATTTTTGATTACTGCTTCAGCTTAATTTAATGGCTTTACTGCTTCTGTATTTGTGTGGGTGGCACCTTGTCTTTGCAAGCAACCAGGCGAAGGTCCTGTGTTTGAGTCTCAGTCCACCACACAGTTTCAATCTACCAGGAAGTTTTGTATCAGCGCACACTCTGCTTCAGAGTGAAAATATCATTCTGGAAATGTCCCCCAGGATGTGGCTAAACCATGTCTCCACAATATCCTTCATTCCAGGAGTGCTAGTCTTGCAAGTTTTTGCAGGAGAGCTTCTGTGAAGTTTGGAAGGTAGGAGATGAGTAATGACAAAAGTAAAGCTGTGAAGACGGGTCAGAGTCATGCTTGGGTAGCTCAGTCAGTGGAGCACTTGCCCACATAAGGCAAAGGTCTCAGATTCAAGTCTCAGTTCGGCACACGGTTTTCCTATAGGTGGACACTCCACTGCAGAGTGAAAATTTCATTCTAGAGTCACAAATCCGAGAGGTGCATCATGATATCACTCCCATCTCATTGTTCCTGACTTCAAAATGTTGGTTACTAGATAATGGAAAACATAGTAAGATGGAAAACATGTAGTCTTAACACATCACTTTATATATTTGTCAGTGAGCTTGGGATAAAATTTATGATGGAGATTACTGTAAAAGCCATCAGTGTGTTGAATCAATTTGAAACTAACAGGATATACATTTGTTGTGGTTCCATCTTCTTTGCCATTTTCAGAAGAATGAAAATTCGCTAAAGGATGTAAATTTATTGGTGTGTGTATGTATGCCTGTATGAAGTGCTATGGATGAAGCTAAAATAATATAATCCACATTAACTTTTGCAGAAATTGAAAATTTGTGAAGATCATGATGCACGTGACCCACTACTGGTGAAAAAGGAGATGAGTGAAGTCTCATTTAGAGTATTTGTCTCTATGTAATCAAGATGTAGTTCACCATAATTAATAATGTATGAGTGGTGTAAAGCTTTTAATTATTACCTCAAAAAACTGGAGTTACCTAATTAATTTTTTGTTTGCTTGCAGGTACATGTCTGCACTCCTACTGCATATTCAAATCCATTGGTAGTGCATTGCTTGAGTTATTTTAGTTTTGAAACTTCCTGGCAGATTAAAACTGTCTGCTGGACCGAGACTCAAACTCAGGACCTTGCCTTTCGTGGGCAAGTGCTCTACCAACTGAGCTACCCAAGCACTACTCACGATCCGTCCCCACAGCTCAATTCTGCCAGTGCCTCGTCTCCTACTTTCCAAACCCCACAGAAGCTCTTTTGCAAAACTTGCAAAACTAGCACTCCTGGAAGAAAGGATATTGGAGAGACATAGTTTAGCCACAGCCTGGGGGATGTTTCCAGAATGAGATTTTCACTCTGCAGCAGAGTGTGCGCTGATATGAAACTTCCTGGCACATTAAAACTGTGTACCAGACCGAGGAATGTAAATGAACAAAACAGTTAAATAACTTTATTTTTAGAGGGTATAATTAAAACTTTATGACAACACCCTCCTAAGCAGATGAGCTCTATAGTCCCATTAAAATTACTTGTTAGTTGACGTCTGTCACTTGCCGCTATAGTGTTGCCACATTGGCTGCCGATCACTGCTCATTTATAGTTGATGCACAAACATGGCAGATCACTTCAGAAATGCTGCTAATGTGTAATGTGAAGCAATGTTATACAAAATGCTCTATTGACAGCTGATTTTAAGTGACCAATAGCTAAACTGCGGCAGACGATGCATTTTGTAGCCCTGAATGTAAACTCGTGTGTTAGTGACCACTTCATGATATGCAGTTTATGTAAGAAAGCTGTGGTCAGCAACCTGCTGCAGAACTAAAATCATGATCGCTTTGTTCACAGCGATTAAAGCTAATGTCTACAAGCAAAGTCAAGACTGAAAAAATTCAGTTTCAACACTAGAAGCAAACTGATTTCTCACTATTATTGGTTACCTGAAACCATCTTCACACTGGGTACATGAGCTGCTGGATTACCAACTGATGAACAGTTCTCATTGGCTTTTGGTTGCAGATTATAGGTGATACAGGCAGATTCCAAATGAAAAAGATTGATAGGAAGAAAAATAAGACCAATAAAAGAGTCAACAGAATGGTGAAAATGATGTGGCAAAGGATTAGCAATGAAAAATTACTTTAGAACCAGTTAACTCAATAAAAATAATAATCAAATTGTTTTGAATAGATTTAGAAATAATAAAAATTTGCAACAATTGACGAGGTTCAAACCTGCTGCCTTTTACACATTAGGTTTGTTCGCTAACTGTTGCCCTGTTCCACAACACTGGGTTAAGTTGCTAAATATAAATGTTGCAACCCAGTCACAATGATGAATTGTAGCCTTCAAAAAATCAGCTTCACACAATGTCATGCGATTTTCACACAATGTCATGTGAAGCTTATCGAATGTAAGCCCACTCTGTGATTATTTTAACTGTATATGTGAAGCTGTATCATGTCTTGTGCAAAAGTATCCAGTAGTGTTTGGGTAGTGCTGCATATGAAACATGTGGATTTCATTAACATCTGCATGTGTGTTTGTATGTGTATTTGTGTGTGTGTGTGGGGGGGGGGGGGGGGAGGGGGGGGCAGGTTTATCACATGTGATGAAAGACAAAATAAAAGTGCCAGACCCATGATTTGGGATCCAAATGCATCAAGAATGAAAGCCAGACAAGGAATTGGAAGTGAACAATGGTTATCACAGTTTGGCAGTGGCAAATGGTTTGGACATGACACTGAGTGTGCTTATCAGAGGAAACCAGCTCCAATGCAAGAAGTGTCAACTGCCAAGTAATTTTAATCAGATATAGTCATACTTAGCAGTTTGTGTGCTGTACAGTAACAGTCTACAGTGGTCATTTCTGCCAGCTAATGTACAGCGTGATTCATTCCATGTCCTTGAAGGCTTTCCTTCAAGATAGGATTAACAGACTGAAAGAATGCAACTGAATGAATGAATGAACAAATAAACAAATATTTTGCTTGACTGTATGTCAAATTGCAATAGCATTATGAAAAATATTTCATGCAAGATAAATAATAGTGTGACAGACCATTGCTTACCATACAGAGGAACACTCCTACACTGTGATGCATTCTATATGGGAATGACCAGCAACAAACTGTCCATTCGCATGAATGGACACAGGGAGACAGTGTTTGTTGGTAATGAGGATCACCCTGTGGCTAAACATGCCTTGGTGCACGGCCAGCACATCTTGGCACAGTGTTACACCGTCTGGGTTATCTGGATACTTCCCACTAACACCAACCTATCCGAACTCCGGAGATGGGAACTTGTTCTTCAATATATCCTCTCTTCCCGTTATCCACCAGGCCTCAATCTCCGCTAATTTCAGGTTGCCGCCACTCATACCTCACCTGTCATTCAACAACATCTTTGCCTCTGCACTTCCGCCTCGACTGACATCTCTGCCCAAACTCTTTGCCTCTGTATATGTCTGCTTGTGTCTGTATATGTGTGGATGGATCTGTGTGTGTGTGTGCGAATGTATACCTGTCCTTTTTTCCCCCTAAGATAAGTCTTTCCGCTCCCGGGATTGGAATGACTCCTTACCCTCTCCCTTAAAACCCACATCCTTTCATCTTTCCCTCTCCTTCCCTCTTTCCTGTTGAAGCAACCATTGGTTGCGAAAGCTTGATTTTTGTGTGTATATTTGTGTTTGTTTGTGTGTCTATCAACCCACCAGCACTTTCGTTTGGTAAGTCACATCATCTTTGTATGTATATCACACAAAATAACTCACTAGAGATACACTTTATTCATTTTTTATAAAGTGCTATGTTTTATCTCTGTTTCATATTAGGTTTATCTAAGAATTAGAAACACAAAAAATCTGCATATACCGTACCTGATAATATTAGAAAAGGATAAGTTACTGCTCACATTGAGTTGCAGACAGGCATAACAGAAAACCTACTAAACACATAAGCTTTTGACCATAAGGCCTTCTTCTGAAATAGATGACACACAGACACAAATTCCCACAAATGCAGCTCACACTGACATGATCACTGTCTGTGGCTGCTGAGGCCAGATTGCAGACAACTGCACATGATGGGAGAAGCAACATGGGTAGTGTTGGTAAGGAGGAGGCTGGGAGCGGGAGAGAGAGCAGAGTATGGGTGGGGGATGGTAAAGTGCTGCTTGTGGGAGCATGCAGGAATGGACTGGAGAAAGGATTGGGCAGCTAGGTGCAGCTGGGAGATAAGACAAAGGGTGGAACGGGGAAGAGCAGAAAAGGAGAGAAGTACAAAGACTGTGGGTGCACTTGTGTAATAGGAGGTTGTGTAGTGGGAACAGGGAAGGGGATGGGTGAAGGACAATGCCTAATGAAGGCTGAGGCTAGGATTGTTAAGGGAATGTAGGACATACTGCAGGGAGAGTTCCAACGTGCACAATTCAGAAAAGATGGTGTTGGTAGGGAGGATTCAAATGGCACAGGTTGTGAAGCAGACATCAAAATGAAGAATGTTGTCTTGGGCAGCATGCTCAGCAACTGGGTGGGATAGGTACCTATCCCCTCAAAGGCAGGGCTACCTGTGAAAGCACTCATGTGATCTAAAAGCTAAGCTGCAACCACTGTTGTTCGTTCTCTGCAGGCACGACAACCAGTCTGTCTGTCTGCATGAATAGCCACCAACAAACTGTGGCCTAGAAACAGCTTGACCACCCAGTTGCTGAGAATGCTGCCCAACAAAATGTTCTTCATTTTAAAGACTGCTTCATAACCTGTGCCATCTGGATCCTTCCTACCCACACCAGCTTTCCTGAATTGTGCAGGTGGGAACTCTCTCTGCAGTATGTCTTACCTCTCCTGGCCTCAATCTTGTCCTTCACCTACCTATCCTTCCCCATCCCAATCCAGCACTACAAAGCCTTCTATTCCACAAGCACACCCAGTCTTTTTACTTCTTTCTTTTTCCGTTCCTCCTGCCCTCTGTCTAACCTCCCGACAGCACCTAGCTGCCCTACCCTCTCTCCATCTCATCCTTGTATGCTCACACAAGTAGCACTTTACTGTCTCCCACCCCTATCCTGCTGCCCCGCCCCCCAACCCCCCCCCCCCCCACCCCCCCACCCCCACCCCAACTTCCTCCTTACCCCATCCCCACCACCCAGACTGCTTCTCCCATCACGCATAGTTGCACACAGTCTGACCTCGGCAGCAAGAGACAGTGGTCGTGTGAGTGTGAGCTGTATTTGCGTGAATGAGTTTGTATATGTTGTCTATTGCAGAAGAAGGCCTTCTGGTCAAAAGCTTACACGTTCAGTAGTCTTTTTGTTGTGCCTGTCTGCGACTTCACATCTCACTGTATGTTGAGCAGCAGTCTATCTGTATATAGTATTGTCATTTTTCTATCCTGGATTTTCCATTGTTTGATGTCTACATACCTGCTCCACAAACCCTCCTATGTTGCACAGTGGAGGATACTTAATATCACTACTAGTCGTTACCTTTCCTGTTCCACTTGAAAATGGAGCGAGGGAAAAATATATGTTTCCATACAACCCTGGCAGATTAAGCTGGTCAGAGGCCCAGGTAAATGAGGCCCCTGGACTCTGGCTTGCGTAGAAACTGATGTATTGTAATGCACATTTTCTAAAATATGAATAATATAGATATAATGGTTGACAAAAAAAATCAAGTATTTATAATGTGTGTACTCTGCATTCTAGTAACTGTAATACACATACTTAAAGATATAGGCAAGAAGCTTAGAATATGAATCAGCATTTAGCACCACAACCATCCAGTAGAATACAAAGAAATAATAAAGAATAGAATAAGTGAATTACCTTTATTTAATTGTCTGGAAACAAAGCTTGTACAGTTGTAATATAAGTAGTTTCATAATCTAAGTGCAAATAGTAGTTATTACTGGTATTATTATAGTATATGCTTTCATGCCTTTATTTTACTGCAATTATCAATAACATCACTGAATTCTTATTTCATTTGAAACTTTTCTTTCAGCTGACAAAATAGGCAGACTGTCTACATGTTCTTGACTCATCATAGAGTGAAGAAATTTTTTATTAGTTTCAGCTTAGAGAAACTTCTCTTGTGTGATGTGACTGAGATACAAATGGTCTAGAAGTATTGGATTATAAATGAGGTACATTGTCACAATTCACTGAAGTCCCATTTAAGTTCCATTTAATTATAAAATAAAGGATTTATTTGGCTGTCCATCTGGCAGCAACATCCACACTTTTTTTGGAGGGTCATAGATGTGTATGATACCTTTTTATTTCTTGCACCACCTGCTCTTTCTCTACCAGATTCTAATGCCAGAGCATCATCAGAAGCTCCAGTCAAAAATTTTGTTTCAACAATTTGGAAAATTTTGGTGATACCCTTCATGGCTGTGTATCATTCTGACATTTCTCATATAAATCGGTCTGTGCTGTCAAACATTGATTGACGATCTTCTTCTTGAACTGACAATGCAGTGCAGTGTCATGAGTTACTTCACCTGGTATGTTTTATCTACTTTTCTTCTTCCTCGTTGCTCAGTGTTACTGTCAATGTCATTGCATTTTTTAATACAAAAAGTAATGGCATTGTCTATAGTTGTAGTTCATTCTGTCACTAAAATCTCATTCAGGGTTTTTAATTTGGCAAGTCCTTTACACAGAATCAGTGGACTAAATTTACCTTCTCCAGTATCGTGCACCAAAAGTTGATGTAGGTCAAAAAGAAAAAAATCACATATAGCTGGAAGATGAAAGTTGCTGCAGATCTAGCATCAAGGATTGCCTTCGATGAATCTTGCATGTTGCAAAGTACTCACAACTGTTTCCCCCTTTTTAGTTTATGACTATAACTGAATCATAACAAACACTGCATGAACTCCACAAATATTTAAGAAATGATTAGCACAGGGAGTGAACAAATCTTTTGGACTAACTTCTCAAACTCCGTTACTCATGTATAGGGTGACTCTTGTTTACATTTAAAAACCAGCAAAGATACGTAGATGACTCTGAGACAAGTAATTTAATATAAGGCACATGGGCTGCACATGTTGGGAAATACCCAAAAAGTGGATGACAAATGTTGAATTTGTGACATCACCAGATAATGTGCTTCACTGCACGTGCAGCAATTGGACTTGTCGATTCTATTCTCACTGATAGGGAGCAGTGCTACACATTGCTCTGGTAGGCTACTCTGTTTTTGTAAATGTAAACTGATTTATCATAGACCTGTATTACCACTACCATGAGCATTATCATATCACATTGGGTAATGCAAGAACAAAAACAGAGTACCCTAGTGAAGCAATGTTTAGCACTGCCCCTACCGGCAGAGAAAGAGAAAATGAAAATGAGTGAGAGTCTGTGATAATGAAAGACAGAGTAAATGCCAATGAAGAAGAGAGAGAGAGAGTGACAGGGAGAAGAAATAGCAGCAGGAGGAAGGAAAGAATGAGATATTAGCAGTGAGAGAGAACAAGAGGGAAACAATGACAGTGAGAGGAGACTGTAATAGTAGGACAGAAGGAAGGGGCTGTGGCTGTGACACAAGAGACAATGACAGAGAGACACAAATAGATAATGGCAGTGAGTTGGGCTGAATGAGTGAGTGAGAAAGGGCAGCTGTGGGTGGACGGGTATGACCAACTTACAGCAGCGGACTAGTGGGTGTGAGTGAGTTACATTTAGGGTAGGGTGTGGGAGTTCGAGGTGAGTTGCCCATTAAAAAAAGCATAATTATGTTCGCATACCAAAATTTTTGGGAAAACTTTTAAAGGTGCTGAGGAAGGTAGAATGAGGCAGGTGGCACCCCACTTTTCAGTCAGTCTTTTAAATAAACCAAAACACAGTCGTATTTCTTATGCTCCAACATGAGCATTTTTCTGCTGGTTATTTAAATATTTGACCTTTCTTTGAAGGTAGTTCCTTTGTTAGAGACACTTCAGTCTAAAACAGATGCAACCGAGCGAGGTGGTTAGCACACTGGACTCGTATTCAGGACGACGACGGTTCAATCCCATGGAGGATGATGGTTCAATCCCACATCCAGCCATTCTGGTTTATGTTTTCCATGATTTCCCAAAATCGCTCCAGGCAAATGCCGGGATGGTTCCTTTGAAAGGGCACGGCTGACTTCCTTCCCTTATCTGATGAAACTGATGACCTTGCTGTTTAGCCTCCTTCCCCAAACAACACAAACCCAAAACCCAAAACAGGTGTATGTTTAACACCAACTGTACAGTAATTTTCCCGTGAGTAATCCCACTATCCCCCGTTACACTGTCACATATAACACTTGCCAATCGCCGGTTCTCATACCTACTGAGGTGCAGTCCATACTTATTGAAAATTGATCCTATCAACAGACTCAACTGTAACCACCGCAATGTGACCCATACACTGTCATCAATGACCTCTTAAGTCCACCTGCTTAGCTGGGTGGTAACATGCTTGCCTCCCATGCACTGGGCCCGAGTTCGACTCCTGGCCGGCTTGGAGATTTTCTCTGCTCACGGTCTGGGTATTGTGTTGCCCTCATCATCATTTCACCCTCATCATCGTCCGCAAGTCACCCAATGTGGTACCAACTGAAATAAGACTTGCACTTGGCAGCGAAACCGACACGGGACCTCCTGGTCAACAATGCCATATGATCATTTCATTTCATTTTTTTAATGACCTCTCAAGTTCATGTTAATACAGTAAAACCCACTTTTACACTTTTCAAGGGACTTTATAAAAATGTGTGAAAGACTGGAAAATGTAAAATGTGATAGATAACTTTTTAGGTAGTTAAAGTTATGCACAGTTTGGCAGCTGCAGGAGATAAATCATGAATTGTCCCAAATTTACCAATTGTGGTCTGCTGAGTAGAAGACCCAAGTGTCTAGAAAAGTAACATTTGTTTACACTAAATGAAGGCCATTGTTATGCTAGCATAATTTAATGTCAAATACATCAGTTTTTTCATCAACTAACATTGTTTCGTAAAGTGCAAAAAGTGGGAAAATTATAAATATGTTAATGAAAAAAATGGTTGCGAATTAATGCTGCAACCATAGGAAATTTGATGGGAGTGATAAAAAATGTTGTAAATGGCAGGAATTTTGGGGAACATAAAAGTAGGTTTATATGATATGTATAACAGCTGTATTAGGATGAGGCCAGTCATGACATTGAAACAGCTGTACAAGGTGCACATGTGTGCCACCAGGTAGAGTAGCTCTCTTTCCAGATTATACTTCAGGTCCCTATAAAGACTGTTCCCAGCTCCACCCACAGTCACTATCTGATCCTCTCTTGTAAAACTGCTACTTAACTCCCCCATGTTATCAGTCATATGAGTCAACCCTGCAACAGGCTTCACAATGCTAGTGACTTGGTACTCATTCCCCAACATGACCTACACCTGTTGGCCTACACCTCTGTTATGAGAATTACCTAAAGTAAAACAATCTTCTCTTTATTTGAATTTACATCTGATGTAGGATTGAGGTCTGCTGCATGCCTCCTACACCTACAGCTAAAAGACACTTCTCTCCACTAAACTCTGACAGTTGGTCAAATTTGTTGCTGATACACCAAGTGAAACTGTTTGAATGTATTCTGCTAGTAGCAGCCTTCTTACCAACTGTCAGTTCTCATTTCCCAGCCCCTTTCTCCCTCCTCATCATATCTAGTTCCACCCTTGAATTTTCTAAAGGTGAAGTTGAAGTCAGTATGACATTTGCATACAGATACACTGTGAGGCGTTTCAGAAGTTAGAGGAACATTTTTAGGCCACAAGTCATAAGATTTTGAAATCTTAATATCAACATCTGGAGCCTCTTGCTTAAAAAGGAAAAATGCTTAGTTAACTGTCATTTGTGTGATGTTTCTGCAAGCTAACTCTTTTCCCATGCTCATAGTCTACAATAGACTCTACATCCTTTATACCATGTGTTTGTTTGCTGATTTAATCATTTATGTGAAGGTTTTGTATTTTGAACAGATTATCACCCTATGAGCTGATGTCTTCTCTACCGAGAAAATCTGCTTTAGTACCTATTTAGGTCAACTTCCATTTACAAGCCTCTTTATTATTGCTGATTGTTTGAGGGGTTGAAGGAAGCACTTCAGAGAAAAACTCAGTTGTCTTGTACCTAAGTTCCTCAATCATACTTAATCATCAGTCGAGACTTTAATCATCCAACAATTAATTGGGAAAATTACAGTTTTGTTAGTGGTGGATGTGATGATGTCCTGTGAAACTTTACTAAATGCCTTCTCTGAAAAGTACCTAGGTCAGATAATTAGGCACCATACCCATGATGAAAATATATTGGATCTAAAGGCAACAAATAGACCTGACCTCTTCGAGGACGTCCACATCAAAACTGGTATCAATGACCACGACGCAATTGTGACAACAATGATTACCAGAGTACAAAGGACAACTAAAACAAGCAGAAAGATATACATGTTCAGTAAACTAGATAAAAAATCAGTAATGTAATATCTAAATGAGGAACTTGAAACTTTCAGCACAGGTCAGGAGCATGTAGAGGAACTCTGGCTCAAATTTACGAGGTTATTTTTCTTTTTCTTTTTTTGTGGTTTTAGGGCGCAAAACATCTAAGGTCATAAGCGCCCAATATAGAACCATAGAATGCTGGGACCATGAGGGTAAAAAACGGTTTCAAGGTCCAATACAGAAAGGAAGAGAAAACAAATCTAAAACGTCAAGATGTTACTGAAAAGTATCTAAAAGATGTCGACAAGACACTGGAGTCACCAGGTAGAAATCAAATTTCTTTTGTCATATAACTGCTTTTTAAAAAACTGAAAATGTGAGCCACAGCTCCCACGTCATCTGCTAAAATGTCCAGCAAATCTGGCAGCAGCCCGACCCTGAGACGTAAGGAGCTAAAATAGGGGCAGAGAATCAGGAAATGTCTGACTGTTAATGGCTGGCTGCAGGAAGGACAGCTGAGTGCAGGGTCGCCACACAACAAGTGGCAGTGACTAAAGCAGCAGCGCCCTATTTGCAACTGAGCTAACATTACTTCCTCCCTGCAAGACGGCCGGGAGGAAATCGACCAGGGTGTTGGGACAGGTTTGACTTCTCTGAGTTTGTTCCCATGAAGGGAGTACCAATGATTATGCCAAAGTGACGTGATACACCGATAGAGAAAATTATGAATATCTTGCAAGGGAACAGAGTAAGAAGCGAGTTGACCGAGATGGACTGCGGCCTTGGCTGCAGCATTATCAGCGTCATTCCCAGGCACACCAACATGGCCAGGAGCCCACATGAACATCACTTGGACTTCCCCATCCGGGAACAAATGGAGGCAGTACTGGATCTGTCAAACGATGGGGTGGACTGGATCTGGATCATCCAGACTCTGAAGGGCACTGAGGGAGTCAGACCAGATCACACAGCAAGTGAGCTGGTGCCTCTGGAGGTAGTGAACAGCCTGATAGAGAGCAAAAAGCTCTGCAGTAAAAATTGAGCACTGGTCAAGAAGCTAGTATTGAAACTGATCATCCCTGATGACAAAAGAACTGCTAACACCGTGGGCAGACTTGGAACCATCAGTGTACAAAAATATGCTATTGGCAAGTTGTGAGCAAAGTTCTAGAAATTTGCAGTGATAGGTCAGCATGGGAGTTGAATCCTTGGGTAATGAGCTGAGGTCAAAATGAACACAAACCTGTGCCTGAAGCCAAGGTGGTGAAGGGCTCTCACCCATTTGGAAAGTGGCATGAACGGTGAACTGCAGCTGCTGAAGCAGGTGATGAAAGCGGACACCGGGAGGCAGCATAGAAGAAACATACATCTCATATTGGCAGTCAAGAATGTCATCAAAGAAAGGGTCAATGGTTGGGTGGCCTGGCATGGAAGAAAGCCAACACGCATATCTACTGAGTAGGATGTTGCGCTGGTATGAGAGTAATAGTTCACCGGCTTCTGTGTATAGACTCCAACTGGGCTAGTACAAAAGGGACCAGTGGCGACACAGATCCCCAAATGGTGGGTTGCATTTGGACGGTGTAAGATAGATGGCCATGCAGAGGAGTAGACAATGCATCCATAATCCAACTTGGAGCGGACAAGAGATCGATAGAGGCGGAGGAGGACAGTCCGTTACCGCTCAATACATGAAGGACATTGAGGGACCAGGTGCAGCATGCAGCCATGTAGGACACGTGGGGAGACCAACTAAGAACTTCATTGCATCCACGAATGGGTGAGCATTTTGGCCCAGTTGTAAGGGCGATTGAAGAAATGCCTTATACCACCATAAGTTGTCACAAACTGATTTGGTAGCAGAAAAGCGGAAACTGTTTGTAACACTCCACAAAAAGAGTCGGTCCAGACAACGTTTAAGACAGCATTGCAGGAGACATGTCTGCTGGGAGCCGCAATAAATAACATAGTCGTCAATGCATAGAGAGCCCAAAATGCCAGCTGGTAGGTAGTCCATAATTGGGTTGATGGTTATGGCGAAGAGGACGACACTCAGTAATGGAGCTCTGAGGCACCCTGTTCTCCTGTGAAAAGGTGTGAGATAAGGAGGAACCCACACATATCCAGAAAACTCGGCCTGTCAAAATTTTCTGGATGAAAGTGGGAGGACGACCTCGAAGGCCCCATGTGTGCATAATACGTAGAATGCCTGTCTGCCAACAGGTATCATAGGCTTTCTCCAAATCAAAGAAAATGGCGACTGTTTGATACTTCCGCAGAAAATTATTCATGATGACCTCGACAGGGTGACGAAACGATCAACTGCTCAGCGGTAGTTTCAGAACCCACACTGAGCATTAGTGAGAAGATGGTGTGATTCCAGCAACCACAGTAATCAACCATTGATCATGCATTCAATCACCTTACAAACGCTGCTGGTAAGAGAAATTGGACAATAGCTGGAAGGAAGAGATTTATCTTTACCAGGCTTAGGTAGGGGAACAATAGTAGCTTCACACCAAAGCGTGAGAAATACACCGTGATTCCAAATACAGTTGTAGGTTTTGAGGAGAAAGCATTTTCCCACAAGAGGAAGATTCTGCAGCATGAGGACGTGGATTGTATCGGGCCCGGGAGCAGAAGACCTGGGTGAGGAGACAGCACGCTTGAGCTCCCTCATAGGAAATGGAGTGTTGTAGCATTCTCGATTCAAAGAGAGAAAAGAGATTGTACGAGCCTCCTCTGCCTGTTTCTGAGGAAGGAAGGCAGGATGGTAGCGGGTGGAGCTTGAAACATCTGGAAAGTACCTGCTCAAAGCGTTGGAAACATCTACAGGGTCGGCTATGACGTTTCCCGCCACAGTCAGACTAGGGAGTAGTCCCAGAAAGTCGGTGCAGGCCACCCCAAACGAGAGAGGACAGAGTAAATCTGTTGAACAAGCTGATGAAGCAAACCCAGCATTCTTTCTTGCTTTCCTTAATAGTACAATGGCACTGCACACATAGTTGCCTGTAGCGGATGCAGTTCATTAACTTAGGATGATAGTGAAAGACACGAAGTGCACGTTGTTGAGCACGAATCGCATTGCCGCATTCCACAGTCCACCAAGGGACCAGGACCCTATGGGGAGAAGTAGAGTAGTACAAGGGATAGAGGATTTGGCAGCCAAGAGAATAACATCCACGAGGTACTCGACCTGATTATCACAGCTGGTAAACGGCCATTCGTCAAAGACTGCTAAGGAGGAATAGAGCCGCCAGTCAGCAAGAGAGAATTTCCAATGAGCAGGCAGCTGTATCAGGGTATGACTGTACAGGCGAGTCACACAAGGGAAGTGGTCACTCGAGTAAGTATTGGAAAGAGCACACCACTTGAGACATTGAGCAAGCTGGGCAGAGCAGATCAAGATGTCTAAGTGGAATCAGAGAGAAACGTGGCTTCGCTGGTGTTAAGGCACACAAGATTAAGATGATTAAGAAGATCCACCAAAAAGAGAACCTCTTGGGCATGTGACAGGTGAGCCCCAAAGAGGATGATGGGCAATGGTGTCACCGAGGAGCAGAAAGGGTGGAGGAAGCTGAGCAACAAGCTGCATTAGGTCTGCCCTAGTGACAGCAGAAAATGAAGGGATATAAATGGTGCAGAGAGAAAAGGTAAATTTGGAAAAGAAAACATGGACAGCAACTGCTTGCTGGTGGGTGTGCAAGGGGATAGGAGAATGAAAAACATCATCTTGTAGAAGCAGCATGACTCCACCATGGGCAGGAATCCCCACAGTAAGGGGAAGGTCCATCTGTAGCGAAGTGAAATGGGAAAGAGCAAAATGGTCTTGAGCACGTAGCTTGGTTTCTTGGAGACAGACTACAAGCAGACATTGCAATTGCAGGAGCAGCTGGAGGTTCACCCTGTTAGGTGGAAGGCCATGGATATTCCATTGTAAAAGGGCCATAAAATTTAGGAACACTGGAAAATAAATAAGAAATACTTACCTCAACGGCCACTTAGGGTGAGTCATCGAAGGAGGACGGCCACTGGAATCCACAGGTGGAGGATCTTCGTCCATCAATGCAGTGGGATCAACGGAGCTTCCCCGGTGTCGGTCAGTTGAAAAGGACTGACGAGTCGAGGAGGGCTGACGAGTCGGAAAGGGGGAAGACTGTTTGCCTTTGGATGATTGTTTTGACTTTTGGCGATTCGCAGAAGAGCCAGACTGCTGCGAACTTAAGATACGCAAGAAATCTTCTCAGGAATAATTCTTTTTGAATTGACGGTTCGCTGGCTGGGTAAGGGCGAAGAGCAGGTAGCGGAATCTACAGCCCGGGAAGTGGGAGACGTAGTGTCAGCTTTATGGCGAGGCGATTTTGCCACCATTGAACTGAACCGTAAGTCACAAGTATGCATAGTCATGGTTTTTGTGGGATGGGGAAAGGATAACATGGTGCTGTAGCTTCCAGACGAAGGGACAGTCGGTTTACAGCCTGCCAACAGTTTCCAGGCAACAGGGAATGGTACCTTTTCCTTCACCCTTATCTCCTAAACAGTCCACTCTTCTTGATAGACAGTACAAGAATGAGAAGACGCAGCGTGTTCTCCATTACAATTGATGCAGCAGGGGGAAGGAGGTGGATAGGTGCCCTTGTGTGCATCCCTGCTACGAGTGACACATTTGACTGTGTTTTAGATGACGTGCTGATATGATTGAACTGGTGGCATTTGTAACATCTCGATGGATTGGGAATTTAAGGGCACACAGAAATGACGTCATAGCCAGCCTTTATCTTGGTAGGAAGCGTTAACCATTCAAAAGTCAGGAACCAAATCGACAGCTTCCTTCTTCATAACTTGATGAACAGCAGTAACACCTTGATCTGATAGATAATTAGTTATTTCGTCCTCTATCAAACCATCCAACAGCTGGGTGTAGATAACACCGCGGGACGAGTTAAGTGTCCTGTGAGCCTTCACTTTTATAGGATATTCATGGAGGATTTGGGCCTAGAGTAGTTTCTGGGCCTGGAGAGCACCATCAATTTCCCAAAGCAGAGTTCCATTGAGGAGACGAGAGCATGACTTCACAGGGCCGTCTATGCCATCCATGCCTTTCTGTATAACAAAGGGGTTAACTGTAGCAAAAGCCTGGTTTTTGTCTAAACGTGAGACTACTAGATATTGAGGCACAACAGGAGGAGACATTGAGGCAGGAGCCTCATTCAACTGTCTTTCATGTGAAACACTCGGAGAAAGAGAAGGAAAATCAGTCATTGGGAAGTAGTCCCCCATGATTTCCAGCGTCTCCAATGGCACACTCCTTCCAGCCAGGGGCCTTCCAAAGGGGAGCCCCCCACCTTAGGTGATTGTCCTCACCTTAGGTCACACCTCCCAAACGACAGAAAGAGGGACAATCAGCAGAGGAGTAAGGTAACAGCTCAGGAAATTACCCCTCCCTGGACCTGGCCTGTACCAGAGGGTATGTGCGGGCCCTGCATGCCAACCAAGGGCTGGGAATTATCCGTTACCAAGTCACCTGCTATGCATCAAATGCATGGGTTGCTATCAGGCACACACAGGGAGGAGAAGGAAAGATAAGAAGGAAAGGAAGAAAGAAAGAATGGCCTCAGCGGAGGAAAAGAGAGCAGAATAAGGAAAGAAAGGAACAAGGAAAGAGCAGAACAAAGAAAGAGCGGTACAGGCAAAGAGCGGTACAGGCAAAGAGTGGTACGGGCAAAGAACGGTACGGGCAAAGAGCGGTACGGGCAAAGAGCGGTACGGGCAAAGAGCGGTACGGGCAAAGAGCGGTACGGGCAAAGAGCGGTACGGGCAAAGAGCGGTACGGGCAAAGAGCGGTACGGGCAAAGAGCGGTACGGGCAAAGAGCGGTACGGGCAAAGAGCGGTACAGGGAAAGAGCGGTACAGGGAAAGAGCGGTACAGGGAAAGAGCGGTACAGGGAAAGAGCAGTACAGGGAAAGAGCAGTGCAGGGAAAGAGCAGTGCAGGGAAAGAGCAGTACATGAGAGAATATTCCTACAAGCAAACCAACACAAATGAGCTTCAAGAGCCCATGGAGGCACAAGACATCTCCCCAAGAGAGGGGTAATGGACAGGAGAAGAGGAGACAAGCAGCACAGATAGAGAAGCGGTGCTGCGAGGGCTGGGGCGCTGTGGTCGCCAAGCATGTACTCACCAAAGAACCGTGAGCCCCCTGGGTGGAAATTTATGAGAGTAGTTGACAATGTACTAGAAAGATATGTACTCAGCATAACAGTTCATAATGGGTCACTGTAAAGAAACTTCTAAAGATACAGAGATTATTGCACAAAATGTGTAAAGCAAAGCATAGGGCTATAGATAAAGAGATGCTGAATGAAACATGTTTGGCTGCCAAGAGAGCAATGCATGATGCCTTCAATGACTACCATAGCAGAATACTGCCAAATGACATTTCACGAAATCCAAGGAAATCTAGTCACATGTAAAGTCTGTCAGTGGCATCAAAGTTAGTGTCCAGCCTCTAGCGAATGAGACTGGATCTGAAACTGAGGGTAGCAAAGCAAAAGCTGAAATACTTGACTCCATTTCCAAATGTTTCTTTACAAAGGAAAATCCAAGAGAATTGCCCCATTTAATCCATGTATCACTGAAAAAATGAATGAAATATGTATTAGTGTCAGTAGTGTTGAGAAAGAGCTGAAATCATTAAAATTGTTCAAAGATCCAGGTCCAAAACAATCTGTCAGATTATATGCTGAATTTGTGGCTGAGTTAGCCCCTCTTCTCACTATAACCTAGCGTAGATACCTCAAATAAAAAACTGTGGGCAATTTTTGAGAAAAGGCAAAGGTCACACCTGCCTACAAGAAGGGTAGTAGAAGTGATCCATAGAACTACCATCAATATCCTTGACATTGCTTTTTGTAGAATCTTAGAACATATTCTGAGCTCAAAAATAATAAAGTATCTTGAACAGAATGACCTCTGCAGCAACGCCAAACAGCATGGTTCTCAAAAACACTGATCACGTGAAACCCAACTGCACTTTTCTCATATGGCACTGAAAGCTTTGGATTGAGGCAACCAGATAGATGCAGTGTTCCTTGATTTCCTAAAAGCATTTGATTCAGTACTGCATGTACTGCACCTACACTTATTGTCAAAAGTACGATTATATGGAGTGTCAAGTGAAATTTGTGGCTGGATTGAAGACTTCTTGGCAGGAAGGATATAGCATGTTATCTTGGGTGGAGAGATGTCATCAGATGTAGACACAACTTTGGGTGTGCCCCAGGGAAGTGTTATGGGACCCTTGCTGTTCATGTTGTACATTAATAACCTTGCAGACAATATTAATAGTAAAATCAGGCTTTCTGCAGATGACGCAGTTATCTACAATGAACTACTATCTGAGAGAAGCTACATAAAGATTCAGTCAGATCTTGGTAAGATTTCAAAGTGGTGCAGCTGCTTTAAATGTTCAGAATTGTAAAATTTTTCACTTCATGAAAAGTAATCCTATGACTATAATATCAATGAGTCACTCTGGGAATCGGCCAACTTATACAAGTACCTAGTTGTAGCACTTTGTAGGGATTGAAATGGGATGATCACGTAGGTTCAGTCATGGGTAAAGCAGGTAATAGCCTTCAGTTTATTGGTGGAATACCGGGGAAGTGCAATAAATCTACAAAGGAGCTTGCTTACAAATCACTCGTGTGATACATCCTAGAATACTGCTCATGACTGTGGGACACATACCGGACAAGACTAACAGGGGACATTGAATATACACAGAGAAGGGCAGCCCAAATGGTCAGAGGTTTGTTTGATCTATGGGACTTTCACAGAGATCTGAACTGAAATGGGAGACTCTTGAAGACAGATGTAATTTGTCCTGAGAAAGTCTATTTAATGAAGCTTCAAGAACTAACTTTAAATGATTACTCTTGGGATGTACTGCAACCTACTATGTATTGCTCACACTGGTATAGTGAGGATGAGGTTAAAATAATTATTACACACACACAGAGGCACTCAAACAATCATTCTTCCCACACTCCATATGTGAACAGAACAGGAAGTACCCCTAATAACTGGTGCAATGGGATGTACCCACTGCCATGCACCTCTGGTATTGTACTGATACAAATTTTGGTAGTCCCAATGTGATACATGTACCTTTGTGAACTTCTCATTTCTCAGAATGCATGCTGTTACAGCGTGATTACCTGTAAATACCACATGAATGCAATAAATGCTCAAAATGATGTCCATCAACCTTAGTGCATTTGGCAATAAGTGTAACGACATTCCTCTCAACAGCAAGTAGTTCGCCTTCCGTAGTGTTTGCACATTCATTGACAATGTGCTGACGCATGTTGTCAGGCGTTGGTGGTGGATCACAATAGCAAATAGCCTTCAACTTTCCTCACAGAAAGAAATCTGGGAACGTCAAATCCAGGGAACGTGTGGGCCATGATATAGTCTTTTAACGAACAATATGGCTTTTAGAATGGACATGTTTACTGTGGTTAGTACACCAGTTTTTGGAAACAAGCCTCAGCATGATTCCTTATATTTTTCTCCACAGATTATCCTTATAGCACTTTTCTGAAGTGGCAATAGCTTATTTAGAATTGCTTTGGTTGTTGCTCCCCATATTTCTATTCCGTAATTCAGGCGAGAGGAAAATACAGGTATGCAGTCTTTAGGAAAACAGTGTCTCTGCAGAACTTGCTGATCGTATTAATTGCAAATGTATTCTTAGACAAACTACATGCTAGTGTGTCAACATGTGTGTCCCACTTTAAATTGCTCTGAATTGTTAAAACGAGGAATTTTAAAAAATGGTTCAAATGGCTCTGTGCACTATGAGACTTAACATCTGAGGTCATCAGTCCTCTAGAACTTAGAACTACTTAAACTTAACTAACCTAAGGACATCACACACATCCATGCCCGAGGCACGATTCGAA
Source organism: Schistocerca piceifrons (assembly GCF_021461385.2). Taxonomy (NCBI): domain Eukaryota; kingdom Metazoa; phylum Arthropoda; class Insecta; order Orthoptera; family Acrididae; genus Schistocerca; species Schistocerca piceifrons. The sequence goes on from NC_060146.1 coordinate 74,080,074, forward strand.
CCTGCGACTGTAGCAGTAGTGTGGTTCCAGGCTGAAGCACCTAGAACCGCTCGGGCACACCGGCCAGTGAGGAATTTTATACTACACTCTTTTTTTACTAATTCACTGCTTATGTATAGTTTAATTTCATCATTAAAACTACTGTTGTTAAACTTCATGAAACATATTTTACTACTGTTTACACGCTAATGACCGTAGCAGTTTTGCGCCCTAAAACCATATCTACTGTTTACATTTATGTGCCTTTCATTGTTGTTGTTGTTGTTGTTGTTGTGGTCTTCAGTCCTGAGACTGGTTTGATGCAGCTCTCCATGCTACTCTATCCTGTGCAAGCTTCTTCATCTCCCAGTACCTACTGCAATCTACATCCTTCTGAATCTGCTTAGTGTATTCATCTCTTGGACTCCCTCTACGATTTTTACCCTCGACGCTGCCCTCCAATGCTAAATTTGTGATCCCTTGATGCCTCAAAACATGTCCTACCAACCGGTCCCTTCTTTTTGTCAAGTTGTGCCACAAACTCCTCCTCTCCTCAATTCTATTCAATACCTCCTTGTTAGTTATGTGATCTACCCATCGAATCTTCAGCATTCTTATGTAGCACCACATTTCAAAACCTTCTATTCTCTTCTTGTCCAAACTATTTATCATCCATGTTTCACTTCCATACATAGCTACACTCCATACAAATACTTTCACAAACGACTTCCTGACACTTAAATCTATACTCGATGTTAACAAATTTCTCTTCTTCAGAAATGCTTTCCTTGCCATTGCCAGTCTACATTTGATATCCTCTCTACTTCGACCATCATCAGTTATTTTACTCCCTAAATAGCAAAACTCCTTTACTACTTTAAGTGTCTCATTTCCTAATCTAATTCCCTCAGCATCACCCGATTTAATTTGACTGCATTCCATTATCCTCATTTTGCTTTTGTTGATGTTCATCTTATACCCTCCTTTCAAGACACTGTCCATTCCCTTCAATTGCTCTTCCAAGTCCTTTGCTGTCTCTGACAGAATTACAATGTCATTGGCAAACCTTGAAGTTTTTATTTCTTCTCCATGGATTTTAATACTACACCAAATATTTGTTTCATTTCCTTTACTGCTTGCTCAATATACAGACTGAATAACATCGGGGAGAGGTTACAACCCTGTCTCACTCCCTTCCCAACCACTGCTTCCCTTTCATGCCCATCGACTCTTATAACTGCCATCTGGTTTCTGTACAAATTGTAAATAGTCTTTCGCTCCCTGTATTTTACCCCTGCCACCTTCAGAATTTGAAAGAGAGTATTCCAGTTAACACTGTCAAAAGCTTTCTCTAAGTCCACAAATGCTAGAAACGTAGGTTTGCCTTTTCTTAATCTTTCGTCTAAAATAAGTCGTAAGGTTAGTATTGCCTCACGTGTTCCAACATTCCTACGGAATCCAAACTGATCTTCCCTGAAATCCGCTTCTACCAGTTTTTCCATTCGTCTGTAAAGAATTCTTGTTAGTATTTTGCAGCTGTGACTTATTAAACTGATAGTTCGGTAATTTTCACATCTGTCAACACCTGCTTTCTTTGGGATTGGAATTATTATATTCTTCTTGAAGTCTGAGGGTATTTCGCCTGTCTCATACATCTTGCTCACCAGATGGTAGAGTTTTGTCACGACTGGCTCTCCCAAGGCCGTCAGTAGTTCTAATGAAATGTTGTCTACTCCCGGGGCCTTGTTTCGACTCAGGTCTTTCAGTGCTCTGTCAAACTCTTCACGCAGTATCTTATCTCCCATTTCGTCTTCATCTACATCCTCTTCCATTTCCATAATATTGTCCTCAAGTACATCGCCCTTGTAAAAACCCTCTATATACTCCTTCCACCTTTCTGCCTTCCCTTCTTTGCTTAGAACTGGGTTTCCATCTAAGCTCTTGATGTTCATACAAGTAGTTCTCTTCTCTCCAAAGGTCTCTTTAATTTTCCTGTAGGCAGTATCTATCTTACCCCTAGTGAGATAGGCCTCTACATCCTTACATTTGTCCTCTAACCATCCCTGCTTAGCCGTTTTGCACTTCCTGTTGATCTCATTTTTGAGACGTTTGTATTCCTTTTTGCCTGCTTCATTTACTGCATTTTTATATTTTCTCCTTTCATCAATTAAATTCAATATTTCTTCTGTTACCTAAGGATTTGTATGAGCCCTCGTCTTTTTACCTACTTGATCGTCTGCTGCCTTCACTAATTCATCCCTCAGAGCTACCCATTCTTCTTCTATTGTATTTCTTTCCCCCATTCCTGTCAATTGTTCCCTTATGCTCTCCCTGAAACTCTGTACAACCTCTGGTATTTTCAGTTTATCCAGGTCCCATCTCCTTAAATTAGCACCTTTTTGTAGTTTCTTCAGTTTTAATCTACAGCTCATAACCAATAGATTGTGGTCAGAGTCCACATCTGCCCCTGGAAATGTCTTACAATTTAAAACCTGGTTCCTAAATCTCTGTCTTACCATTATATAATCTATCTGATACCTTTTAGTATCTCCGGGATTCTTCCATGTATACAACCTTCTTTTATGATTCTTGAACCAAGTGTTAGCTATGATAAGTTATGCTCTGTGCAAAATTCTACCAGACGGCTTCCTCTTTCATTTCTTCCCCCCAATCCATGTTAACCTACTATGTTTCCTTCTCTCCCTTTTCCTACTCTTGAATTCCAGTCACCCATGACTATTAAATTTTCGTCTTCCTTCACTACCTGAATAATTTCTTTTATCTCATCATACATTTCATCAATTTCCTTATCATCTGCAGAGCTAGTTGGCATATAAACTTGTACTACTGTAGTAGACATGGGCTTTGTGTCTATCTTGGCCACAATAATGCGTTCACTATGCTGTTTGTAGTAGCTTACTCTCACTCCTATTTTTTTATTCATTATTAAACCTACTCCTGCATTACCCCTATTTGATTTTGTATTTATAACCCTGTATTCACCTGACCAAAAGTCTTGTTCCTCCTGCCACCGAACTTCACTAATTCCCACTATATCTGACTTTAACCTATCCATTTCCCTTTTTAAATTTTCTAACCTACCTGCCCGATTAAGGGATCTGACATTCCATGCTCCAATCCGTAGAACACCAGTTTTCTTTTATCCTGATAATGACGTCCTCTTGAGTAGTCCCCGCCCGGAGATCCGAATGGGGGACTATTTTACCTCCGGAATATTTTACCCAACAGGATGCCATCATCATTTAATGATACAGTAAAGCTGCATGCCCCTTTGGAAATATTACGGCTGTAGTTTCCCCTTGCTTTCAATCGTTCGCAGTACCAGCACAGCGAGGCTGTTTTGGTTAGTGTTACAAGGCCAGATCAGTCAATCATCCAGACTGCTGCTCCTGCAACTACTGAAAAGGCTGCAGCCCCTCTTCAGGAACCACACGTTTGTCTGGCCTCTCAACAGATACCCCTCCGTTGTGGTTGCACCTACGGTATGGCCATCTGTATCACTGAGGCACGCAAGCCTCCCCACCAACGGCAAGGTCCATGGTTCATGGGGGGGGGGCTTTCATTAAAGTACTGTAAAATTTCATGTGTCATGTTATTACAATGGGTCTCTAGTTCTTTAAATGATTCCTTTCTACACACAATGAATGTATCACCCACATACAGAACTATTTTGGAACTATGAGTGCAATATCTTATGTCATTTACATAAATCAAAAACAGAAGAGGACCAGTACTGAGCCCTGGGGCACTCCATATTTTATGTTAGTGGTTTAGGATTTGTGGACACCACTTTCAGTTTTAAGCAGTACAAACTGTTTTTGGTTACTCATGTAAGATTTTATTAGGTTATGAGCAGAGCCTCTGATGCCAATGTTCCATAGCTTTTCTAATAGCTTTCTCACAGTCAAAGTATATACCTGCAACATGCTGCTTGTTCTCAGTGCCACTTATTATCTCTTCAGTTAACTGAGCCAGTGGTGTGCTGGTTGATTTATATTTTAAGAATACATTTTGATTTTCAAACATTAGGTTGTGCATCTGGAGAAAGTTTATAATTCTGCTGTATGTGACTTTTGCACCCATTTTGGTAAAGAGTGGAAGTATTGAGATGGGTCTGCTCTTTTTAATTTTGAGTTTGTCTCCTTTTTTAAAGATTGGTGTTACCTGAGCTGTTTTTAGTCTGTCTAGGAAGATGCCTAATTCTATTATGTTATTTACTGCTACAGACATATGTACAGACATTCTTTCTCTATGCACTTTTAATACATTTGTGGTGTCAATAGGTCACATCCACCACACAAATTACAATCTTTGGAACAATAACTGCTCTGATGAGCCACCATTTTTAATTCAGTCTGCCTTAGTACTTCATGCAGTGTTCATGTGTATCAGTCTTTATGGTAAAATATATGTTTATATAGGAAACTGGGAACTGTTTATTACATATATTACGATCAGTATCCAGAATCCCATATTAGTGACCCTGGACAAAAAGTTCTATGTCTTCCGTGACTTCCGCGCCGGTCATATAGAATCAACAGATTTCACATACGATGCCATGGCTACATCGTCGAACATTTTTACGGAGATTTGGAGACCCAGCTCTCACAACCAGGCCAACACAACCCTCCACCATCGGTTATTTCACAGCTAAGATTTGTAGTGTGAGGAGGGCTACGCGAGAGGCATTCAATGAATTCAAAAGTAAAGTTCTATGTACTGACTTGGCAGAAAATCCTAAGAAATTTTGGTCTTATGTGAAAATGGTAGGTGGATCAAAACAAAATGCCCAGACACTCTGTGACCAAAATGGTACTGAAACAGAGGATGACAGACTAAAGGCCGAAATACTAAATGTCTTTTTCCAAAGCTGTTTCACAGAGGAAGACTGCACTGTAGTTCCTTCTCTAGATTGTCGCACAGATGACAAAATGCTAGATATTGAAATAGATGAAAGAGGGATAGAGAAACAATTAAAATCGCTCAAAAGATGAAAGGCCGCTGGACCTGATGGGGTACCAGTTCGATTTTACACAGAGTATGCGAAGGAACTTGCCCCCCTTTTTGCAGCGGTGTACTGTAGATCTCTAGAAGAGCGTAGTGTTCCAAAGGATTGGAAAAGGGCAGAGGTCATCCCCGTTTTCAAGAAGCGACGTCGAACAGATGTACAGAACTATAGACCTATATCTCTAATGTCGATCAGTTTTAGAATTTTGGAACACGTATTATGTTCGAGTATAATGACTTTTCTGGAGACTAGAAATCTACTCTGTAGGAATCAGCATGGCTTTCGAAAAAGACGATCGTGTGAAGCCCAGCTTGTGCTATTCGTCCACGGGACTCAGAGGGCATAGACACGGGTTCCCAGGTAGATGTCGTGTTTCTTGACTTCCGCAAGGCGTTCGATACCGTTCACCACAGTCGTTTAATGAACAAAGCAACAGCATATGGACTATCAGACCAATTGTGTGATTGGATTGAAGAGTTCCTAGATAACAGAACGTAGCATGTCATTCTCAATGGAGAGGTCTTCCAAAGTAAGAGTGATTTCAGGTGTGCCACAGGGGAGTGTTGTAGGACCATTGCTATTCACAATATACATAAATGACCTTGTGGATAACATCAGAAGTTCACTGAGGCTTTTTGTGGATGATGCTGTGGTATATCGAGAGGTTGTAACAATGGAAAATTGTACTGAAATTTAGGAGGATCTGCAGCGAATTGACGCATGGTGCAGGGAATGGCAATTGAATCTCAATGTAGACAAGTGTAATGTGCTGCGAATACATAGAAAGAAAGATCCCTTATCATTTAGCTACAGTATAGCAAGTCAGCAACTGGAAGCAGTTAATTCCATAAATTATCTGGGAGTAGGCATTAGGAGTGATTTAAAATGGAATGATCATATAAAGTTGATCATTGGTAAAGCAGATGCCAGACTGAGATTCATTGGAAGAATCCTAAGGAAATGCAATCCGAAAACAAAGGAAGTAGGTTACAGTACACTTGTTCGCCCACTGCTTCAATGCTGCTCACCAGTGTGGGATCCATACCAGACAGGGTTGATTGAAGAGATAGAGAAGATCCAACGGAGAGCAGCACGCTTCGTTACAGGATCATTTAGTAATCGCAAAAGCGTTACGGAGATGACAGATAAACTCCAGTGGAAGCCTCTGCAGGAGAGACGCTCAGTAGTTCGGTACGGGCTTTTGTTGAAGTTTCAAGAACATACCTTCACTGAGGAGTCAAGCAATATATTGCTCCCTCCTATGTATATCTCGCGAAGAGACCCTGAGGATAAAATCAGAGACATTAGAGCCCACACAGAGGCATGCCGACAATCTTTCTTTCCAAGAACAATACGAGACTGGAATAGAAAGGAGAACCGATAGAGGTACTCAAGGTACGCTCCACCACACACCGTCAGGTGGCTAGTGGAGTATGGATGTAGATGTAGATGTAGATGTAAGGGACAATGATCTACGATCTTCAACGAGGATAACCTCTACTTTAGCAACTCCACAATGATCGAGTGTTATGCACTTACCTCAAACAATGGTCTTAGGTTTTGTTTCACTGGATTATGCACAACTACAAGTGAAAAGTGAAGTGGACGATCTACTAAATAGTGTGATGATTGATCGGTCATATGAAGTTCAAAGGGACCAAAATTCCCACACGTGCTTTTATCCTCTATGCGCCGTGACGTCGGTTACAGTAGTGCCATGTGCAATGCCTCCATTTGTGCAAAACACACATGCCGTCAGCTATTACCAACCTACGCCAGCCTCGCCTTCCTCACAAATCAGTAACAGACATTTTTATGCATCCAGTTTGCCAGAACAAAGGGTGTGTGGCCAGTGTGCGCGGAAAACTTTCATTGTTGCCACTTTAAGCTGCAGGCCACCTCCCTCCCCCTACACCCCACTCACCCACGGGGGGCCTCGATTCCGACCATACAACTACTCGCTCATTCCGCAGTAACGTCTCTGTCTGCCGTGCCGGCCTTCCGTGTCCTTTCTGAGATGGACAATATCAGTGCTATTCCTGCAATTTCCGGTCCAGTTTACGGGCTCTCATTACATGCCACTCACCTGTTCGCTTCTGTGGTACTGACCGTACCTGCCGTGTTGTGTTTTATACATCTACATCTACATGATTACTCTGCAATTCACATTTAAGTGCTTGGCAGAGGATTCATCGAACCACAATCATACTATCTCCCTACCATTCCATTCCCGAACAGTGCGCAGGCAAAACGAACACCTAAACCTTTCTGTTCGAGCTCTGATTTCTCTTATTTTATTTTGATGATCATTCCTACCACTGTAGGTTGGGCTCAACAAAATATTTTCGCATTCGGAAGAGAAAGTTGGTGATTGAAATTTCATAAATAGATCTCGCCATGACGAAAAATGTCTTTGCTTTAATGACTTCCATCCCAACTCGCGTATCATATCTGCCACACTCTCTACCCTATTACATGATAATACAAAACAATTTGCCCTTTTTTGAACCCTTTCGATGTCCTCCACCAATCCCACCTGGTAAGGATCCCACACAGCGCAGCAATATTCTAACAGAGGACGAACGAGTGTAGTGTAAGGTGTCTCTTTAGTGGACTTGTTGCATCTTCTGAGTATCCTGCCAATGAAATGCAACCTTTGGCTCGCCTTCCCCACAATATTATCTATGTGGTCTTTCCAACTGAAGTTGTTTGTAATTTTAACACCCAAGTACTTAGTTGAATTGACAGCCTTGAGAATTGTACCATTTATCGAGTAATCGAATTCCAATGGATTTCTTTTGGAACTCACATGGACCATCTCACATTTTTCGTTATTTAGCATCAACTGCCACCTGTCACACCATACAGCAATCTTTTCTAAATCTCTTTGCAACTGATACTGGTCTCCAGATGACCGTACTAGACGGTAAATTACAGTATCATCTGCAAACAGCCTAAGAGAAGTGCTCAGATTGTCACCCAGGTTTTCAGGCGTCTTCAGAGACATTACAACCAGCCATTGTTCTGAACGTGTGTGCTAGTAACATTTCTGCTCCGGATCCCAGCATGAACTCCTGTGCAGTGGGACCACAGACCTCCCAAGACATGCCGGATCCACCTGCATCTCCACCTCCAGACCACCTACCCAAGCTACCTCCTCTATACGAGAACAATCCAGTTTCAAGGTTCGCACTGGTGGAGCACCTCTTCAAGCTGCTTCAAGTGACTGGTGACTACTCCAAGTTGCTATGTTTGGTCACACACCTTCACGACCACTTGGATTTAATCTGTGATCTCCTACTTTCGCCTCCACCACCACCGAAGTATGAGTTTGCCAAGATAACAATATTGGACCGACTTGCCTGCTTGCCACAGGAATTGATAATCAAGATTCTGTACATGGAGCACCTGAGGGACCACACTCCATCACAACTTTCGCACGTCACCCTGTGGGCAGTATGGTCTGCCAAGTTACCTACCAACCTACAAATACATCTACTGCTGCACTCTTTTGAGTCTATCGGTTCTCGCCTATGCATTGCAGATCAGCTGTCCGCGCTCCTGCACCAGAAACACCCAGCTCATCCACCACTGCTGTGGGAAACTACACCTCCTGTTTACCAGCAGTCTACAGGCAGGGGCAGGGCCCATTCTGCTTCCATGCCTTCTACACCACCAGGCAGTACTCATTCACTCTTTCCTCTTTATGAGCACTCAAGAATCGCCCACGCTCCGTACGTCCCAGCTTACATCCCAGAACAGATTAACGAGGACAAGCCTCCCCTGCTATCACAGTCACTGCCACCACCACATCCAGCTCATCCGTGCTGGTGGTACCACAAGACTTTTGGGGCTGACACCAAGAAGTGCAGGTTACCTTGCCAACACTCAAACACCGACCGCAGGAACTAAGTGACGCTGAGACCTGCAGGAAATTTTGCAGTTGTCCCCTAACATTGCACTGCGTCCATTTGTCCCCTCAGCCGAGCAGTCATTTATACGTGACAGACATTTCATCGCAATTTGTCTACCTATTTGACACTGGCGCTGACGTGTCTATCATACCTTTATCGTTGGCTTTTCACCAACGAAGTCTCTCCTACGAGCTGTCAATGCATCAATGTTACAAACTGTCGGTTCTGTGAAAGTGATGGTGCACCTATCCCCTCCTCTGTGTTTCCCGTGAACCTTCTACATTGCCGACATCGATGAACCAATTCTCGGTATGGATTTTTTGTCCCATTACAAGCTCTCCTCAAACATAGTCCATGGTTCAGTGTTACACCACCCGTCTAACACTCAGATACCGTACTCTGGCACCCATTCTCCTTGTTCCGTTTCCGCCACAACATGGGATTTAGTTTGGGAGTGTTCCACCCTCGTGAGCAAGATTGTGACCTGTGTCACAAATCTACTTTCAGAGTACAGCTCAGCGGTGCACCTCCACTGGCAGAACAACGATCTGAAACAATGCATTGCTCACACTTACAACAAGCTCGCTGCGGCCTGCATCTCGTTGTTGAAACTGCAATCTGCAGTTCCCTCACTGGATCAAACTTCATCACCAAGCATCAGTTCGAACACTCATCAGGTTAGTTCAAAAGCATTCATTGCATGTGACAATTTGCATTCAGTGACCTCCGCACTACCCAAGTGCCCACTACACGCAATGCCTTGCGTTTCAAACAGTGTCTCTAATAATGGTTGCTCATGCAGCACGCCCACACCCACTACACAGGCAGTCGCCCTGCTAGTTGATAAACATTCTCCCTCTTCGGCGCACATGCCAAGCAACTGAGCGGCCACCTCTGGCCCTCGCACGACACCAGCGCCTCTCTCATCCGCGCTGGATGCCCAAGGCAAAGTTGACAACAGACAGTCACTGCTTGCCCCACTCCAGTCTGTGCTGCACGCACAGCCAACTTCTACAAACAAGTGCATGCCACGTTCGCGTAATAGGCATGTGACTTTCATGCTGCCTTTTCCCACTTGCTCTAACATCTAAGCCTCATCACATCCCACTCATCCCAAAACTCTACGTCAGAATGTTACTCAGCTTCATATGCAATTCTCAATCTCTTCCATCACTGACAGAATGACACACAAGATAATTACCACTGCTGGCCCTCCTATTAGAAACAAGGTTAGACACCTCAACCCCATTAAGTTGCACATGGCCCGGCAGCAAATTAATTAACTTCTGGAGGCAGACATCGTTTAGCCACTGTACAGCAATTGGTCTTCACCAATTCACCTCGTCACCAAACACGATGGTTCTTTTCGAATGTGTGGTGATTACAGATGTTTAAATTCTCACACTGTCATGGACATTTACCCCATGCGAAACATAAATGATTTCACTCATATGTTACCAGGTACCTCAATCTTCAGTGTGATTGATTGCAAACGTGCTTATCACCAGATTCCCGTAGCACCAGAACACATTCCAAACACTGTGATCATCATACCACTTGGTTTGTTCCAGTACAACTTCATGCCATTTAGTTTAAAGAATGTGGCACAAACATGTCAACTTTCATTGACTCAGTCTTACGATGATTCAAGTTCTGCTTCGTATACCTGGATGACATGCTCATTTTCAGCAAATCAACTGAAGACCATGAAGATCATTTATCCCAGGTCCTCCAGACTCTGGCATCCCATGGTGTTGAGGTCCACAAAGAGAAATTCCAATTGTGTCAGTCTTCTGTGACATTTCTGGCTTACACTGTCTCCACAGATGGAATACAGCCTCCCAAATCCCACATGCAGGCTATCACGTCATAGCCACCCCCAGCTACGTACAAAGAACTCAGACATTTCCTAGATACTATAAATTACTACTGCCATCATCTACCTTCTGCCGCCACTGTGCAGGCCCCACTGATGGACTCACTCTCCGGCAAACAAACTTTGGGTGTTAAACCAGTCCGTTGGACTAAACCCATGCTAGAGACTTTCAGGGCTCTTAAAACAGCTTTAGCTCATGCAGTCGTACTCGCCCACCCTGATCCATCTGCCGATTTGTTCATCACTACGGACACCAGTGACTCCACGGTCAGGGCAGTATTACAAGAGAGCAAATACGACACAGTTTCACCACTTCATTTCTTCTCCAGAAAACTATCTACAGCACAGAAGAAATATTCCGCTTTTGATAGAGAGCTTCTGGTGGTGTACAAGGCCATCAAACATTTCTGCACTGACATCAAGGGCTGTCCTTTCAACATTCTTACTGATCACAAACTGCTGGTGGATGACTTCTGCAACCTGCCAGAGGATCTTCCCCTCCCCCCCTCCACCCCACCCCACCCCCCCCCACCCCACCCCCGACCCGCCACTTTCACCTGTTCTCTCAATTTACTACAGACGTACGCTACATCAAAGGGATGGAGAACAACATCCCCGCTGATTTTCTCTCGCAGATCAATGCCGTTTCAAGTATCATCAATTTACCCAACCTCGCCACTCTACAGGTTTCGGACGAGGACACTCAGGGTCTTTTCAAGGACTCGCAGTCTTCGCTCATGTTTACCAAGGCTGAGTTTCCTGACATTTCAGATGAAGTGTGGTGTGACTCTTCTATGGGCATTCTGCGGCCTATTCTCCTGCCCACACTGCGCCGACAGGTTTTCGACGCCTTGCATAATCTCGCCCAACCCCGTCTCCAATCCACCACTCGCCTCATCACCAAGCGTTTTGTGTGGAAAGATGTGAAACAGGAGTTTCAAACATGGACAAACAACTGAATTTCCTGTCAACAAAACAAAATAGCACGTCACACCTCTCCACCACTCGGCAAGTTTGACATCCCTAAGGGACGTATCTGTAATGTATATATCGACCTTATCGGTCCCCTACCTCCATCAAAGGGCCACAGGTATATCCTGTTCACAAAAGACCGAATGTCTCACTGGGTGCTACCACTGTAGTTCACGGGTTATCTCAGGCATGTCATCATCATCCCTATTCACAGGTTTTGAAGATATTTCAGGTACTGGAGATGTGGATGCCCTGTCCTTCATTTTGCGCAGCAACGTACCACCTGACTGCATCGAGGACATGCCGATTATGGTGTTAGATAATCATGTGCTTGTACTGCTCACTGACAACACAGACCCAACCTTCATGATAGTGCACAGTTCGTCCCTCTCACAAGAATGCAACCCATCATGTGTTCGAGCTTTCATTTCTTTGGACAGCTCAGTATGCATTCAGGGAATGCATGCTCACATGCTGCCTCCTCTCCCATATCCAAGTTGGCCGATGCATGATTGTGCATCCTCGAAATGAAGCTTTTTTTCCTTTTGTCTTTTTTTAAAAACGTGTGCTCACACTCTTCAGAAAAATACTATATTGTACCTGTAATCGCTTCACCAGATTAATTATCTCATACTACTTCAAACGTAACATGGTTTCCATTTGCCACTCCTACAGTTTTGTAAACCTTTTGCTCTGCGATTGTTTTCTTGATGAAATCTGAATAGCCTGATCTGCCGAGTTGCTGCTACAACTCGGTGCAGGTTAGCACCCCATTGAGATATTTACTCTCGCCAGCGAAAATTATACATAAATGGACACTGCGAGCTGAAGTTCAAATCGCCTGCCTTTCCAGAATTTCAAAAGTACTGGTGCATGGCCTAACCTTGCTAACGTATCAAGCTGCCATCTGTTGGCGATGTTGAGCAACAGGTTTATAGTTGCACGGCCCGTCGTGTGGGAGAAAAAGGGACTAATTTTATTTCGTAATTAGAAGAGTCATAGAAAAATGTAGGAAGTAACAATCATATCCTTACGTACTTCAATTAGTTTGTTGACAAAATTACTACAAGCACCTGTGTCTCTCAGCTGCAGTAAAAAGATTATTTCATACTAATCATAATATGTGGTAATATATGCTATTATATTATGTAACATTAGTCATAGTGATAATTGTGAGCACACTGTTTTTACTTATAAATATTCGAAGGGCAGTGCCACGAACAGTGGTAGCCCCATTGTGCGATTAATAAGCAAGTAGACTTAAGGTGCGTGTGCGATATGTGTAGTATTCAAATACATTCTCGGGGGATACCAAAAGTGGCAGTGAAAGAGAATAGGAGATAATAATTTTATCTTGGAACTCTTCCATTTGGCCCGTGTTTGCATTGTAAAACATCAGAAATTGAGTCCACCTTGATCCAAAAGCACCTTGTTGTTTGTTTACTTATTTATTTCCCAAACTAGTTTCGGTGACAAATATTGCCATCATCAGTGGGTTTTTATAAGTGTAAGACATGCAGAAAATAGCATACCAGTTATACAAACACATTATTACATTTTTACTGTTCATCTTTTGAAATATAGTTGTCCATAGATACTTTCATGCTACCTTATTTATTGTATGTTATGGTATGTTTTGAGAATCATTCTCACTGTTTGAGACATATTTTCTGTGTTTTTTCTGTATTGCCATTTTTTTCTCAGCATACATCATGTCATCTGCAACTGTGTTTACTAACAGCCAACTCACACAGTTATGCCGCAAACAGCTAGAATAATTCTCAAAACATGCCATAACATACAATAAATAAGGTAGCATGAAAGTATCCACAGAAAACTATATTTCAAAAAACAAATAGTAAAGATGTAATAATGTGTTACTGTGTTGTATAACTATGCTATTTTCTGCATGTTTTAGATTTTAAAAAAAAAAAAACAGATGGTGAAACTTGTAGCCGAAACTAGTTTGGGAAATAAATAAGTAAACAAATAACAGAGTGTTTTTGCATTAAGGTGGACTCAATTCCTGATTTTTTTTTGTTAGAATGGGAGATGGATAGAGGTACTAGCAGTGGGAGCTATAAGAGAGAGTAGATATTGGTCAGTGAGAGACTGCTGCTGTAAATGAGAAAGAGAGAGATCAATGGAAATAGTAGCAGTGGGAGTAAAATAGAAGTGAGAGCAGAAATGAAAAATATAGAAGTGTGGACATCATAAGTTGGCTTGCAGGGTCTGGACCCTCCCAGACTGGTGAACTTTAATGTGTAGAGCAGCTTTTGGAATGAAATTTTAAACATGTGGATATAGGGGATTGATTGATTAATTGAGAGTGGTTTGGGAAAAAACAGTGCAGGCATAAGAACTGCGATTTTGATGCTAGTCACAGAAGAAAGAGGATCTGCTGAAGGTGGATGGATCCAGTCAGGGGAATCAAATTATAAAATAATGGACATTAAACAAATACAGTAAAGACATACAAGGTGAAACCAAATCAAAAAACTGGAAAAAAGAGGGGCAGTATGGGGTCACAGAACAAGAAGGCTGTAAAGGAAGTCCCAACCACAACCAACCTGCCCCTGCTCGAAGACTAAAGTAGAACCTTATATATGGAAATAAAAACCACTTTCACGGAGGAAACTGAGGACCAGTTCAACCATCCGTGAATTGTCTGCTAATATTAAATATAAGGAATTGGAAAGACTATACTTAACACGAAGAGCCGAAAGAAGGGGACATTCCAACAATATGTGAGATATCATCAGTTTGGCTCCACAACCACGTTGTGAGGGTGGGCCGTTACATAGGAGGAAACAATGGGTGAGCTGGGAAGGAAGAGCGCAGTAGGCTCCTTGACTGTGCGGAGTTTATCACTATGAGCAGTAGCACTCCAGATGGCATTCCACTTTTAGACAAAGAGAGATTTGACGTAGATCCGCATATCCACAGCGGGAATGATGAAAGGAAGTGGGGGGTAAGTATCTGCTTCTCTAGCCGAATGGTCAGCCAGTTCATTCCCTGGGGTGCCCACATGACTTGGGACCCAGAGAAAGACTACTGAACAAGAGGCTCGCTCAAGGACAGAGAGAAGGTCATGGATAGCAGATACCAAAGTGTGATGAGTGTAGCATTGGTTAACAGCCTGCAGGCTGCTCATGGAGTCTGAACAAATTAAAACACTGTGGAGGGAGGCCTCAGAAACAAAAAGGAGGGCCCTGTGAATGGCTAGAAGCTCTACTGTGAACACATTACATGATCCCGGCAATAAATGGTGTTCGAAGCCAGTAGGAGACATGAAAGCATAGCCCACCTTATCGCCTTAGAACAATCAGTGTAAAAGATGTTGGCACCCTGGAACTCTGCAAGGATGGCATGTACAAGATGCTGGAAAACCATAGGAGTGACAGAGACCTTAGGACCTTGGAACAGATCAGCCCTAATCCATGGTATAGATGCCATCCAGGGGTGGGGGGGGGGGGGGGTGGGGGGGGGGGGTTATGGAGGAAGGAAAGACACAAAGTGCAGTCCAGTGAGTGGAGATGAAGACCCCGACAGAAGTGAGATGCATGCCAACTTACAATCCCACCTGTGGGCACGTGTTAGGAGGGAGACATCCCTCATTGGCAAAGAGCATAGGCACACAGGATGGTCAGGGAATTGGTGAGTGGAAAATTTGGAAGAAATAAGGAGTTGGCTCTGTCAGATGTGTAAAGGTAGAATCCCTGCTACTGTGTGGAGACTATCAGTACTATTATTGTGAAAGGCACCAATAGCCAGACGCATTCTACAATGATGGACGGGGTCAAGGAGTTTCAAAGTGGAAGGAGCTGCTGAGTCATAAACCTGGCTACCATAATCTAGTCTGGATAAGACTAGAGCACAGTAAAGATGGAGAAGAGTGGGATTGTCTGCACCCCAAGGTGTGTGGGCCAGGAGGTGGAGTGCGTTAAACTGCTGCATACTTGTAGTCTTTAGGCAGCCAAGTCAGCTTGTTATCAGAAATGAGGCCCAAATAATGGGACTGTGCTACAACATCAAGGAGCTGGTTGCCTGAATAAAGTTATGGATTGGGGTGTACCATGTATCAACAACAAAAATGCATAACCTGCATTTTGGAAGGAGAAAACTGGAAGCCTGGTGGCCCACACAGAGGCCTATCGGATGGCACTTTGGAGTTGGTGCTCAGCAGATGCTACCAAGTGGGGGCTGCACAAGATGCAAAACTTATCAACGTACAATGCTGGGGTAACCAGAGGGCCAACAGAGGTCACAAGCCCATTGATCGCAATGAGGAAGAGTGTGGCACTTACTGCAGAACCCTGTGGGATACCATTCTCCTGAATCTGAGGGGCGCTGAGTGAAGTGCCAAGTTGAACCTGGAAGAGAGGGTGAGATAAAAACTCATGGATAAAAATTGGAAGTGGACCACGGAAGCCTCAGTCATGGAGAGGAACTAAAATGTGATGGTGCCAAGCCATGTCATACGCCTTATGTAGGTCAAAGAAGACCACAACAATGTGTCGGCGGTGAGTAAAAGCCTATCAGATGGCTGATCCCAATTGAAGTAAATGGTCAGTTGGAGATTGCCCTGCTCAGGAGCCACACTGATAGGGGACAAAAGGCCCTGATATTCCAGTATCCAACATAATCTGAAGTTGACCATCCATTCGAGCAGTTTACAAAGTACATTTGTTAGGCTGATTGGGTGGTCACTGTCTAGAGACTTTGGGTTCTTCCCGGGCTTAAGGATGTGGATAACCATACTGTCTTGCAATTGTGACAGGAAAGCACCCATGAGCCAAATACAGTTGAAGACCCTGAGGAGTTGTTGCCTCTGAGGAGTGTCCAAGGGCTGGATAATTTGGTTGTGGATGGAATCCAGGTCTGGGACTGTGTCTCATGAAGAGCTAAGAGCCTGCACCAATTCTCATTCAGTGAAGGCTGCATTATAGGGCTCAATGTGGTGTGGGTTGAAACAGAGTGGGGAGGTCTGTTCAACTCTGTGTTTCTGCCGGAGAAAGGTAATAGGGTAGGAAGAGGGGGACGAGGCCATAGCAAAGTGTGTCACGAGGTGTTCTGTGAGGACCAATGGATCACTGCACAAAGTACCTTGGAGCTTCAGACCGTGGACAGTTGACTGTCGCTGCCAACCAGAAGGCTACGGAGCTGGGATCAAACCTGCAATGAAGAAGCAAACGTCCCCAGGGAGGAAACATAGTGCTTCCAGCATTTCTTTTTGCTCCGCTTAATAATGTGACAAGCCTTAACATGGAGACACTTAAAAGTGAGGAGGTAGGTCAGTGAAGAGTGTCGCTTAAATTGCTGCAGTGCCCATCGGCCATCCTGGACAGTGACTGTGACATTCTTCGTCCACCATGGTACTGGTCGACGATGAAGTGACCTGTGTATAGTGGGACAGCAGTGCCAGCAGCATGAAGAATAGTGTTAGAGATGCCTTTCATGCTTACATCAATGGAATTCGAGAGGGAGTCATCAAAATGTACACCAGACACATATAAAAGCCACTTGGTCCTGCAGAATACCCAACATGGGGAGCCATCGAATCACAGGAAAGTCATCACTGCTACGAAGGTCATCATGGAATGACTGAAGTAGGGAAGCCACGAGGGCAGGGGAGGAGATTTTAAGATCAATACAGAGGGGCCATGAGCAGCACTGAAGTGGGTAGGGGAATCATCATCATTGAAGAGACACAAATCTAGTTTCGTGATAAGTTTGTCAACTAGGATACCCCTACCTGTTGTGACAGTCCCCCACAGTGCATGGTGGGCACTGAATTTTCCCCAAGGAAGAGAAATGGTGGCAGGAGTTGCTGGATTAAGGTAGACAGTGAAATGTAAGGAAGTGGTCTACCTGGAGGGAGGTAGACATTGCAAGTGGTGATTTGCGGGGTCATTTGCACTCGAATCACTATCACTTCCAAGTTGGTACATAGGGGGATCCAGTCACTAAAGACATTGGAGCAAACCAAAGTGCAGAACCCACCAGATGCTACCATCGGGCAGTAGCATTCTGACAGAATGCCCAATATCCACGAAATGTTGGAGAGTGGTCATCATGGAAATGTGTTTCTTGAAGAACAGGACAGAATGCAGAATAGGAGAAGACAAGACATTGCATTTCTGGTAGGTGATGATAGTAACCATTGCAATTCCACTGGATGATCATGCGGCGAGAGTCCAAGGTAGACATAAAGAAGCTGAGGAGGAGGTCAGGTCACTCGATCACTAGTCATCACTGACAACGATGGAGTGACATACGTAAATAAGATGTCAGTCTCAGGTTGTGAGGAGGGAGATGGCACCTCAAGGGGTACCAGGAGCACCTTGTCTTAGGATTTTTGTTTCTTCTTCTTCTCTTTCTGAGGTGGAGGAGGGCACGTCACAGGGAGAGTACTGGCTTCTCCAAGATCTGGAACTGAAAGAGAGCAGGCGACCTCGGGGAGCACAGATGGTGCACCTCATGGCCTAGTGATGGTAAGAGCCTTCTGGCTTGAGAGACACAGGAGAGAGGGATCCCAAGAGGGAACCTGATCACCAGCAGATGCTGAAGAGGGAGGGCACTTCTTTGGCTGGGGAGGGGAGTGGCGCCCTGATGGGAGGTCGTGGGAAATACAAGGGTGGGGGAGGGATAAGGAAGAGGGAGGAGGAAGAAATGAAGTAACAGAGCCAAAAGTTGAAGATAATGACACTGGATGGAATCTCTCATTCTTTTGCTGAGCCTCAGCATAAGACAGGCAATCTAGGGACTTCTATTCTTGGATATTCTTTCTGTCTTGTAAGCCGTGCAATCCGGCAAGTGAAGGGAATGGCGGTCAGCACAACTGACACACACAGGTGGCAGAATCTGATTGAACATATGCCTGCAAGAGTGGAAGCTGTAATCAAGGCTAAGGGTGGGCCAACACCATATTGAATTCCAGGATTACCGATGGAGGGTGCCATGAACTTGTAAGTCATTTGCAACCAGGTGCCCAGATACATTTTATCACATAGCATATGTCTTCCCATTGTATTGCGTACCTTTTGTGTAGTGACTGTGGCACCCATTCCATGAGGGAAGCCTCTGTGTTCTGCCACCTGTGTGTGTCAGTTGTGCTGACCGCCATTCCCTTCACTTGCCAGATTGCATGCGGGGGAGGGATAAGGATGAGGGAGGAGGAAGAAATGAAGTAACAGAGCCAAAAGTTGAAGATAATGACACTGGATGGAATCTCTCATTCTTTTGCTGAGCCTCAGCATAAGACAGGCAATCTAGGGACTTCTATTCTTGGATATTCTTTCTGTCTTGTAAGCCGTGCAATCCGGCAAGTGAAGGGAATGGCGGTCAGCACAACTGACACACACAGGTGGCAGAACACAGAGGCTTCCCTCATGAAATGGGTGCCACAGTCACTACACAAAAGGTACGCAATACAATGGGAAGACATATGCTATGTGATAAAATGTATCTGGGCACCTGGTTGCAAATGACTTACAAGTTCATGGCACCCTCCATCGGTAATCCTGGAATTCAATATGGTGTTGGCCCACCCTTAACCTTGATTACAGCTTCCACTCTTGCAGGCATATGTTCAATCAGATTCTGGGAAGTTTCTTGGGTAATGGCACCCCATTCTTCATGGAGTGGTGCACTGAGGAGAGATATCGATGTCGGTCAGTGAAGCCTGGCGTGAAGTCAGCATTCCAGAACATCCCAAACATGTTCTATAGGATTCAGGTCAGGACTCTGTGCAGACCAGTCCATTACAGGAACATTATTGTCATGTAACCACTCCGCCACAAGCCGTGCATTATGGACAGGTGTTCGATTGCGTTGAAAGATGCAACTGCCATCTCCGAATTGCTCTTCAACAGTGGGAAGCAAGAAAGTGCTTAAAACATCAATGTAGGCCTGTGCTGTGATAGTGCCATGCAAAACAACAAGGGGTGCAAGCCCCTCTGTGAAAAACACGACCACACCATAACACCACTGCCTCCAAATTTTACTGTTGGCTGGCACTACACATGTTGGCAGATGACATTCACTGGGTATTCACAATACCCACACTATGTCACTGGATCATCACATTGTGTACTCTTACACACATTATGACCCTCTTCAGCTGTCGGTGGCCTCTGTCAGTCAACAGGCAAGATTGGCCTGTACACTTATGTGCTGTACATGTCCCTTCACATTTTCACTTCACTATCACATTGTAAATAGTGGATCTAGGGATGTTTTGGAGTGTGGAAATCTCACAAACAGATGTGTGACACAAGTGACACAAAATCACCTGACGATATTCAAAGTCTGTGAGTTCCGCGGAGTGCCCCATTCTGCTCTCTCACAATGTCTGATGGATACTGAGGTCACTGATGGAGTACCTGGCAGTAGGTGGCAGTGCAATGAGGGGTGGTGGCAAGTGGGGGGGCTATGGGTGATATAGCCCCCCCCCCCCCCAATGGAGTATCATATTACTATGGACAAAATGACTCCAGAAATCTGCAAATATATTAATCCAACAGATTCAATCATTTTTTATAATTATGTAGCAATATAGGTTGCAATGTATTTCAAACACATTTTAACAAAAGAATAAGAGCGGCAAATAGCTTACTATCTAAGCCAATAAATATCATTTAACTTAAAATGGCTGTCTTATTATTAATTAATACACATTTTTTTACCCTGAACTCCAAAACGGTTACCAAAAACTACTTTGAGGAACACCAAATTTTACCAATTTGTCAGTGGAGGACCCCAACTCTTCTTTCATTAAACAATATTCTATTCCCTCAAACCCCTCCCCCACCACCCTTTGACAGACTTCTAGAATCGCCGAAGCACGATGCACCTAATATGAAAAACATATATTTTTGGGGGTGTCCGGATACGTTTGATCACATAGTGTATGCCCAAAATGCAAGCACCAAAATCATCACATAGGTGGAGGGATGTACGGCTGTATGCCACATGTGTAGCACATAACCTTGACCTTCTCTGGGAGGGTATCCCCTCAAAAACCAGAATGAAGCTGACAGCATCAGTGCAGTTGTCTTTGTCACCCTTCTGTACACACCGAACAAAATGAATGCCATGCCGCTCCAAATTAGCCTGGAGTTCCTCATCAGTTTTCAGGATGGAGCCACTATGAAAAATTACTCCCTGGACCATATTCAGGGATTGGTGAGGAGTAATAGACACCAGGACATTGCCAAGATGATCACAAGCATGAAGAGCTGTGGTTTGGGTGGCAGAGGTAGATTTGATCAACAGAGAGCTTGACCACATCTTACTAAGAGACTCAACTTCATCAAAGTTGTCCTGAATATTTTCCAAGTAAAAAAATGGCTTTGTGGTGGTGAATGTGTCCCCACCCATCATAGTACAGACAAGGTAATGGGGAAAGGGTTTCATCCCAAGACAGTGAGCCTGGCCCTCCTTCCACAGTGTAGCCATGGAAGGGAAGGTTGCCAGGTCATATGACGCAGTATTCAACAATCCTTCACTATTAGAAGAGACAGCCATTTAAGAATGGCCAGATTTTTGCAGCATGATATGCTTCATGTGGCAAGCATCCATCCTGATACTACCCACTCCAACCAGGGCTCTCTCCATGGGCGCCACCCAGCCACGGCATGGGCCATCTGGCATGGCGGCCACTACTGGGAGTTATGATGCTCCAAGAAGATAAGCAACCACTCCTTGGCATACGTGGGGAGGGAACAGCTCAGTTATCAGTAGTGTGATCCCTGTGTTCTCAGGGGGCTTAGTGATGTGGGCACATAACAGCCCCACCAAGTGGACTGGCTACATGTGCTGGTGACCTAGTAGGGTAGAAGGGGGCTGCAGTGGGGAAGGGAGAGAGGGAAGGAAGGGGGGAGAGGAAACCACTCCGGAGACACTAGGGAGGGAGTTCTTTGGCATATGGCTCAAACTAAAAACGGGAAATTTTGAAGTGGAGGTCAGACCTAAAGTGGGGATCTAAATGCTAAATAGGATGAAAAAACAGGCAAAAGGAACAAAATTGCAACCAATACGGGAAACCAGATGGACAGCTAGGTCGACATAAATCAGAACATCGAGAGAGGGGAAGGAAGTGGCAATGGGGAAGGAGTGAGGATAGGGAGGGAGGGCAGGGTGAAGGAAATGCAGCCAGGGAAGGAAGAATTGGCTGCAATAGCTCGGTGCCTGTGTGCGCTATGCACAAACTCATGAGAGAACTGTGAGCTCCCTGGGCGTGGATATAGGGGAAAATTTTTTGAGTTATGGTAGAGACAGTGGCAGTGGGAAAGAAAAAGAAGGAAGTGTAAGTGAGAGAGGAGACAGTGGCAGTTGGATATATCATAAATCAGTGAGAGAAAAAGAAGACAGTTGCAGTGAGAGGGAGATGCTGAGTGTGAAGGCTTCAGTAGAGAGACGGGGGAAGAGGATTAAAAATGCTCTGTGATAAACACATGTGAATATGTTCACATGACAAAATTTTTGGTGAGGAAGGCAGAATCAGGATTGAGGCAGGTGGTCTTTTGAAGAGGGACATATTTGCCTTTGTGGTGCTCCAACAGGAGCATTTTTCTGCTGGTGATATTTTCCACTATATTTGTCCCATACATTGCTTGTGTGACATAGGAAAAAAAATTGTTTTCATACTTCACTTTGAATGGGATAGTGCTGTGCCTATGGCTGTAATTTTTGAGCTGAGAATGGATGGAAACTTGAGAGGCTTTCTTCTGAACTAAGAGTTCCAGCAAGAAGAATAATGCGGCTGATGAAAGTCAGCAGAGAAAACTTGCAACCCTCAAGAGCAGCTCAGTTGTTTGCAGTAAGATTCACAAACGCGTACAGTGCGACAATTTTGGAACTATATGGGAAAACATAAATAAGTTACAAACTACAATGTGCACACACTTTATTCAGCATATGGACATCACTAAAGATATTCGGATTTATGTTATGACATGTTCAATATGCCTGCCATCATTGTGGATGATGTAGCACAGATGGATCATGAAATTCTGCATAACCCACTGAAGTGTCAGAACATTGGTGCTGTCGGTGACTTCCTAAATGGCTGTTTTCAGCTCAGGGGTTATTGCTATACACCTTGTCTCTAATATAGCCCCACAAAAAAGCAGTCACACGTGTTCAGATCCAAAGAATATGGCGCCCAATCAGGATCCGTACCACTAGCCTCAGGGTTACTAAGAGCCAGAATGTGGTCCCCAAAGTGCTCCTCCAAGACATCAGACTCTCTCCTGCTTCGATGGGGTTGAGCTCCATCCTGCATGAATCACATCTTGTTGAAATCAGGGTCACTTTGGATACTGGGGATGAAACTAGCTTCCAAGACCTTCACATACCATTCAGTAGGAACCGTGCCATCAAGGAATATTGCACCAATTATTCTGTGACTGGACATTGCACACTACACAGATACTTCTTGATCACGAAATGCAGATTCTCAGTCCCCCGAAGGCACCACTTTTGCTTATAGATGAACCCATCCAAATGAAAGTGTGCTTCATTGCTAAACCAAACCATACAGTTCATACTGATTCCCATCATGTCCTGTGTCCAACCATACAGTCTGAATGTCCTAACACGAACCATTCAGAAGTTATGACGATTTTCTTTCATATAGTTCAATAATTGTTACCCCATGTATATACTAGTAGTGGTAGTTTTATTTATCCATAGATCTCTTTTTACAAGGATATTGCACATATCTTGGTAATAGAAATTAAGAACATCAAAAGTAAAATAATTCACATATACCGACTGTTACAGATTTTCAGGTTGGGACTGGTAGTCGGCTGTGACCTTATAGTGAGAACTGACTTGTCATTTCCTTGAAATAATTTAGAGAAACCACAGGAGACCCAAATCAGGATTGCTGTATGAAAATTGGAGCCTCAACCTTCCCAGATACAGGGCCACACTGTTTAAGATAGTGCTACCTCATACAGTTTCTCTCAATGTACTGTAATTATTTGGTATAGAGAATGTTAAAATTTTGTTAAATATGTGTAAAGTTTTGTGTATTGTCTTACCAAGTTTCCCAAGTGATTTTACTTTCGCACATCAGGAAAATTCTTCTGGCATCTTTTTATAGCCATGCTATTCTTTTACAGCCATAGCTATTCTTTGTTGAACATGTCCCTTATAATTTGTAGTAATGAACTTTTCTTCTCAGTGTTGCCTAATGAGAAGGACAAAATTTCTTTCTTTCATTTGCAGCTGTATTCTTACTATAAGCACAGCTGCCATACATTCCAGTTGTCTTTATCATTTCTGTGATACAATAACTTTTGTTTGTCATTCAGAAATGACTTCTGGTGTAGCAACTTCACTATTGCTCAAGACAGTAGCTCAGATACTGTTGTATAGACTACATAAGAATTAATCTAGTAACATGTCTCCAATGTGTAAGTGTCTCAACATAATTTATTGTCACTCAATAATTATTCTTAGATATGAAACAGTTATGCTCAAGGCATTGGCAAATATTATATTCTATAAAAGTAAAAGCTAAAATATTCTTATTCATTTTTTTTCATTCGGTACTTTTAGCATTTGTTAGAATGAATTCTGTAATTTTAAAAATCTGCCTGTAGCATGTGTCATACATTTTAAATGATGCAGTATACTTAGTGTACAACACTTCTACAATTCTGCACCTGCACCTACACCTACACCTACACCTACACCTACACCCTGAAAGCCATTATGGGAGGTACATAGTGGAGGGTACATCCCATTTTACCAGTTATTAGGGTTTCTGCCTGTTCCACTCATACATAGGGTGTGGGAAGAATGATTGTTTGAATGCCTCTGTGTGTGCAGTAATTATTCTAATCTTATCTTCACAATACTTATGTGAGTGATAGATAGTGGGTTATAGTATACAGGGTGATACAAAAAGGTACGGCCAAACTTTCAGGAAACATTCCTCACACACAAATAAAGAAAAGATGTTATGTGGATATGTGTCCGGAAACGCTTAATTTCCATGTTAGAGCTCATTTTAGTTTCGTCAGTATGTACTGTACTTCCTCGATTCACCACCAGTTGGCCCAATTGAAGGAAGGTAATGTTGACTTTGGTGCTTGTGTTGACATGCGACTCATTGCTCTAGTGTATTAGCATCAAGCACATCAGTACGTAGCATCAACAGGTTAGTGTTCATCACGAACGTGGTTTTGCAGTCAGCGCAATGTTTACAAATGCGGAGTTGGCAGATGCACATTTGATGTATGGATTAGCACGGGGCAATAGCCGTGGCGCGGTACTTTATATCGAGACAGATTTCCAGAATGAAGGTGTCCCAACAGGAAGACGTTCGAAGCAATTGATCGGCATCTTAGGGAGCACGGAACATTCCAGCCTATGACTCACGACTGGGGAAGACCTAGGACGATGAGGACACCTGCAATGGATGAGGCAATTCTTCGTGCTGTTGACGATAACCCTAATGTCAGCGTCAGAGAAGTTGCTGCTGTACAAGTTAACTTTGACCACGTCACTGTATGGAGAGTGCTACGGGAGAACCAGTTGTTTCCGTACCATGTACAGCATGTGCAGGCACTATCAGCAGCTGATTGGCCTCCATGGGTACACTTCTGTGAATGGTTCATCCAACAATGTGTCAATTCTCATTTCAGTGCAAATGTTCTCTTTACGGATGAGGCTTCATTCCAACGTGATCAAATTGTAAATTTTCACAATCAACATGTGTGGGCTGACAAGAATCCACTCGCAATTGTGCAATCACGTCATCAACACAGATTTTCTGTGAATGTTTGGGCAGGCATTGTTGGTGATGTCTTAATTGGGCCCCACGTTCTTCCACCTACGCTCAATGGAGCACGTTATCATGACTTCATACAGGATACTCTACCTGTGCTGCTAGAACATGTGCCTTTACAAGTACGACACAACATGTGGTTCATGCATGATGGAGCTCCTGCACATTTCAGTCGAAGTGTTCGTACGCTTCTCAACAACAGATTCGGTGACCGATGGATTGGCAGAGGTGGACCAATTCCATTGCCTCCACGTTCTCCTGACATCAACCCTCTTGACTTTCATTTATGGGGGCATTTGAAAGCTCTTGTCTACGCAACCCCGGTACCAAATGTAGAGACTCTTCGTGCTCGTATTGTGGACGGCTGTGATACAATACTCCATTCTCCAGGGCTGCATCAGCGCATCAGGGATTCCATGCGACGGAGGGTGGATGAATGTATCCTCGCTAATGGAGGACATTTTGAACATTTCCTGTAACAAAGTGTTTGAAGTCATGCTGGTACGTTCTGTTGCTGTGTGTTTCCATTCCATGATTAATGTGATTTGAAGAGAAGTAATAAAATGAGCTCTAAGATGGAAAGTAAGTGTTTCCGGACACATGTCCACATAACATATTTTCTTTCTTTGTGTGTGAGGAATGTTTCCTGAAAGTTTGCCCATACCTTTTTGTAACACCCTGTATTCCTAGAGTGATCATTTAAAGCTGGTTCTTGAAACTTTGTTAATAGACTTTCTCAGGATAGTTAATGACTATCTTCAAGAATCTTCCAGTTCAGTTCCTTCAGTATCTCTGTGATACTCTCACATGGATTAATCAAACCTACAACCATTCATTTAACCCCAAAGTTATTTAATAATGATTAAAGATTAATGCTGCACTGTTCATTAATTTCCCACTCCCAGTCGCTAACACACTGTCAGGTGATGTCAGGCCATTTTCTGCACCATAACTTTCCATTTGCTAACCTGAAAAACTGAATCAGCATCCCTCCATAACAATTGAGGTGTTGAGTTCAGAATGATAAAGTGTAATAAGAATTACACATTGCATAGCTTTGGGATCAAGTTTTTCCAGAAATGGAAAAAGATAGAAGGAAAAAACATAAGTATAGTGCGAAAGTGTCGTATGGAATATAAATAGATGACACATAATAGTCGTATTTTTTTCATAATTTATTTCACTGCAAGAGAAAGAGAGGCATAAACAGTTCAACAGTATTCTCATGATTACATACTCTGCACTTACTAGTAGCTTTGATGAATCAATCCACTTACTACCAGAAGCACGTATAAACTTATTTGCTTTTATGAACTGTATTATCACTTATGTACAGTACTGAAGAAAAGAGGCACTAATTATGTTTTGGTGAGAAATTTTTACATTCGGAGACAGACACTATGATACACAACCACATGTATAACACTGTAGTAGTGATACATTCTTTGATACAGAGTTGGCCACTGATTCATTGTAGCACTCTCTACTGATCACTGCACTTCGCTGATGCAGAAACAATTACACGGGAAATGTAGGCTCTGTTTATTCCACACCCATGCTATTTGGAGTGGATTTTAAAGAAGGAAGAGGAGAATAGTTTTACCTTTGGTTTTATGTTTGAAGTTTGAGCTTTTATTGATTATGTAACCAAACAACAACAACTATAACTATAACAACTATGACTATGACAACATCAACTATAACAACAAATTTGAATGTACTCAAGATCATCTCATTTATAGTAGGCAACATTACCAAAAGAATTACATGTATACTTGAATTTGAGATTATGAAATTACTTTCCATTGCTTTACAAATGAAGTGTACATCATCATACTATGTGATTACATAGATGTTTTACTCAGATTTACATACATGATTTGTTGAATTCAGAATGATTTTTATTTGAAATGTGCATCAGCACAACTGGTACAAACACTTTTGATTTACATTAGTTACTTAGTATATACAACCGATATTTGATTTCCTATGTGATTCTATAAACTGATGGAACTTATTTGCTATATATTTGCTTACACATGCTGTATGATTGATATGAAACACTGACAATATTAGCGAAAGTACAGGTTGCTACTCACCATAAAGATGACCCACTGAGTTGCAGACAGGAACAACAAAAAGACAATTACAAATTATAGCTTTTGGCCAAAGCCTTCTTCAGCAAAGAAATGATAGACACCTTCACTCAAGCAAGCACATCTCATGCACATGACCGTTACCATTGACAGCTCTGACTGGAATATGGCTGTCATATGAGTAGCAGTCTGGAGTGGGACTGGGAAGGGTAAGGATAGAAGGGTACACATGAGGGGAGAGAAGAGGGCAAAGACTACATAGTGGCGAGATGAGACTGAGTGTCAGGAGTTTGGGTGTGGAACCTTGACATTTCATTTTCAGAGAGTTAGCATGAGGATCCATTGTGTAGTGTGATAAAAAGAAAGAATCACAATTCAGTTGGGGATCACCAATTTAGGGGATGCCAATATCATATACCTTTAATATACAAGATTGTCAATGTAAAGAGTTTATTATGTCTTTCCACATCACACAGTGACATTAGATCCAGGAGAGCTATGAGCACCTTGTTCACCTTTGTCAGTGTGAATCACATATCTGCTACTGAACAAGTGCTCATCTCTCTTAAGGTATGCACTTTAGGGCCCTTGTTTACCCCACTTTTTTCTTTTTGCAGTTTAAGGAAATGGTCCTTTAAGTTTCTTATATTTTTTCTCCTTTTTTTTCTTTTGTTTTTGTCACCCAGCATGTATATATCTGAGAAAGTTAATCATCGAGACTGAGAGATGTGATCACAATGAAATTTATTCCACAAATTAGGGAGATAACACTACACAAATGATTAACATTACAGACCTGAACATGCACTATGGCTGTGAAGCCCACCTGGCTAGCTGCACAGCAGTGTCGAGGTCTGGTGTGCTGGCCAGCCTGTGGATGGTTTTTAAGGTGGTTTTCCATCTACCTCGGCAAATGCAGGCTGGTTCCCCTTACTCCACCTCAGTTACACTGTGTTGGTGATTGCTGCACAAACACCGTTTCTAGGTATGCGTACAACATAATTATTCTACCATGCAAACATTTGGGTTTACACTCATCTGGTATGAGACCTTCACTGGGTGCTGAACTGCACAATAACCCTGTGGTGTCACCGCCAGACACCACACTTGCTAGGTGGTAGCGTTTAAATCGGCCGCGGTCCGTTAGTATACGTCAGACCCGTGTGTCGCCACTATCAGTGATTGCAGACCGAGCGCCGCCACACGGCAGGTCTAGAGAGACTTCCTAGCACTCGCCCCAGTGGTACAACCGACTTTGCTAGCGATGGTTCACTGACAAAATACGCTCTCATTTGCCGAGACGATAGTTAGCATAGCCTTCAGCTACGTCATTTGCTACGACCTAGCAAGGCGCCATTACCAGTTACTATTGATGCTGTAAAACATGTACCGTCACGAGCGATGTTCAACATTTATGGATTAAAGTTAAGTATTCCACCAGCTACGTCAGTTTTTTCTACAGTCTAATTTTCTTGTCCTGTTCCAGACCTCATGCCAGTCTGCGTTTTAGCGTGCCTTTCGGCTTCCTCTAGTATACTGGGTTGGCTCTCTTGCCAACCCACAACAAACCCTGGGTTTGGTGTGGGGTAGTGGGGTGAGGAGTGCTGTGGCCTGTTGTGGGGTTGTGAACCACTGAGGGCTACAGCAGGATGAAGCCTCTCTGTCCTTTATAGGTCCCTGGTTTAATACAATGGCTGTGGAAATTCAGTAGAAGTAGCACCACTATGTGCTGCAGTCAGAGCTACTAGATGTCATGGCGTGGAATAAAAGATTGCCTGAACGTGCTGCTGAGGAATACTCTGGCATATGGTTTGTAGATGCATCCAGAAGGCATCAGCTGTGGCTGCAGGAGGACCCACCGTGCATCAAACATGTTTGATGGGTGACATACTGGGTAAATGAGGGGGCCAGGGAAGCAGTGGTACCTATTCTCTGAAGGTGGCATGCACACTCCTCACCACATGCGACAAGGTGTTGTCTTACAGAAATAAGGCACGTGGAATAGCCTGCAGGAGAGGCAGTGCATCAGGCTGTAAAACCTCCATGATGTAGCAGTAGCTGTTCAGATTGCTCTCAAGATGTAGGAGGTGAAGTCACATTATAGGCAATGGAGACTAACCATGACACTTGGTGTTTGTCCACTATGCCACTCAATGATACAGCCTTCCAAACTCCATTCTCTACTGCACACATGTGTCCATCACTGTAGGACAAGTTGAAGCAGGACTCATCCAAGGACACTAAATTTTGCCCCTCAGCACACCAGTCGGTGTTCATGTCTGTGGCATTGGTGGGTTCTGGCCAATACAAGCTGATGCAACAGCATGTGTGCTACTTGTCGATTTCTCAGAAGAAGGATTTCCTCTGTCAATACAGATATGTCCACACCTGTTGCAATGGCCCAACATAATGCCAGTACTGTGGGCAAAGCTGTCCTGTCTGTTATGGTCAAGCAGACAAGATGATGGTCATCTCGATACTTTGTCAGACAGCTGCAGATAAACAGGGTGGGAGACGAGAATGGGGAGGAGAGATGGACAGGGGGGTGGAAACAGTTGTGTGGAGGGTGCGGGGACAGTATGTTGTTGTAGGTTGAGGCCAGGATAATTATGGGAGCAGAGAATTTGTTGTAAGGATAACTCCTATCTACACAGTTCAGATAAGCTGGTGGTGGTGGGAGGGATCGAGATGGCTCAGGTAATGAAACAGCCATTAAAATCAAGTGTGTTACATTCAGCGGCGTGTTGTGTCAAGGGTGGTCTACTTTGTTCTTAGCCACAGTTCTGCTGTGGCCTTTCATCCTGGGGGGACAGCTGGTTTGTAGTCATACCAATATAAAAGGCTGTGCGGTGATTGAATTAGAGCTGATAAATGACACCCAGCACTTCCTGTTTGAGTCCTGTCACAGGGATAAATAGGTCAGGAAATAAAAGTTATAGGAAAATAAAAGGGAATGAAGAAAATAATTACTGAGAAGAAATGCTTAGACCAAAGAAATTAATGTAAATTAAGGCCAGGTGAGTGGCGAGAATCAAGGTCATGTCGAAATAGCAGTTACAACCTACAAAGTCCTGAGAAACTTGCGTTGGGGGAAGAATACAGATGGAGTGTTTGGTGAAACAAGCACCAAGGTCTGACTGTCAAGTTGTAGACCACACTCTACAACAGGGTATTGTGTGTGGCCATTATACATCCTCTGTCTATGCCCTCATCTTAACAACTACTGCTAAGTTATGTGCACTTTCTCCTGCCACTGCTTGGTGAGTAGACTTTTGTCTAACCATTTCTATTATTTTTTAAATCTCTATTTTTTGCTGTTAATCAGTAAGGTACTTGCACACAGAAAAAAGCCTTTGCATAGCTTGTTATGTACGCTGTAGATGTTTATTCATGATGCACAAGTTCACAGCTACAAGTGTACACCAAAGACTTAAGTACTTTGTTAATAACAGTAGTTCAGTAAGACTTGTCACCTGATTTTAGTTGTGTGTGAAGACTCTTGAATCTTCATGAGTCTGAAAGACTTAAAGCTCCAAATTTTATGGTATGATCAGCCCTTTCTCCGAGACATTTACCAAAGAGTGTGCATCAATGCACACAGGTAACTTTAGCATATAAATATACATGTAAAGTAGATTTCTCTCTTATGATGACATGCGTGTATGATACGAAATTTTGACCTGTCACTGACTACATAAACCATGCAGTAACACAAGAACTTACTACTTCTTTGTAATGTGTAAAGTTTTCTGCCAAGACAGGATGCATGTACTCGATATCTAATTTCAAGTAATTGGATGATATGTATAGTTAAATGAAGCAATAGTACTCAAGTGTCCAAAAACTACCATTCAAAAATTCACATTATTCAGAAATAAAAATCTGTTTTGTTGTACCATTTATTAATAAGGATGTTTGGCAGAGTATGCTCCTGCACAACCTATTAAATGGCAGTTTGTACTCTTATTTTTTGTAACTGTTTCCATTAACGAAATGGATTTAAATGTACATCTCAGGCAATATTTTCCATGTGTAGCTCCAGAAGGTTCTTTAGACTTCACTGCCATTGGACTGGAAAGTATGTACTGCCATTTGGTGACCTGTAGCATTGGAATTTTAGCTCCCTTACAGTTGATGGAATAAATTTTAGATGGTTTTATAGCATGGAATTTCATATCTTTTGTGTTTGCTGTAGAGTTTATATAAAATATGCATTAGTAACATTTTAACTTTCCTTTACTGGGATGTTATAGCTCTGCTACCAACTTTCCTGCATCCATTTGAAATTTATTACACAGTAGCACTAATTTGATTTTTTATTGATCTCAGAAATTTTACTGAGTAATTACACATAGATATAGGACATGTCACAGGAAATA
Organism: Schistocerca piceifrons; assembly: GCF_021461385.2. Lineage (NCBI taxonomy): Eukaryota > Metazoa > Arthropoda > Insecta > Orthoptera > Acrididae > Schistocerca > Schistocerca piceifrons. Next base: position 74,112,123 of record NC_060146.1, read on the forward strand.
CTGAAGGTCCATACTTTAAAAAATATATACAATTTTGAGATATTCAGTTATATAAAGCACAATTATGTTACATATACACATAAATGTGTATATTTCTAAGATATTCAAACTCTGGAAAATCCAAGATGAAATAACAACAATGTGTGGAGGATAGATTCTACTCACTATGTAGGGAGTCACAGACAGACAATGAAAAGAATGCTAAGTGCTTAGGTTATGGACATGGACTTGCCCAACAGTTGAAAATTCAGCATTCTGTCCATTGTGCCTGCCTGCAACCAATGTCTCCTCTATGTGGTGAACAGCAATCTCTTCTTTCCATACAGTCTAGTCGAGGAGGAAAAGTAGGAGGAAAAGTAGGGGAAAAATTCATGAAGTATCAAATTTCTGTACAGTGATAGGAAGAGTTATTCATAGCACACTAAAAATGTGCACTGTGGGGTGTGAGTGTGGGTGGGGTGGCATTTAAAGGTCACAAAACAAATCCGGGGCACACTTATGGACACTCACATGACATCATCCTATGCCAACCTATTCATGAGCCATCCAAAGGAATCCTTCCTAAACACTCGGAATCCTGAACCTGGTTCAGATTCATTGATGGCATCTTTGTGATCTGGATCAAGGATGAGAACACCCTCTCCACATTCCTCCAGAATCTCAATACCTTCTCCCCATTTGCTTCACCTGTTCCTACTGTACCTAACAAGCCACCATCCTTGATGTTTACCTCCACCACAAACATGACTACATCAGTACCTCTGTCCATATCAAACTTACCAACTACCAGCAATACCTCCACTTCAACAGCTGCCACCTATTCAATACCAAGAAGTTCCTTCCATACAGCTTAGCCACCAATGGACGTCACATCTGCAGTGACGATCAGTCTCAGTGGAGCCTTTACATATCATTATTAACACACTCCCTCCGCCCACCCCCAACCCTGTACAGTAACAGATCTCCCATTCAGTATTCCATTTAGTGTTAAGGCATTTTGTACAAAATAAACTCTTCCCAGATGTGCCTACATGCAATTCATTTTGTACAAAATAAACACTATCCAGGTGTACGCACACGCACAATCACCAGTGACTTACAAGGTGTGCCGCAGAAGGGTTGGTATGACTGCAAAACAGCCTATAGCTGTTTGCTGTGGTATAGTGGTGTAGAGAGAGTGAGTACTCACTGGCTCACTTTTCATTTTGCAGCTGCAAAATGAGGGAAATAAGTGACCTTATTCTGGCAACCTGCCTTCCCTCACACTCGTATCCTCCAGCCCTGTTCCCTCCCACTGCCACCATTCACATTCCTGGAAGACAATTTATCCCTTAATACAGCTCTAGTGTACTTAAATATGGTACAGTCATTTAATATTTGGTCTAAAACCACTTAATTTAACAATAAACTTTAATTTTATACCATTAAACAGTATTTAATAATTTGTCATTTTTTTCACCTCTCAAACACAAACTGTTAGTTCTACAGAAAAAATGACTGACATTTCTGGTGGAAATTTAATTTTGTACTGATAAACATTTATTGAGTTCTTTAAGAAAAATTTACAGAAAGTGAGCTTTACACACTCCCTCATCCCAAAGCTCTCACCCCACAGGTGGAGGTTAATATGTTGTTCATGAAACTACCCCTCAACCCTGTACAAAAATTTATAACTACACAAATTTTTTGCCCTATTCACCCTTTTCTTGACTCAGCAAATAGTTTGTAAGAAATTTAATGCACAATGAAGTTACATACATGCACAAATATTGAGGTATTCTGTTATGTAAGGCACACAATATTCATAGATAGTCATCACTCTTATACGTTTCTACATAAAGCCATCAAGTACAGATTACAATGCAATACACATATAAAATAATTAAATTAAGAAGTGAATAAGTCAGGTGGAAGTTAGATATACAGGGTTACACACATATTTTAGGTACATTAAACAGTGTTCTTTTAGACTAGCACTTATAAATTTCTGTACAGAAGGAAATTAGTGTTTCTGTAACTGCTTTATCTGATTCCACAGCTGCTGTAAATTTGGGACATCGACTGCAATTTTTAATGGACTTCATTAAAAAAAAATAAAAATATATTGAATGCACTGTATAAAAGAATGGGTGATACAGTCTAATTAAAATATGATCTAACAGAACAAAGCAAATTGAAGCTGACAATCTGTAATTAAAATGCTGTGGATACATGTTTGTATAAACAATGTCATTTTTCAATTTTTCTCAAAATCTGTCTCTGCAGATCCTCACTATCCTGATGGCAGTTACCCAAGATATATAATAGCATCTGTTGTGAAGTCATAGTTCAATTACATCATGGTATCAGTACAAAGGTTGTTATGCCTCAGTTGTCCAAAATGTGCCATTGAACACAATATTTGTGGGACAACATGGTCCCACTCTCAGGATGGTTATATTTAAAAAAAATCATTATTTCATGTTATTACACCTACATCTACGTCTATACTCTGCAAATGACAGAAGTGTAAATGGTACACCCCATTGTATCAATTCTAGTGTTTTTTTCCTATTACATTCCTGTATGGAGCATGGGAGGAATGATTATTTAAATGCCGCCATGCATGCTACAGAAGCAATACATAAGGTGTTGCAGTACGTATCTAGAGTCATCATTTAAAACTGGTTCTTGAAACTTTGTAAGAAGGCTGCCTTGAGATGGGCATACACTATTGTCAAGAGTCTGCTAATACACATAATAATGTGATGTAATTGTTTGTGTTTTCCTTTTTTTTTTTTTATAGAACCTGATAATGGGATCATGTCATCCCAAGACACATTATATCACACATTTTGGACAACTGGTGTTGAACAACCTCTATACTGATGTTCAGTATTTTTGTCAAGAAGTAAAACATTTTATTCCTTTGGACACAGAATAATAAATATATCTGAACCAAAAGGATGATAGTGTCCTAGAGCTTTTCATTCAGTAACTTTATGATTCAAAATGGACAGTCACACATTATGACTGTTTCTCTTTAAATGTCCTTAATGAATACCAAAATGCAATGATAAGAACAAATTTAGTAATAATAAGTGTAAAAGAGAATATTAATTTTTTACTGTATATAAAAATATATTCATATATAAAAACAAAGATGAGGTGACTTACCGAACAAAAGCGCTGGCAGGTCGATAGACACACAAACAAACACAAACACACACACAAAATTCAAGCTTTCGCAACAAACTGTTGCCTCATCAGGAAAGAGGGAAGGAGAGGGGAAGACGAAAGGAAGTGGGTTTTAAGGGAGAGGGTAAGGAGTCATTCCAATCCCGGGAGCGGAAAGACTTACCTTAGGGGGAAAAAAGGACAGGTATACACTCGCACACACACACATATCCATCCACACATACAGACACAAGCAGACATATGTCTGCTTGTGTCTGTATGTGTGGATGGATATGTGTGTGTGTGCGAGTGTATACCTGTCCTTTTTTCCCCCTAAGGTAAGTCTTTCCGCTCCCGGGATTGGAATGACTCCTTACCCTCTCCCTTAAAACCCACTTCCTTTCGTCTTCCCCTCTCCTTCCCTCTTTCCTGATGAGGCAACAGTTTGTTGCGAAAGCTTGAATTTTGTGTGTGTGTTTGTGTTTGTTTGTGTGTCTATCGACCTGCCAGCGCTTTTGTTCGGTAAGTCACCTCATCTTTGTTTTTATATATAATTTTTCCCACGTGGAATGTTTCCTTCCATTATAAAAATATATTCATAACCGTACTCAACATCAAGACCTATAGTTCAGGAAATCATTTATGGCTCTAGGTAATTTGTATTTCCTTAGGACTGATGGACAGTAATGTCTAACAACTACAATACGGCACAACTTTAAAAGTGAAGGTGGTGTAAGTGCTTCAGGAACAGTTAGATAAATATCAGATGTTCCCTCTTCTTGGTTTTGCTGTCTTCTTCCAGCCAGTGCTGCAAAATTAAAGATGATTGTGCAATAAAATTATCAAGTAGAATTTTATATTACAAGAACTGCAAATTCTAATATCTGTATTGTGTTGCAAGTGGAGGTTTAGCTCAATGAATTTCTGCCTTCAACAGTACAGCCAACATAAGAACAATAAAACAGAATATTTTCTACAGTTTATTTACCACACATTCAGTTATAATTTTAAGAACTATGACAGTGTTTTATTCTGTATATTATTAAGTTTGATTAACCATTTTATATTCGTATTTGCATATACTGAAACTAATATTTGCATCAAGGAAAGAGTTTGCTTACTAATCAAAAAAACTTGAACAGAGCTGAAACATCCAAAGCTTTATGTATTTTAAAAAGTTCATTCTCCGGGAAACAGGAAGATATGATACATAAATGGTATAAAGTATTTTTACCAAAGAAAACAAATGCTTGCTCCAAACTCCGAATATGGTATACAAACTGCTCAGGGAATGGTTTTTCATCCACTCACTGCACTGCTTTTAGAAATGTTCTCAATTATTTAAGTATATGGTGTCATCCAATGGTGTGAAACTTTGGCAGGCTATCGTATTGGCTTCTTCAGGCACTCCTGGTGACTGATTGATCTGCTGGTGTCATCTTATACAGGGTGAGGGAGCTAAGATAAGCCATCCCAAATATACACAGAATGAATAAATTTGCCGAGGTGCAGTTTTTGACATATTATAGCAGGCAAAATGACAAATTTCCTGGCAGTGAGAAGTAAGTTTTATCATCTATAATCACTGAATTATGACAATTTTTTTTCTTGAGCCTTGCAGCTCAGCTTCCTTTCAATTCCCAGGGTCCATCTGTCCTTTGTTTATTTTCATCTCAGATGTTCTTGTTCTGGTTTTAATATAACATGGAGTATATGTTTTTGCACAGCGAAGTTTGGGATGTGTATCAATGCTTAACACAAGGAAAACAGTGTACCACGTCATATTACAAATATCCTCCACCAAATAAATAATATGAATCTTGTGTAATCCGGGGTGTTTCTTCTTCATGCTGCTGTAGCTGCTTCTCTATGTTACTGCATCGCCACACAAGAATCATGAAATGGTTGAAAGAAGTTTCAGTATTTCTTGTTCACAAAGAGTTTTACTTCATATGCTAGATGTTTGGCAGCAAACTACATGTGTGAAATTGATGTCAGACTGCCCCCTCCCCCACAGACTGCCGCCGCCCCTCCCCCCCTCCAGACTGCCCTATGGCAGTGTACAAATCACCTCTGTTTGTCATTGTTACATATTTACATGTAAACCCCTCACCTGGTTCAGATTCATTGATAGACATCTTTGCTATCTGGATTGAAGGTGAGGATACTGATGTGTTGCCATCGAGGTAATAGATTCTATTACCTCTGGTTCAAAGACTATGTAAGCTAGCCAGTATCGATTTTGTCTCATGCTAGCTGGGTATATAGTGCATGTCCGAGGCATTCAGTGAGGTGGATGGAACTGAGTGACCAGGAGGCGCAACTGTCGTGCACTGGGGCTTGAGCACAGTGTGCGAGAGAGGCGAGTGATGGCTGGACTGCCTTGGTGTTAACACCGGACGTTTATCTGCTCTCCAGCCCTCAGACGTTGGTTATGGGGCTCTGTTTCCATCTGATGGAGTTTAAGTCTTACCGGTAATCTTTCTAGTGAGCATCATTCCAACGACAACTGTGGTTATCGCAAAAATTAAAGAATTGCGCGGCTAGTTCATCGTATAAAAACTTTCTCAGTTCAGATTCACACTATAATACTGGTGCTGCTCGTTACTTGTCATTAGTTAATATTTGACAAAGCCAGGACACACTAATTGGTTGCAAAAGAGACATTTTGGTTTTTGTATGTGTATATCACTAAATGTTCTTTTCATTAGTTAAAGAGAGAGGTGTAATTGTTAAGGTTTTTTTTACTTGTACTTAATTTGCGCTGTTTTCTTAATTGTATGGCCACTATTTTATTGCGTTTTATTTGTATGTTAAAGACTGCAACGTATGTATAAGGCCATGGGTAGAAATGTTTCTAATTGCAGATTTCTGTGTGTTCTAGAAGGCTTTCTTGTTCTGGTTTCAATGTTTATGTACCTTGGCCCGGAGGAGTACGCGGGTTGTGTGGGTCTGTTCGGAGAGCAAGAAGGGCATGCGTCCAGAGAAGGACTGCAAAATTCTAAATTGTATTTTCTTCCTGTAATTTACCACTTTTATTGAGCTATAATTGTCTGAATAGCTTATGCTTAATGTGTGGTAATTAAGCTTGCAGAAATTTTGCTTTGTTCAAGGTTTGCTAAGATAATGTTGAACGTTCAATAATTTTATTAATTGAGTGTGGTGTGTGTGTGTGTGTGTCTATAGAAGGAAACATTCCACGTGGGAAAAATTATATATAAAAGATGAGGTGACTTACCGAACAAAAGCGCTGGCAGGTCGATAGACACACAAACAAACACAAACACACACACAAAATTCAAGCTTTCGCAACAAACTGTTGCCTCATCAGGAAAGAGGTAAGGAGAGGGGAAGACGAAAGGAAGTGGGTTTTAAAGGAGAGGGTAAGGAGTCATTCCAATCCCGGGAGCGGAAAGACTTACCTTAGGTGTCCTTTTTTTCCCCCTAAGGTAAGTCTTTCCGCTCCCGGGATTGGAATGACTCCTTACCCTCTCCTTTAAAACCCACTTCCTTTCGTCTTCCCCTCTCCTTACCTCTTTCCTGATGAGGCAACAGTTTGTTGCGAAAGCTTGAATTTTGTGTGTGTGTTTGTGTTTGTTTGTGTGTCTATCGACCTGCCAGCGCATATAATATATATATATATATATATAAAAACAAAGATGATGTGACTTACCAAATGAAAGTGCTGGCAGGTCGACAGACACACAAACAAACACAAACATACACACAAAATTCAAGCTTTCGCAACAAACTGTTGCCTCATCAGGAAAGAGGGAAGGAGAGGGAAAGACGAAAGGATGTGGGTTTTAAGGGAGAGGGTAAGGAGTCATTCCAATCCCGGGAGTGGAAAGACTTACCTTAGGGGGAAAAAAGGACGGGTATACACTCGCACACACACACACATATCCATCCACACATATACAGACACAAGCAGACATATTTAAAGACAAAGAGTTTGAGCAGAGAATATTTAAAGACAAAGAGTTTGAGCAGAGATGTCAGTCGAGACAGAAGTGCAGAGGCAAAGATGATGTTGAATGACAGGTGAGGTATGAGTGGCGGCAACTTGAAATTAGCGGAGATTGAGGCCTGGTGGATAACGGGAAGAGAGGATATATTGAAGAGCAAGTTCCCATCTCCGGAGTTCGGATTGGTTGGTGTTAGTGGGAAGTATCCAGATAACCTGGACGGTGTAACACTGTGCCAAGATGTGCTGGCCATGCACCAAGGCATGTTTAGCCACAGGGTGATCCTCATTACCAACAAACACTGTCTCCCTGTGTCCATTCATGCAAATGGACAGTTTGTTGCTGGTCATTCCCACATAGAATGCATCACAGTGTAGGCAGGTCAGTTGGTAGATCACGTGGGTGCTTTCACACGTGGCTCTGCCTTTGATCGTGTACACCTTCCGGGTTACAGGACTGGAGTAGGTGGTGGTGGGAGGGTGCATGGGACAGGTTTTACATCGGGGGCGGTTACGAGGGTAGGAGCCAGAGGGTAGGGAAGGTGGTTTGGGGATTTCATAGGGATGAACTAAGAGGTTGCGAAGGTTAGGTGGACGGCGGAAAGACACTCTTGGTGGAGTGGGGAGGATTTCATGAAGGATGGATCTCATTTCAGGGCAGGATTTGAGGAAGTCGTATCCCTGCTGGAGAGCCACATTCAGAATCTGATCCAGTCCCGGAAAGTATCCTGTCACAAGTGGGGCACTTTTGTGGTTCTTCTGTGGGAGGTTCTGGGTTTGAGAGGATGAGGAAGTGGCTCTGGTTATTTGCTTCTGTACCAGGTCGAGAGGGTAGTTGCGGGATGCGAAAGCTGTTGTCAGGTTGTTGGTGTAATGCTTCAGGGATTCCGGACTGGAGCAGATTCGTTTGCCACGAAGACCTAGGCTGTAGGGAAGGGACCGTTTGATGTGGAATGGGTGGTTTTTAGGTATATTTTTCCTACGTGGAATGTTTCCCTCTATTTTTTATATATGTATATATATATATATATAAATTATGCTTGTGTCTTTTTAACATTGAGTTTTTTTAGTATACTTTATTTAAGGGAAAGGTAAACTTTAGCCTGGTTGTGAGGCGAGTTTCTTTCCGAGTTCACTTCGAAAGCCTTTGTTTAAATTTTTGGTGTTACTGAAATGGTTTCAAGAGAATTTGATAGTGATCGTATGTATTTCAAAATGTGTTTGCTAAAGGATAGAGTGTGCAATGAATGTAAATTGTATAGCATATTTTTTTGAGTCCCAAGGAATGTGAACATGTGCTGAGGAACTACACTATTATAAAATTTATTATATGTGCAAACTTGGGCCTAGTCCTTCCTTAATCAAAAGTGAGAGCCTGTTCTAAAGATTTTAAGTCATTGCTACTGACACCTTATTCACATTCCTCCAGAAACTCAACAACTTCTCCCCCATTTGCTTCACCTGGTCCTACTCAACCCAACAAGCCACCTTCCTAGATGTTGACCTCCACCTCAGAGATGGCTACATCAGTACCTCCATCCATTTCAAAATTACTAACCACCAGCAATACCTCCACTTCAACAGCTGCCACCTGTTTCATACCAAGAAGTCCCTTCCGTACAGCCTAGCCACCCGTGGTCATCGCATCTGCGGTGACGAGCAGTCCCTCTCTAAATATACTGAGGGTCTCACTGAAGCCTTCACTGACTGTAATTATCCTCCCAGCCTTGTATAAAAACAAATCTCCCATGCCTTATCTTTCCAGTCTCCCACCACCTACCAAAGTCCCACACTCCGGCCACAGAGGAGCATTCCCCTTGTAACTCAGTACCATCGGGGACAAAACTGAATTACATGCTGCGCCAGGGTTTTGATTACCTTTTGTCATGCCCTGAAATGAGAAATGTACTACCCACTATCCTTCCCATTCCTCCTACCGTGGTATTCTGCCATCCACCAAACCTACACAATATACTCGTCCATCCTTACGCAACCCCTGCTCCCAATCCTTTACCTCATGGCTCATACCCCTGTAATAGACCTAAATCCAAGACCTGTCCCACACATCCTCCTACCACCACCTACTCCAGTCCGGTCACTTACATTACCTATCACATCAAAGGCAGGGCTACCTGTGAAACCAGTCATGTGATCTACAAGCTAAGCTGCAACCACTGTGCTGCATTTTACGTAGGCATGACAACCAACAAGCTGTCTGTCCACATGAATGGCCACCGACAAACTGTGGCCAAAAAACAAGTGGACCACCCTGTAGCTGAACACGCTGCCAAACATGATACCCCCATCTCAAAGACTGCTTCACAGCCTGTGCCATACGGATCCTTTCCACCAACCCCAGCTTTTCTGAATTGCTAAGGTGGGAACTTTCCCTACAATACATCCTACAGTCCCGTAACCCTCCTGGCCTCAACGTTCATTAGTCACTGTCCTCACCCTTTAAGCCCCCACCCTGTTCCCATTCCAGCACTACACAGTCGTCATTTCACCACCACACCCAGTCTTTTAATTTATTTTATTTTTATTTCTCTCGTTTCTGCTACTTAACCCCTCCCCCCTCTGCACCTCTCATACCCTTTGTCTAAACTGCAACACTTCACCCTCACCCTCACCCTCACCCTCACCCTCACCCTCACCCTCACCCTCACCCTCACCCTCACCCTCACCCTCACCCTCACCCTCACCCTCACCCTCACCCTCACCCTCACCCTCACCCTCACCCTCACCCTCACCCTCACCCTCACCCTCACCCTCACCCTCACCCTCACCCTCACCCTCACCCTCACCCTCACCCTCACCCTCACCCTCACCCTCACCCTCACCCTCACCCTCACCCTCACCCTCACCCTCACCCTCACCCTCACCCTCACCCTCACCCTCACCCTCACCCTCACCCTCACCCTCACCCTCACCCTCACCCTCACCCTCACCCTCACCCTCACCCTCACCCTCACCCTCACCCTCACCCTCACCCTCACCCTCACCCTCACCCTCACCCTCACCCTCACCCTCACCCTCACCCTCACCCTCACCCTCACCCTCACCCTCACCCTCACCCTCACCCTCACCCTCACCCTCACCCTCACCCTCACCCTCACCCTCACCCTCACCCTCACCCTCACCCTCACCCTCACCCTCACCCTCACCCTCACCCTCACCCTCACCCTCACCCTCACCCTCACCCTCACCCTCACCCTCACCCTCACCCTCACCCTCACCCTCACCCTCACCCTCACCCTCACCCTCACCCTCACCCTCACCCTCACCCTCGTATTGTTATATCTGCAAATATACATATATGAAATTACACATGAGTAACTATTACACATATGTACTCTATGGGAGTTGAGGAATGTGACTAAGAGGATACAGGATACCAAAAACGGTTGTGGTATTTCACGGTTGAGGTGCTCACCTCAGGGCAGCAGCTTGATGTCAGTGACCGTGGCCATGAGAGGGCGTGATAGGCAATATGGCGGTAGCAGTGATTGACGCAGAGCAGTTGGGTGGAGAGGCTCTGGTCAGACAGAAGTGGCAACAGGATGTAGGATATGACACCAAAACATACAGACTGAGAGGGCCACAGGTGTTTGCATCTACTTAGTGGCCTCTTTTACCTTCCGTTATCTGGTGGAATGGCTGTAGTGCAGTGATCCCAGAAATCACTTTTGATCCTAGTTATGAACTCTGACTTATGGCTTAGCTGATTGCTTGCATGAATTCCTGAAAAGATGAGCCTGGATATATTACCCTGCTGGCAGATATTTATCCAGTTAATATGAATGCTCATGAGGTGTTCTATTGCAGAAGCTTCCTGACATCTTCGGGGTTATGGGTGTGTATCATTAACTCCACCCGTGGACTGTATAAGTTGCTGGCTCCTTCGAGCATACTTGAGCGAGTGTTTGGTTTAAACTTCACACCTGTTGGCCACCTCTTTAGTTGCTCCGAGTTTCTGAAACATCTTTATGGTTTTTTGGTTCAATAAGGCCTTGTCAAGCTGTGGGACTTGGCTTCTACCCATTGCCTTTGAGCTCCTGGTGTCAAATATTTTACTGTTTTGACACTGCCATTGTATTTGATTGACTAGACATACAGCTCCTGACAGGTCAAAGGAACAATTTCACTGCAGGTGGACATTATGCAGCAATAAGTGTTACACACCTCATTCAAGATTGGTGATAATCAAGACGTTAAGGAGCATAACTGTAGACACAAAAGCTGGTTATGTATTAAATTCTCTGAATATTATCTACAAAATTTGTGAAGTGATGTATTTACCCAAAATTTTGTTTAAGGAAGAAGCATCATTTACAAGCCATGGGCAAAGCAGTCTTCACAATATGCACTAATCACAAGCTGGAAATCTACACACTTGGTCTATCGATGTTTGATGCATATTTTCAAAAACACACATTGTTGGTTCCTATTTTATTAATGAGAATATAAATTTATTCAAAGGATCCTTAGTTCCAAAGATATGTTGTCATCAGGTCATCACAGTTATTGGAAGACATCCAACAGGACATTAGACAATCAGTGTGGTACCAAAAGGACCAACAACCTTCCTATTTGGCCCTCAGTCTCCATGCCATCACTGATCAAGATGGTGCTGATGCACGTGGCATGAAGGTTTCTCCTCACAGCCTGTTGTTGCACTTTCAGGAAGCTCAAGGCTGGATCCCAGGTGTTATTTAGGTGGCAACTGCTGTCTTTTTTACCAGCTGATTGTGTAGCTGGGTGCCTGCGGGTCTTTTAAAACTGAGTACTAGAATGTATTGGCCTGTTTTAATAACGAACGTCCACTGTAATCCATGTTCTTTTTAGAAGTGGTGCACTGATGCGATTGTCTTTGTGGATTGTTTCTTATCTGTGTGACACCTGTACTCTCTACATCTTTTCTTTATTATACGAGTGGCCCAGCCTACATACTTTTTCCATTCACTGGCACAGGTAGCAATAGACTCTTGGTATGCAGAGTCCTAGGTCATCAATAACAGACCCCTACACGGTTTTGTCTTGGGTGGTAGCAAAACACACAGTCTATGTATTTCCAGAGTATTCTGCCAATTATTGTGAATATGTTACTAATTTAAGAGATAAAGCCATCACAAGAGGTCCTCTCTTCTTTGTCTGCTAGACATACCATAGAACCCTCTATTTTTATGGCATATTTGATCTGGCATTGATTGTAACCATTGCAGTATCCTCTGCTCTAGCATTTCTTTTAACGGATACTGTGACCGACTTTCTGACACACCAAGAAAATCTTTCCTGGTTGCAAATACTTAAATGATGAGAGAGAGAACTGAGATTATTTTTTGTAACTTTTTGAAAACTGTTAAGTGAAGAGATCCTAACTTTGAAAGAAAATCAGATAATTCCCAGTATATTGATCACTGACTCTTTCACTGATAACCTTTGGATTAATTCTGTGGTTATTTCTTTAAGAACTATCAGTGCAATCAGTTTCTGGAATTTCTTTATAACAAATCAGATAGAGTAGTTAAACTTTTTTCTATTGGTATTCTGTCCCAAGAAACAATGACTGCCTTACAAACATTTTAAATTCAGAGGATTTCTTTGGTCACCAATTACTTTACAGTTCAGAGCTTATTGACATGTGCCAGACATTCAGTAATGTAACTGACAACATATAATCTTCACAGAGGTTTACTGTTAACTCTTCAAGAGCAGATGCACGAGTGAGCAATTTCATTTACAACAGTAACACATTTTAATTTTTTGAAATCTTTTTCCTTCATATGACGTTGAGAAAGTCTCAGAAGTGCCCTAGTAAAAGAGGAAAGCTGCATCAGTATTAACAATGTTGCCCTCCTAGCCTGGTTACAACCTTTGAAGAGGCTGAGCATCCCTGTCCAGCATTCTGGTAGCTCATACACTGCTGTGCTAATGTTACCTTCTAGGAGATGGAGTGGAATTAAGGTAGTCCACGAAGTCTAGGAGGTGGAGTCAACTTTAGACGAAGTCTTTCCACTGCCTTTTCTTGGAGTCTTTTCTGGAGAATTTCAGTTAAATTTCTCTTTGTGGAGTGTTGGATCCTCTTAAGCAACCTTGTAGGTATCATTCTTTTAGTAGGCTGTCTATTTTCTGTCTGTATACTTGAAACAGTAACACAACTGTGGAATTTTCTTAGTTTGGTAGTAGGCTAACTGCCTCAGAATCTTCCTTAAGCCATTTAAGTGCCTTTCTCTTCTCCTTGAAAAGATTTGGTTTTGTTAGAATAGCCTTTGTGAGTGTACAACACGTTTCATGACTTATTTCTTCCCCTGCATTTGTGGCACAGAACTGAGGACTGTGACCCTTTCTCCGCCAGCACACTTCCACCTCACCATTGGAGCCGACTGTGGATACCAATGACCTGTGCTTTGTAACGAGAAGGAGATGGTTTATACAGACAATCCCCATCAGAAAACAAAAAAAGACTGCAGGACTGTCCCAAGATAGTTGAAAGTTGGCCAAAATATTGCACTGTTTCAGATGACACCGGCCAGCTGAATATCTGAGAACATTTCAAAATCTTTGCATGCCAGGAAAGCCTACAGTCAGACGCCACTGTACTGCTATATCCTACCAGAATGTACACAATTTACATTTAGCACAGTAAAATTAGCTGGAAGATTTGGAATGGCTGAGTCTAATGGAGTTTCTACTCCAATTGGACATGAAGAAAATAATGTCATAAAGAAGATCACAGCCAAAGTTCCACATCAAGATGCAGTGGGTTGTCTGATGTATTTCACTAGAGTCATGTCCAGATATTGCTTTTGCAGTGAACAAAACAGCTAGAACGATGGAACATCCTACTACAGTTAAAGTCTGGAATCAAGTAAAATGAATTTGTAGGTACTGGAGGAATACAGTGGACTACAGAATTAAGTACAACAACAAAGAGAGGTTTAAAGTCTACAGTGATGCTGATTATGCTGGTGAGATGCACACGAGATACTCAACAATTGGTGTAGTCGCAACTATCAGTCATGGGGCTGTATCATGGAGCAGTCAATTACAAAAGACAGTGGCAACACCTACTGTGGAAGCAGAAATAATAACAGCCACTGAAGGAGCAAAGTAGCTTATTTGTTTAAAAAGGCTGTTGTATGAATTGATTGGAACTTCCAAACAAGTGAAACATCTTACACTGTACATTGACAATGCAAGTACAGTAAAACTGTCCAAACAGACCGTATCATTGAAAATCAAAGAACATAGAATTCCATCATTTCTACATCAGGGAAAGATTCTTGAATGGGGATCTTAAATTAGAACACATTGACAGGACCAACCAATTAGCTGATCTACTAACCAAGCCATTGGAAAGGGTTTGACTCAAGATGCTGTGTGAAAGCATTGGAGTGCAGAAGATTAAATCCATGAGAAATTCAGTACACACTTTTATTTTTCTTTGGAGGAAGTGTCAATATTAAAAGAAAAATGAAATGTAGTGTAATATCAGTGTGATGCGAGCTTTTCATATCTTTGTTACACGTGTACAATTAAATCTTTTGACAGTAGTATGGAGGGTGTACAAAACTCAAGCCAGTGTGTGTGTGTGTGTGTGTGTGTGTGTTTTAAATAAATAATCTTAACAATATGTATGTAAAGTCTGTCAGTGGTACCACAGTTAATGTCTTTATCCTCACGATCCGTACGTGAGTGATACATAGGTGGTTGGATGCCACTGACCTGAGCTTTGTAATGAGAAGGAGATGGTTTATGAAGACAATCCCCATCAGAAAACAAAAAAATGCTGCAGGACTGCCCGAAGATGGTTGAAAGTCAGTTTGCCAAAATATTGCACTGTTTCGGATGACACCGGCCAGCTGAATATCTGAGAACATTTCAAAATCTTTGCATGCCAGGAAAGCCTACAGTCAGATGCCACTGTACTGCTATATCCTACCAGAATTTTGTTGTTGTTTTGGTTTTAGGGCGCAAAACTTCTATGGTCATTAGCTCCCGGTCCGTGACTTAGGAAACAGTAAAAAACCGAAATTGAAAACCAGCAGCAATGAGAACAAAAGTCATAAAATTGGAGAAACTAAAAGCAGAAGGAAGGCTTAAAAATACACTACAGAAAGGGGTTGGTTGTCCCCAAAAAAAGCTTCAAATGACTGACGTCATTTCACTGGCACTAATAAACTTGAGAACGCGGTCGGCTGAGCGCGTGTCATCTGCTAAAATCGACGATATATCAGGCGATAGCTGTAGACGGGAGCATAATGGATTAAAATAGGGGCACTCAATTAAAAGGTGTCTTACCGTCCACAGCTGAGAGCAGTGGGGACAGAGTGGGGGAGGATCGCCGCTTAAAAGATGTCTAGTTAAAATTACCTGCTCCCGACGACGCGTTCGGGAGGAAGAGGTCCAAGCACAAGGAAGAGCTTTCACGTCCCGCAATTTATTATGGGTAAGTGTCGACCAATGCGTGTGCCATAAATGAACAACACGTCGACATAGAACACTCCATAGATCGGCGAAGGGAATCGATTGAATAGCTGGCCGAGGAAGAGAGACTGCAGCCTTGGCTGCAATATCGGCCGCCTCATTTCCACAGATACCAACGTGTTCCGGGAGCCAGAGGAACGCCACCGAGACGCCCCCAGGTGGAGCAAGCGCAGACAGTCCTGAATCCGGTGGACCAGAGGGTGCACAGGATAAAGAGCGTGGAGACTGAGGAGAGAGCTGAGAGAATCTGAGCAGATAACTTACTGTATCCGCTGATGGCGGCGGATGTAATGGACAGCCTGGAGAACAGCGTAAAGCTCCGCAGTATAAACCGAACACTGGTCGGGCAGCCGAAAGTGATTTGGGGTGTCGCCAACAATATAGGCACTCCCTACACCTAACTATGTTTTCGAGCCGTCGGTGTAAATAAATGTGGCGTCCGTCACTTGTGCACATAGAGCAGCAAATGCCCGACGATAAACAAGTGAAGGGGTACCATCCTTGGGAAATCGACAAAGGTCACGGAGCAGGCAGATCCGGGGAAAGAGCCAAGGCGGTGCTGTACCCCAAGTTGTCAAGAAGGTTTTAGGAAAGCGGAAGGAAAGAGAATGGAGCAGTTGACGGAAGCGGACTCCCGGTGGTAGTAGGGAGGAGGGGTGGCCTGCATACCCTACATCAAAGGAGGCGTCGAAAAAAAGGTCATGGGCTGGATTAGCAGGCATGGAAGACAGATGGCTAGCATAACGACTCAGAAGGACTGCTCCCCGATTGGACAGCGAAGGTTCAGCAGTCTCAGCATAAAGGCTTTCCACAGAGCTGGTGTATAAAGCTCCAGACACTAAACGTAATCCACGGTGGTGGATAGAGTCGAGACGCCGCAGAATAGACGGCCGAGCAGAGGAGTAGACTATGCTTCCATAGTCCAATTTCGAGCGCACTAAGGCACGATAGAGGCGGAGAAGGACCACTCGGTCCGCTCCCCAGGAGGTACCATTCAGGACACTGAGGGTGTTAAGGGATTGCAGACAGCGAGCCGAAAGATAGGAAACGTGGGAGGACCAGCACAGTTTTCTGTCAAACATAAGACCCTAGAATTTAGTGACCTCTGAAAACAGAAGGTTGACAGGTCCTAGATGTAAGGAGGGCGGAAGAAACTCCTTACGTCGCCAAAAATTAACACAAACGGTCTTACTGGGAGAAAAACGGAAGCTGGTTTCGATGTTCCAAGTGTGGAGGCAATCGAGACATCCTTGAAGATGTCGTTCAAGAAGGCTGGTCCGTTGAGAGCTGTAGTAGATCGCAAAATCGTCCACAAAGAGGGAGCCCGAGACATCAGGAAGGAGAGAATCCATAATTGGATTGATGGCAATGGCAAACAGTACAACACTCAACACGGAGCCCTGGGGTACCCCGTTTTCTTGGGAGAAAGTACGGGAGAGAATAGTGTTCACCCGCACCCTAAATGTGCGCTCTGCCATAAATTCGCGAAGAAAAAGGGGCAGCCGATCTCGAAAGCCCCAAGAGAACAGTGTGCGGAGGATGCCTGTCCTCCGACAGGTATTGTATGCTCTCTCCAGATCAAAAAATATTGCTACTGTTTGGCGTTTCCGGAGAAAATTGTTCATGATATAAGTGGAGGGAGCAACAAGATGGTCAACTGCAGAACGATGCTTTCGGAATCCGCATTGGGCAGGTGTTAAAAGACTGCGGGATTCCAGCCACCAAGCTAAACGGTAATTCACCATACGCTCCAAAACCTTACAGACACTACTCACGAGAGAAATGGGGCGATAGCTAGAGGGGAGATGTTTGTCCTTTCCAGGTTTCGGAACAGGAACGACGATAGCTTCCCGCCATCGTCTGGGGAAAGTACTGTCGGTCCAAATTCGATTATAAAGGCGAAGGAGGTAACGCAGACTATGGGTTGATAAACGCAGCAACATTTGGACATGGATACCATCCGGTCCTGGGGCGGAGAAGCGAGAAGAAGAGAGTGCATGTTGGAGTTCCCGCAAGGAGAAAACAGTATTGTAGCTTTTGCGATTTTGAGAGGAGAAAGCAAGAGGTCACACTTCCGCTGCACGTTTCTTCAGGAGAAACGCTGGCAGGTAATTTGAAGAGCTCGAAATCTCAGCAAAGTGCTAACCCAACCAGTTAGAAATTGCGACGGGGTCCACTAATGTGTCATGCGCGACAGTGAGCCCAGAGACCGAGGAGAAACTAGGCGCGCCTGAGAACCGTCGAAGCCGACTCCGAACTTCCAAGGAGGGAGTGAAGGTGTTAAATGAGCTAATAACGAATTTCCAGCTTGCCTTCTTGCTATCGCGGATGACATGATGGCATCGCGCTCGGAACTGCTTATAGCGGATACAGTTGGCCAAAGTAGGATGGTGGTGGAAAACGTGGAGAGCACGTCGCCGCTCACGTATTGCATCACGGCATGCCTCATTCCACCAAGGAACTGGGGGGCGCCGGGCCAATTCAGAGGTGCGTGGTATTGAATGTTCCGCAGCTGTAAGAATAACGTCGGTAATATGTGTGACCTCATCGTCGACGCTGGGGAAGTGACGGTCATCGAATGTCGCTAGAGACCAAAAAATTTCCAATCAGCTTGGGCGAACTTCCAGTGTCGCAGGCGCATGTAGGGCAGTTGAGGCTGCTGTCTAAGGACACATGAAAAGTGGTCACTCGAGTGAGTATCATCAAGGGCGAACCATTCGAAGCACCGAGCTAGCGGAACAGTACCGACCGCAAGGTCCAAATGAGATAAATTTGTCGTGGAGGCAGACAAAAATGTAGGGACCCCAGTGTTGAGGCAAACTAGATCTGGTTGGTGGAAGACGTCTAGCAATAGTGAGCCACGTGGACAAGGATGTGGAGATCCCCAAAGCGGGTGGTGGGCATTGAAGTCCCCAACCAGCAAATATGGGGGTGGAAGCTGACCAAGAAGATGAAGGAGATCAGCTCGTGCCATTGGTGTGGACGATGGAATGTATACAGTACAAAGAGAGAACGTGTATCCGGAAAGGGAAAGACAGACGGCGACAGCTTGGAAGGAAGTGTTTAAGGGGATTGGGTGATAATGGAGAGTTTCATGGAGAAGAATCATGAGTCCTCCATGTGCTGGAGTGCCTTCAACAGAGGGGAGATCACATCAGACGGACTGAAAATGAGGGAGAACAAAGTGGTCATGGGGACGCAGCTTTGTTTCCTGAAGACAGAAGATGACCGGCGAGTAGGATCGTAAGAGGATCGACAATTCATCCCGATTGGTTCGAATACCGTGGATATTCCAGTGGATAATGGACATAGGGTGAACAGAAAATGGAGGAATGTGACCAAGGTCGCTGTCAACTTAACGACTGCTCTGAGCTTGCGACCGACAGCATGGAATGGCATTCAGCCGAAGGCAGAAGATCCTGATCCATAGGTTGGTCAGGAGCAGCTCCTACCACCAGCGATCGGTTGGTTGATCGGCCGCCAGCAGTGTGCCTCGGCGACACAGAAGACGGCCGAGGGCGATTTCCGCCAGGTGGTGCTGTAGATGGGACACGCCTTGGCGGAGAAGGAGAGGAACTGGGTTTCTTTGCAGCCTTCTTGGAAGTATGATATTCAGAGGAAGGAGGAACTGATGGTTGGGAAGTTGCCGTACGTAAAAACTCTTCACGAGTGTGCTCTTTTTTCGAAGTCTTGGTGTCTGACTTTTGGGCTCGAGATTTAGCAGAACTCGACGAAGGGTGAGCCAGAGAGTGGGCAGGCGAAAGTGGTGAGGTTGAACGGGCGATCTTTGCGCTGGCCGATCTGACCTCCGTGGCACTAAAGGTGAGGTCGTAAGTCTGCGTGGCCGCCTCCTTTGTTGGCCGAGGAGAAGCACGGACAGTGCTGTATTTTCCTTTCTGAGGCATGGTGGGCTGTCGACTGGCGAATAATTTTCGAGCAGCAAAGGTCGACACTTTTTCCTTTACTCTAATTTCCTGGATGAGCTTTTCGTCCTTAAAAATGGGACAATCTCGAGAGGAAGCAGCGTGGTCACCCATACAGTTGATGCAGCGAGGGGATGGAGGTGGACAAGCACCGTCATGGGCATCCTTGCCACACGTAACACATTTGGCCAGATTGGAACAGGACTGGCTGGTGTGATTGAACCGCTGACACCGATAGCAACGCGTAGGGTTTGCTTTGATTTTTGATGGGAGTTGAACTTTGTCAAATGTCAAGAAGCCAGTGCAGGTTGGAATGATGTTTGTGTCAACCCTTTTCATAACCCTATGAACAGCCGTTACGCCCTGGTCAGACAGGTAGTGCTGAATTTCTTTGTCAGACAATCCATCGAGGGAGTGTGTATAAACGACTCTATGTGAGGAATTTAAAGTACGGTGCGGTTCCACCCAGACAGGTAAGGTGTGTAGTAGTGACGTACGCAGCAATTTTTGTGCCTGGAGGGCACTGACTGTTTCTAACAACAGGGTGCCATTCTGTAATCTAGAACAAGACTTTACAGGACTTGCAATTGCGTCGACACCTTTCCGAATAATGAAAGGGTTGACCGTGGAGAAGTCGTGACCTTCGTCAGACCAAGGAACAACAAGGAACTGTGGCAACGATGGAAGAACTGACTGTGGCTGAGACTCAGTGAACTTACGTTTGTGAGCAGACATAGTGGAAGGTGAGGAAACCATTGCGGAAGAATCCCCATGATTACTGGCGTCTCCGATGGCGCGCTCCTCCCTTGTGGGGGCCCTCTCTGAAGTCACTCCCGCCTTAGGTGGTTGTTCACACCTCAGGTCACACCTCCCGACAAACGGACGGAGGGACCAATCGGCACTTTCGGAAGGTATCAGCTCGGGTAATCACCCCTCCCTGGGGCTGGCCGTTACCAGGGGGTACGTACGTGTCCTACCTGTCTACCCGGGGCGGGGAATTACGCGTTACCTCGTCACCGGCTACGCATGGAAGTGCGTGGGTCGGCCTTCAGACACGCACAGGGAGGAAGAAAGAGAAAGGGAAAGGAAAGAAGAGAGGTCTCAAACGCCGCAGCGGAGAAAAGGGTAAAGAGAAGAGGTAAGGAAAAGAGGTAAGGAAAAGAGAAGGACAAAGGAAGGATGAAGACATACAAGCAAGGAAGGCGAAGAATGCGGTACGTTTACAAGCATCCGTCTCCGGACGTAGGCACAAACCATACTCCCAGAGGGGGAGAAAGGGAAGGAAAGAGCCAGAGGTGAGGGGGGGGGGGGGGGGGCAAAGATGGGGGATGGGGAAGGATGCGGAAAGGGAAGGTATGCAGCCTGGAAAGGAAGGAAGGCCACATTAGCTCGGGGTCCCGTGCTCGCTACGCACGTATTCACAAAAGAGTTATCCTACCAGAATGTACACAATTTACATTTAGCACAGTAAAATTAGCTGGAAACCTGCTGCTTGGAAAACATGTTTCTGTTTCATCAGTTTCATTAAATGGCTGCTGTTGATGTAGTATTGCTAGCTTAATATGTATATAACCAAAACAACATTGATCAAAGATCTACAATTATACAAATCCAGATCTGTCTACAGTGTAAGTTTGACTTATCTTGCATCTAACAGGAGTTTTCAATTCTTGAACATAGACAGACACATACTTAGTCGAAGTCACAGCTAATCAGTAAAATTTTGAACTTGCTTTTGCAGTTTAAAATATTCTCAAATTGTTGCTTTATGTTGGATGGGAACTTGCTGAAAACATTTGACTCAGAAAACAGTGCTGAAGCCAAGCCAAGCCAAGCAGCCTTATTTATTAAGTCTTGTGACACACTTCACCTGTGGAAAATTCTGATGTTTCCCATATCATGGGAAAGTAAGCACTAAACACAGGGATCTGTTAATCACTGACAGTTCAAATATACAGCAAATAATGGTACCCCTAAGGGAAATGACAGCAAGATGTAGAAAAGATCAATTTGAGCTCTCCGTACGCATACCTCTGGGCTCTATTCTAATACGTTAACCCACGAGTGGGTGTACCTGCATATTAAGTGTGCCAATCACAAACAACACTGTACTGTACCATGCAATTGTTATTTTAAAATTGTGTACCTGTACCTGTACCTATGCCTTCATTATTGCATCAACTAAAATAGTAATAAGTTGTGTTGTGATATCTTAAAGTGAGCAGCAGAAATATAAAATAAACAGAAAACTAGGTGAGAAAATAATTTATGATCCATGCAAGAAAATAACCCAAATTCTGAGCTAGCAGCATAGTCCCAAAATGAGGGAGTTATCTACAAGATAATAAGTAATCAAATAAGCAGTTGGCAGGAATCTGATACAATTGCACTATTTAATGCTTTGAGAGGGTCATTACACTGAGATATCACTTGTGTGTGGAAACAGAGCAAGACAATGAGAGGTTTATTTTTTTACTGTTTGTTTAATTAAACAGTCATTTAGCTCATATAATGCCAAAATATGGTTAAGCTGTAATTTTGTTCATACATGTTTACCTTGGTAACATAAAGGCAGCTATTCTGTGCATGTTTGCAAAATGTACCATGGGCTGCTGGGGTTTGAAAACTGGCATGTGCACTTAAGGGTTAAAGAGGCTATTTTGAAAGCCACTGTGGGAACTTGTGCAACCAAGCTGCAGATTGTGGTGCGCATTGGACCAAAAGATACCCGTCATCTGGCTTTCAGATTTGCAGTTTGATCATTTCAGTAATTGCTCGAGGAGGTTAGGAAGGCCAGACCTGCTCATGGGTCGACAAAAAAGGTCACAATCTCCAGCACTGTTCTCAGAACTCATTATAGCACCCTAGTTATGAGTTTAATGGATAGCTTGTAAGAAGGGTTTTGACAATTCTTTGATAAGCTAGACTACAACGTCCTGGGCTGGGTTGAGATCTGTAGGATCCCCCTAAATGTATCAGTGACGCACTACACATTGGAGGCTGCTACCCATCTGGCTGACTATTGGCTGTAAACAAGATTTTTTTATATTAGGAGATGTTCCATCTATTCCATGTGATTTTGAATACCACATGTTTCTTTAATCTATTTTATTTCTTACTTTTAGACATGAAGTTTTGCAAAAATTTTTGAACATTTTTTCTAATTTTTTATTTTATTTTTCAAGTTATATTCATAATGCTTGAGATACAATTTATCAATATTCTATTACTATTACTATCTTTTCTCTCCTTTCTCAGATGTTATGTCTAATTAAAAATGGAAAGCGATGCGGACCTTGATCAAGCGTGACTTCTTTTTAACTGTACGGTATGTTACATTGCATTTAGGAACTTTCGGGGAATTGAACAAGTGTCAATAATTACAGATTTCTGTAGTTGTATATATAAGTTTGGATGTAGCTGTATTGCGATGATGTACTGGTGGATATTGTGTGGCATGACTCCTGTAGTTGATAGTATAATTGGTATAATGTCAACTTTATTCTGATGCCACATGTCCTTCACTTCCTCAGCCAGTTGGATGTATTTTTCAATTTTTTCTCCTGTTTTCTTTTGTATATTTGTTGTATTGGGTATGGATATTTCGATTAGTTGTGTTAATTTCTTCTTCTTATTGGTGAGTATGATGTCAGGTTTGTTATGTGGTGGTGTTTTATCTGTTGTAATGGTTCTGTTCCAGTATAATTTGTTTTCATCATTCTCCAGTACATTTTGTGGTTCATACTTGTATGTGGGAATGTGTTGTTTGATAAGTTTACGTTGTAAGGCAAACTGTTGATGTATTATTTTTGCTACATTGTCATGTCTTCTGGGGTATTCTGTATTTGCTAGTATTGTACATCCGCTTGTGATGTGATCTACTGTTTCTATTTGTTGTCTGCAAAATCTGCATTTATCTGTTGTGGTATTGGGATCTTTAATAATATGCTTGCTGTAATATCTGGTGTTTATTGTTTGATCCTGTATTGCAATCATGAATCCTTCCATCTCACTGTATATATTGCCTTTTCTTAGCCATGTGTTGGATGCGTCTCGATCGACGTGTGGCTGTGTTAGATGATACGGGTGCTTGACATGTAGTGTTTTCTTTTTCCAATTTACTTTCTTTGTATCTGTTGATGTTATGTGATCTAAAGGGTTGAAGTGGTTATGAAATTGCAGTGGTGTAGCTGATGTATTTATATGAGTGATTGCCTTGTGTATTTTGCTAGTTTCTGCTCGTTCTAGAAAGAATTTTCTTAAATTGTCTACCTGTCCATAATGTGGGTTTTTATGTCGATAAATCCCCTTCCTCCTTCCTTTCTGCTTAATGTGAATCTTTCTGTTGCTGAATGTATGTGATGTATTCTATATTTGTGGCATTGTGAGTGTGTAAGCGTATTGAGTGCTTCTAGGTCTGTGTTACTCCATTTCACTACTCCAAATGAGTCGGTCAATATTAGTATAGCATAAGTATTTATAGCTTTTGTCTTGTTTCTTGCTGTCAATTCTGTTTTCAGTATTTTTGTTAGTCTTTGTCTATATTTTTCTTTTAGTTCTTCTTTAATATTTGTATAATCTATTCCTATTTTTTTGTCTGTATCCTAGATATTTATAGGCATCTGTTTTTTCCATCGCTTCTATGCAGTCGCTGTGGTTATCCAGTATGTAATCCTCTTGTTTTGTGTGTTTTCCCTTGACTATGCTGTTTTTCTTACATTTGTCTGTTCCAAAAGCCATATTTATATCATTGCTGAATACTTCTGTTATCTTTAGTAATTGGTTGAGTTTTTGATTTGTTGCTGCCAGTAGTTTTAGGTCATCCATGTATAGCAAATGTGTGATTTTGTGTGGGTATGTTCCAGTAATATTGTATCCATAATTTGTATTATTTAGCATGTTGGATAGTGGGTTCAGAGCAAGGCAGAACCAGAAAGGACTTAATGAGTCTCCTTGGTATATTCCACACTTAATCTGTATTGGCTGTGATGTGATATTATTTGAATTTGTTTGTATATTAAGTGTGGTTTTCCAATTTTTCATTACTATGTTTAGGAACTGTATCAATTTAGGATCTAGTTTATATATTTCCAATATTTGTGGTAACCATGAGTGGGGTACACTATCAAAAGCTTTTTGGTAATCAATGTATGCATAGTGTAGCGACCTTTGTTTAGTTTTAGCTTGATATGTCACCTCTGCATCTATTATCAGTTGCTCTTTACATCCTCGTGCTCCTTTGCAGCAGCCTTTTTGTTCTTCATTTATAATTTTGTTCTGTGTTGTATGTGTCATTAATTTCTGTGTAATGACTGAAGTTAATATTTTGTATATTGTTGGTAGGCATGTTATGGGGCGATATTTAGCTGGGTTTGCTGTGTCTGCTTGATCTTTAGGTTTCAGATAAGTTATTCCATGTGTAAGTGTATCAGGGAATGTGTATGGGTCTGCAATGTAACTGTTGAATAATTTAGTTAGATGTGAATGTGTTGAGGTGAACTACTTTAACCAGAAATTTGCTATTTTATCATTTCCAGGGGCTTTCCAATTGTGAGTAGAGTTAATTATTATTTTTTTTACGTAACACTAGGTACAGGAAGTCACCTAAAACTTAAAGCTGATTGCAGTGAGATTTCTGAGGTGAATCTTTGTGTGAAAAAGTGTAGGCTAATGGGAAATGGAAATGGTGAATTTATAACAGTAGACAAGAATCTCATATCGATCACGATAGAACTGAACTTGCTTTTGTCATTTGTGCAAGACTCATTATAAATAGTGGGCGTAAATTTATAACTGGGTCCTTACACCAACCACCTGGCCTTCTTCCCAGATGTAATTGAACATTTTAAGGACTTCAGCTCACTAGCACATATACTACCATCATACTGTGGTTCAGTCATGAGTAAAGAAGGCAGTGGTAGACTTCAGTTTATTGGTAGAATACTGGGGAAAAGCAATCGGTGTACAAAAGAGATTGCTTAAAAATCACTTGTGTGACTGGTTCTAGAATATTGCTGTAGCAGTACAAATGGCCACAGGTTTGTTTAACTCATGCGAGAGTGTCACAGAGACACTTAAGGAACTGAAATGACAGAATCTTGAAGACAGAGGTAAACCATGGGGAGAAAGTCAAAGTTTCAAGAAATGGCTTTAAATGATTAGTCTAGGGATCTAATACAACCCCCTAGTTGTTGCTCACATATGGATTGTGAGGATAATATTACTTACTGCACACACAGGGGACATCAAACAATCAATCTTCCCCAGCTCCATATGTGACTTTGAATAGGAAGAAATCTTAACAACTGGTCCAATGGGATGTACACACTGTCACACTTCTCAAGGTGGTTTGCAGTGTATAGATGTAGATCATCATTGGACAAGAATTTAATAGCCCAGCAGTCAGCTGGAATAACCTCAGATTTTTCTGGAAACAGCTTAGAACAGATACTTTAGAAGACCACTCAAGACAGAAATATATTAGATATGTTATATGTTGACAACAAATAGACTTTACCTCTTTGAGGATGAGGCAGTTGTAACAGCAACCACTACCAGTGTTTTTCCTCAACATTTTCTCAATTATCTCAGAAGGGGAATATTCTTTGAGGGTTTGTAGCTGGCAAAGTATTTTTTTGGAAACAACAATTCCACAGTACAAAGGGCAACTGAAACAAGTAGGATTTTTTTCTGTTCAGTGAACTAGAGGAAGTAGTGGCATATCCCAAGGCGGAACTCAAAACATTTAGCTCTGGGGAAAAGAATGCAGAGAAACTGTGGCTCAAATGCAGGAGAACAGTAGATCAAACAGTGGCTGAATCTTTACCTTGTAAAATGGTTAACAATGAGAAGGGTCCTCCCTAGAATAAGTGTCTCCACCAAGAACAGCAACAATAGGTTTGATACAAAGCATAAAGCTACAGGTAAGAGATTTTAACAACCACAGTTTGCTGTAAAAGTGCAATCCAGATGCCTTCAATGACTACCATGTATAGACATATCCTAAAAACCCATTTTTGTAAATCTTACACACTTTGTAGTCTGTTTTAAATAAATAATCTTAACAGGTTATGGGCCCAGGCCGCATATAATAGCAAAGTAATTGTTTTCACTCATGACTAAAATAACATGAATTGACCTGTTTATGTGTTCAATAAAAATTGAGACTGGTGTTGCTGATTACAAAATAAAAGCAGAAAAGCTCAAAGCACCTGAAGGCTGGGTGAAGTGGAAGTGGCACATTTTTATGCTGTTGCAAGCATACGCACTTTAAGACATCATAAACAGTATGTACAGATGTCATGAAATGCCACAGGATGCGACAGCAGAGAAAAATGAGACACATCAACAGTGTTTGAAAGACAATGCAAAGGGAGTAAGTTTACTAGCAAGTGCATTAAGATAATCCGTTGCCGAGCTTGTGTTAACATGCGTCCACACAAGTGAAATTTGGGGTAAGTTACATGCATGTTTTGAACAAAGGAGTACACACCATGTAAGCATGTTGATAGAAGCATTTTGTTGTGTTCAATGTAACATCAAAGAGGACATTAGCACACATGTTGCGAAAGTGCAGAAGCTTTTTGTGGATTTGAATGAGAACTTGCAGAAGCACAATGAAAATGATCTGTCTAAAAGAATTTTAAATGGCTGAATTCTCTCCACATTAGGCAATAATATGACCTCTGGGACATGATTTCATCTGAAAATAAAAGTGAGAACCTTTTGATTGCAGAACTGTGCATAATTCAAGTGTGTGATCAAAGTATGTTTGAATCAGCTGCATTTGTTACATGTAGTTGCTCTAAAAAGACAATTCAGAAAAAAAGTGACGATATTGGTAGTGAAAAATCGAAAAAGAATACTGAATGCGCAAAATGATTTCCTTGTCACAAATGTGGGCAGGTAGGCCACTGGGCAGCAGAGTGTGCAACATAAAAGACAGATAACATATGCATCAATCATTCTGAAAAGAACATAGAAAATAATGTTGCATTTTTGTCACATGTTTTTAGTGCTTCAGTCAAAAACTTGGTTGGAATCTACACTTGATACTGTGACAGTAGTGCCACACATCACATCACTGCAAATAAACAATATTTCATATCACATACGAAATTTGTCATCCCTGAAAAAATTTCTATTGGGAAAAGTGGTGTGAACATGTTGGCTCATGGACAGGGAACTGAAAATTCAAATGCAGTTGAATAATGTCAGAAAAATCAGTGAATTGAAAGATGTACTTTATGTTCCTGAAGGGAGTGCTCACTTTTTCTCTGTCAAAGCAGCAGCACATTGATGTTTTTGGACCAGACTTGACAAAAGTGTTGAAATTGAATAAAGAGTGACTGGGCAAACAGTGATGACTGATCATGTCAGCCATTGTCTCTATGTTCTTGACATAGATGATGTTAAACCGGTACAGCCAGCTCAAGTGAATTTGGTGACATTGTCAGTTATGCTACTAGTTTAGCATGAGAGATTTGGACATCACAAATGACACATAAAATGCATCTTGAAGTAGATGAACTTCAATGTGGATGGGTGCCAAGAAGAATTCTGTGATGGACACGCACTCCGAAAAATGCATAGACTACCATTCAGAAACGGAATGAATCGACCAATGGTTACAGGTGAACAAATCCACACTGATGTAAATGGACCTATGTCTACAGAGTCTCTCAGAATAGCTTGCTATTATTTATGTCTCAAAGATTATTATAGCAAGTTCTGTAAAATTTTATATCTTAAGCAGAAAAGTAAAGTCAGCAGTTCTGGAACAGTTCTTGAATGAAACCAATACAGATGGTCATGTCAAACAGTTCAGGTGTGAGAGAGAGTTCAACAGCAAGAAAGTCTCAGAATTGCTGGCAAGAAGAAGCATAGAGTGTTGCATCACTTGAACTTACTTACCACGGCAAAATGGTGTTGCAGAAAGAGAAAACTGCACTATTGAGGAGTGTGCACATTTTATGCTGAACCCCAGTAAATTGCCAAAGGAACTGCAGGCGGAAGCATGCAATACTGGGAAGTCCTCCACTGAAAACAAACCTCCATATGAACTGTGATATGGACAACCAGTAGGCAACCTGGATCGTATGAGATACTTTAGAACAGAATGTTATGTGCATGTGAATAATAATTTTCATGCAAAATTTGATGAAAATGCTGTGCTTGGACATCTGATGGGGTACGTAAATGACAGAGTTGGCTTTAGGGTCTGGATTCCATCTCAATGAAAAGTTGTACTAAGTCATGATGTAAAATTCAAGCCTGAAGTTGTAAGCAATCTGCACACCAGTGCTGCTGAATTTGAAGTCTCTGGTGAAGACACTGTTCAACAGAGTCAGCCTAATAAAACTTCTGATGATAAAAAGGAATCAGAAGCCGTCAGTCATGATGAGAGAACAGAAACAGTAAGTGAAGTGGAAGAAGACTTGGAGACAACATCAAGTTCCAGAGAAAGTAATAAAGAGGACAAGATTTAGGTATGGTATAAAGTTCTGGAGGAAGCAAAGTTTTGAGTGAGAAACAAAGAAGCAAACACGAGCAGAAGAAACCAGAATGGATGACCAGCGGAGATTATGTGTACATGGCTGCAACTCCTATCATCAGAGATAAGGATCCAAGTTCATATGCAGAAGTTTTGCGAAAAAAAAAAAAACTGTGGCTGGTGGCCATTCATGAAGAATTAAAGTCCCTGAAAGAGAATAATACTTTGATATCAGTCGAGCGTCTAAGTGGTGTACGGATTTTGCAAAATCAATGGGTCTTATGGAAGGAAACAGCAAAAAATGGGGGAAGTTCACTTCAAGGGTTGACTTGTAGCCAAAGGACATGTACAAAGACAAGGAACTAAGTATGAAGAAACATTCAGCCCTGTCATGTTGTTGTGGTCTTCAGTCCTGAGACTGGTTTGATGCAGCTCTCCATGCTACCCTATCCTGTGCAAGCTTCTTCATCTCCCAGTACTTACTGCAACCCACATCCTTCTGAATCTGCTTAGTGTATTCATCTCTTGGTCTCCCTCTATGATTTTTACCCTCCACACGGCCCTCCAATGCGAAATTGGTAATCCCTCGATGCCTCAGAACATGTCCTACCAACCAATCCCTTCTTCTTGTCAAGTTGTGCCACAAACTCCTCTTCTCCCCAATCCTATTCAATACTTCCTCATTAGTTACGTGATCTACCCATCTAATCATCAGCATTCTTCTGTAGCACCACATTTCAAAGGCTTCTATTATCTTCTTGTCCAAACTATTTATCGTCCATGTTTCACTTCCATACATGGCTACACTCCATACAAATACTTTCAGAAACGACTTCCTGACATTTAAATCTATACTCTATGTTAACAAATTTCTCTTCTTCAGAAATGCTTTCCTTGCCATTGCCAGTCTACATTTTATATCCTCTCTACTTTGACCATCAGTTATTTTGCTCCCCAAATAGCAAAACTCCTTTACTACTTTAAGTGTCTCATTTCCTAATCTAATTCCCTCAGCATCACCCGATTTAATTTGACTACATTCCATTATCCTCGTTTTGCTTTTGTTGATGTTCACCTTATATCCTCCTTTCAAGACACTGTCCATTCTGTTCAACTGCTCTTCCAAGTCTTTTGCCGTGTCTGATAGAATTACAATGTCATCGGTGAACCTCAAAGTTTTTATTTCTTCTCCATGGATTTTAATACCTACTCCGAATTTTTCTTTTGTTTCCTTTACTGCTTGCTCAATATACAGATTGAATAACATCGGGGAGAGGCTACAACCCTGTCTTACTCCCTTCCCAACCACTGCTTCCCTTTCATGTCCCTCAACTCTTACAACTGCCATCTGGTTTCTGTACAAATTGTAAATAGCCTTTCGCTCCCTGTATTTTACCCCTGCCACCTTTAGAATTTGAAAGAGAGTATTCCAGTCAACATTGTCAAAAGCTTTCTCTAAGTCTACAAATGCTAGAAACGTAGGTTTGCCTTTCCTTAATCTTTCTTCTAAGATAAGTCGTAAGGTCAGTATTGCCTCACGTGTTCCAGTGTTTCTACGGAATCCAAACTGATCTTCCCCGAGGTCGGCTTCTACCAGTTTTTCCATTCATTTGTAAAGAATTCACGTTAGTATTTTGCAGCTGTGACTTATTAAACTGATAGCATTATGTCATGTATTATGATACAATTCGAACTTTTTTGGCAGTGGCTGCTGCAGAGAAATTGGAGCTCCACCACTTTGAAGTCAAAACAGCTTTTCTAAATGGCGTACTCAAAGAAGATGTATACACAGAACAACCTGAAGGTTTTGATGATGGTACTGAGCTTGTTTGTTTGCTGAAGAAAAGTCTGTATGGTCTCGAACATGCACCACGTTGTTGGTACAAATGTTTCCTAGACTTCATGATGAAGGCTACATATGAAAACAGTGATGCTGAAACGTCTCTTCTTCTGTTGGCGCAACAAGGACTGTCTATATGTTGCAATCTATGTTGATGATGGTTTAGCTGTGGGCAGCTACAGAGCAGATATTGAAGAGTTCTTGAAACTGCTGAAGCTGGAGTTTCGTACACCTAGAGGGTCTCTCAACAACTTCTTGGGTATGAAGAAGCAGCAAAATGAAGACGGGTCAATAGCAGCGAACCAAGAGGATTACACAAAGAAAATTCTGAAAAGATTTGGAATAGCTGAGTCTAATGGAGTTTCTACTCCAATTGGACATGAAGAAAATAATGTCATAAAGAAGATCACAGCCAAAGTTCCACATCAAGATGCAGTGGGTTGTCTGATGTATTTCACTAGAGTCATGTCCAGATATTGCTTTTGCAGTGAACAAAACAGCTAGAACGATGGAACATCCTACTACAGTTAAAGTCTGGAATCAAGTAAAATGAATTTGTAGGTACTGGAGGAATACAGTGGACTACAGAATTAAGTACAACAACAAAGAGAGGTTTAAAGTCTACAGTGATGCTGATTATGCTGGTGAGATGCACACGAGATACTCAACAATTGGTGTAGTCGCAACTATCAGTCATGGGGCTGTATCATGGAGCAGTCAATTACAAAAGACAGTGGCAACACCTACTGTGGAAGCAGAAATAATAACAGCCACTGAAGGAGCAAAGTAGCTTATTTGTTTAAAAAGGCTGTTGTATGAATTGATTGGAACTTCCAAACAAGTGAAACATCTTACACTGTACGTTGACAATGCAAGTACAGTAAAACTGTCCAAACAGACCGTATCATTGAAAATCAAAGAACATAGAATTCCATCATTTCTACATCAGGGAAAGATTCTTGAATGGGGATCTTAAATTAGAACACATTGACAGGACCAACCAATTAGCTGATCTACTAACCAAGCCATTGGAAAGGGTTTGACTCAAGATGCTGTGTGAAAGCATTGGAGTGCAGAAGATTAAATCCATGAGAAATTCAGTACACACCTTTTATTTTTCTTTGGAGGAAGTGTCAATATTAAAAGAAAAATGAAATGTAGTGTAATATCAGTGTGATGCGAGCTTTTCATATCTTTGTTACACGTGTACAATTAAATCTTTTGACAGTAGTATGGAGGGTGTACAAAACTCAAGCCAGTGTGTGTGTGTGTGTGTGTGTGTGTGTGTGTGTGTGTGTGTGTGTGTGTGTGTGTGTGTGTGTGTGTGTGTGTGTGTGTGTGTGTGTGTGTGTGTGTGTATGTATGTATGTATGTGTGTGTGTATGTATGTGTGTGTGTGTGTATGTATGTGTGTGTGTATGTATGTATGTGTGTGTGTATGTATGTATGTGTGTGTGTGTGTATGTATGTGTGTGTGTGTGTATGTATGTGTGTGTGTATGTGTGTATGTGTGTGTGTATGTGTGTATGTGTGTGTGTGTGTATGTGTGTGTGTATGTATGTGTGTGTGTGTGTATGTATGTGTGTGTGTATGTATGTGTGTGTGTATGTATGTGTGTGTGTATGTATGTGTGTGTGTATGTATGTGTGTGTGTATGTATGTGTGTGTGTATGTATGTGTGTGTGTATGTATGTGTGTGTGTGTGTGTGTATGTGTGTTTTAAATAAATAATCTTAACAATATGTATGTAAAGTCTGTCAGTGGTACCACAGTTAATGTCCTTATCCTCACGATCCATGTGTGAGCGATACATAAGGGGTTGAGGTATATCCTTCAAGTAATCTTTTAAGGCTTGTTCTTGAAACTTTATTCATAAAATTCCTTGGGATGGTTTACACATGTCTTGAAGAGTCTGTCGTTTCAGTTCCTTCAGTATCTTTGACACACACTCCCACAACTTAAACCTGCAACCATTTGTGCCACGCTTCTCTGTATGCATTCATGGATGGCACAGGAACCAATCTTGAGGGGAAGCGAACTATAAGTAAAAATGCTGATGTTCATTTAGAACTGTTCCTTTTTATAATGAGAAAGGTTCAGGATTACACTGCAAAAATGAGTGAATGGAGTGATTTTAGTGTGTACAACTACTCCTTGTATTAAGTCCATATTTGAAATGGAAAAAGCACAAACCTAATCGGGGTTTTGTCACTGTGGCAGCATACAACACATTAAAATATATTAGTGCAACTGTTGAAGTGAAAATACATGTCAGAATCAGTTTCAAACAGTATGGTGTTAAGTTTTTAGTCTTTCATCTCATTTGATTTTAAGATGTTGACTGCACCAAGTGTATTTTTGCTCTAACAGTTGCACCATTGTTAGTACTCTTTGCAGTCACAGTGACAAAACCCAAATTAGGGTCCATTCTACATATGGACTTCACATCTGAGATAGCTGTGCTAATACCTACCTTTATTACGGAAGCCATTACAAGTTGCTTCCCTTTGCTGATGTATAGGCCATAAGATGCTGCAAGTGTAACAATTATTGTGTGTGATTCTAACACCATTTTCGTTCTTAGACACTCATTATATTGCTACAAATTCAGAGTCTTCCTATGGAGTAGGACGAGTTGTCGAGGAGATATAATTTCAATCTAGATTTAAGTTAATTTTATTATGTATTAGATTCTTCATATCACTAGGTAAATGGTCAAAGATTTTCTAATATTTCACTCATTTCTGTGTCATTGATGTATATTGTGCAAATCAGCTGTAGGACTTGGAATTAACTAACATTTAAAGGTTTCTTGAAACCTTTATTGATCACAGTCACAGTGATCCTCATCCATAATTGATAAAAATTTTATTTGATTAACATTTGACAATTTTAGCTATACGTTGGCAGACCATAATGAGAGTTCATATTACACATATTTCATAAAGTACAACCAGAGAGAAAAATCATGAAGACCAAAGCATGGCAATCTTTAAAAAATGGCATTTTGGATGATTGTATGCCATCAGCTCAAATGTTACGGAACTCAGTTCTGAATAAACTGAACTAGGAGAAATAATGAGCAAAGAAATTGCAATATTCTAGCCCTAATTTTGTTATGTATTGGTAATGGAAATGTGTGGATTTTAAGTTTTATTCTGGTTTCTAATAGAGATTTTATGTTATAGTGTGTGAGAAGTTGGATGTTGCTGTAGGACAATCAGAGAGTGTGATATGTGGAAGTTTGGTTGGTTGGTTGGTTGGTTGGTTGTTTGAGGTTAAAGGGACCAAACAGCAAGGTCATCAGTCCCTTGTTTCAAATAGACTCCATTCTGCTAACGGGACATCTCAGTATAGTCAGAAAAATAAAACGGATAAAGGGGAAACGTAAAAGGGCAGTCACGTTGTCATTAGTAAAAACAAATGAGGGAAGTTGGCAAGAGAACGAACCCAACACTATGCTGAAACAGCATAGGCAAGACCACCTGTGACTTAAAAGGTACAACTGCTATAATGCAGAAAGTACGTATGGGAATAGAAAAACAAACCAAGCCTTAAAAAGAAGGGGTAAAAACAGAGTAAAAGGGAAAGAAAAGAGGATTCCGGTCAGGGAGGTGAATCGGGAATCTCTGAACACTGCCTACAGTGGGAGACACCCAAACACTCACCGCCCTGCCCCAACACCAGAGGGAGATTAAAAACTTTAAAACTGAGAATAAAAACCACTCTCCCGGAGGAAACCTAGAACCAGAGAGACCATCCGGGAATCGTCAGCCAACATCAAAGGTAAAGTGTGGGGGAGTCTGTACTTAGCACGCAGAGCCAAAAGAAGGGGGCATTCAACCAAAATGTGGGCCACTGACTGGAAGGCTCCACAACCACATAGCGGGGGTGGCTCATCACGCAAAAGGAAACCATGGGTCAGCCTGGTATGGCCAATGCGGAGACGACACAGTGTGGTCGAGTCCTTGCGGGAGAGGCTAAAGGAAGAACGCCATGGGCCTGTATTCACCTTAATGGCACAAAGTTTATTAGACCGTGGAGTAGCCTCCCAAGAATTGGCCCATGACTGTGCAAAGTGGGATTTGATGTGAAGCCGTAAATCCGCTGCAGGAGGGGTTACGGAAAACGGGGGGGTAAGTAACTGCTCCCCCAGCCAAACGATCAGCGAGCTCATTACCCGGGATACCCACATGGCCTGGGACCCATAGGAAGGCAATGGAACAAGCAGCACGGTGAAGATCAGCGAGATGGTCATGGATGGCAGAGACCAAGGGATGGCGCGAAAAACACCGGTCAATAGCAAGAAGGCCACTCATCGAGTCCGTACATAACAAAACGCGGTTGTGTTGGGATTGTTTAATAAAGGTAAGGGCCCGGGAAATTGCCATCAATTCCGCAGTAAACACCCCACATGTAGGTGGCAGCAGATGATTTTCCGTTCCAACAGAGGACGTGAAGGCATACCCAACATGATCAGCAGATTTAGAGCCATCAGTGTAAAAAATAACAGCATCCCGAAACTCCCATAAAATTTGGCGGAAAAAGGTACGGAACACCACCCGGGGGATGGAATCTTTCGGTCCGCGGCGGAGATCCATCCGAAGTCGAGGCCGAGGAACTAACCAAGGAGGGGTGGAGGGGAGGGAGCGAGGAAGACAGGACAAAGAAGGAAGCCGAAAATCACGGGTAAGAGACGCAAGGCGCAGCCCAACCGGTAAACCCGCCCGAGGGCGGGAGTCAGGCGGGCGACGTCCATGGTCTGGGAATAGGATAGAATAGGAAGGATGAGCGGGAGAAGAACGGATAGTAAGGGCATAAGACACCAGAAGCTGGGACCGCCGAACAGAAAGGGGGGGGATCCCAGCTTCAACCAGGAGACTATCAACAGGGCTAGTAGGGAAGGCACCGGTGGCCAAACGGATACCACGATGGTGGACTGGATCCAGCACGTGCAGCGTGGAAGGAGCAGCTGAACCATAAACTTGACAACCATAGTCCAAACGTGACAGAACTAGAGCACGATAAAGACGGAGGAGGAGGGAACGGTCCGCACCCCAGGAGGAGTGGGCAAGGAAGCGAAGGACATTGAGTTTACGGAAACATCCTACCTTCAGGAGTCTGATATGGGGCAGCCAAGTGAGCTTGTTGTCGAAAAGAAGACCTAGGAAACGAAACTGTAGAACCACAGGCAATCTTTGTGCAGCGAGATAGAGCTCTGGATCAGGGTGGACCGTAGTACGGCGACAGAAGTGGACCACCCGCGATTTTAAAGGAGAGAATTGAAACCCGTGGGAGAGGGTCCATGCAGAGGCACGCCGTATAGCTACCTGGAGCTGCCGTTCTGCAGATGGCATCGAGGAGGAACTAACCCAAATGCAGAAATCATCCACATACAGGGCAGGGGCGACCAAGGGACCGACAGAGGCCACAAGTCCATCGATAGCAATGAGGAAAAGAAGGACACTCAAGACAGAACCCTGTGGGATGCCCGTCTCCTGGGTCCATGGAGAACTAAAAGCAGTACCAACTCGAACTCTGAATGACCGATGGATCAGGAACTGGCGGATAAAAATCGGGAGTGGGCCCCGAAGACCCCACTGATGAAGGGTTAGTAAGATGTGATGGCGCCAGGCCGTGTCATAGGCCTTGCGAAGGTCAAAAAACACTGCAACCAAATGGCGGCGCTGGGAAAAAGCCTGCCGAACTGCGGATTCCAAGCGAAGCAAATGATCGATTGGAGATCGTCCCTCTCGAAAGCCACACTGGTAAGGGGACAATAGATCCCGAGATTCGAGGACCCAAGTGAGCCGACGGGCTACCAGCTGTTCAAGTAACTTACAACCAACATTGGTCAAACTAATTGGCCGATAGCTGTGAACAGATAGGGGGTTCTGACCAGGCTTAAGGACAGGAACCACAATGCTATCCCTCCACTGAGAAGGGAAGTCACCCCGGAGCCAGATACGGTTAAACACCCGAAGAAGATGGTGCCGTTGTGGAGCACTGAGATGTTGAAGCAGCTGGTTATGAATGGAATCTGGGCCAGGAGCCGTATCATGAGAAGCAGAGAGAGCAGAAAGAAATTCCCATTCAGTGAAAGGTTCGTTGTAAGATTCTGACTCACAAGTGGTGTGGAAGTTTGTAGCTTGATGTTTGTATGGGGGTCACTGAGGAGGGGAATTTAATAGGGCTCTCCAACAAATCTGTGTGTCACACAGGAAAGATAATTGCTGGACAGCAATAAAATATTTGTGCCCTTTACAATTATTGAATTACACATATGAGGTGTGATAAAGTAAAGGGTTGGTTGGTTTGGTGAGGGGGCCAAACAGCAAAGTCATTGGTCCTTATTGACCATATGACCATAAAGTATGCACTCACAATTCACTGTCCCATTGTAATTAACGAAAACAGTGAGAAGAACCTTCACATGTGATCAGACTTGTTGAATTTTTTTTATGTTGACTCCTCAGACAGGTTCAGTTGGGACTATTGGGTCTTTGTTTCAACACCATACCCACAAAACCATGTTTCATCCCAGTTATAATCTCCTTTAGAAGTTCTGGATCACTGTCAACTTCACTCAGAAAATTGCTGAGCCATGTCCATGGGACTATCATTGGTCAAAATTCAGCTATTTGAAAAAATTGCTGCTACATGTTTCATGTCCAAAAGACCATGAGCCAAAGGATACATTTATGTCATCACTAACCCCTCTGATGGGTGGCATGGTGATTTTCCTGAACCATTTTCTTTACTTTTTCCACATTGTCATAAGTAATTTATGTGCAAGGGCATCCAGAGCAGCCACCACCACCACCACCACCACCACCACCA
This sequence comes from Schistocerca piceifrons, assembly GCF_021461385.2. NCBI lineage: Eukaryota > Metazoa > Arthropoda > Insecta > Orthoptera > Acrididae > Schistocerca > Schistocerca piceifrons. The sequence goes on from NC_060146.1 coordinate 74,149,829, forward strand.
CCATCACCACCCTCTTTGTTTATACCACTTGTAAACTCATAGCAGATTTACTAAAGGCACGAGTCACATTTTGAAGGTGGTGCTGCAGTTTATTCCATTTTAATGCAAATTCTTTGATCTATATTTTTCAAAAGTAAAACTTTAGCAAGCACTCTAAATTGCATGTAACCTTTTCAACTGCCTACAAACTAAATATTGAAAACAGCTTAAAATGCAAACATATACCTCTGAAATGTATACCAACAAAATAAAAAACAATAAAACATAAAAAATTTAAAATCTAATATGTAACACTTGCAAAATTAAAAAAAACTGTTACTTCTTGAAGACATGTTGTACATCTTGTGAAATGTTAATTATATAGATTTAAAGGTAGAAAAAACTAGACAGTAAAAACGTAAAGAGATGAAAAGGTGCAGTTTACCAGCCACATTTCAGATAACATTAGAAAAGTGTTAACACAAATATTTCTAAGTATCGTACCTTGCCACCATCAAAAACACATATTGGAGAGACCAAAGTTTCAGCCACGATTACAGTGGCCTTGCTCTGAGTCTGCTGATGGGCTTTAGCTGTGTGGAGTCACTTGTATTTTGTCATTGTTGCTCAATGAGCAAGATATTATGTTATAATTTCAGAAGGTGGTTGTAATGATCGTTCACCTGAGGCAGGCAGAGCAGGAACTCAATCAAAATAGGTTGCAATGATGGAGGGAGTGGAGATCTGCTGCTGCTGCTGTTGTTGTCTATTGTTCTTGCAATGTTTCTTATGATTTGTGGTCAATGGTGAATGAGGCGTGAGCTCTTGTTTTCCTTCTGCTGGACGCAGGCCACGTGGCGGAAGTTACTCACCAGTAGTGCTCGTGTTACGTGTTGTCAGTGCAGCCTGTTGGGCTGTGTGGGCAGCCAGCCAGGATGAGGCAAGCTTCTATCCATTCTCTCTGTTCATGTTGTAAGATGTTTCACTACTTCCATCACTTCTCTGATCAAGTGTTTCGTAAAATCCAACTGCTTGGCCACGACACAGATTTTGTTAAATTTGATTTCCTTTCTGCAGTCTTGCTAGGGTTCAGCCACCTCAGATTTTCTGTGTTGTCCCATATGAATGTAAGTGCTTCTGCTCTTGCATGCACTCTTGTATAGGCCTGCTGGTCTCATCGATGTATACCTCTTCCCACTTCCTCTGCTGCAGCAACTTACAATAAAATTTCTGCTCCTTTTATCTCAAGAGACCAATCATAACAATTATCTCTCTGAAAATGTGTTGGAACATCATGCTCAGTGAGCAGTAATGTCAAAATATAAATGACTCAACAGAACTAATGCACACCAGTAGATCCAGAATGAGACCACTAATTGTGGCCGAGACACTGGTTTCTCCAGTGTAGCTTTTTAAAATTATGACAGTGTAATATTCAGTAATCTTTCACATCAACTGACTTGTCACCATGTCACCAAAGACTATGCAGTTATAACAACAGTGGATAATTCTGGGATTTGACTGAAGCAGGAGAGGAGCAACATTGTCCACGTGCAGCAGACTCGTTGAAATGTGAGGTTAGAAAGATGTACCATTGCTAGCTTTTACGGCCACAGCCTCTTCTTTCCACATTAAGAGAAGGAAGAGTTGGAGGAAGAGAGAATGGTAAGGATTAAAGACACAGTAAAAAAGCTGCAATCAATTTTCTGTCTCATCCTGTCTAGCAAGCATAGGCCCAAGGTTCAGGGTGACCACTTCTGTGACTTACTCTATATCCTTAAGCCCTGTAACTCCTCTTTTCCTAACATTCCCCAGCTTATGCCAGGAAAACCTCATGGTTCTGGAAGCTTACAGTTTTAAGTCTTTGTGCTTTTCTATCTGCTGACATTTTGTGAGAAAATGTTTTCTACCCACATCATAAATATTTGCCATTCATTGACCACTTTCATACATTTTTAAGTTGAGTAATCTTATTCTCTGAACCTTTGCTCAATTCTTTGTATTTGGCATGTCACTGAAGTAGAACTGGAAAGTACACATTGAAACATGCACAAGAAACTTTGTGGAAACCAATGTATCACTACATAGTATATCACATTTTTGTCACTTGAGTTGAACAGATAATTCGAAAGTGTCAGGTAGTACCTAAATATTTTAGTGGAGGTCACTAGCAGATCTGACTCAACTAGCAGGCTGTCATCATCATTGTGTAATAATTGAAAAAATTACGACAATTATGATACATTCCCAAAAGCAATATACAGAATTAGTAATTTTGCAATTATTTTCAAAAGACATACCTGGTTTCCTGAATTTCCTCCAAATCCTTGACATGATAAAATTGTTTGAAAAACCAAGTTCAAGACATAAATCCAACATACACTGAAGTGTAGAGTTCGGTACTTCTTCATCCTCTATAAACGGTATATAAGTCACACACTCATACACTACTGACAGCAGCGAGTTAGGGTCACATTTTCTGCTTACAGACATCAGCAGCCTCATCAACCTGAATAACAAAGTAAACAGACACACTAAGAAAAATGTGATACAATGATTCTCTACTCAACTCTGACTACTGATAGCTCTAACTACTGATCAGACACACTACAGTATACTGAATGGTTATAATAAAAGTGCAGCTACTCACAGAGATCCAGTGGTGCATTAAAGCTTGTTAAATATACCAATACATTAATGTGGAACTGATTTATGCTGGAAAAAAATTAGTTCGAGTTTTGGCCATCAGTTGTAAATCTGGTATTGTACACAGTTTGTATGACAGAAAGACATCCATATAGTCATTTGAAAAGCCGTAACATGAGTGAACAGTATAGCTATCAAGAAGCGAAACCGTGCTGTTAACGAAACTGTTATATGAATGGGAGTAGTTACAGAGCTGCATTGAGAAAGTATTGCTGACTGTACTGTCTGAGGAGAGACTGAATCTCATTAAAAGGTTTAAAGTAGACAATGAAATTTGAAAACACAGGCAAACTGGAATGGGAAGGCATCATATCCCAGTGGAAGTTCTTGACAAGATTGCTGTTGCCAAAACTGATCATGCAGCTCATGCCCAAGTAGTGCCAGTGCTCATGCATTAAAAATTGTCCACCCCATGGCCAGCAGTAAAAAATTTTTTTTGCCACCTATATTGCACTGATATCTGTGAAAGATCCCTATGGTGCAGCAGTTGAAACCTCATGATCCACAGCAAGGTCCAAAACTTCCATTCAGTTTCTGGCACAGATGAAAGTTGATGACATTTGACTGGGCAATATTCTATGAAGTGACAAGGTACATTTTGCACCAAAGAGTGCACTGAATACACAGAAATGCCAAATTTGGGATACTGTTGAATCATGTGTTGTGCATCACCATAGATTCAAGAGCACCTCTATTCTGTCCATTGTTCTTTGAAGAGTATACACCTATAGAGCCTGTCAGGTGTACTGTGACATCTGCACATTATCTAGACTTTATTGTACAGCATCTGATTCCTGCTTTGGAAGAGCACAACTGTATGAAAACCACTGCTTTAATGCAGAATGGGGCAATACCTCCTGTTGCTCACCCATTGAAAAATCTGCTTAACACTACCTCCCACAAACAGCCAGAGATTTTTCCAAATACAGTCCGCCCCTGGTAGCTGAGTGGTCAGCGTGACAGACTGTCAATCCTAAGGGTCCGGGTTCAATTCCCGGCTGAGTCGGAGATTTTCTCCGCTCAGGGACTGGGTGTTGTGTTGTCCTAATCATCATCATCATTTCATCCTCATCGATGCGCAGGTCGCCGAAGTGGCGTCAACTCTAAAGACCTGCACCAGGCGAACGGTCTACCCGACGGGAGGCCCTAGCCACACGACATTTCATTTCATTTCATTTCCAAATACATGGCTATCAAAATCACCTTTAGGCTCTGGGATATCTAAAATAATGTGTTTACCAGGGACATGTCTGTTGTGTACCTGATCTGCCAGTACACAGGAGTATGTTGCTCAGATTCCATGAGAACTGCTGCAACCAACTGTTGATCATGTGAATTTTCAGATGCAACATTTCATGATGTTTACAGTGGTCATATTTAACAAATTGTATAAACAGTAGTTAATAATAAAATCAACATTATGCCTCTCTCATTTGTTTGGCCTTTACTTCCAATGTCCCATTCCTAATCCATTACATATGGAAATATTTCTGTAAACGTTTGTAGCATTCACAGTGCCAGATTTGCACCTGGTGGCCAAAATTGGAACAGATTTTCTTTTCGAGCACAAATCAGTTCTGCATTAACACATTAGCCCTCTATAAAGTTTTGCTGCCCTATGGCAATTACAGCTCACATTGGACCTCCACAAGTCTTTTCTTTTCTTTCGCTGATGCCATAGTCCCACAGCGATCGCAGGGTCGGCGTGGTTACACCGGATTTGGCAATGTTAGTGTTAGGGATAGCTGGATGCCCTTCTTGCCGCCACCCCCTCCCCCCTCCCCCCAGGACGGAATCAATGTACCCCAACTGTCTGCATCTAGTGTAGATCTTGAAATAGTGCGGACATGTTTCAAATGTCTGCAACGCATGTAACGGAGGCAGGACATGGGAACCAGCCTATTATTAACCTATTGGGATGTGCTAAACCGCCTAAAAACCACATCCAGGCTGGCCTGCACACCGGCCCTTGTCATTAATCCACCGGGTGGATTTGATCTGGGGCCGGCATGCCTACCTGAGTCCAGGAAGCAGCACGTTAGTGGGCGAGTGGGTATTGGGCCTCCATGAGTAGCTGCACTTTAATTATAACCACCTGGTACTTTGGAAGGGTGGTCATTTTTAATAAATGCTGTGTCACTGCCCTGGGAGGAATCACTGCCTACAGTCATTTCCAGTTGTCAGATGTATCAGTATTTACAGCTCTCTTACCAGCCATTATATGAGCAGGTATGCTACTACTGAGCATGAAGGACAATATGATCTTATACTGAATGCAGAATATCATAAATTGAAGGTCTAATAACTCTCATTCCGAAATTTTAACACTACTACTAGTTTCCACCATCTTTGTAATCATCTTCAGTCCAAAAACTGGTACAAAATGGCTTTCCGTGCTAGTCTATCCTCTGCAAGCCTTTTCATCCCTGCAGAACTACCACAACTTACATCTATTTGAAACTGCTTACTGCATTCAAGCCTTGGTCTCCTCCTACAATTTTTACCCAAGCGCTTACTTCCACTATTAAACTGACAATACTTTGTTACACCAGAATGTCTCCTATCAGCTGATCTTTTCTTTTACTCAAATTGTCCCATAAATGTCTTTTTCTCCCAATTTAATTTAGTACTACCACATTCTCCAAATTTACCATCTCCTACCTATTTACATTGAACTCTGCTAGTCACCTGATAGTGTCTGGTGGAGGGTACTTCTGGTACCACTAACTCATCTGCCCTCCTCTGTTCCATTCTCAAATGGTGTGTGGGAAGAATGAGTGTCAGTAAGCCTCTGTGTCATTTCTAGTTTCTCGAATTTTCTCATTAGGGAATTTCACAAGATATACGTGGGAGGATGTGACACGTTGTCTGACACTTCTCAGAAAGTCTTCTCTCTTGAAATTTCAATAGTAAACCTTTCCATGATGCACAACACCTCCTGTAGTGACTGTCACTGGAGTTTGTTGAGCATCCTTGTAATGCTCTCACAATGACTAAATGATGCCATGACAAAATGTGCTGCTCTTTTTTAGATTGTCAATATCTCTTACATCACTTCTACCTCTAAGGATCCCAGATTGATTAACAATACTCAGGAATCAGTCAAACAAGCAACTTGTATACCACATTCTTTAGAGATAACTTACATTTCCCTAAGGTTCTCCAGATCTCAGTTTGGCATTACTTTTCCACCTATTTGTTCTATGTGGTCATTTCATTTCACCTGAGGTCACTCTGGATAGTTACTCCTAGATTCCTGCAATTTGTCATCAACAGTGTAGTCTTACATCAATGGATTTTTTCCCTATGTATGTGTAATATGTTCCATTTATTTATGTTCTGGTTCATGTGCCACAGCCTGCACCATTTGTCAGTCCTCTGCCGGTCATCTTTCAAACTGATACTGCCTTCTGGCATTACTACTTTCTGATCTGCAACCGTATCATCTGTGGAGTGTCTTAAAGAGCTGCAGTGCTTTCTATTAGATCATTTTTATACAATGTAAAAATAACAGTCCTATCACAAATCCTTAGGTACTCCATAAATTACCTTTACAACTGCCGATTTTGTTCCATTAAGAGTGATGTGTCGAGTTCTACCTGCAACAAAATTTTTAATCCAATGCAGATCTGGTGTGATACTCAGTACATTTGTAGTTGTCCACTAAACAGCAGTGCAGGATTGTGTAAAATGCCTTCCTGAAGTAAAGGAACATGGCATTTTTAAATGACCCTTCATTTGTCACAGAGAGTGAAGTGAGAAATCAGGATGGCAGTAGACTTGTTCAGTTAATTTCTTTATTATGGCCTTGGCCATTGTATATCAGGAACAGCTTGGAGGAGGCATCCATTTTCCTCTCATTCAAAACAGTAGACATCCAGCATTGCTAACAGTGCAAAGAGTGGGGCCGAGCTTGGCATTGCTGGAATGTCACTGTCAGTGACGTCTCTGACATGTCTGGCTGTGGCTGTGGCCACGACGACAGCATGGCGGCACAAGTGACAACGGCTGTGAACTCCATCCAGTGAGCAGGTCGGCCTCTCTCAATTCAGGACAGGCTGCCCTGTCTTCTGGTCAGACAGTGGACTCCGCACTCCATTACAGGATGTCGCTCCAAGTGTCACAGGCTTGTGGTGTAGGCTGTGATATTGAGACAAGAATCATTTAGTACATGAATAGTTGAGTACTTATATGCTTCAGACTACATTTAGCACTTAAGATATGTCCTTTAAACACTTCTACAGTGGCAAGAAAGGAAAGGCTTCCATCCTTCTGCTGGTGTATTGTAGCGTCGGCTGTTGATAATGTACCGTACCCAGCTGGCTCCACTTTTCAGTGCCAGTAGACTGTGCTTTGCTTTGAACTCCTAATCCTTTCACCTGCTTGTGGCTGGGTCTGTCATAACTCACTTCCACTCTGGTGTGTTTTTGTTTTTTGACCAGTCAATATGCTACAGCATCAGCCTGAGCACAATTGTCTACAGCATAAGCGATCTCGTGAAGGAACAGTGTGAGCCATATTTCACAACATCTCTAAGGAATCCATGTTGATATTTATATACAAGACTATTGATCTCCAAAATTCTTGAACGTAAAATATGATCTATAACTCTAACCCCCTCTAATCTTCAGCATTATTCTATAGCATCATATTTCAAAAGCTTCCATTCTCTTCTTAGCTGAACTACTTAGTGTGCATGTTGCACTGCAATACATGACCACACTCGAGACAATATCTGTAGAAAAGACTTCCTAACACTAAAATCAATATAAAACATTAAATTCCTTTTCTACTCTTTCTTGCTATTGAAACTTTGCATTTTATATCCTCCCTACTTTGATCATCATCAGTTTGTTTGCTGCTTGAATATCAATGCTCATCTACTGCATTTAGTGTCTGGTCTGCTAATCTCTTTCCATCAGCATGGCTCGATTCAGCTACATTCTATTATCCTCGTTTTACTTCTGTGGATATTCATCTTACCTCTTTTGAAGACACTATCCACTGCATTAAGCATTTCTTAGCTCCTTTGCTGACTGCCAGAATTACTATGTCATTGGTAAATCATGAAGTTTTTGTTTTTCTCCCTGATACTTTCTTTGCAGATTTCTCCCCAGTTTGCTTCACAGTTTGCTCACTGTATGGTTTCAGTATAAACCTGTCTCACTCCCTTCTGAACTACAGCTTCCTGTCACATCCTCAAATTCTTGCAGCTTGCAATCTGGTTTCTGCACAAGTTGTGTGTAACCCTTTAGAGTTTCGAAGAGTGCAGTCCAGTCAACACTGTTGGAAACACTGTATCAGTCTGAAAATGCTATAAATGTAGGTTGCCTTTCTTCATCCTGTCTTCTAGTATAAGCCGTAAGGTAATTATTGCCTTGTATGTTCCTCCATTTCTCTGGAACCCAAACTGTTCTTCCCTGGGCAACCATAATTTATCATCTATTTATTTATTTTGGCTTTATTCACAAAGCAAATGGATTCCTTCCAGATGTTATGTTTTTCTACCCCTCAGAACAACAATTTTTTTGTAAATTATGTTATATCTTCAATATTGTCATTTACAGGGCGTGTTCACAATGCCTAAAAATTTTGAAACAATATAAAGAATAGAATAGTTGCTACTGACCATATAGCAGAGGTGCTGAGTCGCAAAATAAAAAAAATAAAAAAAAATACTGGACACACACACACACACACACACACACACACACACACACACACACATCTGCACATACACAGACGGTTAGTGGCAGTGGTGGCAGGTAGTACTACAGGGCACATGGGGGGCATGTCGCCCGTGCAGCAGCTGGCAGCACTGGCTCCGAACTGTCTGAAGCATCACACGCCATAAGCACACAGCTCTGTGACGTCATGACTAGTACGCGAGTCCTGGAAGTGCAACAGTTGGGTCCGGTGGAATGGGGGCGCCGTCTGGAGCTCGACGGGGAAACGGTTACAGTAACTGGCACAAGAGTAGGACTGCCTTGATGCTCGGTGGGGCAGAGGCATCTCAGTGTGGACACGGTTCCAATTGTGGGGGCCAGTGCGGGAGAAACCTGCCTCGACACCCAACATGGTGAAGGCAACACGCTGCGGATGCACTCCAAGGAGCGCTGACGGATACATAACCAGTGACTCGGGCGCCAAAGTCCGGGGCTCAATTGGTAATGGCTCAGTGATGAGGAGGCCCGCTGGAGACAGTCGCTACAGCAGGTGGCAGCTGGCAAGCCGAGTTCTCGCCCATTTGGCGTTGGCGGCAAGGCACAATTGTCATGCAGAATGGGCATTTGAAATGGACGCAGAGGCCGGAGCACATGATATTCCACTGGTGGCTGTGGTGGGGCTGCTTCAGGCTGCTGCACTGGCTGGGTGGGGTGGGGTGGGGTGGGGTGATATGCACACGGTGATGCGGTGACAGCTGGAAGCAGAATGACAGCCGGTGTCATCTGTGTGTCATTGGCGGTGGTGGGTACGGGCGCTGCGGGGCTGGCGGCACGGGAAGCTCGAGCTGCAATCACTGCTTGTACTCGCATTGTCAGGCTGTGTACCTAGATGGCGTGTAATAGCAAATCCGAGAGCATAGGGGGCTGCACCAGGCCCAGGAGATGATGCAGGAACTGCGAGGGCCTCCTGTCACTGCATTCTTGATGTTGCAACAGCTGATGCACCCATTGCTTCTGCAATGCTGAAAGACATTGGATTAGTCCATCCTTCAGCCACTTATATGCAGCCTGTGTTGTTAGGGCGGTGATAATGTCTTGCACTTCGACAGTGACATTCTTGCCAAACTGGCTTATGACATGGCTAAATTTCACAAGCTAACATGTCACGTTGTAGCTATAGAACACTTGGCAGCAGCTTCTCGTAGGCTGTTCATGCCCGTAACTTAGCCTCCATTGCCTGGTTGTGCCTTTTCAGGTCCTGGACACTCCTTTCCAGCTCCTCTGTGGTTGCCATCTTAAACAATACTAGACAATTCACACAAAATTTTAACACAAAAATCACTGTTAAGTTCCTGTTCACATAGAACTGTGGTTCGGAAAAAAAAAAAAAACATAATTGCGTTAGATCGTAAGCATAGATAAGCAGTTCGTAGCACGGGGCACGGTGTACCATAAAAAGAAAAGTTTGTCACCACGCGTTGGCCTTCAGATCATGTCAGGGTCACCAGTGTAGCAGGATTGCTCGTAATTCCGCTTAAGATTATTTGTGTGACGAGCCAACCCTATAGTCACACCCACGCACTCTGTTCAGAGGAGGCCAAGGTGACTGAATACAAATGAAAAACCAGCCTGAGGCTAATACATTTATTACAATGATTGAGGTGCATACAATCCAGCTTGATATAGGCTATCGCCGATTGTGTGACCACCATTGACGGTTTGAGGTGGAGCAGTGCACGATCCGGAGGGTGTACACTCCGCAAGATGTCGCATAGCCATGTTTTCGCAGGTATATGTCTGTACAGCTGACTCCCAGCACTAGCACATGTGGGGAGTCTGCGATCACTTGACCCACGTGCTTTGCAGCTAGGCAGGATAGCCCTTCGTGCGATGCCTGGCTCGCACTAGCTCTCGCTTTGTCTTCACATGTCCGGTGTGTGCCATGCCGTTGCTGGGCTTTTGGCCAATGGTAAATCTGCGTGCGCGTGCTGCGAATGCTGTCAGCCACGATAGTAGTTCTAGCATTCGCATGGTTGTGCAGTGGGCTGCCACATCATCATCTTTGTGGTGAAAATAAACCATTTTATCTAAAGCAAGTAACTGTTTCAGCCACATAAATTTGATTTGATTAACTTGATTAGACACCGCTGACACACAAAGAGTTCAGACTTACTTTCAGGTGGAGATTAATGCAGCAAAGATATATATGTACCTCAAATTATTAAGTTCAAGGAGTATCCGGTTGTGGCAAGCAAAGAAGGTGATTACATTATAACAACCCAAAATTATGCATCTCTAAGGACATCAGATTTCACCCTGTGCAGCTGAGACATATTATATTCTCTAAAGGATGAACTGTGAATCAGAGGGAAATTAGCTATGACTGAAACTAAACTGTAGCAGATCTGTTCATGAAACTGAAGATGAAGATCTAGCAATGACTATTCTCTATGGGTTTCCAGCCGAATGAGACGCAGTAGTTAGGGTTTGTGCAATTTGCCAAATAATGATTTTAAGTAGGCTATAATTAAAGATTATGTGCTTGCTGAAGATGCTAGAGCTCATGAATATAATGGAGATACATACTCTGCATTGTCCTTGAAAGCTACTGCTCGAACTCAAAGGCACTGGGAAATGTCACTTGTGGAACAATGTGACAAGTAAAGGAATAAACAAACAAAGAAAGAAACAACATCAAAAAGTACTTTTATTTCTTACAAGTGTCACAAAGACATTATCATAGCCAGAAATTGTCCTAAAATATAAAAATTTAAAAAGTGAAAGAAATGAGGTGCTGTTTTACGAGTGTTTCCTGTGGCATGGTTATAAAGAATAGTGATAACTGGATAGTGGATTCCAGAGCAACTAACCACATGGCTCCAAATAAATATTTTTTAGCTATTCACAAACATATTTTAATCGAAATCATGACCTTAGTTGATGTCAAAACAACTCAAGCCATAAGGGAAGTTATAGTAAGGGCAAAGATAATGAACAATGAAATTTGGCTAAGGAATTTGTAGCTAAAAAAAACCACTTGTGCTTGAGATTGACCATGCATTCTTATCTGTGAGGCAGCACACTGAAAATGAGAGAGTTCTGTTCCATGTAAATGGTCAGAGACCCATAAATCTGAAGAAATTTGGAATGAAGTAACTATGACTTTTACACAGCAGCAAATGGTATAGATGAATAGCTCAATAGAACATTAACAGATGATGTAAGGTCACAGCTGTTGGGAAACAATTTAACAAAAAGTCCATGGACTTAGTTGATGTTCACTGTGACATACATAAGAGATCATGTTATGAGCAACCACAAAAACAACAAAATATCTTATTAATTGGACATGTGATAGGATGTAAAGGTTTTTGTCAACATACCCAAACAATAATGTCCTCCTAAATCATTCACAAGGGCGAATAAAGGCATTCTTATTGGATATTCTCCACCATGCCATGGATTCAGGATTTGGATGCCAGAAAATAAACAAAATGTGGTACCTCGGGACTGTATATTCAAAGAATTTTTGAAAATAATTAACAGAAAGAATTTATTCAACCATACAATGGATGAGCATTACCATTTCCAAGTATTGAAGATCAAGTATGAAGTGAAAGAGATCCTAATACTCTACTGAACAGGAATTTTATGGGTTCTCACATGAAGAGGAAAATCTGGAAGAAACTGAAGGTAATCAGGAACTTGTGGAACATGCTCAAATTTCAACACACACACACACACACACACACACACACACACACACACACACACACACACACACAAAAACTTTCGGTAAAATTTCATGCAGTGCCACTTCATTCCAGAGTGTAATAGGCTACACCTATCCAATGCTGGGGTATTTTAGTTGCTGAAGCACCCCAAATCAATTGTACATTATGATACATTCTCTATTTACATTATATACTAATGGCCATTAAAATTGCTACACCACAAAGATGATGTGCTACAGACACAAAATTTAACCGACAGGAAGATGATGCTGTGATATGCAAATGATTAGCTTTTCAGAGCATTCACACAAGGTTGGTGCCAGTAGGGACACCTGCAACATGCTGACATGAGGAAAGATCCCAACCAATTTCTCATACACAAACAGCAGTTGACTGACGTTGCCTGGTGAAATGTTGTGATGCCTCGTGTAAGGAGGATAAATGTGTACCATCACATTTCCGACTTTGATAAAGGTAAGATTGTAGCCTATCGTGATTGCAGTTTATCATATCGTGACATTCCTGCTCACGTTGGTCGAGATCCAATGACTGTTGGCAGAATATTGAATCGGTGGGTTCAGGAGGGTAATACAGAATGTCGTGCTGGATCGCAATGGCCTCTTATCACTAGCAGTTGAGATGACAAGCATCTTATCCACATGGCTGTAACAGATTGTGCAGCCATGTCTCAATCCCTGAGTCAACAGATGGGAACATTTGCAAGACAACAACCATCTGCACAAACAGTTTGATGACGTTTGCAGCAGCTCGGAGACCATGGCTGTAGTTACCCTTGACACTGCATCACAGACAGGAGTGCCTGCAATGGTGTACTCAATGACAAACCTGGGTGCACAAATGGCAAAACATCGTTTTTTTCAGATGAATCCAGGTTCTGTTTACAGCATCATGATGGTCACATCCATGTTGGCGACATCGTGGTGAACACACATTGGAAGCGTGTATTCATCATCGCCATACTGGCGTATCACCCGGCGTGATGGTATGGGGTGTAATTGGTTACACATCTCGGTCACCTCTTGTTCGCATTGATGGCACTTTGAGCAGTGGACATTACATTTCAGGTGTGTTATGACCCATGGCTCTACCCTTCATTTGATCCCTGTGAAACCCTACCTTTCAGCAGGATAATGCATGACTACATGCTGCAGGCCCTGTACGGGCCTTTCTAGATACAGAAAATGTTTGACTGTTACCCTGGCCAGCACATTCTGCAGATCTCTGACAAACCGGAAATGTCTGGTCAATGGTGGCCGAGCAACTGGCTCATCACAATACCCCAGTCACTACTCTTGATGAACTGTGGTATCGTGTTGAAGCTGCTTGGGCAGCTGTACCTCTACAGGCCATCCAAGCTCTGTTTGAATCAATGGCCAGGTGTATCAAGGCTGTTATTACAGCCAGAGGTGGTTGTTCTGGGTACCGATTTCTCAGGATCTATGCACGCAAATTGCATGAAAATGTGATCACATGTCAATTCTAGTATAATATATTTGTCCAATGAATACCGGTTTATCATCTGCATTTCTTGTTGGTGTAACAATTTTAATGGCCAGTAGTGTATTTTGTAGCTTTGGCAATGCATATTTTTTTCAGTGTGAGATTACTGGCTCAAACTCCTTGAAAGTCTCTGAGTTTGCTGCCTGATCCTAAAATCAACACTCTTCAACATTTTCGCAATCAAACTGGTCACCATCTTCAGGAGAATGCTGCTGCTGCCGAGTCCTGCTGAGAACTGACACCAGGTTGAAAATCGATGTAATATATAGGCCACTGTACCATACATGGTGCATGCACTGGCCATCACAGTTGCTGCTGCCCAAGACTGGAAGATTAGTGCTGCCTTTAGTACAACACTAGCGGCAACGATATATTGCACTCAGGGATGATTTTCGAACACTTAGAATGGCCACACTGAACAACATTCTGTTTTGGTGCAGGATAGTACAGGAAACCCATTGTCTCTGTTAATTAAATTATCCACCAACTGAATTTCAATTGCCACTTTATAGACACTGTTCCAAAAACCGGAAGTGCTGACGACTATCACAGTTTCATCAAATTTGATACTGTGTCCTTCATTTAAGCAGAGTTCTGCTACTGCCGATTTTTCCAGCTGTTGTAGCCTTGTATGACAGCGATGTTCCACACAACTGTCATGAACTGTGCAAATCGAATGGCCGATGTAAGCCTTCCTACGTGGAATTTTGTATACATCAGGTTTCCTAAGCCCCAAATCATCTTTCACAGAGCCAAGTAGAGCCCTAATCTTAGAAGGTATATGGAACACACTCAATGTTAAAATTCCTTAAAATTCTTCCAGTCTTAAAAGATATGACACAGTGGCCTATATAGGATGTCAATTTGCAGCCTGGCTTCATTTCTCAGTGGGACTCATCAGCAGAAGCAGCATTCTCCTGAAGATGGCGACAAGTTGTATTTCTGAAATATTGAATCTATTTGATTTTGGGATTCGGCAGCAAACCCAATGAGAATTTCATGACTTATTACACTGGAAAAGCCTACAAAATGTCTAAAATTCATGTTTGAGAAGTTATATTTTTTAGGTCATGTTTTTTACTATCCATTATTTTAAAAATATTTCAAAAATTATCTGATTATTCAAACTTAAGAAAATTTAATTATATCATGATGCATTTATCAATGTGAATCATACTCTGAATTGTCAATATAAATGTATCTTTGATTTATGTTTATACTGCTGCGAGCAGTAGTGGAGATTTGGTGTTGTGCTGTGAAAGAAATTAGTCAAAATGTAACCTGTTTCCATTATACCTAAATGGGATGTGTTGTTAATGTATCAAGAAATTTGGAGAAGTTATTTTGTGATTAGTTAAAAGTTAAGAGTATGTATGGAAGTTATTTACTCTTGTCTTATTTTGAAGAAGTTACAGTTAATATCTTTTTATGTTATTTTGAGAACACAGCTATTTGGCATTCAACACCACCAATAGACTCAACAAAAGCTTCAACATCAACAGTGACTTCAGCCTCAAAAAGAACGATGCATATTGTCATAATTATGAACATTCAGTAACAAATAGTGTAACAGAAAGGTGTTATAGGTTTCCTATGCTGCAAGTAACTAAAACAATTCTATGTCAAGCAAATTTTCTGACAGAATTCCATCGGAACTTTATTTTGTCAACCATTTAACAATATATCAATTATAAGCAGGGCAAGGCTCCATCACAAGAGGGAAGGCTTATACTGAAGCAGCACAAATAAATGTCACACAAGGAAATAATGATAACAGACCATTTTCGTATCGTGAAGCCATTTATTCTGATGAGTTAACAGAATGGATAGTTGCAATGAATGATACAATCTATACATTGAAGAATTATGATCCTTGGAAATAGATCTAGTCACCATTTGGTGCAATTAGTTACAAAGGGATTTAGAGAAGTAGATGGTATAGACTATGATCAGATTTATGCCTCTGTTTCAAATTTTGAAACAGTTCCTCTACTGACAGCAGGCAGTGTTGAGAAAAATTGGCACATTGAGCAGTATGATGAGAGTCCATATCTCCACAGAAAATTAAAGGAAAATGTATTCATTATCCAGCCAGAAAGTTTCATCAAGAAGGGCCAAAGAAGTTTGGTTTGCAAGTTAAGCAAGGCACTTGAATTTGGTGCAAAGCACGGGAAGCTATTCTGTCAGTATACGTGGATGACATGCTTACATTTGCACAGAAAGATGAGAAGGGGCAGAAGATGAAAATTCTTCTAGAAATGTGCTTTGAAATCTAGCACATGGGAATGGTGTTACACATTGTGGTGAAGCAAATGCTTTATCATTGTGAGAAGTACAGAGATGAGTGTGCTGAGACTTACCTCAGTTCACTATTAGCAGTGTCACATCATCATACCACATCTTTGTGTAGCATATGAAATATTATGCCACAATCTAAAAATGAAATTAAAAATTAAAATAACTTCCCCAAACTTTGTTGGTGTATGCTTCAGCATATTAATGCTGACATAGTGAAATCTCAAAACGATCTTGTGGCATCGATAGGTCATATCAACTACGATTAACACTATCTTTGGATTTTTATTGCTCTGCCGAGCCTCCATGTTAGTTTTTAGTTCTGTTCTGTATCTCAAGCTGTGTACACGTTTATGGCACTACGAAATATGTCTCTATGTGGAATTTAATGGGGATAGTTATTGCATTCAACCGATAATCTTAACCCGTTCCCATACTGGTGACCCCAAAGTTTTTACAACTTCCCCGACTTCCACGCCGGGTGTTGTAAATCAACAGCTTATGCGCACAACGCCATGGCTACCTCACCCAATGCTTTGTTCGAAGATTTGGAGGCCCAGCTACGATAACCAGGCCACTCCAATCCTGCACCAACAGCTGGCTCTCCACTAATCGACAGAGATTTGCAATCTCCAACCAAGTTAACCTCAAACTATGTTGTTCTACAACGGTCGAGCACTACACCGTTAACTCAAACAATGGACTCGGGTTTTGTGTCGCCGGACTGTGCTCGCCAACATGTGAAATGTTAAGTGGATAATTTTCAGAACTGTAACTACCAATCAGTTGTGTAATGTTCAAAGTGATCTACATTTGCACACATACTTTGACTCTCAATGGGCCGCAACATTCGTTACAGTTGTGCCGTGTGCAACATCGCCATTTGTGCAAAACGCACACGCTATCACCATTTTCCAATTTTGCCTCACTCTCAAACTAACACTTGACATTTTCATGCACCAAATTCCTCTTGCTCACCCAACAGACCAGTTGCTCAGTTTTTCAACCCCGTGGGCTTGAGCACATATTACGGTGCTTCGCCTTCCAGGAATGTTTTACTGCAACAATGTGATCTTTAGCAAGTTTCACCGGTAATTTATAGTCTGACCACATGGGGTGTGTTCCCAATGTGCACAGGCAACCCACACTGTTGTCGCACGAAGTACCAACACCCCCCCCCCTCCCTCCCCCCCCCCCCCCCCATGTGCACGAGTGGCCCGATTCTGACTGTTCGGCCACTTGCCTCTCCCACCGTTCCACCTGTGTGTGACACGCCAGCCTTCTGCGTCATTTCTGAGGAGGACAATTTCAAATCTGTACCTCTAACCTCCGGTCCAGTTTACAGGACTGCCACGTTGCATAACCACTAATTTCCATGGTACCGACTGTGCAAGCCGCGTCATGTTTTCGCGACACGTCAAGGGCAATGCAATCTGCTGTTGCTTTGCATGTGCTTACCAATAACACACCTATGCCTGTGGTGCTGGGCTGCAGTATGGCCCCTCCTACCATGGACCAGCACGCCTTCCAAGATACACTGGAGCCACCTTCATCACCAATGCCTCTCTCACCTGCGCCGGTTACCCAAGACAAGGCTGACAACAGACCGTCGCAGAGCATTCCAACCTGCTCCGCGCTGCGTGCACAACTGACCTCTCCAAACAAGTGCATGCCATGCTCACATAATAGGAATGTGACATTCGTTCTGCCTTTTCCCACTCATGCTACGGTTACACAGCGTTGTTTCCCACTCGGCCAAAAACTTCGTCAGAACATTGCTGAGTCTTGTGTGCAGTTTGCAGTTTCTTCAATCACTGACGGAATGACACACAAGATAGTTCCCACTGCCAGCCCTCCTATTAGGCACGAGGTTAGATGCCTCAACCCCATTAAGTTGCCCGTGGCCTGGCAGCAAACTAACGAAATTTTGGAGGCAGGTATCCTGCAACAGTTGGACAGCAACTGGTCTTCACCGTTTCACCTCATCACCAAACAAGACAGTTCTTTCTGAATGTGCAGCGACTACAGACACTTAAACGCTCGTACCGTCATGGACAATTACCCAGTGCTGAACATACACGATTTCTCTCATATCTTATCGGGTGCCACAATCTTCAGTGTTATCGAATGTAAATGTGCCTGTCACCAGATTCCCATAGCACTGATAGACATTCCAAAGACAGCTATTACCACGCCACTTGGTTTGTTCCAATACAACTTCACGCCATTTGGCCTGAAAAACGCGGCACAAATATGGCAGTGTTTCATCGACTCAATCTTACGACAGTCTGAGTTTTGCTTTGAATATCTGGATGACATACTCATTGTCAGCAACTCCTCCAGACCTTGGACTGCACCAGTCTTCTGTCATGTTTCTGGGTTACACTATCTGCACAGAGGGAATACTGCCTCCCAAATCTCGCGTGCAGGCCATCACATCACTGCTGCTTCTGGATACTTAAAATAACTCCGACATTTCTTGGGAACAATAAATTACTACCATCGGCATCTGCCTTCTGCCGCCACCGTGCAGGCCCCACTGACAGACTCTGTTGGGCAAACAGATTTCAGAACTTAAACCAGTTAGCTGGACCGAACCTATGCTGGAGGCCTTCTAGGCTCTAAAAACTTCTTTAGCTCATGCCGTGACACTTGCCCATCCCGACCCATCTGCCGAGTTGTTCATCACTACGGACGCCAGCGACATCGCGGTGGGGGCAGTACTACAGCAACACAAAGGCAACGTGGTTTCTCCCCTTCATTTCTTCTCTAAAAAAACTATGTACAGCTCAGAAGAAATATTCTACTTTTGACAGGGAACTTCTGGTGGTCTATGAAGCTGTCAACACTTTCGTCCCGACGTCGAGGGGCGTTCTTTCTTCATCCTTACTGATCACAAACGACTAGCGGATGATTTCTGCAACCCTCCTGAGGACCCACCCTTTCGGCATCTCTCAATTCACAACAAATGTTTGCCACATCAAAGGCACAGAAAACAAACCCACTGATTTTTTTTCACGGATCAATACTGTCTCACGCATCATCAACTTATCTAACCTGGTCACTCCCCAGGCCTCCGACGAGGAATCAAGCTCTCCTCACAGATCCTCAAACTTCTATTGTGTTTACCAAAGCCATGTTCCCCAGCATTTTGGACAAGGTGTGCTTTTATTCTTCTACCGGAACCCTGTGGCTGTTGCTTCTGTCCACATTGTGCCGACAAGCCTTCGACACCTGGCATAACCTCACTCACCCTGGCATCAAAGCCACCACACGGCTCGTATCTGAGCGTTTCATTTGGAAAAATATTAAACGGGACTGTCAGACCTGGGCATGCAGCTGCATCTCTTGTCATTGCATCAAAATTGGCTGCCACACCTCCCCTCCACTAGCAAGTTCGACATTCCGCAAGGAAGATTTCGTCCTGTACATATCGACCTTATCAGTCCACTATCACCATTGGAGGGCCACAGATATATTCTCTCCACAATCGACCGCATGTCTCACTGGGTGGATGCTGTTCCTTTACCCAACATCACCGCTGAAGCTGTGGCCAAGGGTTTTGTCTCCTCATGGATTGCCAGGTTCGGTTGCCCGACCACAGTCATCACCGACCAAGGTCGGCAGTTTGAGTCTGCCCTTTTAACCATTTTATGTAACATTTGTGGCATTAAAAATAATGCATACAACAGCCTACCACCTGCAAAGCAATAGGTTAGTCGAATGGTGGTGCCACACCCTCAAAACTGCCCTCAGGTGCCATGACTGCCTCTGGTCTGCGGTGCTTTCACGGGTGTTACTCGGTCTCCGTTCAACCTTTCAACCAGACTTACAGGGAACCATCTCTGAATTCGTTTGCAGGGAGAACTCAGTCCTACTATGGCAACTTATCCTGCCTCAAGCACCCAAGGATTCCCCCCCCCCCCCCCCCCCTCTCTCAAGACCTTAATGTAAATAACAATCATTACAAGGAATCTTAATGAGGCAGTTCAGAGGTTGTATTCTACTGTCAGTTCCATTCTAAAAGTTCTAACCAGAAAAGTTTGCATATAGTCAAGCTAAAACTTTTTCAGTAACTAAAGCAAACTTCACTCCAGTCATATAAAAATTAAGAAGATCATAAATTGTTAAATGAAAGAGAGATTAATTAATAGCATCCAAGAAAGAGGCCATTTAGATGCTGCTATCTGTGCCTAGGGTTGTTGAGAGCAGGTGTCCCATTCAGCAGTCTGCTGGACCCCAGATAAATACGGCTAGAGAGGCAGTGAGAAAAGGCACTACACAATGAGATATCAATCTGTCAGATGCCTGCAAACACCTGCCTCTGATGATGTCACATCCAGATAGCTATCAAAACCATTGTCAGTAAAAGTAGGCAGTAAACTCACAAGGACTGTACACTGTCCTGGATCATTTAGATTTCACAGAAGTTACTGTGTGTGTCGCGTGTAATGTTGACAAAATTGCGAGATTATTTTCCACTTTTAAGACGATGATTAGAAGTCATAGTGATAGACCATTTTACTTGGAACTTTGCATAGAAGTCAACTCTGAACTATTAATAGTGCTGTTTCCTATAGGGACATCATCATTGTCATCGTCATCATGATGTTATTTGATATTGTGCTTATGAACTTTAACTGAATACATGTATCACTTAGAACTCAAAACTTTTATTTATAGTCGCAGTTCCTGATGCTGCTGAGTAAATAGCAAGTACAAATTTTTTTTTTTCCACGGAGCACAAGGTTAATGTGGACTTGTAGACTGGAAATTATGGTCAGTATGTTCTCCATTGCTTTCTGGCTGACCACAGAAATACTTTTCAGGCTCTTGTAAATGGCAAAACCAATTTACCCACTGCCCCACAACGTGTTAGAACAGAAATTTTAAAACAGCAAAGTTACTCTTTCTCAGAGGAAATATGTACATCAACTACTTGACAGATTTGGAGTTCAAAATGCTGAGGGAGCCAAGATTCCAACGGAAATTAAATCAAATTTCCTTGATGAGAAGTGTGAGGATCAAGTTATAAAACTTCCTTGTCATGATCTTACTGGTGGACTCTACCATTAGATGATTTGACAAGACTGCTTCCTCAGTGGAAAATCTGTCACAATGTTGTTCAACATTTCATATGAACCTTTGGAATGTTGTTCAACATTTAATATGAACCATTGGAATGTAGCAAAAAGGGTACTAAGATATACTGTACCCCTGGTCAAATAACCAATGCTTTCGCTGATGCTGATTGAGTTATTTGTATAAATGATCACAAAATTACTACTGGATGTGTGGTAATACTTGCAGGATCTCCAGTGTGCTGCAGGAGTGTCAAATAACCTGCAGTTGAAGCAGATTATTTGTCATTGGCAGACAAACAAGAGAGGAGGTGTGGATGGAGAAGTTACTGAAGAGACTTGACCTGAAAGGACTTAATGTAAAATCAAGTTTTGTGACAGTTATTCACTCCAAGATTCAGACAGACAAAGAACAGAACATACTGGCACAAAACAGCCTTCTGTCAGAAAGAACGTAGTATGTGAAATGACTGATATATGATACATTTTGATAGACAAAAAAATCAAGCAGACTTGCTAACCAAGCCATTGAATCAAAATGTTAATGAACGTCATTGTAAGAAAATGTTACATTCAAAATGATATATGTGTTTACTTTTAGATAAAATTTCAAGGGGGGTTGTTCAGAGTTAAATAAGTGAACAAGAGCTCCTTTATTTATTCCATTTCTGTGACTGACATTTAAAAATGCAATTATATTTGTTCTGTTGAAAAAAGGAAGTTTAAGCTTTCTCTGCTTTGATGGTGTGCACAGTTTTTCTATCAATAAATACTAACATGTGTGATATGGCTGTTTTATTCTACTCGGACAATTTTTTAGAACTATGTAATTAGAGATGAAGCTACGACTCCATTGAGGAACACAAGGGAAAGGTATTGGTTGTGCCTTACAAAAGGAACCATACTGAATGGAGACTTAAAACAAGCCCTTGAAAAATGTGAATCCAGTTTCTCAGTTTGAAAGGAATTATCCTAAAACATTATATTTAAGAAGTTGATAGACCAAGTGATGTACAAAAATGTAACTAGCAGTTGTGAAGAAATTGGTACACGAAGTTCCCTCCATTACACACTATAATGTGGCTTGCAGAGTGTAGATATAGACATAACAATCAGCTTGATGGACCTCCTGCTGATGACCTGCTGATCATAATCTCAACAAATTTGATTGATAAGTCAATTGAATAAAAGATGACACTTTAAAAACATCCCTACGATCATTCTTGTGTGTCCTACATTTTATTGGTATTAAAATCTGTACCTGATTATTTTAAAGCATGTGAGTGAGTGGTTACAGTGAGTATTGATCAACCAATGCAGCAATAATGAAAATATTACTTAGTGATTTCGTGTGGGTGGAAAGTGTAGTATTTGCACTGAATTAAAATTCATGTTTGTTGTTCTTATTCAGTATCCTACAAGAACATTGATAGAATATCATACAGCATCATATCATATCTCAAAAACAGCTGCAAAAAAGGTCCTGATATGAGAGCCAGACAAAATAATGTATACTCACCATTTCTGGTGTCCATGAATGTGACATGCATAATACCAGGTTGCTGGTAGAGGGTTAATTGGATACCTGTGAAGAAAATTCACAGTTTAGTTACATGTTCCAGACATCATTTAAGTAATTAATCTATTAAAATTATTTGTAACAAGACAGTTTCAGGATATGTATAAATGATTAGTGTTGCCATTCATGAACACGTAACTTCTTAGTCTTACCCATGCAACTATATCTGAAAACTATTTTTTGCAGGTAACCAGTTTTTAAATAGAAATATTTCTATAGAATAGAATGAGTTGTTTAGGGGAATTTAATTTTAGTTAGATTTAAAATTAGGTTTGCTACCTGTCAAATATTTTATAGTATTTGGCAAATGACCAAAAAGATTTGTTTCTGCCTACTGAACTCCTTTCTGAGCCACTGACAGTTTTAATAATGGATAATAATAGTCACTTTTTTCTCTAATGTTCTAGGCATGGATATCACTTGTAATTAAATAGCCCCATGGGCATCCTTTGCTACCTCCCGAAGAGACTACATATATTTTATGCTTGGTTAATTTTTTTAATGTACAATGCTACAATGCACCTAAAGTGGTAGTTAGTCTGTTTGGGTATTTTACATAAAATCTGAGTTTTCTTTTGTATTCTGTGTTCAGTAAAAGTTTTTGAACATGACAAGAATATTTTGCTTTCAATAATTACTAAGTAATTGGTGTAAACTTGCTATGCCAGTGATTACAAAATTTATTTTTCCAGCTTACAAATTTATTTTATGCAAATATGCTAACTAATGTTGATAAACATATTATTTGGAATTCAAACACATGGTAGGAATATTTTTATTATTTCTTTTGACTGCAGTTAACTAAAATGCACTATGTATTGTTATTTTCTGGAAACTTTTAAATCACTTTGGAATTCTTAATGAAATTATGCCCATGACCACATAAAATTGTAAAGCATCATTTTCATTATTTTTCTATGTATGTGAATTAATTTTGTTACGCACTTACTTGTCGTTTCATAAAGTTTGTAAATTCCGATTGTCAATAATTGTTGTAAATCTTATATATACTAGCAGTTTGTATATGGCAGGAGAGCAGTTTGTTACCGGTCATCAGCAGCACAGCATGTAGAACTTTGTTTACATGTTTTCCACCTCTGAACATCCTGTATTCTACTAAAGCAATTTTGTGGAAAACCTGTATCTGGAATTTATTTAGTGAATTGTATGATGATTTTCGTACAGCAGCATGGAAGAGCAGCTCAGGAGTTCTTGCAGTGAAGCTACATCAAGAATAAGGGCTTACAAGTTATGTAAATTTCATGAACAATTTGGTAACAACATTTCACCTTTAAATTAATGAACAGTTCTAGATTTTTCAGTTCAAGCTATTTGTTGAGTTGGTTGCATTTCAGGTGGAGGTGGCCCATTTCTTAAATTCTTGCTGTTCACTTAGTTGTGTGGCCATGAAACTTTTGGCATATACTTTCAACTTCTGTAGGTCTGCAATTATTGTGATTATCAGTAATACATATTTCACATCCCACACCATGGGCGTACCCAGCGAGGGGCTGTAACTGTAAACTGTCGAAGCTGCATTGGTAAAGTACCGGAACTTCAAGCGCTGATAGAAAGCACCAAAGCTGAAATCGTTATAGGTACAGAAAGCTGGCTGAAGCCAGAGATAAATTCTGCCGAAATTTTTACAAACGTACAGACGGTGTTTAGAAAGGATAGATTTCATGCAACCGGTGGTGGAGTGTTTGTTGCTGTTAGTAGTAGTTTATCCTGTAGTGAAGTAGAAGTGGATAGTTCCTGTGAATTATTATGGGTGGAGGTTACACTCAACAACCGAGATAGGTTAATAATTGGCTCCTTTTACTGACCTCCTGACTCGGCAGCATTAGTGACAGAACAACTGAGAGAAAATTTGGAATACATTTCACATAAATTTTCTCAGCATGTTATAGTCTTAGGTGGAGATTTCAATTTACCGGATATAGACTGGGACACTCAGATGTTTAGGACGGGTGGTAGGGACAGAGCATCGAGTGACATTATACTGAGTGCACTATCCGAAAATTACCTCGAGCAATTAAACAGAGAACCGACTCGTGGAGATAACATCTTGGACCTACTGATAACAAA
This sequence comes from Schistocerca piceifrons, assembly GCF_021461385.2. Lineage (NCBI taxonomy): Eukaryota > Metazoa > Arthropoda > Insecta > Orthoptera > Acrididae > Schistocerca > Schistocerca piceifrons. The sequence goes on from NC_060146.1 coordinate 74,174,478, forward strand.
CAGACCCGAACTTTTCGACTCTGTATGTGCAGAACAGGGAATCAGTGATCATAAGGCCGTTGCAGCATCCCTGAATATGGAAGTTAATAGGAATATAAAAAAAGGGAGAAAGGTTTATCTCTTTAGCAAGAGGCAGATTTCAGACTACCTAACAGATCAGAACGAAAATTTCTGTTCCAACACTGACAATGTTGAGTGTTTATGGAAAAAGTTCAAGGCAATCGTAAAATACGTTTTAGACAGGTACGTGCCAAGTAAAACTGTGAGAGACGGGAAAAACCCACCGTGGCACAACAACAAAGTTAGGAAACTACTGCGAAAGCAAAGAGAGCTTCACTACAAGTTTAAACGCAGCCAAAACCTCTCAGACAAACAGAAGCTAAACGATGTCAAAGTTAGCGTAAGGAGGGCTATGCGTGAAGCGTTCAGTGAATTCAAAAGTAAAATTCTATGTACCGACTTGACAGAAAATCCTAGGAAGTTCTGGTCTTACGTTAAATCAGTAAGTGGCTCGAAACAGCATATCCAGACACTCCGGGATGATGATGGCATTGAAACAGAGCATTACACGCGTAAAGCTGAAATACTAAACACCTTTTTCCAAAGCTGTTTCACAGAGGAAGACCGCACTGCTGTTCCTTCTCTAAATCCTCGCACAAACGAAAGAATGACTGACATCGAAATAAGTGTCCAAGGAATAGAAAAGCAACTGGAATCACTCAACAGAGGAAAGTCCACTGGACCTGATGGGATACCAATTCGATTCTACACAGAGTACGCGAAAGAACTTGCCCCCTTTCGAACAGCCGTGTACCGCAAGTCTCTAGAGGAATGGAAGGTTCCAAATGATTGGAAAAGAGCACAGGTAGTCCCAGTCTTCAAGAAGGGTCGTCGAGAAGATGCGCAAAACTACAGACCTATATCTCTGACGTCGATCTGTTGTAGAATTTTAGAACATGTTTTTTGCTCGAGTATCATGTCGTTTTTGGAAACCCAGAATCTACTATGTAGGAATCAACATGGATTCCGGAAACAGCAATCATGTGAGACCCAACTCGCTTTATTTGTTCATGAGACCCAGAAAATATTAGATACAGGCTCCCAGGTAGATGCTATTTTCCTTGACTTCCGGAAGGCATTCGATACAGTTCCGCACTGTCCCCTGATAAACAAAGTAAGAGCCTACGGAATATAAGACCAGCTGTGTGGCTGGATTGAAGAGTTTTTAGCAAACAGAACACAGCATGTTGTTATCAATGGAGAGACATCTACAGACGTTAAAGTAACCTCTGGCGTGCCACAGGGGAGTGTTATGGGACCATTGCTTTTCACAATATATATAAATAACCTAGTAGATAGTGTCGGAAGTTCCATGCGGCTTTTCACGGATGATGCTGTAGTATACAGAGAAGTTGCAACATTAGAAAATTGTAGCGAAATGCAGGAAGATCTGCAGCGGATAGGCACTTGGTGCAGGGAGTGGCAACTGACCCTTAACATAGACAAATGTAATGTATTGCGAATACATAGAAAGAAGGATCCTTTATTGTATGATTATATGATTACGGAACAAACACTGGTAGCAGTTACTTCTGTAAAATATCTGGGAGTATGCGTGCGGAACAATTTGAAGTGGAATGATCATATAAAATTAATTGTTGGTAAGGCGGGTGCCAGGTTGAGATTCATTGGGAGAGTCCTTAGAAAATTTAGTCCATCAACAAAGGAGATGGCTTACAAAACACAAGTTCGATCTATACTTGAGTATTGTTCATCAGTGTGGGATCCGTACCCGATCGGGTTGACAGAGGAGATAGAGAAGATCCAAAGAAGAGCAGCGCGTTTCGTCACAGGGTTATTTGGTAACCATGATAGCATTACGGATGTGTTTAACAAACTCAAGTGGCAGACTCTGCAAGAGAGGCACTCTGCATCGCGGTGTAGCTTGCTCGCTAGGTTTCGAGAGGGTGCATTTCTGGATGAGGTATCGAATATATTGCTTCTCCCTACTTATACCTCCCGAGGAGATCACGAATGTAAAATTAGAGAGATTCGAGCACGCACGGAGGCTTTCAGACAGTCGTTCTTCCAGCGAACCATATGCGACTGGAACAGGAAAGGGAGGTAATGACAGTGGCACGTGAAGTGCCCTCCACCACACACCGTTGGGTGGCTTGCGGAGTATAAATGTAGATGTAGACGTAGATGTAGATACCAGAAACTTCATTCAAAACCCGACTCGCACTTGACATACTAAAATCTTAAGATCAAGGTAGTCAGGCAGATCTATTTCTTGATTTCTGAAAAGCACTGACTTGGTACTACATCTAGGCTTATTGTCAAATGTTTGATCATATTGGGTACCAACTGAAATTTGTGACTGGACTGAAGACTTTTGGTAGGGAGGCACAGTAAGTAATCTTGGATGGAGAGTCATTGACAGATGTTGGAATAACAGAGTGTGTCATAGGGAAGTGTGTTGGGACCCTTGCTGTTCATGTTCTATTCTGATTACCTTGCAGACAATATTAGTAGTGAGCTCAGACCTTCTGCAGGTGACGCATTTACCTATAACAGAGTACCGTCTGAAAGAAGTTTCATAAATACTCGGTCAGATCTTGACACGATTTCAATATTGTGCAAATCCTGGCAACTTTTAATGTTCAGAAATATAAAATTGTGCATTAAAAAAATAGAAAATGCATCCTATGACTGTAATATCACTAAGTCACAGTTGGAATTGTTTAAATCCTACAAATAACTGAGTGTAAGCTTTATGTAGGAATATGAAATGGAATGATTGCATAGTCTTAGTTGTGGAGAAAGCAGGTGGTGGACTTCAGCTTTTTGTTAGAGTGTGTGTGTGTGTGTTTGGATCTGATGGGCGCCCAACGGTGAGGTCATCAGTGCCCTTACACTTATATAAACAAACAAATGTGGAAATGAACTAAAAGTGTTGTACGTACATGCACTCGAAATGACCACACAGTCACTGTTCATCACATGTATTCTCCCATTCATTAAAACCAATTAGGAGAGAAGAGAGCTACTCAAGAAATTAAAACACAGAAGAACTAAAAGAAAGGCACAGGAAAATGTGATTGGCTGACCGCTTACAAAAATCTAGGATGAGTCTGCCACCCTTTAACACATTAAGAACATCTCTCTAAATCTTGTTAAAAATGTTGGACAATTCACAAAACTTTAAAACCCTAACCACATTCATTTGATCGTTACATAAAATAGATGGCAGATCTGCTGGCAAATCTGCTGCAGTCTGCTGGTCAGCAAATAAAATACAGTCCAATAAAATGTGGTGCACCATAATCTGCACACCACAAGTACCACACATTGGAGGGTCGTCTCACTGGAGTAAGAATCCATGTGTTGTAGGGCTGTGGCCTATGCAAAGGTAAGTAAGTAGAACCTCGTCCTGCTGACATTGCTGGAAGGAAATACTTCAGGGCCGAGATGTGGTCTTGATGACATGGAGCTTGTTATTGGTCACTGCCAGCCACTCTTCTTCCCATTGACATCTCTTTGTACCTCAACAGTGAGGTGATAGCATGCAGCTGGATAGCACACTGAAAGACCAGAGGATCACAACACGCCCCTTTGACTGTTAGATCTGCCCTTTCATTCCCCACATTTCCAATGTGCCTAGGTACCCAGCAGAAAGACACCTCCTTCCCCTTCATTGTAGTTGAAGGAGGGCATCCTGGATATTCTGGATTACTGTATCTGCTGGGTACAAACGTTGGAGAGAGTAAAGGGCACTCAGAGAATCTAAGCAAATGAGAAATCTGACACCAGGAGAATGTCTCATCTGCTCCAGTGCTCACAAGGTTGCATATAATTCTGCATTGAAGATAGTATATTCTGGAGGCAGTCTGACCTTTAGGACATGATCTGGGAAAATGACAGAGCAACCAACAGAGTCCCCCTGCTTGGTGCAAATGACTCTGAGTGTTGTGTTGGCAGAAGAGCCAACACTGTTTTACTAGTGGAGGCTGAAATGCACGCGTTTTAGCTCATGCAGGCTGGCGTGAGGAGGGAAGAATTATACTTACGGGAGGTCTGGAACATGACAAGGAATGAGAATTCAGGAAGCGGACGTAATTAGTTTGATACTTAACTTTAATAATCCATTAATGATCAACGTCGCTCTTGACGGTACACGATTCACAATATTATCTGTTCAGAATACATTCATAGTAACTGAATATGGCAGCTTTCTAGGTCGTAGCAAATGACGTAGCTGAAGGCTATGCTAAACTGTCATCTCTGAAAATGAGAACAAGTGTAAATAGCGGGCCATCCCTAGCAAAGTCAGCTGTACAACTGAGGCGAGTGCTAGGGAGTGTCTCTAGCCTAGACCTGCCATGTGACAGCGCTCTGTCTGCTATCACTGATTGTGGTGACATGTGGGTCCGACGTATACTAACGGACCGCGGCCGATTTAAAGGCTACCATCTAGCAAGTGTGGTGTCTGGTGGTGACACCACACTGAGCACTATGGGATGTAACTTCTAAGGTCATCAGGCCATAGAACTTAGAACTACTTAAACCTAACTAACCTAGGGACATCACACACATCTGTGCCCGAGGCAGGATTCGAACCTGCGATCGTAGTGGTCGCACAGTTCCAGACTGTAGCGCCTAGAACCCCTCAGTCACTCTGGCTGGCTCCCCATGCTTAGACCCATCAATAAAAGCAGCTACGTGGTTGTGGTACTCAAATAAAATATCAGAGAATATCACATTAAAAACAGAAGCAGGAGTGCTACCGCTCCTGTACCACACCAAATCTAAAATCACTCTGGGCGTATCCAGTATCCGGGGCATCAGATGGTTAAAACCCTGGATTTGGGCTCATACTGGTTCCACTGTGAGCGAATCCAGCACATGCTGCACACAGGTCCCAGATGGCGTCAAGGCTCGTGGACGGTTTGAAAAAAAAAGTGTTCCAGAGAAGGACAAGCAACAGTATGGTGTGCAGGTGAAGTTGGAGCTGCAAGGAACTTACATGCCTGAGGCATCATGAGGAACTAGCACCGGGTGGTAAGTGGCAGTTTCCCTTATTCAGCACAGATGCTAGGTATGGGACTGGTCTAATAAGCACCTGTGGCCAGCCAGATCATCTCATCATGCACAGTGTACATGATATGTAAGTAAGAGGGCTTCACTGACCCATACACCGTGCAACCATAGTTCAGCTGTGAATGCACAAAAGCCTAATAAAACTGAAGAAGATGTGCTCTGCCTGCCCCTAAGACTTGTGGCTTGCACTTGATAATGTACAGTGCCTTCAGGGTTCTGGCTTTCAGGTCTAACAGGTGTGGTAACCAGAACAATCAGCACTAAAAAATAGGCCCAGAAACTGCACTGTATCAGTAAAATGTAGGATGGTGTTCCCCTTATTCAAGGCAGGTAAAATAGAAAGATGATGCCACTCCTCTAACCACCACACTAAGTTGTAACTAATGGGTCACCGCTGCAATACTGGAGGAGGAACGGAAAACAGAAAAATCATCTACAAATAAGGAGCACTCTAAAGGACTCCTTACTGTAGATATGATACTGTTGATGGCTATGGCAAAGAGGGTAACACTTAAAACACTGCCCTGAGTAACACCATTCTCCTGCTCAAACTGATCAGACGTGTCACCAACTCGGGTTCTAACAAGGGAACCTCCCCATTGCACCCCCGAGATTTAGTTATAAGTTGGCACAGTGGATAGGCCTTGAAAAACTGAATACAGATCAATCGAAAAAACAGCAAGAAGTTGTGTGGAACTATGAAAAAATAAGCAAAATATACAAACTGAGTAGTCCATGAGCTAGATAGGCAACATCAAGGATAATGTGGGCTCAGGAGCGCCGTGGTCCCGTGGTTAGCGTGAGCAGCTGCGGAACCACAGGTCCTTGGTTCAAGTCTTCCCTCGAGTGAAAATTTTACTTTCTTTATTTTCGCAAAGTTATGATCTGTCCGTTCGTTCACTGACGTCTCTGTTCACTGTAATAAGTTTAGTGTCTGTGTTTTGCTACCACACCACAAAAATGTGTGATTAGTAGACTAAAAGACGTGCCTCTCCAAAGGGAACAGAAAACATTTGATTGAAAGGTCATAGGTCAACTGATTTCTCCACAGGAAAACACGTCTGATATATTCTATACGACATTGGTGACTGCATGTGCGTCAAATTACAGGAATACATTGTAGACCCACATAACTGGTACACTTGGCGAATGGGTAAAAAGATTCTTCTACCTTGCCCGATTTAGGTTTTCTTGTGGAGGTGATAATCACTCCCAAAAAAGTGATGAAAACATAAGAGTTTGTCATATAAACTGCAACAAATGAATGCAACAGTTTCACAGTCGCACAGTTTTCCCTGTGCTCTGTCAAAACATATGTTTTTAACATTTTCAAATTTTTCCGTGTGTAGACCGTGAAACCCTACATATGTCCAAGGAAATCTTAACATGTCCAGGAATTTTGGAGAGCGAAGTTGATTATGTGTGAGTGCCTGAACTTTCATAATTGTCTGAAAATAAAAAATTAAACTTTTCACTCGAGGGAAGTCTTGAACCAAGGACCTCTCATTCCGCAGCTGCTCACGCTAACCACGGAACCACGGCGCTCCTGAGCTCACAATATCCTAGATGTTGCCTATCTTGCAAATGTATCAGTTTGTGTATTTTGCTTATTTTTTCACAGTTCCACACAACTTCTTCCTGTTTTTTCGATTGATCTGTTCAGTTTTTCAAGGCCTATCCACTGTGCCAACTTATAACTAAATCTGAGGGGGGTGCGATGGGGAGGTTCCCTTTTAAGAAACCGCTGAGGCAGGAAAGACTGTATGAAGATGGGGAGGTGGCCACAAAAGATCCGTTGTATGAGAATACAGTGTCTCCAAGTAGCATTGTATGCCCTACTTGTATCTAAGAATATGCCAATACAATGACACTTGTGGAGGAAAGCCTGCTGAATAGTTGCCTCTAGGAGTGTCAGAGTATTGACAGTGCTGAAATCTTCGAAATACATACTGAGAGTGGCTAAGGAGTTACCACGAAACAACCAGACTAGTTGACAGTTAACCATTCACTCCAGAGTCTTTCATACATATCTCGTTAATGCGATACTCCAATAACTACTTTTCTGGTTTGAGGAGTGGGGTCAGAATTGCCTCCCTCCACAAGTTGAGGAAGTTGCCTGCCTGCCAAATTACATTAAAAAATTCGTGGAGGATTTCCTTTGATGTCACTGGCAAATGTCAAAGCATGCAGTAGCAGATTTGGTCGTGACTAAGAGCAGTGTCACAAATCACACTCATTGCTGATTCAAGCTCCCACATGGAGAAATGGGAGTTGTAGGCCTCAGAACTGTTGAACCTGAAGTCCTACTTTTCCCTCTCTACAGCCACACAATAGCGACGAAACACTGCATCCTGACTTTCATCGGCAGTAGTTTGTGTAAAATGTTTGGACAGTGTCTGAGCAATGTGTCTGGGTGGTGTTTGGAGGCACCCCTGTCTCAAAACTGCTGCTATCGGTAAATGGCTGCTTTTACGGGAATTCCTCTGGATGGTTTTCCTTACTGTTATTAGAATTATTGGAACAATTGATGGAGTCCAGGAATGCTTGCCATGACCTTTTCTTACTCTCCCTAATGACACATCAAGCCTTGGCCCTAAGGTTGTCTGTTGTCAGATGGCATTTAAACTGTCAAAGAGCCACACACCTTTCCCAGATCATGGAATGAAACTCATCTGTCCACCAAGGTACTGGTTGCCTCCTACAATGGTCTTAGGACTGTGGGATGGAGAAGTCAGTGGCACGATGTATCACTTGTGTGATGTGGTCCACCCACCCTTTGATGCTCTCACAGTGAACACAGTGAACACAGCCAGCTTGCTGAAACATATCTAGTTAGCCCTCATGACCATCCATTTTGGGGGTAGCCCTCATGACCATCCATTTTGGGGGAGGGGGGGGGGGGTTAATTCAGGTGGTGAGCCATTTAGTAAGTGTAGGCAGATTGGGAAATGGTCACTGGAATGAAGGTAATCAATGACCTCTCCCTGAACAGAGTCAGTGAGGGTGGGAGAACAGAAAGAGTTTGATGGCTGATAATGACCCAGTAACAGTAGATAAATGTGTGTGAGTACCCGTGTTGAGGATGCACAGCTCATGAGACATTATGAGGTCCACCAAAACCAAATGCCAAGGGCAAGTATTGGTTGAGCCCCACAGGACATGATGGGCATTGAAGTCTCCCAGGAGGAGAAATGGGCACAGGAGTTGTGCGATAAGATCCATGAGAGCCTCAGAGTCTAGTGCAGCGCGCGGAAGTAAGCGCGCGGAAGTAAGCGCGCGGAAGTAAGCGCGCGGAAGTAAGCGCGCGGAAGTAAGCGCGCGGAAGTAAGCGCGCGGAAGTAAGCGCGCGGAAGTAAGCGCGCGGAAGTAAGCGCGCGGAAGTAAGCGCGCGGAAGTAAATACAGTACACAAGCAGTGACCCTTCAACACACATGAATTTGAACTGCAACTGCTTGCAGGTTAGTAGCCAAGGGGAGATGAGAGGAGTGGTGTATATTAGTGACAAACACTGTGACACCTCCCTTGGCCTTTCCTCTTATAGGTCATCCTTGTCATACAGTGTATATTCCTGCAGCACAGTGACATCTGTATCTTTAAAATGTGTTTGTTGTAAACAAAAGAACAAGGGATGTGCATGTACTAGGAGTTTCAGTTCCTCCACATGAGTCCTGAACCCATTCGTGTTCCATTGTAGTATGGAAGTCATGTCATCAGTGTAGTTTTAATTTACCCCTATTTTTGCACTGGGGGAGTGAAGCACTTTAAGAGTGTGGGGGAGTGGAAGGGCTGTCTGGATCAAAGGCATCTAAACTCCATGATGTGCTCTTCATCAGTCAGACAGGAAAGAATGCTGTCTGATGGCACTCTGAACAGCTTTTGACTCTAAGGTCATGAGCCTTTCCATGCACCCTGTCCCTTCGAAGATGAGGGGGAAAGGGGACGTTGAGAGGTGCTCTGCTTTTTTTGTATCTTTTGGATGCTTACTGCAGAACTGTTGTTGGTCCTTCCTGGTGCAGCTGCCTGAATTGCTTTGTCCTTACTTTTTTTCCCTCAACATGTACATGTGCAAGTACAGGTGCTTGTGATGGATATAGGCACACCAGGTGTTTTCTGTGTCGAAGTGTCTGCCTCGGGAATAGCTTTTTTGCGCCATGGAAGAACATGAGGTGGCAAAGACGGTGGTTTTGTCACCTTATATTTTTTTGCTTCGGCATAGGGGAGCCACTTGGTCACTTATCTCCTATATTTTGCCTTCTTCAGTAAAAACAGGGTAGTCTCGGCTCCCCATTGGGTGGTTTTCAGAGCAGTTGATGCAGATCGCTGGAGACTGGCAGACAGTCCCAGGGTCATGAGCAACTTTTCCACAGTTCCCGCAGATTGCTTCACCTCCACAACTCATGGTTGTATGGCCAAAATGCTGTCATGTATAGCACCGCATAGGATTTGAAATGTAAGGCTGAACATTAAGTCAAACGAACCCTGCCTTAAGATGTTCAGGCAGTGTTGGAACATTGAATATGACAAAGTGGCAGTATTTTTAGGTGCTCCATTATTCCTGTATGTTTGCTGCTCCACATCGACTATTCATGGGATGCCCATTCTTGCTTCAGTTCTGTTATGTCCACGATATCTTTACATGCAACAGTGCCAATACTGGAGCTGAGAGAGTTATGCATCTCAACAATGATACCATAATCACCCAGTCTCTGCAATTTCTTAATGTCTACCTGCTTTGACCTGTTAGTTTTGACTAACAATGAGCCATTACACAATAATTTTATAGATTTTAATGTTCCAGCAAGGCCTTCCAAACCCTTATGGATATAAAAGAGGGACACTTTTTCCGGATGTCCCCTCCTTTCTCTTTATCACCAGAAACACATGAACCCTGTTGCTGAAGTCCAAAGTATTCTTATCATCAGGAGAACTAGCCCCTCTCATTCTTTTGGATGATTGAGTGTGAACACTCCCTGGTGGTACATACTTCCAACTGGGAGGAGGAGATGATGATTTCGAGGGTTCCAGCTCGGTCCCATGAAAAACTAGGGATGTACGGGTCCACTCAGACAGAGCTTAGTGTGTCTGGGTAAGCCTTATACACCTGAGGTGTGGCAGGTTCCCCAGAGGTTGCCCACTACCGGCTGTTCCACTTCAACAGCTATGCATCCCATCGTCATGCAACACACCTTGAGATTGAGAAGTTTTTTTATAGAGGTTTATCCCATCCTCATGATCTGAATGGTCTCATTCTCTGAGACACACAATGTTCCACCACCGTGCAGTGTGGTGGCTGCTGAAGCATGCCCAGAACTTAGAATGATGGGTGCTTGCAGCACTTACCAATTCCTGGTTTTGCCAAGCCTGTACCCAGCAAATCAATGCCGAGCCCCTAATGGTGCCTTTTGATAGAAAACGGGGGAAATGCAGTCGGGTTACAAAAGGGATTGTTTAAAAATTGCTTATGTGCCCTGTTCTAGAATACTGCTCAAATGTGTGGCCCTGTACCGAATAGGACTAATGGAGGATATTTAACGTAAAGAGAGAAGGGCAGTATGAATGGTCACAGGTTTGTTTGATGCATAGCAGTGTGTCACAGAGATGCTGAAGAAACTGGACTGGCAGACTACTGAGGTAAATGTTAACTATCTCAAGAAAGTTTACTTACAAAGTATCAAGAATTGTTTTAAACAATGTCTCAAGGAATATACTACAAATCTCCCCCCCCCCCCTTCCATAGGGATCATCAGGACAAGATTAATTACAGCACTCTTTGAGGCATTTATAAAGTCATTCTTCCCACACTCTTTAAGCAAATGGAATGAGGAAAAAATACAAACTGACACAGAGGAACATATGCTCTTCCATGCACTTCACAGTGGTTTGCAGAGGATGGATGTAGACGTAGAGCAAAATTTGTCAGGATGTTGATTTGTTTGCTGCAACGACTAGCAATTATATGAAGAGCAGAAGTGGCTGAACTCAATTGTTTGAGAAGATAAGTACTATGCATCTTCCAGTTGAAGTTTTCATCAGTACATAGACCTAAAATTTTGGAGCGTTCTACCCTGTTTACCGACTCCTGCTCGTGTGCTACTGAACTGAATATAGCATGTTTCCTCCAAATTTAGGGAGAGTCCAATTTCGGAAAATCATTGGAAAACATGTTTAACAAGATCTTCTGTGGTTACTGGGATTGATTTTAATGCTATCATCATCATCATCATCATCATCATCATCATCATCATCATCATCATCATCATCATCATCATCATCATCCAAAAAAGACCATTTCAACTAGCTGAATGTTAAGTGGAAGATCATTAACATACATATATGAAATAAGAGTGAATGCAAAATTGAATCCTGTGGGACTCCCTTTGTGATTCCTCCCATGTCACTTAAATTTTCTGCCCTTCCAACATTGTCTGAATTATTCATCACAAATGTTTGCATTCTGTTTGTGAAGTAAGATTCAAACCAGCTGTGAGTAAAGCTTATCAGTTCCATAAAACATTTTTTTCCAAAGACTGCAACATGGCTCTAAACAATCATACACCTTGGACCGACAACAAAAAATACCACATGAAATGAAATAATATGAGACCAGTATTGTGGTGCAAACAAGAAGTTTCTAGGACAGCATAATTAATAAGTCTATAGAAATAAACCTGTCAGAAAAAAGAAAAAAAAAACAGGAATGGAGGTTTTAATTTAAATAAAGCTTGGGGTCTGGCACTCTATTAAAATCTCAATGACCATCACAGCCTTTGAGTTTGAAAACTCAAAGGTAATTTGCATTTCATGAAGCATCAATGGGTACTCTGTAAAACAAAAGAGCATCAAAGAGCACAGTGGATGTTGGGAATCAAAGTCTGCTATAAATAGTGGTGTGATACCTGTCCAAATACTACAGGAAATCTCCACGAACTATTAACTTTTTCTTCATGTCTGTCAGGTAGCCCAAGAATGACCTAGATTTCTCAAACAGCTGAAAGTTTCCTAGAGAAGAAATGTAGACTGTTACAATTACCAGCAACAAAGTATACTGCAGTAATAACTCAAAGCACACATTACTAGGCTCTAATATACACAAAAACCGATTCAATGGTTTTCACTGTGTCCAACTTTAACACATGTTAAAACTCCTTTTTCAATGTTCACTCTGCATGAGTATGAATGCTAGTCTGTAGTCCCCATTATTGTTCTTCATCTTCATGGTATGTGGTATTCAAAGAAGTACATACAACATCAGTCTTTTCAGAATTATCCACTACTTCTAGACATAGAAGAAGCTCATCCATCTTGTTTTCAGTCCTAATGTTCTGGTGAAAGAATTTTACTTTTCTGGAAACTTTTCTGTTCTAATGTCTTTTGAGGCCATCTACAACCTGACTAATACAAAAATGGTGCCCTCTGACTACAGTAACCACAAGGATTTTGTCTTGTGTGCTTGTGGCCTTACACTTTCTGCAAGATGCTCAGTTAATTTGGCATTCCTATCCTATTCACATGCAGACCATGATTTGTATATCTAAATTTTCCAATTGCAGCAACAGGTACTGCACAGATGCGGAACTGTTTGTCAAAAGCAATCTACTCAAACCTCTGTTAATCCATAAGGATGTTGCAAAACCTCCATGAACTCCATACAAATGTGTGCTGTCACTGCACCTATTGCCTTCAGGTTACCTTTAACACTGCTGGGCAGGCTGTTTGCTGTTCCTACTACTTTAGGTATGTGCTCCCCGTCATCAAAACCTCTGTAAAAGTCCTTTATTTTCTCTTTCACCTAGCAGTGTTAAATGTTGCCCCAGATAGCCTATTATACTACTCTTAGAAACAATGACAACCCTCAGAGACATGCATCACTTTCTTGTAAAATAAATAAACTAAGCAGCCAAATGCTTATGTTTTATTACTCTGCAACTAGTTTTGACCTAATGCTGATCCTCTGCAGAGTAGTAAAACAAAAACTCCTAACAGCTTGGTGTATAATTTTATTGAAAAATGTCTTTCATGCAAGCTATGCCACCCAATTTATGTTCATCTTTAGAATCACTTCAACAATGAACATAAACTGATGGGGATAAAAATTTAAAAAAAAATTAGAAACTGCAACACCAAGGACAAGTTGTGTGAGAAATGAAAGTTGGTATGCATGTTTCTGCATCTGAAAAATGATGCCCATTTTAATTTCATACCAGTCACATAAGAGTACTATTAGTTGTGTCACTACAAAGATCAAAATCAGGTTTGCTTCAAGAATGCACTGCAACAGTCGTGAGCATTAGTTGTCCTGGAAATTCGATGTCATGAGTTGATGTTAGCCAAGAATGCCCTTAAGGCGACAAAGACCTCACTGAATTTTAATGAGGCTGTGTAATACAGCTATGAGAAGCTGTACCTTACGCCTGCGATATTACAGAAAGACTTGACAGGAATGTATGGTCGTCGTCGTCACCACCACCACCACCACCACCACCACCACCACCACCACCACCACCACCACATATCACATATCACATATCACCACATCATATCACCACATCATATCACCATCATATCACCACATCATATCACCATCATATCACCACATCATATCACCATCATATCACCACATCATATCACCATCATATCACCACATCATATCACCATCACCATATCATCACCATCACCATATCATCACCATCATCATATCATCACCATCATCATATCATCACCATCATCATATCATCACCATCATCATATCATCACCATCATCATCATATCATCACCATCATCATCATATCATCACCATCATCATCATATCATCACCATCATATCATCATCATCATATCATCATCATCATATCATCATCATCATATCATCATCATCATATCATCATCATCATATCATCATCATCATATCATCATCATCATATCATCATCATCATATCATCATCATCATATCATCATCATCATATCATCATCATCATATCATCATCATCATATCATCATCATCATATCATCATCATCATATCATCATCATGTGAGGGGTGCTCATCGTCCTGACGAAAAGTTGGCATGCAAATCTCATAGGTGGGAATGAAGGCTGTCCCCATATGTGGAGCAGTTTATAATGTATTAAAGTCTGCCTCCTTGCCCCTCCAATTTTTGATTGAATCCTGACAGTTTACAAAATTTCACCACTCTCAACACTGGAAACAGTATCTGCAAGGATGGTGGGCAGATCTCCACCAAGACTGAGGAGTGCCCTGATATCAGTATACAGGACACACATTGCTGAATATGCTGCACTGAAAGTGGCATGCCAAGAACTTCACAGAGTGATGGATCCTCCCACTGGAGGAGGAAGCCATGTGTTAGAGGGTTATGTTTGATGCACAATCCCATAAGTGTGACCTCCTTCCAATGGTGAGGCTTACATTAAGTCTGCCATGCCTGTGTGGCTGATTTGGGCAACTGAAATTTGTTTTCTGTCCCAAAATGAGATAACGGCACGCAACAGGATGAGGCATTGATGAGCAGCACCATATCGACATGCTCCCTTGGTGGCTTTGTCAGCCATGTTGTTTCCCTGTATCCTGATGTGGCCAGGTACTCCACCACCTGGAGCTGCTGTAAGGAGTCCTGGATGAGCTGACTCAGCTCGTCTACTGGATACATTTGGTGAAGTGCTTGCAGTGCACTAAGTGAGTCAGAAGAGACAAGAAACCTTGTATGGTGATATCTTTTAACTCTCTCCAGTGTCATCAGAATGCCATATAGTTGTGCATCATAATTTGTAAATTCTTTTAGAAAATGCACTTTAAAAACACCATCAGGTAAAACAGAAGAACAACCAAGGACATTCTCTTACTGGGACACATCTGCATAAACCACAATAAAACAAACTGTGCTACATACTTGAAATAGACGAAAACAAAGTTGTAAAAACATAATTTGGAGTACAAGTTTTTTTGTACTGTATCAGGCTCAAAATAACTTTTTGGCCTCTGAAGACACCAAGGTGGCAATGGGTTCCGTCCCCAGCTGTGTATTTTGATGCCTGATAGATTCAGATCCTTGAGACAGTCTGTAGCATGTATCCCAAATGGCTTGGTCTGCTTGGTCCCATGGGGCATATTTCTGAAAAGCCATTGAAACGTGAGTTGGACCACTGAACCAAATGCCAATGACTCAGGTGATGCTGAGATTTTCAGCATCTGTCGAGCCAAAGAGATACGTCGCCAAAGCCTTGGTGGTTCACCTGCCTCTGGTCCGAAAGACTCCAATCCATATCCAAATGCCCTCATGGTGGACAGCATCTTGAGATAAAAAGTACGGGCTGATCCATAAGCCACGCTGCCATAGTCTAAATGTGATTGAGGATATACCCTAAAAACTGCAGGAGGTGGGACCTGTCAGCTCCACATCTTTTTCCGCTAAGGCATTTCAAAATATTCAATGACTAGAAGTACTTTGTTTGTAGGTCTTTCAGGAGTGGTAGCCAAGTTAATTTTGAGTCAATAAAACCAAAAGTACACATATTCTTAAAACTGTAAAATATTGTGCACCACTATGAACACTGGTTGTTTAAAAACTCGACTAGCATAGTTAAAAATGACACATATAGTCTTCTCTGATTAGAAACAAACACAAACCAAATGGTTTTGGTGTAAGGACAACTCTTGTAATGCCAATTAAGTTGTAAGGAGTAGAACAGTATCACCTGAAACTGCACTGAGAGTCGCTCAGGTGACCTTGGGATTTGAGCAGCCAGATGAGGTGGCAGTTGACCATATGTTCAAGAGTCTTACACATAAAACTGGTAACGGCTACACTCTAGCAACTGTTAGCAGTGCTATTATCCTTGCTTGGTTTCCAGAATGGAATTAATATGGTCTCCTTCCAAGTTGTGGAGTACTGTCCTTCAAACCAGATCTGACAAACAAGAGGGGAGCTGTCCTTTCACTTCAGGGCACAGATGATGAAGCATGGCATAATGGATCTCATCAAGTTCTGGAGCAGTGCCTCTGGTTCCAGAAAAAAGCTGATTCCCTTATTATGCAAGAAGAAACTTCCTCATCTCTGCAGTCCTACAGAACACCTGAAAAGCAGGGACTTGTCTGGGTGATGTAGTGACAGTAAAGAAGTGTTCAGCTAAAACCTGAGCCATGTTTTCTGGCATGTCCCAAGATCCCACTACTTGACAAGGCCAGAAGTGGATGTGTACTATCCATGCCAAAAAGTTGTCTTACTGATTCCAAAACTTGTGCATTGGAAGTGGACTGATTAATGGAAGTCATAAATTCCCTCCAGGAAGCCCTCTTCCATTCTTTTATCACTCTCCTTTCATGTACTCTCACAGATCTGAAGGCATGAATTTTTTTTTTTTTTTTTTGTAGTTGGACTGTGAAGTTCCAGAGAATGGTTCATCTGGTCCCAATTGCCAATTGACAGTCATCATTCCACCAAGGTACAGACTGTTGCCTGAGATGGTTACTAGATTGGTGGATGGACTCTGCAGCAGCCCACAGGATCTCATTTGTGATGTGGGCAACAGTCTCCTGTGCACAATCCTTTTGTTAAAAAATAGCCTGTTGAATATACTGCAACCAAATAGCCCATTTTATCATCCATCTGTGTGGTCTCGTCAGCCACTGTCTCAGTTGGCAGATGGATCCACACTGGGAAGTGGTCACTAGTATGTAAATCTGTAGCCTCTTCCCACTGAATTGAATCTGCAATACCTGGAGAACAAAAACAAAGGTCAATGGCTGAAAAAGGTGATGTAGCTGTGGAAAAGTATGTCATCCAACCAGTGTTAAGAAGGCAGATATTCTCAGAATGGACGAGTCACTCAATCATCCAACCCCTGGAGCAATAGTAGCCAAGCCCACAGAATATTGTGTGCACTGAAATCCCCCACAAGGAGAAATGGGCAGTGTTCCTGGAAGAGTTCTGCCAGTGTGTGCGCACATCCAAAGCATGATTAGGTGGAAGGTATGAAGAACACACTGTGATATTAAAGGGGGCTAGAAATTTCACAGTAATTACTTTTATGTTCATGGTTCGAGGTACAGGAGATGAATGGCTTCTGTCATCAATGAAAACTGCCACTCCACCTTTAGCCCTGTCTCCAATAGTATCATCTTTGGTGACTAAGATGCATTTCTTGGAAGCAGATGCAGAACAGTTTCTCCTGGACCAAGAGCTTTAATTCTTCCAAATGTGAATGATATCCATTGAAATCCCACTGCAAAATGCAAGTCCCTGCAGAAGCTTTTGTTTAGCAGTGGTCAATCTTTTCTTTCTCCCTTGGAGGTGGTAATTTACTGGGGAGGTCAGGGGGTACATCAGCCAGTTCCTGGCTCTCTGGTTCCTCCAATTGTAAGTCCATATGCTCAAGAGCATAGTCCCCAACAGAGAAGGAGAGAGCTTACTGATCCGAAGATTTAATTACTACTTTGTTGGATTTGGGACTACTTTTCGAAGTCCTTTGCTTTCCTTTACTTGTGGTAGGAGCTAGTTGCTTGGGTTCTGGGGACAGCTTAGTTGGCTTCTGATGGTGGGTAGTGGTATGTAGCTTACATTGTAAGCCCCTTGCTAATGGCTTCCAAGTGACTTCAGTTTCAAGTAGAGCATTTGCCCTAAAAGTACACAGACAAGTGTATGTGCTCATACTTGAATCTGTAGTCAAAGAGTTTGTGTGGAGGCCTCACACATAGCAATTGGGATCTTAAAGGCTGATGAAAACGAAGTAACAAAAACCAGAGGTTGCATAGCTTTGAAAGCCTTTTTATCTTCACCATAAGGTATGTGTGTCTTGACTTTGAACTCCTGAATTTTCCATTCCTTGTTGTAAACCTCACACTTTCTGCTCTGCACTGGGTGATCCCTGAAGCAGTTCACACATTTCTGATGAAGTGTACAAGAATTGCCCAATTCGTGAGGTGAGCCTCCATAATTGCCACATGTAGTCCTTCCATTGCATCCCATGTGGTATGGGCAAATCATTGACATTTGTAGCATCACATTGGGTGAGGAACAAATGGAAAACCTTAAGACTGATATAGCCCGCAAGAATATGTTCAGGTAATTCCAGAGTACTGAACATTAGAATAAGTGTTTCTGATTTTTCCAATTTGCCACCAACTCTCCTCATAGTTCTGCACTTCCATGATACCCATAATTGATAATTGGTTTGGATTAGGATTTACAACTAGAAGTGTACTTTACAAAGTCATTTGATCCTTTCTAGAGGCTCAGGAATACCTTCCAATGCCTTGTGAATATATAAAAGGGAGAGCTTCTCAAAGATTCCTCGTGTTTTCTTGATTACAGTGGAAATGTTATGGCACACTAATGTCCTGTTACTAGGATTCTGAGACTTCTTTTGGGGAGGACTTAGCAAATGAGCTCTCTTTGATGAGTGGGTGCAGGTACTACCTGACGCTACACCCATCCTATCAGGAGTAGTAGTTTGACGAGTCCATTCCTTACGGGTCCCACGAGATGCTAGGGGAAAACTGTCAACCCAGGCAGAGCCCAGCATGCCTGAGCAAGCCTTATCCAAGTGGTGGTGGTGGAGACAGCAGGTGCTCCAGAGGTTGCCTGCTAGAGACTTGACTGTTTTACCTCAACAACCATTCACCTCATCAGTACGTAGCACACCTTGAGATTGAGGATTTTTTTGTAGAGGTGTGTAGCTTCCTCACAGTCCAGGCAGTGAAGCCAAGACCCCTGTTCTCCAAAACACACAACATTCCACTGCTGCACTAGACGGTGGTCACTGATGCATGCCCAGAGCTGACGGTGACAGAGGGCTGGCAACGTTTGTCAGTTCCAGGTTCAAGAACCCTGGGGTCACGAAGCCGGTACTCTGCAAATGAATGTTAAGACCCTGCAGGGTGCAGGAATGTAGCCACTTTTCAAGACTGCCGGTAGCAATGATTACAAGAAAGTAAAGTTGTGAGAAGACTGAGCTCTGGATGGCCACATGGCACTACCGAAAGGGAAGATCAGCGTGTTTGGTGTCCAGTTCTGGCACATCATACTGCATCTGCAGCAGCAATTTGGCACCACAGTGACATAACAAATGGTTACAAATTAGTTATTTCAAGGACAGATCCGAATCAAATACCCTGTAGCATGTTTTCCACTGACCCAAACCCCTACCATTTGTTACTTCATTGGTGTCAATTGAGAGCTCACTGGAGTGCAGAGTGGAGATCTGTTGTATTTTCTCATGAAGGCTGGCTCTGCCTCGGTGCCAGTGGTGGATGTGGGTGGATTATAAGGCGGCCAGATGAGCACCTGTTACCCACCTGTCTGCATGATGGACACACTGGACCAGTACCCAGAATTATGGTGTGGGACGTAATTGCGTATGATAGCAGGAGCACACTCCTGGTTATCACCCACACCATGACAGCAAATGTGTATGTCAGTCTGGTGATTTGACTTCTTGTGCTGCCATTCATGAACAGCATTTCAGGGTGTGTTTTCCAACATGGTAACACTCTCCCACATACCACTGTTGTAGCCGAATGTGCACTACAGTGTGCTGACATGTTACCTCGTACTCCTCAATGGCGAGATCTGTCTTCAGTCAACCATCCCAAACAGCATTAACCATCGCTGTATTGATCGACCGAGTGCAACAGGCGTGGAAATCCATCCCACATACATCTGGAACCTGTACAAGAGAATGCATGCACATTTGCATGATCACATTCAACACCAGTTACTAATGTACCAGCATTTCACATTTGCAGTGCCTTATCTGGCACTTACAGTAATCACTTAAAAGTATGTTACCTAGACAAATGCAGTCCCAAAATTTCATTACTCTACATTAATTGCTTTTTGGTGTTGTGATTCTTTTTCTGTCAGTGTATTTACATTGACTACCTAGTTTTAATGTTTTTGCAACTTGAGAGGTCAAACACCCCTCTCTGCAGACACCACTTTACTGTAGCACTGGCCATGTAGGTTTGTGTATTGCAATGAAATGGAGGACTATACTGGCAACAGTGTAGTTGCTGGCTGCTCCTCCAAGCCTGGCCAGCTCTCTGTGCAGGGACCAGACAAAGAGTGTCATAACGCCCCATCTTTCCTCCACTGATTTCCAAAATCTCCTTTTTTTCTTTGTTGGGTGTGCAGAGTTCAAGGCACTGGGAAGGCAAATGACCTACGAGACAGCAACCAAAAATATTGTCTAATCCTCAAGAATAGGTGTCAAATTATTCGGTCGCCTCCCAGAGCTACTAAAAAAATATTTCCTTGGCTCAAGATCTCACACAAAAGCCTCAGAAAAAACAGGATACTATCATCGTAAGGTCAAAAATAGCTGCAGGAAAGGAATATGTTTACACAAGAGCTATCCAGAGAGTAACAAGAGGTTTTGCTCTATTGCAGCATGGGTGGGACTACACCCACCATCTTTGATCCTTAATGTTTCTACACAGAGCAGTTGTAGTGTGTGGTTTGTGTCTCTGCTACCTCACTTTCTGTGATGTGTTAAGATGTGTGGTGCAATAGTAAATACTGCCACTTGTGAGTTGTGTTCTGTGATTAAGATAGTGAAAAAGAACATAGCAATTTAAATTTACTGCATCCTTTGTGATGTGTATGGAAAAGGAATAATGAGTGAGTGCAGAACGAGGCAACTGTGCTTTGATTTTAAAAATGGCAAAAGTATTTGGATACCCCCCAAAAACATACATTTTTCATGTAAGGTGCATTGTGCTGCCACGTACTCCATATCAGCAACCTCAGTAGTAATTAGACATCGTGAGAGTAGAATGAGGTGCTCCACAGAACTCGTGGACTTTGAACGTGGTCAGGTAATTGGGTGTCACTTGTGTCATACATCTGTAAGTGATATTTACACACTCCTAAACATCCATAGGTCCATCGTTTTCAATGTGATAGTGAAGTGGAAACATGAAGGGACATGTATAGTACAGAAGTGTACAGCCAACCTCATCTGTTGACACAGAAACTGCCGACAGTTGGAGAGGGTCATAGTGTGTAACAGGCAGACATCTATCCAGACCATCTCACAGGAATTTCAACCTGCATCAGGATTCACTGCAAGTGCAATGACAGTTGGGCAGGAGGTAAGAAAACTTTGATTTCTTGGTAGAGCAGCTGCTCACGAGCCACACATGACACTGGTAAATTGCAAATGACACCCTGCTTGGTGCAAGGAGCGTAAACATTGGGCGATTGCACAGTGGAAAAATGTTGTGTGGAGTGATGAATTATGGTACACAATGTGGTGATTGATGCCAGGGTGTAGGTATGGTGAATGCCCAGTGAACATCACCTGCCAAGGTGTGTAGTGCTAACAGTAAAATACGGAGGTGCTGGTGTTATGGTTTGGTCGTGTTTTTCATGGAGGGGACTTGCACCCCTTTTTGTGTTGCATGGCACTATCACAGCACAGGCCTGCATTGATGTTTTAAGCACCTTCTTGCTTCCCAGTGTTGAAAAGCAATTCTGGGATGGCGACTGCAACTTTCAACATGATCGAGCAACTGTTCATAATACATGGCCTGTGGCAGAATGGTTACATGACAATAACATCCCTGTAATGGACTGCCCTGCACAGAGTCCTGATATGAATCCTATATAACACCTTTGGGATGTTTTGGAATGCTGGCACCAAGCCAGCATTCAGTCTGGTGTTGGAAGGTTTCTTGGGAAATGGCAGTCCATTCTTCATGGAGTGCTGCACTGAGGAGAAGTATCAATGTCAGTCGGTGAGGCCTGGCACCAAGCCAGGCCTCACCGACTGACATTGATACCTCTCCTCAGTGCAGCACTCCATGAAGAATGGACTGCCATTTCCCAAGAAACCTTCCAGCACCTGACCGAATGTATACCCGCGAGAGCGGAAGTTGTCATCAAGGCTAAGGGTGGGCAAACACCATACTGAATTACAGCATTACTGATAGAGGGCGCCACAAACTTTTAAGTCATTTTCAACCAGGTGTCCGGATACTTTTTATCACATGGTGTAGGTTTAGCCTCGCGAATGATGAATTGTTGGCTGGATAAAAAGAGGGGGGGGGGGGGAAAGGACCAAACTATGAGGCCATCAGTCCCTTGTTCTGAATAAATCAATGCCACAAGTGTGAGAATAAAACAAACAACACTGACAACTCAAAAATGAATGAAAGGAAAAATCACAAGAATGATGAAGAGCAAAAAACATGTAAATGGACAAAAGGGGACAAGAAAACCACAGATACGCAAGAAACTGGATTAAGAGATTAAAACAACAAAGCAGATTACCATGGCTGGCTGACCATGAGAATAAAAAAAGAGAAGCTATCCACTCTGCAACACATTAAAACCTCCACCCTAGAAGCACTACAGTGGAGAACACAGGACATGCGCTACAGTCCCAGAAGCTGGGAGAGTAAATTATTTATGAGAGCTGCTTATTGTTTGACCTTGAGCTGTCTGTGACAAAAAGAATTTTGTTTCATGTTCTTTGCTACAGATGAGTAGCACATGTGAACTTGATCATCACTGACATGTGGAATAATTGGGTCTACAGCCGGATGTTTGTGTTGCTCTGGCACAATATTTTGGCCACGTACCTCGTTGCCTTCTTCTGAGACTGCTGTATTGGAGGATCTTGTCCAGTATTTATGCCCAGAGGGCACTGGGTGCTCTCTCTGCCGTCTGCGCCCGTCTTGCACTGCCTGTAATGTGTTCTCTCTTTCCCGGTGCTCCCTCGGACGTCCGCACCTGACTTGGTCTCCATCTGTGGCAGCTCTCTGAGGCCCGTCGATTGTCAGGCATTCTGTTCGCTGTCCGCACCCACCTGGCGCTGCTCCTGCGGTGTTACTACTTCTTGAGGAGTTTCTTGGTTCCTTTTGTTGGGCCCTGATAAGCTCCAGAGCCAGACTCCACACCGAGCTGAGCTGGTAACCACTGTCTCAGTTTATTAGGTTGTCTGTGACCTTTATCTCTATGGCCTCCTTTATGACACTGTCCCAAAATCTTGGAGTCTGTGTCACAATTTTGGTGTTGTTGTTGTCCATTGAGTGACCGAGCTCCAGACAGTGCTCTGCTATGACAGATTTGGTTACCTGCGAGTCTGGTGTGCCTCTAGTGTTCTTTGCACCTGATGTCCAGCGTCCGGGTTGTCTGGCCAATGTATAATTTTCCACACAGGAATGGGATGTTGTAAATGCCTGGTTTATGTAGCCCCAGGTCGTCCTTCACACTCCCTAGCAACTTCTGGAAGACACTGCTTACAAACCACTAGATGGTGACTCCACTGACAAGGTGGACAAGAAGACCCAGAAGTTGCTGAAGGAGATAGGTCTACCTGAACAGGTCATCAAGAACCTTCATCCCAAAGCACCTGTACCACCCAGACTCTATGGACTCCACAAGGTCCACAAGGAGGGGCCCCTCTTCGACCTATTGGCACCATATGTGGGCAAATGTGCACACCACATTCAGAACTCTGAGGACTTCCTACAACGGCTAAGGCAGCTACACACTGTGGACTCTGACATCATGGTCAGTTTCGATGTGGTGTCTCTCTTCACACGAGTGCCACTCACCGATTCACTGAATATCATTGGAGAGAAGTTCGATGGTGCCCTGCTCGACCTGTTCAAGCATGTACTGACCTCAACATATTTTCTTTACAGGGGTCAATTTTATGAGCAAACGGAAAGAGTGGCAATGGGCAGCCCTTTATCACCAGTGGTAGCCAACCTTTTCATGGAAAGGTACGAAGAGGAGGCACTTGCATCAGCCACTTACCAACCCAAGTGCTTTCTTAAGTGTGTGGATGACACTTTCGTAATTTGGCCCCATGGCAGGGAGAAGCTAGATGAGTTTCTGGAACATCTAAATTCACGCCACCTAAGTATAAAATTTACTATGGAGCTAGAGAAGAATGGACAGCTTCCGTTCTTGGATGTCCTGGTCAAGAGGAAGGCAGATGACACCCTGGGGCACAGTGTGCATCGTAAGCCCACCCACACTGACTTATACCTTCAAGCCAATAGGTGCCACCACCCGGCACAGAAGAATGGAGTCTTGAAAACATTAGTTCACAGGGCTCAGGCTCTGTCAGATATGGAAAGTCTGGCCACAGAGGTAGAACATCTACAGCTGGTGTTCAGCAGAAATGGATACTCCTCCACAGACATCCAAAGGGCACTTCGTGCTACCAGCCAACCACAAGGTACAGAAGAGGTGCCAGAGGAGACGAAGAAGGTGGCTACCTACCATATGCTGGACCTATTTTTGCAAAGATCAGCAGAATTCTCTCAAAATATGATGTAAAGAGTATTTTCTGTCCACCTTCCAAAATTCGGACAATGCTAGGGAGTGTGAAGGACGACCTGGGGTTATGTAAGCCAGGCATTTACAACATCCCATACCAGTGTGGAAAATCATACATTGGGCAGACAACCAGGACGGTGGATGTCAGGTGCAGAGAACGCCAGAGGTACACCAGACTCTGAAAGGCAACCAAATCTGCCATAGCGGAGCACTGTCTGGAGCTCGGTCACTCAATGGACTACAACAACACCAAAATTGTGACAGACTCCTAGATTTTGGGACAGTGTCATAAAGGAGGCCATCAAGATCAAGGTCACAGTCAACCGAATAAACTGAGACAGCAGTTACCAACTCAGCTCAGCGTGGAGTCTGGCTCTGGAGCTTATCAGGGCCCAACGAAAGGAACCAAGAAACTCCTCAAGAAGTTGTGACACCGCAAGAGCAGCGCCAGGCAGGCGCGGACTGCAAACACAACTCCTGATGCAGGACGGCCCTCTGACAGCTGCCATGACTGCAGGTGATCGACGAGCCGAGTGTGGATGACCGTCAGAGCACCAGGGAAGTGCCAACACCTCAGGAGCAGCGCCAGGTGGGCGCAGACCACGAACGGAATGCCTGACAAACGACAGGTCTCAGAGAGCTCCCTTAGATGGAGACCAAGTCAGGCGTGGACGTCCGAGGGAGCACCGGGGAAGAGAGAACACATTACAGGCAGTGCCAGGCGGGCGCGGACGGCAAGGTGAGCACCCAGCGCCCTCTGGGTATAAATAATGTACAAGATCGTCTAATATGACAGTCTCAGGTAGCACCTGAAGAAGGCAACGAGTTACGTGGCCAAAATATTGTGTCAGAGCGACACAAACATCTGGCTGTAGCCCCGATTGTTCCACATGTCAATAATGATCATGTTCACATGTGCTACTCATCTATAGCAAAGAACATGAAACAAAATTCTTTTCATCACAGACAGCTCCAGGTCAAACAATAAGCAGCTCTCATAAATAATTTACTCTCCCAGCTTCTCTTTTCAATAACATTTTATTGACAACAGAAATGTGTGCATTTTCAATAAAGTAATATTAAAAAGTGATTGATTGTGGATGTTATTTATAATTTTTTTGATATACTGTCATGGTACCTAAATAGGTCATAATGGCCAATAATGATAATGGCATGCAATTCACTTCTTACTTGCTGTTGTAGCGCTACTTGGAGTTAGGTGGAATAGGTTCATAATCATTGGGAATGACACGAAACCTTCCGAATTCTATGGACAAGTTGTGATCACATGCATACCACACAAGGCTCAATTTCAGCATGACTACCATCATAAAAGAAAAACGTCCATAGGAAAATCAACTGCAAAACAAAAGCATGTCATGATCAGATAATATCCATAACAGTTTGTCAGAAAAATCCGTCATTTGTCAAATATTTTTTTCACCATTTACTTCCGATTCTCAATGTTTGGATCTGACCAGAACCATTAATGCTTGACAAGTCTGTCAATTAACTCAATGTTTATTTATAAGCTTTAAGATTGACAAGTGTTGTACCATTTGGTTATGGAAAGATGGTACAGAATGAGATGTGTGAAAATAATTGGTACAGTGCCTACAGGATGAAGGGTGGTGAGGGAGGGGATGGTTAGGAAAATTTCGTTACCAGCCCTAGTCATCCATGAATGCCTGTGTGCCTGGTGCCGACCAGCTACTAAGGTAGTTACATTTTACACACAAAAGCAAAAAGGGTTTGCTAAAAGTGCTTTATTTCTGTCAAAAATTGTGAAATTCAGGTAATGTTGTTGTAATGCAGTTCTGGTGCAAGAAACGGAAGAAAATGCCATTTGAGACATTTATTAATTATGAATAACCATGAAGCATTATGTTGCAAGAAATTTGCAGTCCATGGTTGCTGTCTGGGACTGCAAGTTTTTTTTTTTTATAACATATCATATAAGTTACTGTGTTGGCGGGGTACACGAAAGGAGCCTCCCCGAAGATCATGACAACGATAGGGCATACCCTGGGCAACGTTAGGCCTGTGCCTAACGGCCAATCCTTTCAACTCCAAGACACCACAAAAAGGCTTATCAAAACCAGTGCTAAATATAATGTCCATAAACAATGAAGGGCTTTCTCATGAGAAAGAAGTGCTACTTGCTGTAGCATGTAAAACTCACAACTGTGATCTCTTACTAATCCAAGAGACCCACATTGGCCCCACAAATAGAAGACCAAAGATCCACGGAATGAAATTAGTAATTGAAAGACCACACGAGAAATATGGCAGTGCAATCTTCGCCAAAATGGGCTTAGGTATTATATCTGCAGAACTGACATCTCAAGAAGACATCGAAATCTGCACTGTGACGTCTATATATAAGCCACCGAGCAGGGAGTTCAGATTCAGTGAGCCAACCAACTTCAACTCACAACCAACGAAAATAGTAATGGGCGACTTCAACTGTCATGGATCAGCCTGGGGGTACAGGCACACAGGCAAAAGTGGGGACGACCTAGAAACCTGGGCAGGCTCAACTGGCCTTAAATTAATACACGACCCCAAACTTCCATATTCCTTCAACAGCAGCAGGCGGAACTGTGGATACGTCCAGATAACATCTTTGTCAGCGAAAACGTAGCACATCAAACCAGGAAGGATGTGGGAGGACCCCTCCCACATATACAGCACCTAGCTATATTATGTCTGGTTGAAGCAGTTGTTAAACCAGCAACCACCCATTTCCAAAGACGTTTTAATTTTAAACGTGCCCTATGGGACAAATTCTCTGAAGAACTTGACAAAGAGGTGCAGAACCTTGATGCTAGCCCGGAAAAATATGACACTTTCATTGAATTAGTTAAAACTGTCTCCCGAAGAAATATCCCCTGAGGCTGCAGAACCAGTTATATCCCTGGACTTGATGGAAACTCAAAGGTTCTTCTGGAACATTACCAACAGCTCTTTGAGGAAAACCCTTTTTCAGAGGAAACAACTATGACAGGAGAAGAACTACTCCAGGCCATATCAGCCTCAAGAACAATGAAATGGTGTAATCTAATCACAAACCTAGACATGAAACAGAATAGCCGAAAGGCCTGGCAACTTCTTAAAAACATCAATAATGACCCCTCATCTAATACACAAAATTTGTATAAGGTCACACCAAATCAAATAGCAAATAAACTTCTACTTAATGGTAAAACCAACAGGAAGCACCCAGGAAAGAAACTACAGAGAGGCACTCAAGAAAAAGACCACCTAGGCACCCCCTTTACTCTGAAAGAATTAGAAGATTCCATCTCCATAATGAAAATTAATAAAGCCACTGGCCTAGATAATCTACGCCCAGAACAAATAAAAATGTTGGGACCTGTTACCAGACGGTGGTTACTAGATATGATGAACAAATGTGTCCTTGAAATGAAAATCCCCAAGACTTGGCAGAAGGCAAATATAGTAGCTATACCAAAACCTGGAAAAAACCCACAGACCCTAAAAATTTCCAGCCTATCTCCCTGCTTTGCCAGACTTTATAGTCTTAGAAAGAATGATCCTTAACCTCATCTCAGAACATGTAGACAAGAATATAATTAAAGAGCAAGCAGGATTCCACCCAGGAAGGTCATGCTGTGGACAAATCCTCAACCTTACACAGTACATAGAGGATGGATACGAGCGGAAACAAATTACAGGTGCAGCCTTTATCGACCTTACAGCAGCTTACGACACCATAAACCACAGTAAGTTAATATCAAAAATATATAACACCACAAAAGACTACTGACTGGCGCAATTCATCCAGTGCCTGTTGCAGAATAGATGGTATTTTGTCACGCTGCAGTCGAAGAAGAGCCGATGGCGCACCCAGAAAAACGGCCTACCTCAAGGTAGCGTCCTCGCCCCATTGCTGTATAATATTTATACCAATGACCAACCGATCAGCATGGATGCTCGCTCCTTCATCTATGCAGACGATACAGTCGTTGCCACCCAGGGAAAAACCTTTGAAGAGGTAGAAAGTAAATTAACTTTAGCGATTGAAAAGCTGGGTGACTATTATGATAATAACCACCTCAAGCCAAACCCAGCAAAAACCCAGCTCTGTGCTTTTCACCTACGTAATAAGGAAGCAAGGAGGAAACTCAACATAAGCTGGAAGGGACAACATCTATCTCACTGCGACACACCAAAATATCTTGGGATTAAACTTGACCGTGCTCTCACCTATAAGGAACACTGTTTGGCCACAAAGATGAAAGTGAGTGCCAGGAACAACATCATCCGCAAGCTAACAAATAGCAGATGGGGAGCGCAACCTACAGTTCTCCGCATGTCAGCTTTAGCTTTATGTTTCTCCACTGCGGAGTACTCAGCACCCATTTGGCAAAATTCCACCCACGCTGAACAAGTAAATATAGCATTGAATGAGACTGGACGCATCGTGACAGGATGCCTCCGCCCAACTCCCACAAAGCAGCTGTACCACCTCATGGGCATAACCCCGCCAGACATCAGAAGAAGGACTGCCGCAGAAATCGAGAAACATAAACAGGAGACAGATCCCAGGCATCCAATGTTCGGATACAATCTTCAACCTCGCCGACTTAAATCAAGGAAGAGTTTCCTACGAACAACTGAAGCAACTCTTATCGCCTAGAGCACGACGAGAAGAGATGTGGTACAATGTGGACCCAGGAAGACCAGGGAATAGCCCCAGGGAAGAACCCACAGCTGGCTCTGAACTCCCATATATGACCTGGAAAGCCCTGAATAGACTACGAACAGGCGTATCAAGATGCAGAGCAAACTTGGAAAAATGGGGCTACATCAGTGCAGACGAGCCCTGAGAGTGTGGAGAACAGCAAGACCCACAAAACCTACTGGTCTGCAGGAAACTAAACAAGCTCGACTCAAGACCTATTTGAAGCAAATGACAAGGCTATTCAAGCTGCAGTGTATTGGGCTTCACGTGGGATATGAAAATCGCTCTGTTCCGCATCCTTAGCGCTTATCATTATATGTTACATACTTTTCTATATTATTGTAGTTAATTTACCTTATAACCATGTATTATTGTATTATAACTGCTTCTCTTGCATTGTAATTTTTTTTTTTTTTTTTTTTTTTGTAAAATGGTGATGTCTTGGATACGATAAATAAATAAATAAATAAACTGTGTTGGCCACACCAAACTTGACCATGGATAAGGAGTTACATTGATAAATATAGTTACATTCATTATTAAATGAATTAATCACTCCCACCACTACATACTGTTATGATTGCAGGAATGTGACAATTATCTGACCAATCTGTTTCTCTGACCACAGCATTCGGACATCTGAGCAATTTTTTCCTCTTGCCCCACTGCAAATTACACTTTCTGTAGAATTCCTTAAATTTCTCTGTGGTGTAAGGGATGACCTCAATGGGCCAGCAATGGCTTTATTATCACTTATTATTTTGAAATACCTTTTGCCAGTTCCCGAACAGCTGCTACTGTTAGATAGCTAAGATTAGCAGAAATGGAAGAGAGAAGACAGTCGGCATGAAACATTCCAAATACTGTTGACACTACAAGGAGAAAAAAACCACTTTATTTCCTTAACCAAACTGAACTATTTAACAAAACTTAAAGATGTGTTCTGTATTATACCTATCATGAAATGGATAAAATTGTGTAGGTACATGTTCTTTTATATTCAGCCATATGATTCACTAAAGTATTACACGGCACACCTGTAAATGCTCTAGGGCACACACTTTGAGAACCACTGGTCTAAGATGACAAATAAAAGGATGGGCAACAGTGTGAGCAGTACAATCCACTCAATGGGAAAGGAAAATGGCCAAACAAGGAGACAAAAGGAATGTCAGGGCAACAGGATGTATAAAGAAGAAGAGTGGTGATGGGGGAGTAAGTGACAGTACAGAGTGCCCCACAGGTGCTATACATGATGGCACATCAGCATTGCCACCAACCAGCCCAACCCCTGCAACATACCATGATCTTGCCGTGGTTGGGTCAAGGTCAGGGGAAGAAGAGATGAAAAGGGGGAACAAAAGGCACAAAGACAAGACAAGAGACAAAATGTAGGGAAGTGGGAGGGGAAGTGGGGGCAGGACCTGACTGATATGGAACAAGGTCAAAGGCCTCTCAAATTAATGCCACTGCTAACTGAGAGACTCCAATTTCAGAAGGAAATTCAGGTACTTAAATGTAGGAGAAGAAACCACTTTCATGAAGAAAATGGGGGACAGATGTAACTGCACGAGGACTGTCTGCTAACACCAAGGACAAGAAAAGTGGGAGGGCATATTTAGTGCTCAGGACCAAAAGACAGGGCAGTCCAGCAAAATATGGATCACCATAAGGGAGGCCCACAACTACAAAGTGGGGAGTAGCTCTCAAGTAATAACAATGAGTTAACCTGGTACAGCCAATAAGAAGACAGAAGAAGATGGTAGATTTCCACCAGGAGAAGCAGATGGAAGAAAGCCACGTAGTGGGAGCCCCTTGATTGCACAATGTTTATTAGACGGGGGAGACCCACCAATAGTTGGCCCATCACTGAGTAAAAAGGAATTTAATGTGAAGTCAAAAATCTGTCCTGTATGGGTAACAGAGAATGGGGGGGGGGGGGGGGGGGGGGGAGGGAGGGGGGGGGGGTAGATGGCAGCCCCTCAGTCAGATGTTTGGCTAATTCATTACTTGAGATAGTCACATTGCTAGGAAACGCAAACGGGGCAATAAGGTCAAGGATGGTAGAGACAAGGAGAAGCAGGAAATATGCTGGGTGATAGCCTGAAGGACTCTCATGAAGTCCCTACATCACAACACTCAGTTAAAGGAGGACCATTTAATAAAGCAGAGGACCAATAGATGGCTATCACTTCCACAGTGAACAGTGCACACTTGGCAGAGAAGAGATGGTGTTCTATGCCAGCAGAAGACTTTAAGGGACATCCCATGTAACCAGCACATTTGGAACCATCAGTGCTGAAAGCAATAGCATCCCAAAACTCTCCTTAGAGCAGACTGAACAAAATCTCTTGTTGTTTATGAGGAGGCCTTTAAATCCCAAGAAAGAGATTCATCCAAATCCAGGACCATGGAATTAATTAAAACAGTGGGCAGCAGGGGGGAGGAGGGGGTGGTGGTTCAGGACAAAATATGGAGAACAGGACAAAGAGAGAAGAGGGAAGAGGGAAGAGGGAAAACACAGTGGATAGAAGCAAGGCAGAGCCTAATCAGTAAACCTATCCAAGTACAGGCAGCAGATGGGTGACTTCTAGAAGCTGTGAAAAGAATAGAATAGAATAGAATAGGAGGGGTGAGCAGGGAAACATAGTGATGACATAAGAAACCAGGAACTAGGAGGCATCAACAGTGGCCA
Source organism: Schistocerca piceifrons (assembly GCF_021461385.2). Lineage (NCBI taxonomy): Eukaryota > Metazoa > Arthropoda > Insecta > Orthoptera > Acrididae > Schistocerca > Schistocerca piceifrons. Next base: position 74,206,288 of record NC_060146.1, read on the forward strand.
AACAGATAGCACAATGGTAGAACACGGTCAAGAGTAGCAGTGTGCAAGAGGCAGCTAATCTGTAAGCTTGACAAAAGTAGTCCTGATGGGATAGAACTAAGGCCCAATAAAGGCAGAGAAGAGTCTAGTGATCTGTGCCCCAAGAGATGTGAGCAACAAAGTGAAGGAGTCAGTTTACAGAAACAGCCAATCTTTGGAAGGTGGATAAGGGGCAACCAAGTAAACTTGTTGTCAAAAGGAAGATCAAAAAGACCCAAGAAATGGAACTGGAGGACCAAGGTCAGGCATTGGGCTTTGGGTAGAGCTCTGGATCAGGATGGACTGTAGTATGGAGACAAATACACCAACTGCAATTTAAGTGGGGAGAATTGAAAAATGTGAGAGTGACAATGAAGAAGCATGCCATATGGCACCCTGAAGATGTCACTCCATGAGGCCAGTGAGTGGGAGATAGCCCAGACAATAATCATCCTTATAAAGAGCAGGGGTTACCAGTGGTCTGACACAGGTCACGAGTCCATCAATAGCGATGAGAAAAAGGAGGACACTTAATATGGAGCCCTGTGGGATGCCATTCTCCTCAGCCTCCAGATAGATGAAAACATTGCCAAGCTAAAGTCAAAATGACCAGTGGGACGTGAACCAGTAATAAAAATTGGGAGGTCCCTGAAAATCCCTCTGGAGTTTGACACACATGGTGGTGTCGACCTACATTGTGTGCTTTATGGAGATCGAGAAAACTGTGGCAACATGGCATGCCGAGAAAAGGCCTGTCATATTGCTGTTTCCAGTTGAAGCAGATGAATGATTGGAAACCATCAGTCCTGAAAGATCCACTGCTAGGAAGATGAAAGGAAAGGTCCTAAGATTCAAGGACCCAACTTAACTGACGAGCTACATCTGTTCAAATAACTTGCTGGGTATGTTGGTCAGACTGGTCAGCTGATGACTACTGAAGGACCATGGATCTTTACCAGATTTAAGGACAGGAACCACAATACCATCCCGACATTGAGAAAAGAAAACACCTTTGAGCTATATGTAGTTACATACCCGGAGGAGATATCATGGAGGACTGAGGTGTTGAAGCAATTGGTTATGCATGAAGTCAGGGCCATCAGCTGAGTTGTGGGGAGTCAAGAGGGTCAGTGAAAGTTCCCATTCAGTAAAGGTTTCATTGTAGGATTCTGCCTCACAAGGGAAAAAAACCTAACTCGGAAGCTTCAGCCCACCGTTTCCTGAGGAGGAAGGCAGTTGGATCGGAGGCTGATACCAATGTTGTCACAAAATGGATCACAAGGACTGAGGGATCCATTCAAAGGTCACCTGGAAGAGCAAGACCCAGGATGGATGAATGAATGCTGCTGCTGGCAACCTTTGAGGGTGCAGAATGTAGCCCACACCCATGAGAAATGAACAGAAGAACCTGGAGCAGAGGCAAAGCATTCACAACACACCTGATTGCTTTGTTGGAATTGAGTAACAGGGTCCAGCATGAAGAGTGCAATGTCTGTGTTCGAGCAAGAGACCAGTTGATAGTGAAAGGTGCCCATCACATGACAGATGGTAATGCCAGTGGCACGAGTAACTGTATTGGAAATGTCACAGATGACTTCATCACTACAACCTGACAAAAAGGGGGTAAACACTATTTGGAAGGTATAAAGAGGCCAATCAGCATGCTGGAAAGCCCAGTAGGGTAACCTGGCCATTGGGAGGTGGGAAGGGAAAGTGGTCACTATCAGAGAGCTCATTATGCAGTGTCCAGTAATGAAAGGACAGGGGGAGGGGAAGTGAGTAAAATATATATGGCAGAGAAAGTGCGGTAAGTAGCACTGAAATGGGTAGGGGAACCAAGAAACTGTTCTATGAGGAGACTGACTTGGTGAGAAAGCACTGCCCCACAAAGGGTGAGGGGCATTGAAATCCCCAATTAAGAGAGAGTTGCTGAAGGAGGAAACTTAGGGCAGTGGGTGTAAGGGGCCTGTCAGGAGGGAGATAGAGATTGCAATCTGTGACTGCTGAGTCACAAGTGGAGCTGGATGACAACCACTTCCAATTTGGTACATAGGAGGATCCTTGTATTATTAATGTCTGTATGGACTAATGTGTGGACGGCACTGGAAGTCCTCAAAGGGCTGGCCTGGTTCCGACAAAGCACAGAACCCACATAGGGATTTATGAGTGAGCATTAGTAAAATGATTTTCCTGGAGAATAACAAGCTGTGGAGCCAAGGTATTTCAGCTCAGGAGGGATATGGTAGTATCTGTTATGGTTCCATTCAATAAGCATGGAATAGGGATTCAGATTGGAGGCAAATGGCCCAAAACTGGTCATGTCACTGGGTCACCATCCATCACTAACAAGGATGGGGTGATATCGTTAAATTTGAAGTCCGATTCTGTGAGTGAGGAGTCAGCACATCTGGGGTCACTGAAGGGTCCTTGTTCTGGAAATTTAACTCATCATCCTCCTCCTCATCAGGCTGAGGAGGGCAGGGCCTGGAGTGGGCAGGCCGGCTGGCTGGCTTATGGCAGCAGGCCTCCAGTCTAGGAGATGCTAGAGGAAAGGGCCCCAGGAGCCTCCCCCTCCCCATCCATCACTGGGAGATGCCAAAGAAGGGAGCACTTCTCCAGCCAGGTAGGGGGAGTGGCACCCAGAGGGGAGGATGTAGGAAACACAAGGGAGGAGACAAGAGGGAGATAGATCTTGGATAAGGAGGAGGTGGGAGCGGGGTAAAGGACATAATGGAAGCAAACACAGATGTCATAGAGACAGGGAGAAGAGGATCATATTTCTGACAAACCTCAGTGTAGAATAAATGATCAAGGGGCTTATATTCCTGTATCTTCTTCTCCTTTTTATAAACTGGAAAATCTGGTGAGTGTTGTGAATGATGGTCATGACAATTAACACACATGGAATATGAAGTACAGGAGCTTCCCTCATGGAGTGGGTCTTCACATTCATCAGATAGGGGGTCTGTTGTACAGTGGGAAGGCATGTCACCAAAATGCAAACACCGAAAACATCTCATGGGTGATAGGAGGTATGTCTTCACATCACATTGATAACATATAATCTTGGTCTTCTCTGGGAGAGTATCTCACTCAAATGCCTGGATAAACATGCTGATATTACTGTAATTGTCCTTATGGCCTTCCTGAACATGACAAACAAAATGAACACCCTGCTGTTCAAGATCGGCCCAGAGTTCCTTGTCAGTTTAAAGGATGAGGTCCCTGTGAGAAATGACTACCTGAACCATATTCAAAGACTGGTGAGCAGTAATGGTCACTGGCACAAAGCAGCACAGATTGTTCAGCAGCAGTAGTTTGGATGAACAGCAAACCTGAGTGCATTTAACTCAGAGTTTCCACTTCATCAAACTAGTCTTCAATAGCTTCCATGAAAAATAATGGCTCGGTGGTGGTGAAAGCACCCAGCAGTGTGGTGCAGACAAGGTAATGGGGCAAGGATTCCACCCCAAACAGTGAGCTTGGCCCTCCTCCCAGGGAAGGGACAGCCACAGGGTTATAAGAAGTAGCATTAGATGATCCAATGTCAACTAAACAGATGGCCATATAGAAACAGCAAGCTTTAAGCTTAATGAATGTCATATGCAAAGTGCCCAACCTTATTCCACCCACTCTGATCAGGGGCTCTCCCCAAGGGTACCACCTAACCACAGCAAGGGCTGTCTGGCATTGTGGCCATTGCCAGGTGTTCTGAAGTCCCTAAAATGAGAAGCAACTACTCCTAAGCATACAAAGGGAGGTATGAGCTCAGGTATCAGAAGTGTGACCCCTGTGTTGTTAGGGCACAACCAAGAGGACACATAATTACCCTAACACTGGCTACAGTGCTGGATATATAGTGATAAAGGACAAAGATGTCAAGGAAAAGATTAGAGATGTGATAAGGCCACATGCCTAAGATGCTAACTTGGATGATGTTCCCAGCTAGCTCATCCTACAGAGAGAAAATTTAGAATGGTAGATCAAATGCCATAGGAGGTCGAAACTGCTGACAAGGAAAGAGGAAAAAAGAAAAAGCAAGAAGAACAAGAACTGGAAGGAATGCCAGAAATCAGGAGGATAGCTGAGCCAATGCAAGCAAGGACACCAAGGGAAAAAGGAAGGAGGGGCCAGTGGATAAGGAGCAAGGACAGGCAGTGAGGGACATGGGGAAGGAAATGCAGCCCAGGAAGGAAGAAAGGGCTATTACTCACCTGGGCCCTGTGAGCACCACACACAAACTCAATAAAGGGCCATGTCCCGCTTAGGGAGGAATGGAAGGGAAGTGGAAGAAGGCAAGATTGGTATGGTTGGTGACAGATGTGGAATGCTGAGAAAGCTGTAGGACTCCCATGCCAAGATGATTAAGATAGTGAAGAAGAAGAGAGATGAAATGCCAGTTTTCTCTTAACATAGCTACAGAAAACATTTGACTGATAAAGTAATACATGGCTATTAACTTAAATACAGATTAGGTAATAGAAAAAATGAAAAGTGATTCAGTTACAATTCAGGATTACATAAGGTGTGTGATGTGTAAGGCAAGTTATACAAAACACAGAAAGGAATGACCGATGTACCATACCTTATGTCGAAACTGTTCAAGCTCTTGTGGTTTGACTATGCTGTTGTACAATTTTTTATTCATCCAGTGAATCTCTACAAATTGTGGGATATCATTTGTACATGAATGCATACATGTTACAAATGATTTTTTAAACCTCTGTCTCTTGCTCTACTAGTCAGAATTTTATGAAATTTTAAATTACAATTTAGTATATGTTCATTTCATTCCCAGATATGACTTTTGTACTAGACGATAAAGTGGTTAGTATATCTGAGTAAATTTACCATTGCATAAAGCTTTTTGGAGACACTATATGTGTACAAATACCCATTGCTGTGCAGGACTCTTCAGTTACTAATGGTGCATGTATTGAGTTGTGAAATACAAGGAAACACACTGGGAGACAAACAAATCTTGAAGGTGCACAATATGATTTCATTATAATAAATATGAGGGTTATTTGGAAAGTAATGCCCAAATCACCGTAGCTAAATTAGTGTTACATAAACATTGAAACATGTGTGCAGACTGTAATAGGACTCAGTGAGGGACACTATGAACTGTTTGATACCACACGAGACAACTTTTTGGTATACCACCCAGTCCACATTACACAGAACACAGTATCTATTGGAACATCTATTGCTTCATAATTTACAATCAGATGCTAATGAATACATTATATACATGATGTAGTATAACAAATATCTTACCAGCCTGCAAAGTGAAAGTAATTAGCCAGGATCTGTAATTGCCAGTGATGCATTATTTTGGAATCAGCAATTTGATAATGGCTATGGGAAACTAATTACACAACTTTTGGAAACACTAAGTATTGATGTCATGATAATGTTAGCATATAATACCAGACTGTAACTAATTAGCAAATTTAACACTAAAATTTGATAATTTCATGTAAAGCCAAATTAACAATTAAAAATGTTTCATGACATCAGATGTAATTAAACTCGCATAGGAATCAAGGTACTAAAGATGCCAGACTCAGAATTCCTGCAATTAATTTTGTAAATTCACTTTCTAGGAATTTCTGATAGAAACCAATGACCTTTTTGATGTTCTGACAAAACAAAGTTTTTGTATAAAATGTGAAACTTGTAATCTTAGTCCGTAGTCTGTAAAGTTCTCAAATTTATGTTAGCATCAATTCAGTGATTAATAAGAAATCTGTGTTAGCCACATTTCATAACTATTTTCATCTCAAAACTTAAGAAGCAACACTTGAAACTATATTCATTATAAATGATTATTTGTTTAACATCTTGGGTTGTCGGGTGTTCTGCCGGATATCAGCGTCATACTTGCATGATATTTCGGTCACGTAGCTTGTGACCTTCATCAGGTGCGACCTGAGACTGCTCCTCGAGTGGACCTGGTCCAGTATTTATGCCTATGGCCTTCCCCCTCCACCAACAGCTGCAGGCGCTTCCTCTGTGGTCTGCGCCCATTCCCTGCAACCTGCTGGAGCGTTGCTGCTCCGTTTTCCGTCCGCTGCAGTTCTAGGTGTTCCCTCTGCGGTCCGCGCCCACCAAACCCACTCCTGGGGGTTTCATCTACCAGAGACATGGAGATGGAAAACGAGCCCCTGACGGACTGCCAGGCACACCAGACCGAAGATGGAACACCCAGAAGTGGGACTGGTGGGTGCGGACCGCAGAGGGAACATCTAGAGCCGCAGCAGACGAAAAACGGAGCGGCAACGCTCCAACAGGTCGTGGTGAGCAGGCGCGGACTGCAGGGGGAATGCTTGGTACCCCAGACCGTAGATGAAACCCCCAGGAACGGATTTGGTGGGCGCGGACCACAGAGGGAACACCTAGAACCGCAGCGGATGGAAAACGGAGCAGCAACGCTCCAGCAGGTTGCAGGGAATGGGTGCGGACCACAGAGGAAGCGCCTGCAGCCATTGGTGGAGGGGGAAGGCCATAGGCATAAATACTGGACCAGGTCCACTTGAGGAGCAGTCTCAGGTCGCACCTGATGAAGGTCACGAGCTACGTGACCGAAATATCGTGCAAGTACGACGCTGATATCCGGCAGAACACCCGACAACCCAAGATTTCATTAGATCGCCAGGAAAGCCTGAAGAGTTACATTATTTGTTTACTTCAAACTGTATTGACAGTATTTTGTAATGAAACTTTCTAATTGAAATTTAATAAATCTATTTTGTAAACAATGAGACCAAAACAGCCTGTATTATCAAGAAGGGTTAGAAGCAATGTTACATGTTAAAACAAGAAAAGGAAAGAAAATTCAGGTGGTTGTGTTGTTCTGTGACAGATGGTCTGTGTAACTATTTTGTTGAGAAAGTATACAACTGTCAAAAAGATGATTTTCTGGAGCTGACTTATTTATAACACAGACCCTCAAAAGTTGAGTTCTCAGGACTATCTGGAAGTGGATTAAGCACCCCAATGTACAGTTTCTGCAAAAGGTTAGAGATTTCTGTTATAAAAGCTAAATAGCTAGCCTTGTAACATTTAATTAAATTGCCAGCAACTTGTTATTAAGCTAGTCAATGTCTTTAAAAATTGTAAAATTCAATTAATCAGAAGGTGGCTACTCCCAGTTTGCCTTTTTCATCAAATGATGCCAGTTTGATAACACCATCATATTTCACAGTTGGTGGGATGACTAATTGTTTTAAACATCGAACTGTCACTGTGACAGTTCAAGATGTTTAAAACACTTATTCATTACACCAACTGTGAAATATGATGGTGATACAATAATTTATAGTAATGAACATTGCTCTTGTGAAAATTCATCAACAGGCAAGTGAGGTGTTTGGCCCCAAGGCGATGAATGACAGCAAATTGCTGAAGTGGGTGAGGGCTTTCAAGGACAGATGGGATAATGTCCATGATGAAACAAGATCAGTTGAATATCAGAAGACTGTCAAAGTCATGATCAAAAAGATTTAAGAGGACTGGTGATTCACAATTTCAACTTAAGCATTGGAATTTCCAAATGTAGGTAAAGGTGCTTTGCACAAGTGTGTGTGAAAAGTTGCAATTTCCTCATAGATGCCAGACTATCATGTAGAACGTTATGACAAATATTTAAACAAATATGCATACAATGTAGAAAAATTGAGAAACTTTTAAGGAATTAAAAAAATGGTTTTTTGAAAATCTGCAATTGTTTATGCTTTGTAAGAAATCTGACCTTACTTTCCCAATAAACCACTTACTTGGGGCTTGCAGTTAGAAATAATGTACATTTATGCATACCAAGGATATCCAGCATCAGGATCAGCACCTTGGTCTACGAGAAAATGAATGAATTTTTCCTTTACTTCTTTACACGCTGCTGAAGCTGTAATGGCTGTTAATGGTGGAACCTCAGAATGGTAGGTGGCGTTTACTGAACATCCTGTAAAAGAAAATATCAATAAAGCAAAATACAAATATTAATACTCTTGCAAAACACAACATTCAACATGTACATTGTCCAGTCAATGTGACCCTCTGTCAAATGCCTGAATAACAACTATTTGCAGCATGGATTGCTGTGAGATGTGCATGATGATGATGACAATTACAGGGTGTCCAGAAAAGGGCTCCCTGATTTCAAAATTAAATATCTCGAAAACAAAGTTTGATAGACGAATGCAGTAAACGGTATGTTTACTGTGAAAGCTGTAAGAAGTTTATACAGCAGTTTGAAATAATAGTTACAAAAGCTGCTAACAGATGGCGCTGTATGCTGTACAGCACATATCAGCATACATAAGTGAAATAATCGTATGAAAACAATCTTTGCAAACAATCACATCACAATGTTTTCAAAATGTTCACCATTGGCACTAAAGAGGTGGCGCAAATGAAGAATGAAATTCGTCATCACATTTCGTAGTGTCTCAACTGAAATGGATTCACATGCCACAGAGATTGCCGATTCAATCTCGTCCAGCATGGTGGGATGCTTCGGGTAGACCATGTCTTTCACTGTGCCCCAGAAAAAAACAAAAAAAAAAAAAAAAAAAAAAGGTCATAGGGAGTCAAATCCGGCGAATATGGAGGCCAATCCATGCCCGCACCAGTAAATTTGGGATATTCCAAAGCAATGAGTTGATTCCCGAAGTATTCCTCAAGAAAGCAAAACACTTGTTCGGTCCAATGTGGTCGGGCTCCATCTTGCATAAACCATTCGGCACCTGGTCGATCCTCTAACGCTTGCTGTGTGGTGACAAACTGTTCCAAAATTGCAACGTAATGAGCACCAGAGACCGTTTCTCGAATGAAAAAAGGGCCAATAATGCCTCTGCTGCATACTGCAGCCCACACAGTAACTTTAGGAGAATACAGGGGGTTTCGCTTCACACCAATATGGCTTTTCAGAACCCCAAAATCGCCAGTTCTGCTTATTCACATATCCATTCAGGTGGAAGTGTGCTTCATCTGTAAACCAGATGCAGCCAACATCAAATCCTTCACTATCAATCATTGTGAGCATCTGATTAGCAAAGGCAACCCTTTGTTGCACAGCTCTTATGGGTATGGCCTGGTGCGTTTGAATTTTGAATGGAAACATGTGTAGGCTCTTTTTCAGTATTTTCTGCATGCTGGAACACTTCAAACCAGTCTCAGATGCAATTCTACGGACAGATGACATAGGATTTTGCTGAATAATTCCAGAAACTGTGGTGATATTTTCAGGCATAACTGTGGTTTGCTTGCGGCCAACATGCCCCACTAGATCATTAGTTACGCTGCCTGTTCGTTGAAATTTTGCAAAGAGCGTACGAATGGTTTTCACATCGGGTCCTTTTGGAACATTAGATCATGCTTGAAAACTTTGCCTTGTTGCCGTAGGACACTCTTCTAACCTGTGGTACTCTAGCGCCAGAAAAACGCGTTGTTCAATGGAGTACATGGTTTTAATCTCTTCCTTCGGTACGCTAACCTCCTGTCACGTTTCAATAGTGGAACTGATCGCTCTGGGCTTCGAATCACTATTTATACTAGGCATTACGTATGACAATTACAGCGCCATCTGTTAGCAGCTTTTGTAACTATTATTTCAAACTGCTGTATAAACTTCTTACAGCTTTCACAATAAACATACCGTTTACTGCATTCCTCTATCAATCTTTGTTTTCGAGATATTTAATTTTGAAATCAGGGAGTCCTTTTCTGGACACCCTGTTTGGTTATAGGTGAGGGGTGCTCAACATCATGGTCATTGGTGCCGTGACAGGAAGTCAGCATGCCAACCTCACGGGTGGAGATGAAGGCAGAGCAGTTTATAATGCATTAAATTCTGCTTCCATTCCCCACCAGTTTAGGGATGATGCCTGACAGTTCACAAAATGTCAGCACTCTTGTAACACTGGAATCAGTATAGGCAAGGATGGTGGGCAGATATCCATTGAGACTGAGGGCTGCCCTGATATCAATATATGAGAAAGATGTGTAGGAATTGAGTTTCTGAGAGTCAAAGGTGCTGACAGGGATGTGGAGATGTGCTGATGTGCTGATGTGCTGATGTGCTGATTCCAGTGTTGTGGCAAGCCATGATAGATTTCTCAAATGAGGGACCGTGATGTGAACAGCCTGATCAAGGTGGTTCCACAAATTCTCAATAGGGTTTAACTCCAGGGAGTTTGGTGACAAGGGGAGCACAGTAACCTGATGCTATTCAAACCACTCACATACACTGTGAGCATTGCTGTTGATGGATGCCTCTACCACGAGGAAATTCGAATTGCACATAGTGGGGTGGACGTGATCCCCAAGGATAGACACATACTTATGCTGATCCATTGTGCCTTCCAGAATGATTCCCAGGGAATCTCATGAAAACATTCTGCAGACCATAACCCTCTGAATGATTGTTCCAGCTTTTTTATTTTCAGATGCTTCATGCCATCTGTGTGATGGAGCATAAACATGATTCATCTGGGAAGATCACCTGTAGCTGCTAAGTGGACATCCTGTTACTGTATTGGTGTGCAAATTCCAGCCTTCATCACCAATGAACAGTGGTCAGCACAGATGCATGAATCAGCCTGCAATGGAAGCCCATGCGCAGCAATATTTGCTGAACACCCCTCATCTATGGCCTGTGGTGCACCACAGTTGCCCTGGTGCTGGTTTGGATAGTGGAATTTTACCTTGCAAGGTATACTTTAACCACAAGGCCATGCAAACAGTTCACAAACTTAGACATTTTTGAAATGCTTTCACCTTTAGCCCCAAAGCCAATTACCATGCCCTTTCGGAATGTCTCATCTGGACTACTAAGCAATGGTTGAATGACCAGTTAAATGCGAAAGTATAAGGGATTACTGAACAAAAAAATATGAATGTAGCTTTTTAAGCAGCTCTTCTGTGAAACTTGCCAGACTAAAACTGATGAAAAAGTATGTTGTGGAGATCTATCATAGCCACAGCCTGTAAACACCCCCAAGGCTGTGGCTAAGTCATGTCTGTGCAACATCAATTTCTTCCAAAAGTGCTAGTTCTGCAAATTTTGCAGAAGAGCTTTTGTGAAGTCTTTAAGGTAGGAGATGAGATACTGGTGGAAGTAGAGCTGTGAGGATGGGTCGTGAGTCATGCTCTAACACCCCTTCTTTCTACCAAACTAAAAGGTTAAAATAAAGAATTATAACAGGAAATCCATTTTATCTTCCAGATAAGTTCTTTGTCTATGAGTAAGAAAGAAATTGCTTTGTAAATACTTCAGCCTCATAATATTTTGTAATCCACAAGCAATTGAATGACAAGAGGCTTGTAACAATTTCCTATATATTAACAAATGTAAAATTTATTGTTAGACTCAAACATTTAGTACATGAATTTTATACTTCAACATTCTTGTTTAACATATTCAGAATAATAATGTGTCTCATCCTGAAACTATTATACTAGGATTGTATTGATTACTCAGTGGTGGTGGTGGTTGTTGTTCCAGTGCAGGATTGTTAGAACCTGTCTGTCACAAGCCTGGAGGACCAAACACTGACCCAGACCCAAACCCACCAGTGTGTGTTCTTGCATCCAGTGATGTCAGTCCACAAAATTGGCACAGTTGTTACAAATATGTCTTGATCTCAATATTCAACTTTTTAACAACTGTGATCTCCAACAAAGATCACCACAACCGGTGTCAACCTGAAACAATCGTAATGGATCAAAAAGAAAGATGTCCACTATCCCAGGTCCCACTACATGTACTGGACTTTGATAATACAAGCCAAAGCAATGACTCAGAATTGTACCAAGCCTAGGATTGGAAACCAGATCACCTGTTCACTAGGCAGACGTACTATCCACTGTGCCACTGGACTTTCCTTCTCAGCAGATTCTGGTGGACCACAAGCATTGTGAAAAGGAGAAGAGTTGGAGTTCCTGAAAGCCTCTTTGCCAAGACTACATTGGCACACACTGTGCAATTACACTGGTCAAACTAGGTGAAGCTGAACAGCTAATTTATACACTGGAAGAATTTCACATCAAAGTCCTTCAAGTACAAGAGATGGGTTTCACAGACAAAAACCATTTCAACATAGAGAATTACTGGATATATGAAGGGAAACCTGCTGGCATAAAGGTAACACTGACAGTTTTTGGCATAGTATTTGCAGTACTCAAATCATTTATAGATAAAATCTTGGTTTTCAAATCAATATCTTGAAGAGGCTCCACAATAACCTTAAAATTAAGAATAAAAGGAACCACAATTGTCAATGCATGTGCACCAAAAAATGATCACAACAGAAAGAAACCAGAAAAAGTTGAATTCTAGGAAGATACGGATTTAAAAAAAGAAAGAAAGAAACACTTGAAATACATGTTAAAATTGTATTATAAGACCTCACAATGTGCAGCTAGGTAAAGAGATAAGTCCAAGGAAATTATAGGTCCACACAAAGCACTAAACTGAGAAACAAGAATGGGGAACCTGAAATGCATTGCCAAAATTTTAGCTTAAAATTGTATAAACACAGTTTTTAAAAGCCAAGACAAAAACTCACAACATGGAAAACATCTAACACCATATGGGAAGACTTACAAATAGATGACACAGTCATAACAAAAATATAGGGGAAATTTTAACTGTGAGAATATACAAAGGATTCTTTGAGTCCTACCATCACCCACTGCAAGTAAAAATCAGTCCAATTGGAAGAAACAAAGATAATACAGAATAAAATTATAAGATGCAAAATACTTGAAAGTAAAAAAAATGAAATTACTGAAGAAATTAATTGAAATACAACAGGAAACAGAACAGACATCACAAAGACATTTCAGAAGGCAATGTAATTGGATCAACCTCTCAGAAAATGCAAATGTGTATGACGGAATGCAACTTATCAGGCCATTGAATGAAGAATACAGGCATGGTGGAAGTTTAGTAGTAACAGAACAGAAACATGGCAAAATTTTCAAAAGGTACCTCAAAGATATTAGAAGATTGGAAAGAACATAATACAGATGTTGACTAAATGAAATCAAGGACTACTTAAAGAAAAATAACATGAGCAATTACTACACAATGTTCAGGCAAAATATAAAGTGTTCTCATCCTCCAAATATCTCCTTCAAAAGGACAGAGTCCTAAAACAAATGCTAAAGAAAACTGCAAAATTATTAAAAATACTTAGATAATCTCCTGAACTGTGAGAAGCCTAAAGAAAAAAAGTGAATGAAAACTACACCAAATCCAGATTTGAAATGGCCTGAAATCACCAAGGTCGAGGAGATAAAGAAAGAACTAACAAAACACCTCCGATAGAAAGTGGCATTATAGCTGAGATTTGGAAATTCAAAGACCAAAACATCACAAAGGAAATTCGTAAAATTCTCACAGAAATATGAATTGTGAAGAAAATTCTTCAGGAACAGAAATGTGTATTGATCCATCCACTGCACGAAAGGGGCAACAAGACAAATGCCAATAATCACTACTTACAAGTCTCTCTTCAATTCATTACTTGATAAAATTAGAACCAAAAGCCAATACTAAGATACGTGAATAACAAACAGGCTTCAGAAACAGGAGATCATGTACTGAATATATTTGGAACCTGTGAACACACTAAGGTCAGACAGACAAAGAACAGAAAAATTGGGCAGTCATACAGCAGATACCACATCCAAAATACAATTTATGGTAAAATTCTCAGGACCATTCCAGATACACACAGGAATCAGCCAAGGAGCTGGACTCGCATCATTTTTGTACAACATGATTTTGGACAAAATTATTGAACAATGGGAAGAAAACCTAAAAAGGATTCTACTATGAAGACCATGTGCAAAACAAAGCAATCATAAAATGCGTGGCATGTGCAGTTGACTTGGCAATACTCAGCAACAGAAGACAGGAAACATTTGAACACTTACATGAAGTGTGCACCAAAAGTGGTCTACAGACATCATATGAGGAAACGAAGTACATGGAAAGGAAGAACAACAATACACAAGACACACACACACAAAATATGGGAAGGTTAAAAGAGTGGAAAGTTTCAAGTACCTAAAGGATTATAGGCAAGGAGGAGGATCAAATAAGGCATAAAACAGAAAGTACACCAAATACTTTAGAAAGCACACAAACTTACATGGACATACTGCAATAGAAGAGACATATCAAACCAATGCAAATTCAGGCACTATATTACAGCTGTACTACCAGAAGCACTCTACAAAAAAAAAAAAAACTGACCACAGCCACAGGATCAGATATCACAAAAACAGGAAAAAATAGACTGTAAAATCCACTGAAATGTTTTCAGAGCAACACATAGAGCTGGCATATGGACAAAGAGCCCAACAAAAGGATCATACAAATACAGAGACACACTCATACACAATCAGCAAATGCCAACTAACATTCTATGGACACATACATAGAATGAAATACAGATTTATAATGAGGATTTTTGATATACTGGTAGTGAATAGTTCAATTAAGAAACACTTTGCTTCAAGAAATAGAAGATGACCTAAAACTATCTGTAATCAATAGGGAAATGATAAATGAAAGAGAAAAATTTGGAAACTAAATTATGAACATGACATTTGAAGTTAAAAAAGAAGGGGGAAGAAAAGAAGGAAATCATGGACAAAACAGAAAAAACAGGAGACAATACTCCATATGCATGCAATTTGATTAATAATTGCTTGTGAGGAATGGTATCAAAAACCTTCTGGAAATCTAGGAACATGGAATCAATCTGAGCTCCCTTGTTGACAGCACTCATTACTTCATGGGAATAAAGAGCTAGCTGTGTTGCACAAGAATGATATTTTCTGAATCTATGCTGGTTATGTATCAATAAGTCATTTTCTTCAAGGTGATTCATAATGTTTGAGTACAGTAATTGCTCCAAAATCCTACCGCAAATTGAGGTCAGTGATATGGGTCTGTAATTCAATGGGTTACTCCTATTTCGTTTCTTGAATATTGGTGTGACCTGTGCTACTTTCCAGTCTTTAGGAACAGACCTTTCATCTAGTGAGTGGCAGTATATGATTGCTAAGAAAGGTGCTATTGTGTCTACATACTCTGAAGGGAACCTGATTGGTATACCATCTGGACCAGAAGACTTGCCTTTCTTAAGTGATTTGAGTTGTTTCACAACACCTAAGATATCTACTTTTATGTCACTCATGCTAACAGCTGTTCTGGTTTTGTATTCTGGAATATTTAATTTATCTTCTTTGGTTGGTTGCTTGGGGAAGGAGACCAGACAGTGTGGTCATCAGTCTCATCGGATTGGGGAAGGATGGGGAAGGAAGTCGGCCGTGCCCTTTCAGAGGAACCATCCTGTATCTTCTTTCATGAAGGAATGACAGAAAACTGTATTTAGTAACTCTGCTTTAGTGGCACCATCATTGGTAACATTTCCAACGCTCCCACTAACTGACTGTCTGCTGGCAGAGGCAGGGCTTGCTCCACCTTCATGCCTTCTACATCACCTGACAGCATCTGCTTGCTCTCTCCACCATCCGAGCACCCCAGGATCACTGACGCGTTATATGTGCCGGAATACATGCCAGAACAAATCGACGAGGGCAAGCCGCCTCTGCTGTTGCAGTCGCCTCCACCACCACATCAGGCTCATCCATACTGCCGATACCACAAGGTTTTTGGCAAGGATGCTAAGAAGTGTTGGTTACCTTGCCAGCACCCAAATGACGACTGCAGGACCTAAAAGACGACATGTCCTACAGGTAACCTCTCAGGCATCCTCATACACTGCAATGTGACTGACATTTCATCATGGCTCACTTTCCTAGTTGACACTGGTGCTGATATGTCTATCATACCTACATCGATGAGGTCACTTCTACGAGCTGTCAACACATCAACATTACAAACCTCAGGCTCTGTCAAAGTTACGGTGCACTGATCTCATTCTCTGTGTTTTCCATGGACTTTCTACATTGCTGACATTGATGAACCAATTCCTGGTATGGGTTTTTTGTCCCATTACAAACACACTCCAAACCCAGTTGAGGGTTCAGTGCTACACCATCCCACTAGCACTCAGTTACAGTGCTCCCACACTTACGTTTCCTGCTCTGCTTCTCTCACGACATGTGAGTTAGTACACGAGCGCTCCTCCATCGTGGGTAACATTGTGACCTGTCTAACTAATCTACTGTCAGAATACAACTCAGCAGCACAACTCTGCCAGGACTACAAGCTGAAACAATGCATTACACATACCTACAATGAGCTCATCATATCTCATAATTAGCTGCTAAAACTGCAGCCCACAGTTTCACCACCTAATTGAGCTTCTCTGGCTGACTCCAGCTCGGAAACTCATCAGGGAAGTCCGAACACATTAATCTCCATGTGACAATTTGCGTCCTGTAGGCTCCACACCCTTGATGCACTTACCACATTCAGTGTCTTGTGTTTCAAACAGTGCTTCTAATGACAGTTGTGTGTGCGACGCGATCACACACACCACACAAGCAGCCACCCCACATGTTGATAGACATTTCCCCCTCTCTTGCATGCCAGCCACGTGACTCGGCGGCCATTGCTGTTCGATGTGCCACTCTCGTCTGAGCCAGTTATCAAGGGCATTGTTGACAGCAGACACTCACTGCACATTCCAACCCACTCCGCACTGCGTGCACAGCCACCCTCTCCACACAAGTGCATGCCGCGCTCACATACTATGTATGTGACTTTCAGGCTGCCCTTTCTTTGTCAAACTCTATGCTATCCCACTTGCAAAAAAGGAAGCAGTTAGGAGTGAAATTCAGAGGATGTTGCAGGGGGGAATAATTGAAAGATCTAAAAGCAGATACAACAATAGCTTATTCCTGGTGAAAAAGAAGAATGGAGATGTGCGAGTGGTTTTAGATGTGAGGAAATTAAATGAGATATTACTAAGAGAAAGTGATAGGACTGCAAAAATAGATGAAATTCTACAAAAGTTTCATGTTACTAGATACATGGTTGGTTGGTTGGTTTGTGGGATTGAAGGGACCATACTACTAAGGCCATCAGTCCCTTTTTCCATGAACTTGAAACCCCCACAAGGAATAAAAACAAACAATGGAGATGACAAGAGATGACACAGGACAAGAAAGACACAGACAGAGACCAGACAAAAGGAATTAAAATCACACCGAGTGTGACAGTGGCTGGCTGACCATAGAAACAAAAAAGGAAAAGCCAACCACCAAGAAACACACTAAAAACCCCAGTCTAAAATCGTAGGCCAAATGCCAGTATCAACACACACACACACACACACACACACACACACACACACACACACACACACACACACACACACAAAAGGGACAAACACTTCGATCAAGCGATGAAAACCCTCTGCACAAATAAAACTCAAAACTAAATCAGTCATCGAAACGTCATCTGATAAAAGTGCAGGAAGTGTATCAGGCAGCGCAAACATCTGCCTGAGTGGAGTTAAAAGAGGGCAGTCCAACAAGATGTGGACGACAGTCAAAGCTGACCCACAATGGCATAAAGGTGGGTCCTCACGGTGCAATAAATAGCTGCACATATCCAGGGGTGGCCAATTCACAGCCGGCAGAGGAAAACAGAGTCCTTGCAAGAGACCTGCAAGGAGGAGCACCATGCACCGGTAGCCTCCTTGATGGCCCGAAGTTTGCTGGGTGAAGGAAGGCCGCACCATTCTTCACCCCATGTGCGAAGTACCTTCTGACACAAAACTGACCTAAGGTCACTCTCCGAAAGGCCAATATCTAAGGCTGGTGCACCGACAGCCTGTTTGGTCAGTGTGTCAACACATTCACTTCACGGGATGCCTACATGACCTGCGGTCCACACAAAGACTACAGAGCAGCTGCGACTGGCAAGAGTATGGAGGGACTCCTGGATAGCCATCATCATACAAGAGCGAGGGAAACACTGACCGATAGCTCATAAGCCGCTCAGGGAGTCACTACAGATAACGAAGGACTCACCTCAGCAGGAGCGGATATACTCTAGGGTGTGAGAGATGGCGACCAGCTCGGCAGTGAAACATTGCAGCCAGCCGGCAATAAGTGTTGTTCATAATGATCCCCAAGAGTAAGAGCATAACCGACATGTCCAGCAACATCGAACAGTCAGTATAGACATCAGAGCCTTGAAATGCGGCAAGGATTGAAAGAAAGCGGCGACTGAGGGCCTCAGGAGTGACTGAGTCCTTTGGGCCCAGTGCCAAATCGAGCCGAAGGCACGGGCAGGGCACACACCACAGGGGTATATGCAGAGGGGCCAAGAAAAGAGGTGGAAGACGGAAAACCTCAAGCCCAGAGAGCAGAGCTCTGATGTGAACCGCGATCGTACACCCTGACTGGAGCTGCCGCTCTGGAAGATGGACGACCAACTGAGGGAACAGGAGACAATAATTGGGATGACCGGGCAAGCTACAAATGTGTGTAGCATAAGCTGCCAGTAATCATTGATGCCGGAACCGCAATGGAGGGACACCTGCCTCCACAAGTATGCTGTTGACGGGGCTTGTCCAGAAAGCTCCAGTGGCGAGTCAGATCCTGCTGTGAAGGATGGGGTCCAGCAGCCGAAAACTGGAAGCCATGTGCTACAGCCCAAGTCTGCACCTTTCGGATAGCATCCTGCAGCTGTCGTTCAGCACCTACAATGCCAGTGGAGCTATAGTATAGGCAGAAGATGTCAGGATACAAGGAAGATGAGACAGATGTTCCCACCACTGCAGCGAGCCCATTAATAGCAATCAAGAAGAGGCAGACACTTAAGACAGATCCTTGCAATACCTCATTCTCCTGAACTCAGGAGGAACCTTTGGGAGGCCACAACTTGCACACTGAAGGAATGAAGCGGCAGAAAATTTTGTACAAAAATGGGGAGTGGACCCTGAGGACCACAACCACGAAGCATAGAGAGGATGTGAAGTCGCCATGTTATATCGTATGCTTTCTGCATGTCAAAAAAGACTGCGACCAGATGATGACAGTGGGTAAAGGCCATACGGATGGCAGACTCCAGGCACACCAGATTATTGGTGGCAGAGCGGCCCTTATGGAACCCACCCTGAGATGGAGCCAGAAGGCCTCTAGACTCAAGTAGCCAACTCAATCTCCAGTTCACCATGTGTTCGAGCAATGTGCAAAGAATGTTGGTGAGGCTAATGGGGTGGTAGCTATCCACCTCCAGTGGGTTCTTGCCAGGTTTCAACATGGGGATTACGATGCTTTCCCACCATTGCGACGGAAACTCACCCTCAACCCAGATACGGGTCTAGGAGGCATCACTGGCAGTCTGAGAGGTGTGTGAGCATCCGACAGTGGATGCAATCTGGCCCACAAGCCGTATCAGGGAAAGTGGCTAGGGAACTTCGGAATTCCTACTCACTGAATGGAGCATTGTATGATTCAGGGTGGCACATGTGAAATGAAAGGCTCCAACATTTCAACTTCTCTTTCAGGAAGTGGAAGGCCAGAGGGTAATTTGCAGAAGTGGAACTCTGAGCAAAATGCTCTGCTAAGCAGTTTGCAATTGTGTCAGAGTCAGTACAGACTGCTCCATTCAGTGAAAGCGCAGGTATACTGATGGGGGTCTGATAGCCATAGAGTCACCTAATCTTGGCCCAAACCTGCAATGGAGAGGTATGGGGGCCAATAGTGGAGACATACCTTTCCCAGCACTGCTGTTTGTGTTGGCAAATGAAGCGGCGGGCTTACGCACAGAGCCATTTAAAGGCAATGAGGTGTTCCAATGAAGGATACTGCTTGCGACACTGGAGTGCCCGCCTGTGATCTTTAATTGTCTCAGAGATCTTGGGCGACTAGCAAGTCAAGTCCTCTGCTGAGGGGGCCCAGAAGAACATGGAAGGGCAGATTCTGTGACAGTAATGATGCCGGTGGTGGCCAAGTGAACCACCACATCAATGGCATCATTGTGGCAATGGAGGTGAACAAGTCCCAGACAGCCTTATTCATACCCCATTGCAGGGGCACCCGCAAGAGTGATGCTGTGGCAGTGACAGAAAGATTGTAAAGTGGTCACTACCGCACAAGTCATCATGTACACTCCATTGGGCAGATGGTAATAGGCTAGGGCTGCAGATCCAAAGGTCGATGGCTGAGTACATGCCATGCACCACACTGGAATGTTTGAAGGCACCACTATTTAAAAGAGAAAGGTCATGCTGTGCCAATATTTGCTCAATGATGCTGTCTCAGCCTGTTGTCACTGATCCACCCCACAGAGGGTTATGGGCATTTCCAGGACATGTTGTGGGACATCACCATCTGGTGGAAAATAGAGACTTCAGATAATAACAGCCTGAGGTGTTGACACTAACAGCGACATCCTCTATAGTCTGGGAGACGAGTCTTTGGTATTGACAGCTCGGTAGCGTCTTTCCGTTGCCTAGCAACTGCAGGCAGGCAGCCAATGACAGCCTGACTGAGCGGGTAGCAAGGGCCACGTTGCCGCTCAAACCCGGTCGCGCGCGCTTATGAAACTTACCAGTGTCTCGCGTGCAGGCGGTGCGGTCGTTCATCGTTTGTCTGAAGTTGAATTCACAGTTTATTTCGTTTTTGTTGTTTTTAGTGTTTCTTTGTTTATGTTTCGTTGTAAACAATGTCTAGTGCGGCGGGTAGTACCAGCTCAACACAAGAAGTGAAACAGAGGAAGAAAAGTGTGCTACACACCCAGGCCTGTGAATTCGTGTGCTCTGTGAGGGATTACTTTGAGAAAGAAAAAGACAAAGGTGGGCCCTTAATTCCTGTTGTTCAGGTTGTGAAGAGAACTGCAGCAGCATTGAAAATAAGTAAGAACACTGTTGTAAAGATAGGGAAAGAACAGTATAGTGTAGATTGTGACGAGAGTGGCACAACAAAGCTGCACACACCAGGAAAGAAGCGACCGAGAAATAAGCAGGTGACAGCTTTGGACGATTTTCAGAAAGACACTATTCGTTGTCATATATACAGCTATTATAAGAGCAGGGAACGTCCCACTCTAAATTACTGGTGTCACTTCAGAAAGACGATCTTTTTAAAGGGAGCAAATTTTCGTTGCGTACAGTGTTGAAAGACATAGGCTTCAGCTATTCACTGTTTAACGGACGCAAAATATTAATGGAAAGGACAGATGTAGTTGCATGGCGGTGCAGATTTCTGTGCAGGATCATGGGTGTGGAATTCGAAAGTATAGTGTGGTTAGATGAAACGTGGGTCAATGCCAGCCATTCTTTATGTAGAGGCTGGAATGATGGAACACTCTAGGGGACAATGGCAGTGCCTGTTGGCAAAGGAGGGCGTATTATTGTCTTACATGCAGGAACATCGAAAGGTTTTGTGCCAAACTGCTTGAAAATGTTTCGGTCAAAAAAGACGGGAGATTACCATGAAGAAATGAACAGTGTAGTATTTCAAGAATGGCTCAAGACATCGCTTATGACGAATCTGACAAGTCCATCAGTGATTGTTATGGACAATGCGCCTTATCATTCCGTTGTTCACGATAAGGCACCAACCTTGGCAACAAAAGAAGATTATATCATTCAGTGGTTGAAACGGCGAAAAGTAGATTTCAGAGAAGATTTAAGGAAGGCGGAACTGCTCGAAATTGTGGCACAAAAGAAATCCCAAATTTCAACATATGTAATTGACGAGATTGCTAAAAGGCACGGGCATGAAATCGTTCGGCTTCCTCCATACCACTGTCACTTCAATGCAATTGAAGGAGTGTGGGCGCAGATAAAAAATTACATTGCTGCAAACAATAAAAAATTCACGATCTCTGAAGTGGAAACTCTCCTTCCAGCAGCTATCAATAAAGTGACAAGCGAGATGTGGGCTAAAATTGTGAACAGCACTGCAAGTGCCATCAGAGAGGTGGCCAAAACCGAAGGGGTTGTGGAAGAATGCATCAAAAATTTAATTATACATCTGGGAGAGAGCAGTGATAGTTCGAGTAGTGCTGAGAAAGACAATGTCAAATCAGATTCTGACAGTGATGTGAGTGGTGTTTTTCCATTACAGTAACTACAACGTATTCAGGAATGCAAGGAGGGAGTTTGCTATTGATCTACAACCAGATCATCATATTGTGAGTACTTTCTTCAGATTATAACTCTTAATACACTGACCAATTATTCTGTAGCTTGTAGTAGAACAAATTAATAATGCTAATACTTAACAATGGAAACCAAAACTGCTAATGTTTAACAACTTGCGAAAATAGTTTTCATTTCAGTTGTGAAGTTTAACAAATAACTTTATTATGTTTCAGCATCTTAGATACTTGTACTAAATACCTCTTATCAGTTTTCGAGTTAATATATTTCAAGCATCAACTTTAAATAAATTCACGCGTACCAATATGACTTGTATTTTGTCTCTCTTTTATTTCCGCTGCTAGAGAATGCGTGTAGCAGACAGGGCGCTGCATGCTGTGAGCCACGTTTGGCAACAGTGCTGTCTGCCCACCGGAACTGTCAGTACCAATCACTCGTCTCACGGACTATAAACGTATTTGCAGAGGGACAGACACACTGTAAAGGGAGTGAAGGACATAAATGCAGATGCCACCAGATACCTTCTCATAAGCTGCCCAGTTCTTATAATAGCCCAGATAGCCATGGGGGGTGGAGGTTCGCACTGCCGGAAACAAAGTTTCCAGAAGAGCAATGCAGAGCAAAGGGCGAAGGCTGAGATGTCGGAGCTCAGCAACATGGTGGAAAAAACCGTTGCAGTTCCACTGGAGGATGACATTGTCCATTGCTGGGTAAGGTGCAAAGGGACCAAGGAGGCAGGTTACGCTGCAGGGTCACTTGCTGCTACCGAATGTGTATCTGTGTGAGTGACATCCATTGTGTCAGAGTCTGGTGAGATCTAGGTTCTCAGAGGATGCCAGACACTCTACCTTGCCCTCAGACGCAGAGCTTGTAGGTTGTGGTGGGGTGGGTGCCACCGCAAGTTCCTCCAACTTAGAAGTCTTCTTTGTGGACTTTTCTCGCTGCTCCTTGGGCTTCACTGCCTGGGAGGGCTTCACCATTTCAGTCTCCGGGATGGAGGAGGATCACGAAGCCTTATGACCAGCTGCTTGTAGGCACTTATGCCACTGCTGGCCATCATCCTTCCTACTTGTGGAAATGTGGAAAGGGAGGGTCCCAAGGGACCGCTTGCAAGCGAGATGAGCCAAAGAAGACCCAATGATATGGAAACTTCAGTGAGTAAATGAAAGAATATTGGCAGTCACAGTATGTAATAGCATAAAAAGTATTGACTATAAGAAGTTGAAGGTGATTCTTGTCCTGATTTAAGAGGAATATAAAATAAAGTGGTTTTTGGAAAGATATGTGTTGTATGGATGACCAAGCAAATCTAGTGTGGCAGTATATTATTGTACAGTGATGAGACAAATAATTGAATATTAAGGTGAAATGGAGTGGTGTAATGATGAGTTGAAGAAGCTACGAGATTTATTATGAAGTTGAAACTACGTGAAGTATGATGATGATGTGATGATGATGATGATGATGATGATGATGATTGAGGTTAAAGTATGAGTAAGGAATCTTCGAGAATTATTATGATGTTCGTGAAGTTTGAGGTTATTGAGAAATTTGGTGAAAGAGTAATAAAGCTTATATTTAGGGACACACTATAATGAGGTATAGTAGGACATGTTTAATTGGCCATGCAGAATAGATTGATAGTGAAACAGTGATAATTTTGAGAAGGCAATTAAGTAATCTGTGGCAAGAGAAAAGGTAAATCTGGTGGTGAGAATATGGTGAAAATACGAATGTGAAATAAGATATGACTTGAACTGGGAACTAATTGATGAAGCCAGAGTTAAGTAATGGATCAACTTAGGCAGGGTAGGAACCTGAATGAACAAACAGTAGCTAAAATTGTATAATAAATAATTATGCAATGGCCTGTAACTAGGGATGACAGAATTTGTGGATTCTGTGAGCACAATAGTAATTAAGGAAATTAGTAATTCATTTCAGTTGTGAAGTTTAACAAATAACTTTATTATGTTTCAGCATCTTAGATACTTGTACTAAATACCTCTTATCAGGTGACAGGAATCAGTTGTAGATTTATGGTAGCAAGTTTTTAGAAGTGTTAGTTCTGTTTTGTGGGAGCATTTGATTTAGGGGCTTCCACTTTCCTTAAAAGGAACATGTAGTTTTCTTAATATAAGTTTTGATTTTGCAGTGTGAATTTTTATTATGTATATGCAAGAAATTTATGTAAATTACTAATGTAGTGATATTCTTGTAGTTCCAAGATCAAGTAAGAAATAAGTTATGAAATAGTATCTGATTGTATGTATTTATGTATCCATGGAACACCACATTGAATGAAAGGAGCAGAGGAAATGCAGGACCACAGAAATCTAAAGGACTGCAAGTGATCCCTCTGACTTAACATCAGTGAAAGTAAACGGAAGTGCTGACAGACGCCGAATTGGTGATGTGTTGAAAAATTCATTATTAATTGTCTTCAGCAGTAGGAAAAAGGATGTGTGTATTCAAGTAAAAGTGGTAGTTGTTTTGAAATATGTAAACTTGAAAAGCCAATTTGCATAAAAAAGATTTTAAAGCTCTTGATCAAAGTAGGAATAAGGAGAAAAACATAAAGAAAGTGTATAGAGTTAGTGTCAGTATGACAACTTCCCATTTTTATATCTTTTAGACTAGCAAATCCATCAATTTCCATTTCATGTAAATTTATAGATTGGCTGGGGGGGGGGGGGTGGGGGTGGGGGGGGGGGGCAGGAGAGAGAGTGAGGGGGGGGGGGTGTAACATTCCAGGCTTATGGTTACCAACCCAGCATTATGTATTACTAGATCAGTACTCTTACATCTCCAGCTATAATTAAATCCAATTACTTTTTGATAATAGGAAAAAGGCTTTTAGAAGAAGAATAGCAATACCAAACAATAGTAGTTACAATACGCTTTGTACCATCAACAATCAGATTCAAGAAAACAATATATGGCAAAATTTTAGATAAAAGAATAATATATTTCATTCTCATCATCTGTAAATGGCAGGAATTAAATCTCGAGCCTAATTAACTAAATATAGATAATTGATTGTTTAGCATTGTTTGAATGCTTATTTCTGTAGTTTCAATATGAATGTGATTTTTGTGTGTTTAGAAAATGTCTTAAACATGTTCTTGCACAGTAGGGAATATTGTAGTGTGTTTGATAATAATTTTAAACTATTTCATATTGTAAATTATGTTTTGAATTATTATAACCAGTAGTACATTGTAGCAAGAGTATAAATACTTGGCCTCAATTATTGTTAGGGCAGATGAGTGCTGGTCCCACTAGACGACAGATCTGTGCATACAGCTGAGAAGTTCTTGGTGCACAGTTCAGGTTTGGATTTACAATATAGCAACTCTTGTGTTGGACATTGTCTAAAACAGCATATTAGAACAGTGCAGTGACAGATTATTTTGGAGTGTTAAACAGCTTTTTTTTTTTTTTGGTTTTAGGGCGCAAAACTGATATGGTCATTAGCGCCCAGTCTGTGACTTAGGAAACGGTAAAAAACAAAAATGGAAGGCAGCAGCAATGGGAACGAAACTCAAAAAATTGGAGAAACTAAAAGCAGAAGGAAAGCTTAAAAATCCACTACAGAAAGAGGTTGGTTGTCCCCAAAAAGAGCTTCAAATGACTGACGTCATCTCACTGGCACTAATAAACTCGAGAACGCGATCGGCCGTACACATTTCATCTGCTAAAATGGACGATATATCAGGCGACAGCTGTAGACGGGCACGTAACGGAGTAAAATAGGGGCACTCAATTAAAAGGTGTCTTACCGTCCACAGCTGAGAGCAGTGGGGACAGAGTGAGGGAGGATCGCCGCTTAAAAGATGTCGATGGCTAAAAAGACAGTGCCCTATCCGGAGTCTAGTTAAAATTACCTCCTCCCGACGACACGTTCGGGAGGAAGAGGTCCAAGCACAGGGAAGAGCTTTCACATCTCGCAATTTATTATGTGCGTGCCATAAAAGAACAACACAACATAAAATGCTCCATATATCGGTGAAGGGAATCTATCGAATTGCTGGCCGAAGAAGAGAGACTGCAGCCTTGGCCGCTATATCGGCCGCCTCATTGCCACAGATACCAACGTGTCCTGGGAGCCAGAGGAACGCCACAGAGACGCCCCCCAAAAGGAGCAAGTGCAGGCAGTCCTGAATCCGGTGGACCAGAGTGTGAACAGGGTACAGAGCTTGGAGACTGAGGAGAGAGCTGAGAGAATCTGAACAGATAACATACTGTATCTGCTGATGGCGGCGGATGTAGTGGACAGCATGGAGAACAGCGTAAAGCTCCGCAGTATAAACCGAACACTGGTCGGGAAGCCGAAATTGATTTGGAGTGTCACCAACAATATAGGCACCCCCTACACCTAACGATGTTTTCGAGCCATCAGTGTAAATAAATGTGGCTTCCTTCATTTGTGCACATAGAGCAGCAAATGCCCGATGATAAACAAGTGAAGGGGTACCATCCTTGGGAAATTGACAAAGGTCACGGAGCAGGCAGATCCGGGGATGGAGCCAAGGTGGTGCTGTACCCCAAGTTGTCAAGAAGGTTTTAGGAAAGCGGAAGGAAAGCGGAAGGAAAGAGAATGGAGCAGTTGACGGAAGCGGACTCCCGGTGGTAGTAGGGAGGAAGGGCGGCCTGCATACCCTACATCCAAGGAGGCATCGAAAAAATGTCATGGGCTGGATTAGCAGGCATGGAAGACAGATGGCTAGCATAGTGACTCAGAAGGACAGCTCGCCGATTGGACAGCGGAGGTTCAGCAGTCTCAGCATAAAGGCTTTCCACAGGGCTGGTGTAAAAAGCTCCAGACACTAAATGTAATCCACGGTGGTGGATAGTCGAGACGCCGAAGAATAGACGGCCGAGCAGAGGAGTAAACTCCATAGTCCAATTTTGAGTGCACTAAGGCGCGATAGAGGCGGAGAAGGACGACTCGGTCCGCTCCCCAGGAGGTACCATTCAGGACACTGAGGGTGTTGAGGGATCGCAGACAACGAGCTGAAAGATAGGAAACGTGGGAGAACCAGCATAGTTTTCTGTCAAACGTAAGACTCAAGAATTTAGCAACGTCTGAAAACGGAAGTTTGACAGGACCTAGATGTAAGGAGGGCGGAAGAAACTCCTTACGTCACCAAAAATTAACACAAACGGTCTTACTGGGAGAAAAATGGAAGCCGGTTTCGATGCTCCAAGAGTGGAGGCGATCGAGACATCCTTGAAGACATCGTTCAAGAAGGCTGGTCCGTTGAGAGCTGTAGTAGATCGCAAAATCGTCCACAAAGAGGGAGCCCGAGACATCAGGAAGGAGACAATCCATAATCCCATAATCGGATTTATGGCAATGGCAAACAGTACAACACTCAGCATGGAGCCCTGGGGAACCCTGTTTTCTTGGGAGAAAGTACGGGAGAGAGCAGTGTTCACCCGCACCCTAAATGTGAGCTCTGCCATAAATTCGCGAAGAAAAAGGGGCAGCCGACCTCGAAAGCCCCAAGAGAACATTGTGCGGAGGATGCCTGTCCTCCAACAGGTATCGTATGCTCTCTCCAGGTCAAAAAATATTGCAACTGTTGGGCGTTTCCAGAGAAAATTGTTCATGATATAAGTGGAGAGAGCAACAAGATGGTCAACTGCAGAATGATACTTTCGGAAACTGCATTGGGCAAGTGTTAAAAGACTGGGACTCCAGCCACCAAGCTAAACGGCAATTCACCATACCCTTCAAAACCTTACATACACTACTCATGAGAGAAATGGGGCGATAGCTAGAGGGGAGATGTTTGTCCTTTCCAGGTTTCGGAACAGGAACAACGATAGCTTCCCGCCATCGTCTGGGAAAAGTACTGTCGGTCCAAATTCGATTATAAAGGCGAAGGAGGTAACGCAGACTATGGGTTGATAAATGCAGCAACATTTGGACGTGGATACCATCCGGTCCTGGGGCGGAGGAGCGAGAAGAAGAGAATGCATGTTGGAGTTGCCGCATGGAGAAAACAGTATTGTAGCTTTCACTATTTTGAGAGGGGAAAGCAAGAGGTCGCACTTCCGCTGCACGTTTCTTCGGGAGAAACGCTGGCGGGTAATTTGAAGAGCTCGAAATCTCAGCAAAGTGTTGGAAATGGAAATGTCGTGTGGCTAGACTTAATGAATTAGAAATTACGATGGGGTCCACTAATGTATCATGCCCGACAGTGATCCTAGAGACCGGGGGGAAACTAGGCCCACCTGAGAACCGTCTAAGCCGACTCCAAACTTCCAAGGAGGGAGTGAAGGTGTTAAATATGCTAGTAAAGAATTTCCAGCTTTCCTTCTTGCTATCACGGATGACGTGATGGCATCGCACCTGGAACTGCTTATAGCGGATACAGTTGTCCAAAGTAGGATGGTGGCGGAAAACGCAAAGAGCACGTCGCCGCTCACGTATTGCGTCACGGGATGCCGCGATCCACCAAGGAACTGGGGGGTGGTGGGGCAATGCGGAGGTGCGTGGTATTGAACGTTCCACAGCTGTAGGAATAACATCTGTAATATGTGTGACCTCATTGTTGACACTAGGAAAGTGACGGTCATCGAATGTCGCTAGAGACGAAAAAAGTGTCCAATCGGCTTGGCCAAACTTCCAGCATCGCAAGCGCATATATGGCTGTTGAGGCTGCAGTCTAAGGACACATGGAAAGTGGTTACTCGAGTGTGTATCATCAAGAGCGAACCATTCGAAGTGCCGAGCTAGAGGAGCAGTACCGACCGAAAGGTCGAAATGAGAGAAATTTGTCGTGGAGGCAGACAAAAATGTAGGGTCCCCAGTGTTGAGGCAAACTAGATCCACTTGGTGGAAGATGTTGAGCAATTGTGAGCCACGCGGACAAGGATGTGGAGATCCCCAAAGCGGGTGGTGGGCATTGAAGTCCCCAACCAGCAAATAGGGGGGTGGAAGCTGACCAAGAAGATGAAGGAGATCAGCTCGTGACATTGGTGTGGACAATGGAATGTATACAGTACAAAGAGGTAAGGTATATCCAGAAAGGGAAAGATGGACAGCGACAGCTTGGAAGGAAGTGTTTAAGGGGATTGGGTGATAATGGAGAGTATCATGGAGAAGAATCATGAGTCCTCCATGTGCTGGAGTGCCTTCAACAGAAAGGAGATCAAATTGGATGGACTGAAAATGGGGGAGAACAAAGCAGTCATGGGGACGCAGCTTTGTTTCCTGAAGACAGAAGATGACCGGCGAGTAGGATTGAAAGAGGATCGACAATTCATCCTGATTGGCTCGAAGATCACGGATATTCCAGTGGTAAATGGACATAGGGTGAACAGAAAATGGAGGAATGTGACCAAGGTTGCCGTCAACTCAGCGACTGCTCAGAGCTTGCGACTGACAGCATGGAATGGCATTCAGCCAAAGGCAGAAGATCCTGATCCATAGGTTGTTCAGGAGCAGTTCCTGTCACCAGCGATCAGCCGGTTGATCGGCCGCCAGCAGTGCGCCTCGGCAACACAGAAGACGGCCGAGGGCAATTACCGCCAGGTGGTGCTGTAGATGAGACACACCTTGGCGGAGAAGGAGATGAACTGGATTTCTTACTAGCCTTCTTGGAGACATGATGTTTACATAAAGGAGGAATCGATGGTTGTGAAGTTGAGGTACATAAAAAATTTTCACGAGTATGCTCTTTTTTCGGTCTTGGTGTCCGACTTTTGGGCTCGAGATTTAGCAGAACCCGATGAAGGGTGAGCCATAGAGTGGGCAGGCGAAAGTGGGGAGGCTGAACGGGCCATCTTTGCGCTGGCCGATCTGACGACCGTGGCACTAAAGGTAAGGTCACAAGTCTGCACGGGCACCTCCTTTGTTGGCTGAGGAGAGGCAAGGACAGTGCTGTATTTTCCTGTATGGGGCACGGTGGGCTGTCGACTGGCGAATAATTTTCGAGCAGCAAAGGTCGACACCTTTTCCTTCACTCTGATTTCCTGAATGAGCTTTTCATCTTTAAAAATGGGGCAATCTCGAGAGGAAGCAGTGTGGTCACCCATACAGTTGATGCAACGAGGGGATGGAGGTGGACAAGCACCCTCATGGGCATCCTTGCCACACGTAACACATTTGGCCGGATTGGAACAGGACTGGCTGGTGTGATTGAACCGCTGACACCGATAGCAATGCGTAGGGTTTGGGACGTAAGGGCGAACGGAAATTATCTCATAGCCTGCTTTGATTTTCGATGGGAGTTGAACTTTGTCAAATGTCAAGAAGACAGTGCGGGTTGGAATGATGTTCATGTCAACCCTTTTCATGACACTATGAACAGCCGTTACGCCCTGGTCAGACAGGTAGTGTTGAATTTCCTCGTCGGGCAATCCGTCGAGGGAGCGTGTATAAACGACCCCATGTGATGAATTTAAAGTACGGTGCGGTTCCACCCGGACAGGGAAGGTGTGTAGCAGTGAAGTATGCAGCAATTTTTGTGCCTGGAGGGCACTGACTGTTTCTAACAACAAGGTGCCTATTTGTAATCTGGAACAAGACTTTACTGGACCTGCAATTGCGTCGACACCTTTCTGAATAATGAAAGGGTTGACTGTGGAGAAGTCGTGACCTTCGTTAGGCGGAGAAACAACAAGGAACTGTGGCAACGATGGAAGGACTGTCTGTGGCTGAGACTCATTGAACTTACGCTTGTGAGCTGACATAGTAGAAGATGAGGAAACCATTGCAAAAGTATCCCCATGATTACCGGCGTCTCCGATGGTGCGCTCCTTCCTTGTGGGAGAGCTCTCTGAGGGCACTCCCGCCTTAGGTGATTGTTCACACCTCAGGTCATACCTCCCGACAAACGGACGGAGGGACCAATCGGCACTTTTGGAAGGTATCAGTTCGGGTGATCACCCCTCCCTGGGCCTGGCCATTACCAGGGGGTACGTACGTGTCTTACCTGTCTACCCGGGGCGGGGATTAAGTGTTACCCCGTCACCGGCTACGCATGGTAATGCGTGGGTCGGCCTTCAGACACACACAGGGAGGAAAAAAGAGAAAGGGAAAGGAAAGAAGAGAGGTCTCAAATGCTGCAGCAGAGAAAAGGGCAAAGAGAAGAGGTAAGGAAAAGAGAAGGACAAGAGAAGGAAAAAGACTTGCAAGCAGAGAAAGCAAAGAATTTGTTACAGTTTCGAGGGCCGTCTTGGGACGTAGGCACAAAACATATTCCCAGAGGGGGAGAAAGGGAAGGAAAGAGGCGGTGGTGAGAGGGGGGGCAATGATGGGGGATGGGGAAGGATGCAGAAAGGGAAGGTATGCAGCCCGGAAAGGAAGGAAGGCCACATTAGCTCGGGGTCCCGTGCTCGCTACGCACGTATCCACAAAAGAGTTGTGGACCCCCTGGGGGGTTAAACAGCTTGATTTAATATTGCAAAATACAGAATGATGTGACTTTATATTCATACTTTGTTGAATATTAGTGTTGAACAATGCAATGGAACTCGCATGCATTTCTATCAAATTACTGCATCTGGACTATTTAATATCACCAGTGTAGTATGGGCTACCATCAGTTAGCTGGAGTAGTAACAACGAGGTTTATTACACCAAAGCAAATAAATGGACATACATACATTACTTCCATTGTGGCCTACATCATCGTAGGAACACTGAATGCAAGATACTCACAGGTATTTAAACCATTTTTAACTATTCTCCAACTAGTGGGACATTACACAATGTGCAAACTTCAAACAATATTCTGTAATTCACCATAAAACAGTTGAGACTGACAGCTATCGCCACCACTACTGTGACCACCATGAACAGTAACTGGTGATTTCAGGGGCTGGCACTGTGTTCCCTTATATAGCAATTGTAGCATCTGGAATGAGAAAGAGCCAACCTTCCTCACTCTCACACTATTAAACAATCTTCAGAAGATGTTAATGAATTTTCCAAACCTTGCATTTTCTACTATTACACTGAAGTGACAAAGAAACTGGTACAGACATCCATATTCACATACAGAGAAATGTGAACAAGCAGAACACGGCCACAGTTGTTAGATCAGTTACTGCTACTACAGTTGTGGGTTATCAGGATTTAAGCAAGTTTGAACACGGTGTTATACTCGGCGCATGAGTGATTGGACACAGAATCTCCAATGTACTGATGAAATGGGGATTTTCTCTTACAACCATTTCATGAGTGTACTGTGAATATCAGGTATCTAGTAAAACATCAAATCTCCATCACTGTGGCTGGAAAAAGCTCCTGTAAGAACAGGACCAATGACAACTGAACATAATCAGACAACATGACAGAAATGAAACCCTTCTGCAAACTCCACAGATTTAAGTGCTGGGCCATCAACAAGTGCCAGCTCATGAACCATTCAATGAAACATAATCGATATGGGCTTACAGAGCCGAAGGCTGACTCATGTACCCTTAACGACTGCACAACACAAAGCTTTACACCTTGCCTGTGTCTGTCAACACTGACATTGGACTGTTGAAGACTGGAAACATGTTGCTCGGTCAGACGAGTCTCTCTTCAAATTGTATCAAGTGGAAGGACATGTATGGGTATGGAGACAACCCCATAAATCCACGGACTCTTCATGTCAGTAGGGAACTGTTCAAGCTGTGGAAGCTCTGTAATGGTGTGGGGCATTTGTAGTTGTGATCAAAGTATCGATTGAAGTCAATATCTGCGAAGATGTTTGTGCAGTCAACTCAAATTACTGGAAAAACTGAAAAACGTCACTAACTTATGACTGCATATGCCTCAATTGGCATGATATCATGCAAAAATTTTTATGACAAACATGGCACTGAAATAAAATCAGCCATATTAAAATGCTGTACGAAAGTTACTTAGTATCCTCCAGCACCATTAGAGAGGCCAAATATGGTGACACGTTAAACACAAGAAGAAAATAATAATTCCAATCCCAAAGAAAGCAGGTGTTGACAGATGTGAAAATTACCAAACTATCAGTTTAATAAGTCACAGCTGCAAAATACTAGCGTGAGTTCTGTACAGAGGAATGTAAAAACTGGTAGAAGCCGACCTCGGGAAAGATCAGATTGCATTTCGTGGAAATATTGGAACACGTGAGGCAATACTGACCCTACGACTTATCTTAGAAGAAAGATTAAGGAAAGGCAAACCTACATTTCTAGCATTTGTAGACTTAAATGGCTGAGCACTATGCGACTTCACTTCTGCGGTCATCAGTCGCCTAGAACTTAGAACTAATTAAACCTATCTAACCTAAGGACATCACACACATCCATGCCCGAGGCAGGATTCAAACCTGCAACCGTAGCGGTCGCTCGGCTCCAGACTGTAGCGCCCAGAACCGCACAGCCACTCCGGCCGGCATTTGTAGACTTAGACAAAGCTTTTGACAATGTTGACTGGAATACTCTCTTTCAAATTCTGAAGGTGGCAGGGGTAAAATAAAGGAAGTGAAAGGCTATTTACAATTTGTACAGAATTAGATGGCAGTTATAAGAGTCGAGGGACATGAAAGGGAAGCAGTGGTTGGGAAGGGAGTGAGGCAGGGTTGTAGCCTCTCCCTGATGTTATTCAATCTGTATATTGAGCAAGGAGTAAAGGAAACAAAAAGAAAAATTCCGAGTAGGTATTAAAATCCATCTAGAAGAAATAAAAATGTTGAGGTTCGCTGATGACATTGTAATTCTGTCAGAGACAGCAGAGGACTTCGAAGAGCAGTTGAACAGAATGGACAGTCTCTTGAAAGGAGGGTATAAGATGAGCATCATCAACAAAAGCAAAACGAGGATAATGGAATGTAGTCGAATTAAGTCGCGTGATGCTGAGGGAATTAGATTAGGAAATGAGACACTCAACGTAGTAAAGGAGTTTTGCTATTTGGGGAGCAAGTAGAGAGGATATAAAATGTAGACTGGCAATGGCAAGGAAAGCCTTTCTGAAGAAGAGAAGTTTGTTAACATCGAGTGTAGGTTTAAGTGTAAGGAAGTCATTTCTGAAAGTATTTGTGTGGAGTGTAGCCATCTATGAAAGTGAAATGTGGACAATAAATAGTTTGGAGAAGAAGAGAATAGAAGCTTTCAAAGTGTGGTGCTACAGAAGAATGCTGAAGATTAGATGGGTAGATCACATAACTAATGAGGAGGTATTGAATAGAATTGGGGAGAAGAGGAGTTTGTGGCACAACTTGACAAGAAGAAGGGACCGGTTGGTAGGACATGTTCTGAAGCATCAAGGGATCACAAATTTAGCATTGGAGGGCAGTGTGGAGGCTAAAAATCACAGAGGGAGACCAAGAGATGAATACACTAAGCAGATTCAGAAGGATGTAGGTTGCAGTAAATACTGGGAAATAATGAAGCTTGCACAGGATAAGGTAGCATGGAGAGCTGCATCAAACCAGTCTCAGGACTGAAGAAAACAACAACAACAACAACAACAACAACAACAAACACTAGAGTAGCTGCTGTTAAGACACAATGGTGATGAAGTGGCAGTTATGGGAACAGGAAAATACATTTACTGATGCTGATTTTGGTCGTAGTAATGTAGAAGGCCGAATTCCTTAGTTACGTCTGTGTTGATCTTTCAATAGCATGGACTCAAATACATATACAACATCATGTCATTAGTAATCTCATGACAAAAGTCTATCCAAGTCATAACAGAATAAAGATACATTAATGATATTGTATTAATTCACAGGAATAGAGAGATAAGGCATTAAAACAACAGAGATGCACCAGTACATATTAACGTAGCTCCATTAAATGTGGTTTTCTGTTTTCACAGCTGTCACTTTTTCACCACAGCACCTTGCCAACATATTTAGTCTCACTAATTGCGCTGCAGGGCACCAAGTAATTTTCCTACAGCATTTGTAATATGGTCACTTCCATTTCAGTGCCTACTTTGTCACTAAAATTTTTGCACAATATTGCACCAATTATAAGGCATACACCGTTACAAAGTAATAATTTTCTCAGTTTTTCCAGCAATGTGTGTGTTGTCTGAACAAATATTTTTGAAGATATCTACTGGATAAATACCTTGATTGCAGCTGGCATCCCCATGTGTACATCAGCCATTATGTTACTATGACTACAGCATACCTTTCAGGACAAACTTCTAAGATTTCATGGTGGCCACCTTGGCCTTACCAGAGGGCAGTGCCTAGTACATATACAACAATGTGTATATATTTTAATGGCTATATCTTTTGTTGTAATTTTCCCTCCTATTATGTCTTTATGTAATATATGTATGTGCACATAATTACTACACACTAGTTTATTCATTTATTGACCAAACATTGATAAAAATTTAGTGTATTTCATTAACACCAGTGTCACTAGATGGCACTGCTGTTTCTCTCTTTCTGTAAGTTAGTTTGTTTATTTTATTTTAACACGGATGGCTACTTGCCTGATAGTTTATAGTGTTTTAACTTCTTATGTACTTGTACTTTGTCTATGACAACTTACTTTGCAAATTTCGTACAGCAATGACATTTCAATTCTCGTTAAGTGTCCACCATCGGCTGTTGGTGACAAAATCCATAGCCATTGAGGAAATCGCACACTATTTAACCCGTGGTTGCACAGCCATCAGTCACACTGTACAATTTTGGTACTACATGAAAAACCAAGGAGCTGACAGCACCAGCCATAGGGGTAAACTCTACAGCATTTCTCTTTTAATGCTACATGTAATAGTACTGTTCATAACTTTGCTGTTCCTACCCTGTTAGGCCCAAAAATCTGAAGATGGCTTTAACATAAGCTGAAACTGGTCATAATTAACAAATAACCAAAGTATAGCACCAGATCACTGCACTCCACAGACAATATCGTTTAAATTTACGATACTGCAGGAAATTGAGAAATGATAATACCTTATGAAATGAAAATATACCATCAATATTTAGGGTTAGAATAGGAAAAAGGTTTTATCTGTTTATGACAGTTAGGCACTGCAAGTAAAGAGGAAAGAGAAAATGAAATCATGTTGATTTAATCCTGTATACACTTTGAAACAGAGAATTTGGATTGCAGTTCAATCTGAAGTTACGTTATGACTGACTAAAAATCAGATTCAGACTCAACATCTCCAGATCAATCACATAACAGTTGATGGCCTGAGTTGGGTGATATCCATTAGTACTTGGGTCTGTGCAACGTGGGGTGAGTGCACCTGCATAGCACGGTCTGCAGGGATGTCATCTCCCAGGACTTGAGTTATGGGGTGGTACAGGATTGATGCAGTTCCTATGCTTTTCTTTTTATTGGCTCAGGTGTCAAGGCCTCAGTTATAAATGGTTGTCTCAGCAGAAGGACCTGAAGTTACAAGGGCAACTGCCAAGGGACACTGTTGCTCTGACAGCATTCACAAAGCCGCACTACAGCCATATTAATGTTTTCTCTGGAGTCCTTGCTCGTAGATGACTGACCTGTGGATAGACTAAGGTCATTTTGGGAGACCTGAGTCACTGAAAGCAGCTGAACTGTGCCTATGGTCCAAATTTTGAGAAGAGTCGAGTGCAATATCATTACAATTACGCAGCATCAGTAACAACAGTTTCACTAGTTATGGTGTCATATTGTGACACTACATTATGTGGTGGAGCATTCAATGTACTTTTGGGAATGACAGCTTTTTCACAGGTTTCAGTAACCTCCATCGCATTGACATTTATAGCTATGGATTTATCTGGGTTTTCTGGTGTTACAGACAACTCTCATGTGGCCTCTGGCACAGGTTGTGATGTGGGCCCCGGCAGAACAACAATTAACGCTATCGACACATCCAAAATTTGCTGCACCTTTGAGCCACACCTGCCAAGTAGGAGTTGCATGGGATGCCAAGTGTTTGGACAATTTTGATGGAAGTGATCCATAGCATTATAGTATAAAAAAGTCTGGGGCTGTCCATTGTAGGAGGTAAATGTCCTGTACCTACCTATGCTGAGGAATGAAGGGATGTACTGTTTTAGTTCAAACTCACACTGCTGACTCCATTGTAAACTTGTAGCAGTGCTGTAGGGTTCCACAAAAGATGGGTGCTGCTATAAAATGAAATGGCATGCCAGACTCACACTTCCAGTTGTCAGAACATACTGCGGGCAACACATCAATATTCCACTACTGTTCAGGGAATCTCCAGGCATGTCTCTGCTCATCATCAGGGCTCGATTACACACAGGACTCATACTGAAGACAATTCTACTCCAGTCAATGAGACTGCAGACTGAAGACTTGTCTGTAGTGCATTGGACAGTGTTAGGATACCAACCTGACTCATCTGTAATATATGGCCTGATGACCAGGAGTGGTAGTCTAGTGTGCCATTTGATTTCATAGCAGGACTCCTACGGGTATCGCCCACTGCATCCTTACAGCACAGTGGTACACTGACAACATGATGAACCCAATTTTGTTGCCCTTCATGGCAGCCCTTCCTGGGCTAACATTTCAGCAAGATAATGCCCACCACACATGGTGAGAGTTTCTACTGTGCATCTTTGTGCTTGCCAAACCCTTCCTTGTCCAGCAAGGTCGCCAGATCTTTCCCAATTGAAAATGTTTGGTGCATTATGGACAGTGCTCTCAAACTATCTCGGGATTTTGATCCTCTGATGTACCAACTGGACAGAATTTTGCACAATATCCCTCAGGAGAACATCCAACAACTGTGTCAGTGTCCTGTCAATCACTACCAAGCCGAATAATAGCCTGCATAAGGACCAGAGGTGGACCAATACATTATTAACTTGTTCATTTTTGTGAAGCTCTTCCTTTTTTTTTTTTTTTTTTTGCAGAGGGGCTTCTAGGACACGCCATTCATAGTCATGCGGAGAAGCAGTGATAGAGCCTGTATTTCCTACAGAGGAGAAAGTAGCCATTGGACAGAATAATACCTGAGCTCCCTTTCGGTATCTCTAGTACATATCTCTTGGCATGTCACCTAACATATGAAGCAACATCAAATTTCTTGACAGCAATTAGAGTAACTTCCATTTGCTTATAATGGCAACTAATACATTCAGTGACCTGAAACAGCATTTTACTGGTACAATGTTTATCTGAACACTAAATAAATAATTTTAAATTACCCTCACTGATGACGTTCCATTTTCAGGGCCTGTTACGCTACATGTTTTGCAAGTTTCTTACAAGCTCTACAATGTCCAAAAAAGTGGTTTTGTAAATGATTAAGGATAAAATAAGGAGAAAATTTATAGGTGTCTTGAAAATAATTTGGTTTCTCAAACTCTCTTCGTCCTTATGCTTGCTTACACTCTTACAATGATGTCAAAAACAGTGTTCATATATGACAGGTGTCAACAGTATTAATAGCTATAGACAATAGCTATAGACAATAGCTATAGACAATAGCTATAGACAATAGCTATAGACAATAGCTATAATGGCTGATTATATATATGAACTTTTAGAGAGAACAATGATGTTGAATGTAACAGAGCATATCTTCAACACTAAAACACTTCAAAATTGCTGATACTTACAGAACTGCACAATACGCTAAATTCTATGAATATGTTATCTCTTGAATGGATTTAACAGCTGCTGATGCATGACAGCTAAATGAAAGAAGTAAAGGCATAATGGGCTTCAAAAATATCATGAAAATAGAGTGAATGGCAAGCACAAAAGACAGCCACGTACATGCTGACTTCCATTTCTCTGTTGGTGCTCAAATATATACACTGAAGTGACAAAAGTCATGGGATAGCAATATGCACACACACTTATATGGTGGTATTATCATTTACACACGGTATAAAAGAGCAGCACATTGGCAGAGCTGTCATTTGTACTCAAATGATTCATGTGAAAAGGTTTCCAATGTCATTATGGCCGCATAACGGGAATTAAGACACTGAACATGGAATGGTAGTTGGCGCTAGATGCATGCGACATTCCATTTTGGAAATCATTAGGAAATTTAATATTCTGAGATAAAAAGTATCAACAAGGCACTATGGAAGCTGGCAATGGCTCCATAATAATGTAGGCTGTGATTACATGGAATGGAATCCATACTCTGGTGGCAATGGTTATGTTGGGATACTTTGAAACCATTTGCAGCCATTCATGGTCTTTATGTTCTCACACAATGATGGAATTTTTATGGATGAGAATGCACCGTGTCACCAGGCCACAGTTGTTCTTGACTGATTTGAAGAATATAATGGAGAACTGAATCAAATAATTTGGCCACCCAGACCACCCAACATAAATCCCATCAAACTTTTATCAGACATAATTGAGAGGTCATTTTGTGTACAAAATTCTGTACCAGCTACAGTTTTGCAATTATGGACAGCTATAGAGGCAGTGTGGCTCAATATTTCTGGAGGGGATTTCCAACAACTTGGTGAGTCCATGCCATGATTAGTTGCTGCACTATGCTGTACGACAGGACTTGCAGCACAATATTTGGAGGTACCCCATGACTTTTTTCATCTTGTGTAAAATTGTTGTGCATACTGCCTTAAGACGAGGACTGTACATTTCAACCCAAAGTGCTATTTCAAGTACAAAAGCTATGGGCACATTGCCACAGCCAGGAAGGGATATTAAATCTGTGAAAAATGTAGCCAACCAGCATAGAAGGATTCAGTCATGTGTTCAACATCCTCAATTCATCTGTTCAGGAATGTTCAGATGGAGCTCAGGCTGACCAGCTATTCTTAGAGGAATAGAAAATCAGCGAATTCAAAGTAACAAGGAAAGTGATACATTCAGTAATATATGACTCAAAAACCACACATATTCATTTCTTCATTTATGTCACTGGGCAAGGGATATCAGAATAACGGTCTGTGTACATAGCATCCTGGTATAGCATTATTTTTCAAAGATGTTATACACTATAACATGGCTGTAACATCAGCCTAATAAAACAAAATGAAATTATTTGAACTGTTCTATTCTCTTTTCGTCTTTAGCTACATGAAACAAGTGTAGAACCATTTTTGCAAGTTTTTTTTAGGATAGAGCCACTTCAGCTCCGAGTTCTTTGTCTATAAGTATGACAAGTTTAGCAGCGTTTTGGCTGTATCAGGTGCAATCTGTAGAAATTAACAGACAAAAACCCATGTGAGGCAAGAAAACTTAGCTAAAATGAAAAGATATGAGGGATGAACATACTCATCAAATCAAATCACACACTAATCGAAGAAGAGAACAGGATGATTCACTGTTCATAGTCAGCAATTTTTCTCTAAGTAGTGGACATCAAACATAAAATAGCATAAAATAAGATACACTGAAGAGCCAAAGAAACTGGTAGACCAGCCTAATATCATGTAGGGCCCCCGTGAGCATGTGGAATTGTCACAACATGATGTGGCATGGACTTGACTAATGTCTGGCATAGTGCTGGAGGAAACTGACACTGTGAATTTTGCAGGGCTGTCCATAAATCTGTGAGAGTATGAATGGGTGGATAGCTTTTCTGAACAGCACACTGTGAGGCATCCTAGATATACTCAATAATGTTCATGTCTGGGGAGTTTGGTGGCCAGTGGAAGCGTTTAAACTCAGAAGAGTGTTCCTGGAGCCACTCTGTAGCAGTTCTGGATGTGTTGGGTGTCACATTGTCGTGCTACAATTGCCCAAGTACATTGGTATGCACAATGGACATGAATGGACGCAGGTGATCAGACAGGATGCTTACGTATGTGTCACCTGTCAGAATCATATCTAGATGTATCAGGGGTCCCAACTGCACACACCCCACACCATTACACAGCCTCTACCAGCTTGAACAGTCCCCTAGTGACATTCAGGGTCCATGGATTCACGAGGTTGTCTCCATATCCATACATACCCATCAGCTCGATACAATTTGAAATGAGACTCATCCGACCAGGCAATGTTTTTCCAGTCATCAACAGTCCCATGTTGATGTTGATGTGCCCAGGTGAGGTGTAAAGCTTTATGTTGTGCTGTCATAAAGGGTACATGAGTAGGCCTTTGGCTCCAAAAGACCGTATCAACGACGTTTTGTTGAATGGTTCACACGCTGACACTTGTTGATGGCCCAGCATTGAAATTTGCAGCAATTTGCAGAAGGATTGCACTGTCATGTTCAACAATTCTCTTCAGTCAGCATTGGTCCTGTTCATGAGGATCTTTTTCCAGCCACAGCAATGTCTGAGATTTGCTGTTTTACTGGACTCCTGATATTTGCAGTACACTCTTGAAATGGTTGTATAGGAAAACCCCACTTCATCGCTACCACAGAGGTGTTGTGTCACATCACTCATGTGCAGACTGTAACACCATATTCAGACTCACTCAAATTTTGATAACCTGCCATGGAAGCAGCTGTAACCGATGTAACAACTGTGCTAGACACTTATTTTCTTATATAGGCATTGCCAACTGCTGCACCACATTTTGTATGTTTACATATCTCTGCATTTGAATACACATGCCTATACCAGTTTCTTTTATGCTTCAGTGTAGAATATCCTGTGATACCTAGAAAGAGAGCTACAAACAAATGATTTCTAGTAACGTATGAGATAGGTAAAATACTAATTCATACCATTCACAATGAGTAACAGTGTCTGGTGAGCTGACAGGTCCCCATGTACCAAAAGGGTGGTCAAAAACCAACCATATGTGACAATCTATGGGGTTATGTAAAATTGAGAACCTTACAATTCTTCATTACCTAAAAAGTACTGAGAAACATACTGTAAAAACCCCATTATTCAGTCTTAAATTGTGGTTCATCTGCTGAAAAGTCCAATATAAAACTATTTTAAGGCTTAGCTCAAAACTGACAATTGCACTCCACACAAGCCACCTCTCCATGTTCCTGTATGGTGCTTCTGCAACTCTGCCCCTTAGTACACAACCAGTGCACACACATGGGAGGGTAAGTGTGTTCTCTTGCCATCTGGCTTCACAATGCTTTACTTTCTGCTGATTCAGCTGGTTAGATATGATAAGAAACTGAACTCTGTTTCAGTCCATGTCACTTTCACACTAAACCTTAGAATAGCTCTATAGTTTTAACCACAATTTAAGACTGAGTATTTGGGATTTTACCAGTATTTTTTCAATTTTCCTTAAATAAATGAAGGACCACAAGACGATTAATTTTACCTAATCCCATTATTGATCATATTCAATTTGTTTTTGATCACATTTTTGTAATATGTGGACCCATTAGCTCACCAGGTAGTGGTACTCATGGTGAGTGGTATTTGTTAGAGTATTTTACCAGATTGACATTTTTTTATTATAAATTCCTTCTTTTTACCTTCTGTTCTTTCTAGGTATAACAGGAGCATTCTATATTATTTTATGCTATTTATGCTAGCAAAAAATTGCTGACCATGAATGCTGAGTCATTCTATTCCCATTTCTCAATCAGACTTTGTATGTTCATCCCACATATATCTCTTGTTTTACATAAGCTTTTGACCATTAATTAATTAATGATTACAGCTAAAATGCTGCCAAACTGGTCATGCCTATAGATCAAGGACTTAAAGTAATCTTATCCTCAAAATTGTATATCCAGGCTGTGCTGCCTGACTATAAAGTCTGCTGCATTTTTATAATTATTCTACACAACAGAATTAAAGTCTCACTGCTACTTATTTAAAATTACATGACCCATTACTCTACTATGGATGTGCTTATTGCTGCAGCTGTAGATACAGTCTGTCTGTAAGCAGAAGGATGAGCAGGGTACTCCCCACAGTATATACAGAGAGACATCAGAAGCGGCACAGGCTGTTCCACTACTTCCACTGACCCGACAGCATTTTGAAGCTGTAGTGACAAAGTATGCAGTTATGTTGGCGGATTTTTTTAATTTTCCACTAAATTCATAAATGCTATATGCAATATGGTAATTAGTACCTAATATAACTAACTCAAGGAACACATGAACAGAATTTGCCACAGTATGTTGCGCTGCACTGCTATACGGAAATTGATTGTTATGCATTTGGCGCCTGTGCTTTTGGAATTTTGATCCAGCAGCCATTATAAATCAAGACGCAAAGGAATTTCAGACACTGCCCACTCTGGCCTCAGCAACAAGAGAATTTGGTCATGTGGTTCTCCACTGTATGTTGAGTAACTATCCTTTTCATATATTTATGAATTAAATGGTGAGTGTACTGGGGTAAGGTGGGGATGCAGAGTGGGGTGAGGTGAGGTGAGGGATGGAGAGAGGCAGGAGGCAGGGAGAGGCTTGGGGAGAAGTGTCTAGTAGCTCGTGGTAGAGAGGGGAGCCATCTGTGGGCTACCTAGGGGTTCAGGACAAACAAGGGCACGAGATAGCAGCACACAACTAGCTGACACAAATTGGGCTGGGGTACTGGGACAGAGGATGAATTGTGTGGTGGGGTGAAGTGAGTTATGTGCTGCAGAGAGATCTCCCATCTGCACAGCTCAGAAAAGCTGGTGGTGGTGGTGGGGATCCAGATGGCACAGGTAGTGAAGCAGCTGTTGAAATCTCTCATGTTGTGCTCTGCTGCATGTTGTGTCACTGAGTGGTCCACCTTGTTTTTTGCAACAGTTTTATGGTGGCCGTTCAGTCTAGCTGACAGCTGGGTGGTTGACATACCAATGTAAATCACTTTGCAGTGGTTGCAGCAGAGCTGGTATATCACATGACTGCTTTCACAGGTGGCCTGACCTCTAATGGAGTAGGATAAGCCTGTGACAGGTTGGGGGGGTGCTTCTTTGTGGTTGGCTCTTGGGACGGTGTTGGGATATGACAAGCGAGATCTGCTTGTGAATTAGCTCTGAAGGGTATTGTTTGTCTGTGAAGGCCTTTGTGAGCCCTTCAGCATACTGAGCAAACTCTTCACTGTACATGCATCTGCCGTGGGTGGCCGGCTGTTTGAGAGGGATTTTTTGGTGTGGATAGGTTGGCAGCTGTAAGTGCAGTACCTGCCACCCTCTTCTACACCAAAAAATTCTTCAAATACAGACCGGACACCCAGGGCAGATGTATCTGCAGTCCTGGTAACTACCTTCCCCAGTATATTGAGGGGCTCAAAAAGAACTTTGCAGATGGGCAATACCTTCCAGACCTAATACACAAACAGATCCTCCATGTCATGTCATGTCCCCACACACATACCTGATCCTGACATCTATCCCAAGAACCAACCACAAAGAAGTGGGCCCCTTGTCAGCCAATACCACCTGGGACAGGAACAA
Organism: Schistocerca piceifrons; assembly: GCF_021461385.2. NCBI lineage: Eukaryota > Metazoa > Arthropoda > Insecta > Orthoptera > Acrididae > Schistocerca > Schistocerca piceifrons. The sequence continues at coordinate 74,250,651 of NC_060146.1, forward strand.
CTGAACCACATCCTTTGTCTTGTCTTTGAATATCTATCATCATGCCATGAAATGAGGGACATCCTACCCAAAATACTTCCATCCCATCCCAAAGTCATTTTCTGTCACCCACCCAAATTCCATAACACCCTACTCCATACCTTTGTCACTCCTGCCCCAAATCCCATATGACAGGGAACACACCCTTGTGGAAAACCCAGATGCAAGACCTGCCCAATCCACTCACCCAGTACTACCTATTCCAGTCCCATCACAGGCTTATCCTACCCCAGAAGAACCCAGCCACATGTGAAAGCAGCCATGTATCTCTGCTGCAACCACTGCATAGTGTTTTACACTGATTTGCCAACCAACCAGCTGTCAACTAGAATAAATGGCCACCAACTTCTTGTCTCCCCACTGTGACGCAAGTGGAGAAAGAGAGAGAGGGCACATGTGCCTACAAGCTGGAAACAGGAAGCTCATTTCAAAAGCTAACAGAGCTCTGTACCTTTTGTTTTGTACCTATTGACGAAGCAGCACTTCTCCCATCTACATGCATATTCTTCATACTATTGTGATGTGCATGGTACCAGTTATTAGGGCTTCTTCCTGTTCCATTCATGTATGGAGTGTGGTAAGAATGACTGAATGCCTCTGTGTGTGTGTAGTAATTATTTTAATCTTATCCTCACAATCCCTATGTGAGCAGTTATAGGGGGTTGTAGTATATTCCTAGCATAATCATTTAAAGCCAGTTCTTGAAACTTCGTTAAGAGACTTTCTCACAATATTTTACTTCTATCTTCAAGAGTCTTCCAGTTCAGTTTCTTCAGTACCTCTGCAACACTCTCCCATGGATTAAACAAACCTGTGACCATTCATGCCACCCTTCTCTGTATACATTTAATATCCCCTGCCAGTCCTACTTGGTATGGGCCCCACACACTACAGTAATATTCTAGAACTGGTCAGATAAGTAATTTGTAAGCAATTTCCTTTGTAGACTGATTGCATTTCTCCAGTATTCTCTACCAATAAACAAAAGTCTACCATCTGCTTTAGTTGCGACTGAACCTATGTGATCATTCCATTTCATATCCCTATGAAGTGTTATACCCAAGTGTTTGAATGAGTTTGCCAATTGCAACAGTGACTCAGTGATATTTAGTCCTAGGATACTATGTTTTTTCCATTTAGTTAAGCGCAATATTTAGAGCATGTTGCCAACCTCTGCACCGCTTTGAAATCTTGTCAAGGTGTGACTGAATATTTATGCAGCTTCTTTCAGATAGTATTTTATTATAGATACCTGCATCATCTACAAAAATCCTGATTTTACTATCAATATTATCTGCAAGGTCATTAATGCACAACATGAACACTTGATACCCCATATGGTCATACTTTTGACAATAAGTGTAGGTGTGGTACTAAGTTAAATGCTTTTTGGAAATCAAGAAATACCACATACACCTGGTTGTCTTGATCCAAAGCTTTCAGTGTGTCATGTGAGAAAAGTGAGAGTTGGATTTCATGTGATTGTTGTTTTCAAAATCCATGCTAGTTCGCAATGAGATCATTCTGTTCAGGATACTGCGTTATGTCTGAACTCAGAATATGTTCTAAGATTCTACAACAAATTGATGCCAAGGATATTGGATGGTAATTTTGTGGATCACTTCTAGTACCCTTCTTGTAGACAGGTGTGAGCTGTGCCTTTCTCTAAGAACATGGCACAGTTTTTTGTCTGAGGGATCCATGATAGGTTACAGTGATATGAGTAGAATCTGGCTGACTCCCTGGAGCTTTGTTCAGTTTTAACGATTTCAGCTGTTTCTCACCGCCTCTGACACTAATACTTATTTCATTCATCTTTTCAGTGGTACGAGGATTACATTGGGGCAATTTTCCTGGGTTTTCCATTATAAATGAACATTTGAAAATGGAATTACACATTACAGCTTTTCCTTTGCTACCCTCAATTTCAGTTCCTGTCTCATTCGGTAGGGGCTGGACACTAACTTTAGTGCCACTATTAGCCTCTACACATGACTAGAATTTCTTTGGATTTTGTGAAATGTTGTTTAGCAGTATTCTGCTACAGTAGTCATTAAAGGCAGTGTGCATTGATCTCTTGACAGCTGAACTTTTTTTACTCAACATCTCTGTCTATAGCTTGATGCTTTGTTTTACACTTATTATGCAGCAATCTGTTTCTTTAAAGGTTTCCTTACAGTGACTTTGTATCATGGAGGTTCCCTCCCATTATGAACTGTTCTGCAGGGTACATATTTATCCAGTACGTGGTGAACTATTCTTTTAAACTTGAGCCAGACTTCCTCTACATGCTCTTGACCTGTACTGAAAGTTTCAAGTACCTCAATGAGATATAACACTACTGAATTTTATTTACTTTACTGAAAATATACATCTTTCTGTTTGGTTTAGTTACCCTTGTACTTTGGTAATCATTGTTGACACAACCATGTCACAATACCTGTTCCGATGTGGACTTCTTCAAAGGGGTCAGATGCATTTGTTGCCATTAGAGCCAATATATTTCCATCATGGGTGGGGTTCCTAACTATCTGTTCCAGGTAGCTTTCAGATAAGGCATTTAGGGAAGTTTTACAGTATGTTTTATCACACCCATCACTAACAAAACTATAATTTTCCTATTAAATTGTCGTATGCTTAAAGTCTCTGTCAATGATTACAGTATGATTGGTGAACTTAGGTACAAGTGAACTAAGGTTCTCTCTAAAGTTTTCAGTTACATCAGAGAGGAGTCTGCTGGGCGACAAAAGAATTCAGTCATCTTTTTATACCCACCCATGAATCTGAGTTTTGCCCAAACAACCTCAATGTAGCTTCAATGTATACCTCACTGGATTTTACTTTCTTGTCTATTGTGACAAATACATCATCTTCATTTTCAGTTTGCCTATCCTTTTGATATAAACTTTAATTTTCTCCAATCAATTTCAGGTTCCAACGAGCTCTCTCTACATAGTGTTTTGTCAGCTTCGTTGCTTTCCATGAGCACTCCTAACTCTGATATTTTGTTGTGAATGCTTCAGCATTTTGCCATTAGGATTTTAATGCTCTCTACGGTATGTTGATGATTTTCACTTTGCTGCTCTTTCCCTAATGGGTACCATTATTGGCCATATGTTTGAACTGCTGATGATTAATAGGTCCCTATCCTCTTCTGTTTCTCTAGTCCTGACACTGGACAAAAAAGGTGGAGTGAGTCCCATTGGCTCAGTTTCTGTAAGAGAAAGCACCTCAGGCTTGTTGGTTATAGGGATGGGATCCACAGGAGAGGATAGTAATAGAGGTACTTCAGGTACAGATGACACATACATGACTCTCGAGAGCTCTTCCAACTGCTTACAAAAGTCAACCAACTCGTCTCACATTTGAGGACTCCATTCACAGTGGAGCTGCATTTTTGCTGATCCAGTATATTACAAGACAGCGAACAAATAACTTTAAATTAAGTCTGCTACTTATCTTTTAATCAGTTGAGCTAAAAAGTTGCTAATTGCCTATAAGAACTGAAGCACATACACAAAAATGAGATTTCTATTAAGGAGGCACAAAAACCTGTGAAAAATTACTAGTTTCCAAAAACATTTCAATGATAATTATCGTTGTTAAATAACTTGGAAAAAGTGTTAATTTATGATAAATGCAGATAATATATATGTGGCTACTCCTTTGTAAAGGAAAACTTTTGGCGAGTCGTCATCTTTATTCCTAAGTAATTCATAATTCTCAACCAGCACTTTCCATAATTTTCATAATATTGTTACATTCTATCCTGCATTTACCATTGTTTGAAATTTAGCATGAGGATTTCAAGTGTTGGTAACTACATGTGGCCAAACAATTATAGCATGTTTTGACATGACAGGTCTGACCATTCACTTGTGAGTGATCAAAAAAAATATAGACAAAAACTGATCAAAATAGTAATAATAAATTGTCTCCTCATTGTACACAATCAGAGAACAGCTGAATTTGTTCATAAAATGACAGGCAGTTTATGATTAACTATTGGAAGATAAGTGGTCTGTTTGACACAGAGATCTCAACCTCTCATTTTAAATGTGTCCCTCCCTCCCCTCCCCTCCCCTCCCCTCCCCTCCCCTCCCCTCCCCTCCCCTCCCCCCCCCCCATGCCATTCTTCACATATGTAAGTAACAATTCCAAGGCATATTTGTTTTAAGGGATTAACATTTCATAAACCACTATTTTTGTTGTGGAACTTTCACAGAATTACTGTACTTTAGCCTACCATATTTAAGGAGCAGTTCCAGTGCAGGCAATGCTTCTGCTTGCTCAGCCCTGTAGTAGAGTAGGTATGGAGCAGGACCAATGGATCTGTAATCTTCTGAAAGGATCTCACTTCTGCATCTAATTGTCATCAGTAACAAAAATGGACACCACTTTATCAGCATTTCAACTGATTGTAGTCTGCAACACATGGAAATGTTTATTACTACTCAAGAACAGCATTTTACTCAACATTAAAATGTTACATATTAAAACAACAACAAGGCAACTGATAGTGTTTCATACATTGCATCAAATCAAACAGTAATTCAATGCATTAACTGACAAATGGTATTTCATGATTATCATGTTTAACTGTTAGCCTGGCATTAATCCCATAAAGGAGTACACAGTCTCCTGCAAAATCAAAATTTTCTAGAAAATTCCCATTTTCATAAATCTCCAAAAAATTTAAAAATTCTCCACAGCTGGTTCTTTGACACTATGTACCTCTGTCACGAGTCAGAGTAAGCAATGCACTGCATCATTTCTTTGGTTGGTTTGGGTGGTGAGCTGGGCCCATCAACCATTGTGTAGTTCTCATACTACCATACTCGCTGAAAATGTGTTTATATCCCACAGGCATGGCTGATAAAACAGTTTTGGCATTTGCTTATGTTAAACATATAGTTTGAAATTGATAACAGACAAAACTGGTGACACTGGGGTAGTCATTTGAGAAGTTGCACTTTGCTCTGTAATTTGTCATTGTGGATCTGATAGGTTACTAGGGTGATAATGACGACAAATTGTGTGAGAAAACAGACAGTGAAATGTGACCTGCATACAAAAATTTGATACTGGTATTGTGGCTGATCTACATGGAAGGTGAGATGTCCCCGTACACGCTAATATCAAATGGTAAATTGATTTGTACATATTAAGTTTCCAATACATCAGCATGTTCCTCATGTTCTTAACCTATTTCCATGTGGTTCCATATTGCTCTTGACGTATCTTTGAGCATGTCCAGTGTTACAGTGTTAAATCCATCCTCAGTAGCATCAAAGTTCTTTGTTTGTAGCATAATGATGTGCAGATACACGTGCCTTAATGAGTCCTTTATTGAGTTGTCAGATGTGGTGAGAAAATTTTTTTTTTTTTTGTGGGGGGGGGGGGGGGGGGGTGTGTTATGGACGTTTAAAGGGAGCTGCTGTTGGTTATGAATCACTACCTATTCACTTTTCTGGTAAGTGTTCATTTATGAGGCTGTGCACAACAATATATCTAGCACATGATCTGCAATAAATGGTACATTCATCTTAAAACATAGCATTGGCATGGTTCACTGCATTTGGAGGCACACCTGCTTAGCTGAGTGGTAATGTGTTTGCCTACAATGCAGCAGGCCTGGGTTTGATTCCTGGCCAGGTTGCAGATTCTCTCTGCTCTTGGAGTGGGTGTTGCATTGTCCTCATCATTATTTCATCATCTCCAACATGCAAGTTGCCAAATGCAGTGTCTCCTGAAATAAGACTTGCATTGAGTGGCCGAACTTCCTCAATTGGGGCTTCCCAGTCAACAATGCCACACAGTCCTTTTATTTGTTACTGCATTTGGAAATTGAGTTGAAACAAGGCATGTTAAAATGTCCTCATTCATGTCTGTATCTGATAACTCTTATGAATGTCAGTGAAAAAGGTTGACAAAGTCTTTTGACGTGTTGTCCTTAGTATATTGAGTTCCAAATCACGTTTGTGTGTGTACTTCAGAGGAGACTGTTCAATTGAAGCAGAGACTCTGGCCCATGTTACTTCTCATATCTTCTTCCTTCCTCTCCACAGACTGTCTAACTCTGACAAATGCAAAAGGATGTTTTTCCCAATCCAGAAGCGTTGCCTTTTGCAGTGCAGCCTCATTAAAACTTTCCTGGAATGCTCCCATAATCTGCCTCAATGTCTGCCCTGTGAGCAGTGTAACTATGACTGCTTACATCTTTCATGGCTACAAATTAAAATAACTTTCAACCTGCAAAGTAACATTTGATACTAAAAGGGGTTACAGGGGTATGGAAACATACTGCCCACCCTGTATGTGCATTGTAAATAACTCATTATAGTAAAAAAGTAAATGTATGTTTTATATGTGATGTGGATATGATGATATACTATGGAACTAGACAGATTTTGCTATTTTCATAATTTATTAATAATAGCAGATGATACTGCAATTTCTCCAAAAATGCTGGGTCCATGGTAGCCACACGATACAGCAATAACACAATAAAGAACGTATGTTCGAGAGCAAGTACTCATTGCCAACTGTTACATCTCATATAGAGAGAAGGTAGTCCACAGAATACTGAGGATGAACATGGTGAATAATGTCTGTGACGTGCACCTGAATGTTACCCTAACTGGTGAGCAGAGGGTCAGAAAGCTATGTCAGGATCAATTGTGGAGAAGTGCACAACAATATGAAGAATGTACAATGCATAAACAAGCAAATTTACACAGGGAGAAACAAGGAATCAGGGCTACTGCTAACATGCAACTGGCTTTATAGTCCATGAGATTTTACCAGGAAACCTATGTTTCAAAAGTTCTGCCCATTGCATGTGACATGCATATAGCTTATGGTGGAATTAAGGACCACTTAAATGTGTGGCCACAAAAGGCAGGGATACTAAAGTTTGTATGCCATGTGGTGTGGAATGAGTCACTTTACAAGTTAATTGTGTAAGTTAATTTCAATTTGGTACATGTTGTCCAATCACATGAGTACAAACAATTGTGAAAATTCCTTTAGTGTAGCTGTGTCAAGCATACAGTATTCTGTACTACCATGCATACATGCATGTTATTTGTTCACTAGCTGGCAAACCTGATATTGCCGAGGTGTTCATTTTGTCAGTTTTCTATTATAAATGAAAACAAAAATGATCTGTGTTTGTAGTGTAGTATCAAAAAGAATTATTTCCATGTATTTGTGAAAATAACTTTGAAATTAAGAAATGGTCATACAAAGAAGTATATGTAATGTACAACTATATAAGTGCAGTATCATGGAGAGTTTGTGTATGTTGGGCACAGATACTTCACATGTCTGCAACAAGATTTTGTAAATATTTCTATGATAATGCCTCTTCACAGCTCTATAGATGTTTATTGTTTTTGTCAATAGCCACCTGCACTTCACAGCTGAAAGCTGTCAAAAGTGTTGCCACATGTCAGAGACTTCCGTAAGTTTACTAGACTGTAGATGAGTTTTAGTAGTAAAGAACAAATGTATTAAAACTCCATGCACGAGATGGCATTTTTCCACACCTCAGTGTTCATGTCATCACATTTCTTAAGCTGTGTGTCATACAATGATACAATTTTGTAGGTACATTAAGCAGTGTACGTGGATACTGTCTGAAAAAATGTGTTATGAATAGAATGAACAGCAAAGAAGTAGTAAATTTAATCATTATGCACAGTGCAGCAGTTTTTCATGTCTCTCAGTGTTTGACATCTCTTCTCATTTTATGTATATACGTCATAGAAGCAAATGAAAATTTTCACCACCACTGGGAATCGAACCCAGGTCTCCTGCTTATTAGGCAGGTGCATAGCCAATAAGCCACCTACCCAGATTACCATGCCAGTCATTGCTGCCTGACAAAAGGATACGTGTATAGAGTTTGGAGGAAATTTGGAACATACATACATACATACATACACTTATTTTTATAATATGCATGGATTATGACACCTCAGACACTGTGTTGGTTCACTGCTGACAAATTATCTCCTGCGTATTTATTCTCACAAAATGTTGTTAAACAACCTCTCGAGATTGTATAGTGCAGAAAACAGTTTTGCAAAATTCAATTGAACAAACGCATGATCTGAAACTACTGCATGAGAATGAGAAGGAAAACATACTCGTCATCAATGTTAAGGGTGACCACACCTGATTACCACAAGAAAGGTCTGTCATAGTCTGTACTAAGGATGTCATAACCCCTTGATATCTGTGCCTGCCATCTGAGAACAGGTAATGGACTCCCAGCAACATTCTGCATCACCCTGTACCATTGGTCGAGGATGATTAGCAGCTGCACTGGGGAATTACTGTCCTGCAGGCTGCCATTAGCACCCCAATACACATGGGTGCATATGGAGTGGTGCCATGACCAGAAAGCATGAACTGTTGACAAATGGCGTCACATTATATTCAGCAGTTAATCTTAGTTCTGCACTACCCTCATTTACCATTGTCAGCTAATATGGTGGGGACTGGAGGAGAGGTCTTATTTTTCCAATGATTTGGAGAGTGTTAGCATCATAGTGTGGGAAGTGACAGGTTATTACTTCAGGTCACAGTTGTTAGCAATTGTGGGGTCTGTCACAGCAAGCAGTACCCCTGAGGGGTTCAGCATTCATTTGCTGAGTACAGACTTGTTGACCAGGACATCCTGAGCTGGGGACTGGTAAGCACCGCCATAGGCCTCACCCCTGGACCACGAGGAAGGTACACACCTGTGCAAAAAAGAAACCCTCAACCTCTAGGTGTGTTACGTGCTGATGAGGTGAATGGCTGTTGAGGTAAAATAGTCTATTGGGCAACCCCTGGGGCACCTGCCACTCCCATTTGTATAAGGCTTGTTCAGGCATGGAGGGCTCTGCCTGTGTTGACAATGGTTTCACTAGCATCTTGTGGGATCCCTATGGAATGTTCTCAGCAAACTACTGCTCCTGATGGAATGGGTGTAGTGTCAGGTAGTACATACACCTACTCATCAAAGAGCTCAGTTGGTCAGTCCCCCCAAAAAGAAGTCTCAGAATCATAGTAACAGGGAATTAGTGTGCCATAACACTTTCATTGTAATCAAAGAGGGAGAACCTTTGAGGTGGTGTCCCCTTTCTACATTAACAAGACATTGGAAGGTATTGCTGGGGCCCTAAAGAGTGTCAGACTACTTCATAATGGATCATTTAGAGTTGAAACCACTAATTCAAATGAAGTAGCTAAGCTTCTGGGATGTGAGGCCTCAGGTAACTACCCAGCCAAGGCTGAGTTGTGTAATACCCTTAACTTCAGTAAGGGTGTGGTTGCCTTCTCCTATATAATGGAGATGGACCCTGTGGAGTTCCGTGAAGAATTGAAAAATATGGGCATCACAGAAGTGCAGAATTATATGAGGAGAGCCAATGGTAAACTGGAAAAATTGGCAAAATTGGCAAAATTTATTTCTCACAGTTAGTACTCCAGAATTACCTGAACATATTCTTGCAAGCTATATCAGTCTTAAGGTTCCCCTGTTTGTCCCTAAACCAATGCGAAGCTACAAATGTCAAAGATTTGGCCATACCACAATGGGATGTAATGGGAGGGCTACATGTGACAATTGTGGAGGCTCAGCTCAAAAATCAGACAGTTCTTGTACACTTCCCCCAAAGTGTGTAAACTGCTCTGGGGATCACCCAGTGTGGAGCAGAAAGTGAGGGTTTACAACAAGAAATGGAAAACTGAGGAGCTCAAGGTCAAGTAACGCCAACTGCTAAGTGCGATACCTCCACACAAACTCATACCATGGATTCAAGTATGAGCACTTACACTTGTCTATGGGGGAAATGCTCCACTTGAAAGTGAAGTCGTTCAGAAGCCATCAGCAATAGGTTTACCACAAATCTCTACCAAGTATCAGAAGCCAACTAAGCCATTCCCCCAACCCAGGCAACAACCTTCTTCCATCAGTAAAGAGAAAATGTCCTTCAAAAAGTAGTTCCAAGTCCAAGAAAATAGTAGTTAAACCTTCAGATTGGCGAGCTCGCTCTTTCTGATGGGGACTATGCTCTTGAGGACACGGACTTCCAATTGGAGGAATCAGATAGCAAGGAACTGGCTAACATTCTCCCCAACTTCCCTGGTAAATCACCACCTTCAAGAGAGAAAGAAAAGATCAACCATCACTAAGCAATAGCTTCCACAGGGACTTCTGTGTTGCAGTGGAATTTAAATGGATACTGCTCACATTTGGAAGAATTACAGCTCCTGGTCCAGGAGAAACCATTCTTCATCTGCTTACGAGAAACCGCATCTTAGCCACCAACAAACCTACATTACGGTGTTACTGCACATACAGGAAGGACGATACTACTGGAGGTAAGACTAAAGGTGGAGTGGATGTTTTTATTGATGACATATCTCCTCTCCTGTCCCTCATACTACAACTATACAAACAATGAGCATGAATGTTCTATCACCCTTTAATATCATAGTGTGTTCTTTGCACCTTACCCCCTATGATGCTTTGGATGCAGATGCACTGGCAGCTCTCTTCTGGGCACTCCCACACCCATTCCTCATTGTGGGTCACTTCAATGCATCAATGTGTTGTGGGGCTTGGCTACCGTTTGCTTCAGGGGTTGGACGATCGAGTGATTTGTCCATTCTGGGAACATGTGCCTTCTGAATGCTGGTCAAATTACACACTTTACCACAGCTAAAGGGCCTTTTTCACCCACTGACCTTTGCTTTTGTTCCCCAGCTACTGCAGAGACTATTCAGTGGAAAGTGGCTACAGATCTACCTTCTAGTGACCACTTCCCAGTGTAGATCCATGTGCTGACTATGACAGTGGCTGACAGGAGACCACGAAGATGGACAATACAAAGGGTAAATTGGTTGCAGTGCAGTTGACAGGCTATTTTTGAACAAGGGTATTGTGCACAGGAGACGGTGTCCCACATCACTTGTGAGACACAGCGGGCTGCCACAGAGTCCATCCCTCAGTCTAGTAACCACCTCAGACAACAGCCAGTATCTTGGAATGACTGTTGATTGGCACTCAGGCAGAGCTCCAAACACAGAAAATCTTTATGCCTTCACATTTATGACAGCACATGGCAGGTGAGTGAGAAGAGAAGAGGGCTTCCTGGAGGTAATTCATGACTTCCATTAATCGGTCCACTTTCACTGCACAATTTTGGGAATCAATAAGACGGATTTTTGGCAAGGGTTGTACACATCCCCTTAATGCCTTGTCAAGTAATGGGGTCTTGGTGGACACGCCAGAAGACATAGCTCAGATTTAGGCTGAACACTTCCTTACTGTTACTGCATTACGCACACAAGCTCCTGCTTTTCAGGCATTCCTTATGACTAGAGATGAGGAAGCTCAATTTCTTCTCGCATAGTGAGGAAATCTACAATCTTCTGTTCTCTATGTGAGAATTGGGATCAGCTTTTTTGCAGCCAGGGACACTACTCCAGCACCTGATGAGCTCCATTATACCATGCTTCATCATCTGTGGCCTGAAGTGAAATGACAGCCCCCCCTCTTGTTTCATTCAGATCTGGTTTGACAGAGTACCCCACAACTTGGAAGGGGGCATTATTAATTCCATTCTGGAAACCAGGCAGGAACTGTAGCACCCCTAACACTTATCAGAGAGTAGCCCTTACCAGTTGCATGGTTAAGACACTTGAACACATGGTCAACCACTGCCTTGTCTGGCTGCTTGAATCCTGAGGTCACCTGAGCTGCTCCCAGTATGGCTTCAGGCACTACATTTCCACCCTTGACAAGTTAGTTCTTCTGGGGATGGCGAAACAGGAGTCATCCTTACACGAAAACCATTTGGTTTGCGTACTTTTCTTTTACCTCGAAAAAGCATATGACCCACTTAGAGGTACTACATCCTTTGCTAATCTATGAATGGGGACTACATGTACTCCTGCCGCTTCTTATCCGATCCTTTCTTGAGGACCGGTGTTTTTGATACCACATTGGCGATGCCATGTCTGTCTGCTGTGTTCAGTAGAATTGGGTCCCAGGGGGCAGTGTCCTCAGTGTCACATTGTTTTCATCACTATCAATGGCATTTCCTTCGCAGACAGGAGCTCTTTCAAATGCTCTTTGTTTGTGGATGACTTTGCAATCTTCTACTCTTTCTCTGATCTTATAATGACAACAAGGCTGCTACAGCTGACCATTAGGAGGCTGGAAACCTGGGCCAGAACAACTGGTTTTTAGTTCTCACCATAGAAAACTACATGTGTCAATTTTAAATGTACTCGTCGAAGTTCAAGAAACTGTGCACTTTTTGGATTTATTATTTGGCTCAAAATTAACTTTACTCCCACACCTGAAAGACCTACAAAAAAGAATTCCAGTCATTAAATGTTTTAAAATGGCTTTGCAGAAAAACATGGGAAGCTGACAGGTCCCACCTCCTGCAGTTTTATAGGGCATTTGTTTGATCACATTTAAGATTTTGGCTGCATGGTCTACAGATTTGCCCATCCTTCCTACCTCAAGCTGTTAGAAGCTGTCCACCATGAAGACATTTGGATATTGACTGGAATGTTTTGGACCAGCACAGTTTAGAATCTCTGTGGAGAGGCTCGAGAACCACTGCTCTGGATTCAGCAACTTATCCTTTTGGCTCAACCGTGCTGAAAATCTCAGCATCATCTCAGTCATTGACATTTAGCTTAGTGGTCCAACTCACCTTTTAATGGCTGTTCTGGAATTGGTCCCACATGACCAAGTCATTTGGGATACTATCTCAAGGATCTGGATCTCTCGAGCATCAAATTATACAGCTAGAGATGGAACGCATTGCCACCTTAGCATCTTCAGAGGACCAAAGTGATTTTAAGCTTTACACTGTACAAGAAAACTTTCTGTAAATTATGTTTTTAAAACTTTGTTTTTGTCCATTTTAAGTAGGTACCACAATTTCATTATTGTTTATACAGATGGATCCCAGCAAGAGAATGCTCTCAGTTGTTCTGCTGTTTTTCCTGACAGGGTTTTTAAAGTGCTTCTTGTGGAACCATTAAAAAATTGTGAAGCAGAATTGTATGTCATACTGATTGCACTGGACTGGGTTCACAGACATCACCGTACAAGGTTTCTTGTCTGTTCTGACACTCTTGGTGCATTACAAGCACTTCAAATGTATCCAGTGCACCAGCTGACTCTGCTCATCCACGACTCCTTACAGCCATTCCAACTCTGTGGCAAGGTTTTTTGCTGGGTACCTGGCCACAATGGGATACAGGGCAATAATATGGGCAACAAAGCCTCCACTATGTAAAGTATGTGGCATGCCTCTTTCAGTCCAGCATATTGTTGTTATGTGTCCTATACACTGATATCTGGACAGCCCTCAGTCTCAATGGGGATCTGCCCACCATCATTGCAGACATCTATTACAGTGTTATAAGGATGGTGAAATTTTGTGAACTGTCAGGCCTCATCCCTAAATTTCTGGGGAAGGGCAGCAGACTTTAATACATTATAAACTGCTCTTCATGTGAGGAGAGCATTTGTCCCCAACCATGAGATTAACATGCTGACTTTTTGTCAGGGTGCTGATGACCATAATGTTGAGTGCCCCTCAGCCAGAACAACAACAGAACAATGGTACTTCATGGACATCCTGCATCTTCATTTGTTACCTCTTGTGTGACAGTAGTGTAGAGCCATTTTTTGACAGGAAAATGCTCGTCCACAAGTGGTACAAATATATGTGAACTGTCAATGTGAAGTTGAGATATCTCATAGCCAGTAAAATCCACAGATGTGTCCCCAATAAAAAGTGTGGAAGCCACTCAGATGTCAACTTCACCCCAGGGCCAGTATACAAGATATCAGTGAGCAGTTCCAACAATTGTGAGTCACCTTGCCTCAGGATAAATGGGAGTAGTCTGCCAAGTCCTTTCTAAATTTAGGGATAGAAATTGTATGACCACGTAAGTGCTGTCATGGGTAAAGCAGGTGGTAGACTTCATTTTATATGTAGAATGCTTGGGAAGCGCAATCAGTCTACAAGGGAGACTGCTTAAAAATCACTCGTGTGACTGGTTCTAGAATATTGTGCAAATGTGTAGCAACCTGTACCAGGAAGGACTAACAGAGGAGATTGAACATAGGAGGACAGCATGAATGGTCATAGGTTTTTTTAATCTGTGGGAGAGTGTCACATAGATACTGAAGGAACTGAAGGGGGGCAGACTCTTGAAGGCAGATGAAAACTATCCCAAGAAAGTCTGTTAAAGTTTCAAAAACCAGCTTTAAGTGATTACTCTATTATGCTATTTATTGCTCACATTTGGATCATGAGGTTAAGATCAAAATACTTACTGCATGTACAGAGGCATTCAGTCACTCTTCCAGTGCTCCATATGTGAATGGAACAGGAAGCAACCCTAATAACTAGTGGAATGGGATGTACCATTTGACATGTACCTTGTGGTGGCTTGCTGAGTATAGATGTGCACGTAAATTCAACTCAGTTTTGTAATCACTGCAACAACATCACATATTCTCTCAAAACGTGAGGCTTCCCCTTCTTTCCCCCCTATCCTTCACTTTTTTCAGTGTATTTTGTCATTTGACTACTTTTCTTCAAAACTGTTTTTGCCATTCTTTCCAAAATATTTTTAATGCTCCATTTACAAACCTCTACATCAGTTTCAGTTGCATGCTCACATTACAACCCCCTTTTTAATAGTCCACATAATGACTTTGCCATGAGCTTTATTTTAAGAATTTACTAACTGCTTTGTATAGACACATGCCATGATGGGTAGAGGTTGGGCAGGGGTCAAGGGGGAAAGGTGATGTTTAGTAGCAAATTTGATTCAAGAAATATAACTTATTGTTACTCTGAACAGCAGCCAGACAACAGCCTGAACAGCAGCAGTTGACACAGCAACAGAAGCAAATGCAGGAGCTCATCATATGTTGTCCACACAGCCGGCAACTCTTGTTCCCACTGAGCCACCTGTACTGTTGCTGACCCCATTTTCAGGGTTTAGGTGAGATTATGGAGAAGTGTATAAATTATTTATGCCATTTTAAGATGCACTGCTGGGTAAGGCACCTCGCTGAACCCAACTCTGTTGCTTGCTAGTAGTAGTAGTTTGTACATGGCATTTCCGATATTTCTTCCCATACAGACCTTCAGAAAGAAGAATTTTCATTTTTACTAATGCACTATTATGGTCAGAAAATGAATGTTGTTGTGGACTGTATGTATTTCAAAAATGTTCAAATATGTGTGAAGTCTTATGGGACTTAACTGCTAAGGTCATCAGTCCCCAAGCAGCATGTAGATGCAATTTTGAGTATCAACACTGTAGCACATCCTACACAGGCACCAATTCATGAGGTAGTGAGAGGACAGTACAGATTAAAACATTAGTACACTGATTCAATATCATACGAGGTAGCTCAAATTGCAGAGTTGCAGGAGCTGATTGCTGTAGTGAAAAATGTATATATGGACAACTGGCTGGTGGCAAAATTTGACCAATCACACCAGCACAAAGGGTCCCCATGTGAATTTATTCAGCCTTTAGCAACCATAGCATTGGGTCAGTCAGCCAAGCATCAGAACAATACGATTATTCTGATGGCCCAGTGCCACTTGGCTTCAGAGGTGGGAGCTCCTTCAGACCACTCCCATTCTTTGTCACCCATGTTACCCACTAAGTTTACAATAAGCAAAGAGCAAAATTCTTCCAAAGCATTGAACTCATCTTCATTGGCACGGTATCCCTCTTCTGATTGTTGGTCACTAAACCAGAGAAACAATGCCCCCGTTTCTCTGCGACTCGTTGAGCCTGCCATATGAGAGTACGTTTGACATCTGTGTGCAGGAATCAATAAGTCACACTGCAAAATATTGCAGTATTCACAATCAAGCCCAAAGACATGTCAGTGAGAACAGAGTTGTGCCACATCATTATAGACTTGGATATATGAAAGGGTAACTCCCCCACCCCAGCCCAAAAAAAGGAGAAAACTGGAATAACATTTTTGTGGATGGAGCTTGTGTTGTACACACTTCTGCCACTAGGCGTGTATAGCACAACTCATTGCTAATTCAGTGCCACCCATGTTGTTGACCTGGCTTGTTCTATTCATCTGCACCAATTGTTTTTGCTAGCACTGACTTTTTTCTTGTTTAATATTTTATGATGGAAAGTTTATGTGAACAACATGCCACTGTGAAATTTTATTTTTTACTCAGTAAAATGCTGCTGAAACTATTTTAATGTTGAAAACAGCTTACCAAGATGACCCTATGGGAAAAACTCAAGTGTACAAGTTGTTTGTTCAATTTAAAAATGGCAATATGTCAATCAATGATGTCTATCGACTGCCCGTATCGATGAAAACATTGAAAAAATTTGAGATCTTATGCTCACAGACTGTCAACAGATAATTGATCAACTGTTGAAGATTAGTGAGTTCTCAGAGCTAGGTTCAGCTAATTTTAATGAAAGATTTGGAAATGAAAAGACTGGTTCTTCACCATGACAATGCAAGGTTCCAATACTCAGTGTACCTTACTCATCTGAACTGTCTCTGTGTGACTTTTTTTATTTCCATGCATGGATAATTTGGTAACATGGAAAAGGGCAAGGGGGGGGGGGGGTGAGGGGAGGGGATGAGAGAGGAGTGTCAGCTATTTCTATAAAGGTGTCGACAAGAAGTGTTTCATACAGTGGAAGGCACTGGTATGACAAATATATCAGTTGTAATGGAGAACATTTTGAAGGGGATGAGGTTGTGTTATACACAATTTAAAAATTCATAGCTTTTAAAAATAATTCTTTTTTTCTTTGGTGCCCCTTGCAGTAGGGTCTTTCAAGAAATTTCAATTTGAAACATGGGCCTCAATCAGTGTGCTCAATTTAGATACCTTTCTCCTCTCACCCCCATCCCACCTCTCCCCGCAATGCTCACAGCACCACATAGTGTCTTATAGATGGCAGCAGTTTTCATTGTAGGGTGAGCTATTAATTGTGGTCATATATAAAAGTATGGAACACCAACTCATGCTGCTGGTTGTCAATTCACAGTTTGCAGGAAACATTTTTGAACATGATGCTTTCACCTTTTGGGCACCCCCATTTCAGAACTTGGAGGCAATGCTGCATCAATTTGATCAACTGTTTTTCTAACAAGGGAACCTCCCCATCGCACCCCCTCAGATTTAGTTATAAGTTGGCACAGTGGATAGGCGTTGAAAAACTGAATACAGATCAATCGAGAAAACAGGAAGAAGTTGTGTGGAACTATGAAAAAAATAAGCAAAATATACAAACTGAGTAGTCCATGCGCAGCATCTGCAACATCAAGGATAACCTGAGCTATGGAGTGCTGTGGTCTCTTGGTTAGTGTGAGCAGCTGCAGAATGGGAGGTCCTTGGTTGAAGTCTTCCCTCGAGTGAAAAGTTTAATTTTCTATTTTCAGACAGTTATTATCTGTCAGTCCGTCCGTCCGATGCGAGGTAGCTGCGCCGTAGTATGGAGATGCTACACCTAAACAAACATCGAAACACATGACGTCAGTCGACTACAGTGCACGGAAGAGTGTGTTCATGCTAACGAGGCTCCCTGGCTGGCAGTTGACTGTTCGCTACTTTGGATGAGAGTGCATTAAATACGTGAAATGTATTCCGTGGGCAATATGAATCCAGCAAATATAGCTCGCGACTTCAATAACAATCACACGCTTGTGCAGTGCGGTCGCAAAACACAGACACTAAACTTATTACAGTGAACAGAGACGTCAATGAATGAATGGACAGATCATAACTTTGCGAAAATAAAGAAAGTAAACTTTTCACTCGAGGGAAGACTTGAACCAAGGACCTCTCTTTCCGCAGCTGCTCACGCTAACCACGGGACCACGGCGCTCCTTAGCTCACATTTTCATTGATGTTGCGTATGTTGCTCATTGACTACTCAGTTTGTATATTTTGCTTATTTTTTCATAGTTCCACACAACTTCTTCCTGTTTTCTCGATTGATCTGTGTTCAGTTTTTCAAGGCCTATCCACTGTGCCACCTTATAACTAAATCTGAGGGGGGTGCGATGGGGAGGTTCTCTTGTAAGGATGTGGGTACAAGTACCAATTTTGAGACCCACATAACATTTCATTCAACAGCAGTTCGAAAGTTCCGTCAAGCCGACCCATATTATTTGCTATGCGACGTAGTGAAGACAGAACTCAACAAATGTTGGAATCTTCAGCATGTCACTTGTTTCACAGAGCAAGTGGGCCTTCCACATGTTCATGATCCAGAAACTCATTGGCAATTTTCAGCTTTGTGATGATTTTATGTACACAACCGGGTGAAAAAGGGAAATACATGGTTATCCCATTCCAAGCATCAAAGAGTTATTGGTTAGATTGGCAGGTGGTCAGCATCTTTCCAAAACTGACCTCATGGACAAGTCTCTCCAGCTGTCATTGGACACAGTCTAGTCAGATTTCAGCATTAAATGTGTGTTTTGGGCTGCACCAGTTTAACTAGTTGCGGTGGCTTCAGCTCCAGGACTACTCCAGTTCCCTCACATTGTATTAATTACTGGGATGATCAGGAATTGCAATATAAAATCTTCAGCTGAATTGAAGATTGTCAATTTTGGATCAATATCAGACCATCTTTGTATTTCAAAAAGCAACTCAGCTATTCAGCTCATCATACACAAAATATTTGAATGCCCTTTTGTGTACTAGCTCCATGAGAAGAAAGCATCTGCTAAACTTGCAGGCAGTTTTTCAATGGGCTGCATCACAAGACTGAGAAATGTAACCTTTTTGCTCCTAGAGCGCAGTATTTGGGGCACATGTTAAGTAAGGACAGTATAGTTCTAATGGCAGAGCATGGTGCAGCAATTAACAAACCGCCAGTTCATAAGAATATTAGGTAGTAGCAATCATTGTTGTTATAGAAAACTACCATGCAAAATTCATTGCATGGTCTGCTCAATTTTGTCAGTCATTGAAACAGCTTTGTAAGAAAGGAGTGGAGTTTGAGTTGTCAGAGGCCTGGCAGTCAGCTGTCCAGAAATTATTAATTAATATCTCCTCTCTGTTACCTGTTCGGGCACATTAACTGTCAGTAGGGACCTGACCTGGGGCACCAGTGCATTCCAATGCAATAGTGGTGCAATTCTCTCTCACATAAATCTCTGTGGCTTGGAGGAGCCTATTGTTTTGAACTCAAAGACCTTGTCTGCTGTGTAGAAAACTCCCCAGGTTAAGTAGGCAGCAATGGTGACCATATATGGTATCAGAAAGTTCTATATTGCCTTGTACAGCACTTAAGTCCACTTCCTTACAGATATTAAGCTGATAATCTACCTGTTTGGTCCCCAGCCCACTATTCTGGACATAACTGCACAGCATTTGATCTTTTTCATGAGTAATTATTCCTATGACTTTCGCTACTGGCCCACCTCATGGCACACGAACGCAAATGCTACGTCATGGTTACAGCCAGGCTCCAACTTTGACTTTGATAAGCAGGAGCCAAGTGTCTCCTGCTGGACCATAACCTTCAGGATAATTTAAATGAAATTCCATCGATTGTATGGGAAGTCTCAACAGCTTCAAGTTATGATCTGCTCCTGCACAGATTAACTACAATGGTCCAGCAGGGAACATTTTCCTACAGGGCCAGACCCAGCATTCTGGACATTTTTCGAACTGTGCGATATGCTCAACACTATTGATGGTGTCCTACTGCTTGCTATGGAAGATCAGTGCGTTCTGCAGATGTTTCGTGCGTGTCATTGGGGGATGTCTCAAATGGAAGTGCTGGACAGGTGATGTGTGTATTGGTCTGAAATTGACTGGCATCAAACACACAGTGTGTATCTGTTCAGCATGCTCCTACAACCAGGCACCCACGTAGCAGAAACGTCTTCCACGGCCAGTACCAGAGCATCCATGGCACTGGGTGTACAAGGATATCACAGATCATTTCTTGTGGCCATGCGGCTATTAGTGGTAGATGCCTCATAACTTCCCAGTGTTGCCACGTTATCTGCAGTGATGTTAAGTGATACACCTTGGGCATTATCTGGCATTTTTGCAATACGAGAAGTTGTGTCACATATCCTGGACTCTGGAAATGGTTGAACTTTGTATCAGAGGGATTTGAAGCATTCCACTGAAATGATATTCAGCACCTGACCATGCCATTACATCTAGCATCAAATACAGATGTTGGGTGATTGTTCATGATGTTCAGTGCACAACATGAGACCTCTCATCAACAGTACCTAGAGACAGTGCTCTGTCCAGTTTTTTGGAGTCTTACTGAGCAAGTCCAACCAATGGATGCAGTCTGGCTTAGGTGCTGCATGGCTGTCAACCTATTGTCTCTTTCATCCATTGCATCCAGTACCTTGTGCCTCTGGTGTGAGGGTCATGCCATGACATCAGCGAGGTTCCGCCGTCTGAGCACAAACATTTGGGTGGACACCTGAATGGACTCAAGACATTGTGGTGGGACATAATGAGCAAAACTTTTGCATAGGTGTAGTGGGTCAGTACTGCCTGACATGCCAAGCTAACCAACTCCACCTGCATCAAGCCAACCCATCACTCAAAGGTAGCAAGCACACACAAAGGTGGGCAGGACCCACCAAACCTTACTGCAACCACTGAGCAGCACTCACAGCCATTCCACATACCTTCCATCCATACTATCATCCTATAAATTGCATCATCACCTGGTGGAACCCACTAAGAAGGAGAAATGTTTGGCAGAGGAGGCAGGTGGGGGGGGGGGGGGGCGGTGGCTGATGGTGGTGGAGTACCACACTCCATCGTCATCACACAACCTGGCAAAAGTTGCCCATATCCCCTACAGTATTTGATGGAGCATCAGCCAATCACCACTCAATCCATTGCCACCAGTGGGCTGGCAGAGTGTGCCCAATGGAACCCCTGGTGGAGCTCTTCATAGCCCCTCATGTGCCTCCAGCACAAGTTAGGGAATTTTTGGCCCTACATACCTCATCAAGGCAGGAAGGGATTAGATATCCTCCACCAGACTCTTGTTGGACAATAAGCATTTTGTGGCTGAGAATTGAAGAGATCCTTGACTGCCCTGTAAGTGGCTCATGTGTGTCATATACTGGGCACAGTCTTTGGATGCACAGCTTTCCTGGTGTGATCTCATGGACTCTAAGGTCAGTCATATGTTAGCATTTGCTTTTTCATCTTTGTCTTTGTTCATGTGCTTGTGTATTGTTTATTCTTAAAAATGTTACATGCTCACATTTCTGGGTTTGCCCCTGACTGCACTTACGGATCCTCTTCTCATCATGTACAGCAACATGTGGTGTTTTTTGCAGGTGATATGTACCACATTTATCTGGGCTTATACTGAGCATTGTGCGGCCACTATCATCTTATTACACCAGATGTAACACAAATCATAGACCATACTTGTAAAGAAAAAAAGAAGTGATTGTGTTAATTATTGCTGTAAACTGTATTTACAACAGCAAGTGCTACTTCCTTTTAGTTGAAAAAGCTATGTTATGTTTCCCAGAAATTTTTTGTTGGTATTTCTTATAAGGTAATACCTTACAACGTATGTCCAAAACATACAAGTTCTTTACAGGGAGCACCAGACAATTTCTTCCTCAGCTGTGTTGTCTTGGTAAAACCATCAAGGACTGAAAATCTATATAGCTCTACCATTTATGAGGAGCAGTCAACAAAATTATAATAACCACCCTGAAAGGTTACATAATTAATTGTTTTTCTGTGGCTGCATGTACATTCCTACAGTCTTGGTAGACACTGAAATCCTGAACTACAGTGCTGTAGCCCATTGCAAGAGGAGCAAAACAAAATGCATACTGCATTGAAGAAGTGGTGGTGCCCCCCTGCCCCTCCCCCTCCTCCATTCCTTCTTGCTTCTTCCTGGTATTATTCTGTGTCATCACAAGTTTCACAATGTTACTGACAGAGGGTGCCTGGATGCCCTTTGTGTCACATCCCTTATGCCTTGGGATAGAATATGTGTACCTCATCTGTCTCTAGCATTAACCCATGCTAAAGTGTGAAAATATTTTTCAAATGTTTGCAAATTGTGTAACTGGTGGGATGATGGTAGTGAGTCAGTATTTAACATAATACAATGTGGAAAACCACCTATCCCAGCTGTCTGTCAAATTGGCCCTCATTGTTAATCCATCAGACAGATTCAATCTAGGGCTGGCACACATCCCCAAATCCTAGAAACAGTGTGCTAGTGCACACCACTATCTGGGTGGGTGACATTGAAAAAGTGGACTACTGTGTGGTAATTCATTTTCTGAATTTGAAGAACAATGCTGCAACAACGAACCATCATATGAAAGTGATTACATGTTGAAGATGGTTCCATTGTAGTCAAACAAGTCTGACTGACAAAAAAAGTAAAATAAAAATAAAAAATAGATGGCAGATCATCTCTCTATAAAAGACTGAACAGTGAGCATATTGGAGGATCTGGTGCTAGGAGACTGAAGTATTAGAACTGGGTTGATAGTAAAGAAAGTGAAAGTCTCCCATGACATTTTGAATAGTTCAAAAGCTACTGCATGCCAAGTTCCACAAACATGTACACCCATCCCAAAAACTTGTTGAACAAATGCCAGTGGAAATGTTGCAGCTATGTCTAGCCATCAAAGGAATTACTTCAACAGCCTAATCATCACGGATGAGGCTGGGTGTATCACTATGATGCCATGATAAAGGATCAAAGCGCACAGTGCAAATGTACAAATTCACCACCACAGGAGAAAGAGAAGCTGTAGCTGTCACTGTGCAAGGTGATGCTGGGTGGTTATTTGGTCTCTCTCTCTCTCTCTCTCTCTCTCTCTCTCTCTCTCTCTCTCTCTCTCTCTCTCTCTCTCTCTCTAGTGCCATGGTGTGATGCTAAAAGATTATCCTCATAATGGGCAAAATCACTACAGGAGTGCACCATTTAAATGTCCTGATGAGATTACGGGAGGCTGTCAAGGTATCCATTTCATGGAGCTGTACAAGAAAAGGGAGGTGTATTTGCTCCATGACAATGGCTGAGCTCATTTTGCAAAGGGCATAGTCATACATGTTGCTTCTTTGGTCTTTTAGCTCAGCTCCCCTTCTCTCTAAGAGACTCACTCACTCAATATCCCTCTCTAACAAGCAAACATTTCTAGAATGATGATGTCATTTAAGTTGGAACATTCCCTGAACAGCCACAATGTAGACATCTACACAGTTCAGTCACAATGTGATCACTGCCTAAATTCAACATCAATGTGTAATAACCACTCTCAGACAGCAGGTGGCAGCACTAGCTGTGGTGGATATACAGAGCAAATTGAGGGGGACATGGAAAACAGTGCAGTCATTATCATTGAAATGTGGAAATGAAGAAATTCATCTGATGTCCAAAACAGCATAATCGTTGATTTTTGGGGCAAGAGTGGAAGCATTTCTGAAATGGCTAAGGCTGTGAAGTGTCCACATGCTGCCATGGTTTAAGTATACCATGCATGCCAAAATGACTATCCAAAACTGTCATCAAAACAACTGTAGTGCACTGCAGGCCATAGATGACAGAGTTGAACCACGATTGTGTAGATGTTTATCGATGAATAGACATGCAACTGTTGAGTAACTGATCATCCAGATGAACCGAGGGGCTACCAATGGTATATTCTCTACAACTGCTCAGCAGACATTGCCGCGTGAGTGCCTCCACAGCAGGTGCCTGGTTGACACGCTCCTCCTTCCTGCTGTTCAGCAGTGGTGATTGCTAGAATTTGCATGCCAAATATCTCAACTGTATGTCCAATGAGTAGCATCAGGCATGGCCTTTCCAGATGGACCAAGTTTTATGCTCCATCAGACAGATGGCTGTTGGCACGTATGGTGTGAAACATCTGGGAGTAAGCTCCCTGCAACAATCAGCAGAAGGGTCAAGGTTGGAGGAGGGAGTACTGTGGTCTGGAGAATGTTTTTTTGACATTCTGTGCATGATATTGTCATTCTGGAAGGCACAACTGATCACCTCAAGTATGCATCTATCCTTTGGAACCACACTTCCACCCATAAATGCAGTCTGTTTTGCCTATGCACAATGGCATTTACCGGCAGGATAATGTAATGTCACACACAGCTCACAGTACCCAAAACTAGTTTGAAGAGGTGGAACCTCAACTGAGAAACCTTGTGCAGCTGGCCAAGGCACTGGACTCACCAAGGCTCCGTATCCCTGTTAGTTCCCTTCAGAACCTCACAACACACTTCTTGCATGTTTCACAGTGGTCCACACTTCAAAAGGTGGTTACTCAGACTTCTGGCAGGTGGTGGCATTAAAGTGACTGAACAGTGTACAACCAAAGTCTCTGCCAAGTAAGCTGTGACTGGGAAAAATTTGTCTCATTGAAGTGTGAATATGTAGAGAAGGACAAACAGCATCAACAAGTTCAATGGCAGCAGCTTCATTGTTTTACTAGGTGATAATGAAAGCCTTATGATAGCCACTAGCACTGTGATTGAATTAACCCTACAGGCTACAATTGCAGTTCACTTACAGCAACCATAAGAAACAAATTACTTATTCCTATCACTATTGCTGATCCAGATATCATCATATGAGTGTTCTACTGATTCCTTAGTCAGCAGTGTGATCTGGCATTCAGTTTCTTGAGGCAGCATTTTTAATGTTATTCATTACATGCTTACATACAAATGTTTAGCACCCTAAATGAAATGCAAAACATATCAATGTAGAATCTCAAACTCAATCAAACTTACTGCATGCTCCTGATTGCGTATATTATAGGATTACTGTTTCTGCACACAGCAATCATTCCCATATCTGTCACATCTAACAGACATTCAACCAACCTGAAACAAAAGCATTAACAGATATAAACAAATGCTGACAGTGGAGCTGCTTCCAGTGTCTAATTCACCTAACTGCATTAAGTAGGTCCTCAATGAAATTAAAAAATTATGCAGGAAATCTGCATTTAGTATATAATTTTAAACAGGAACAGAAATTACTGTGAAAAGTAAATAGTGAAACAGGAAAATGATTACCAGTGAACTATGAGGGTGTGCCAGAAAGTAATGCCTACAAATTTTATGTGGAAACTCTTAAAGCTCTCTACATAATTTTTTTTTTCTTTTTACATTCTACATATTTATTTTCTCCTCTTGAGAGACCAGTTCATTAATACCATCGCTGTAGAATGTTTGACTTCATTGACAGATCCACAACTACACATCTGCTTGCACTGCTTCGTCACTATCACAGTGAAGTCCTCAAAGATGAACCCTATGTTTTGGAAACAGAGAAAAATTGGCTTGGACTGAATCAGAATTGTACAGAAAATGACTGATGACAGTGAACCCAAAGTATCAGATTGTGGCAGATGTTGCACGCACTTTTTGGTCTGGCTTTATTGTGCTGAAGGAGAGCTGTCAGTTGCCTATTTACAGCACACTATCGCTCATGCACCAGAAGTTACATTACACACTGCCATGTTACAATCCAGAGCCCACTAGCCACAGAGGGTTCCAGTTTGTGTCGGTGAAGCAGGAAGGTTGACAAAGTAACATGCATTACACACCATACCTCAACCAATATTTAGAACACGATAAAAAAATTTATGACCATTACTTTCCAGCATGCCCTCTTAGTTATTAAAATCATGAAGAGAGGGATTCTAGCAAATATTTACATCTTTGATAATCAACTCTAGTAACACTTAAAATATTCTGATCAGCTAGAACTTCATGACCATCACCTGCTATCAGTACAAACACATCCAGGTGATAGCAGCATCACTTTGTGAGGAATGACTGCTAGTCAGACACATACACAGTGCATGTAATATCAGTGGGCTTACTCTCCGTGTGTTGAATGGGGAAGGCATGTGATCTGAGTTTGTTTGAGGGCAGATCATGATGGCAGGGAGCCTCAGCACAAGCATTTTGGAACTGCATGATTTGTCAGGAGTTTGAGGAGTGCTGTGGTGACTGTCTAACATGGTGAAACCATGTCCAGACATTTTGGGGTTGGGTAGCCACCCTTCATTACAGATGTCTGACAGCATATGCTTGGCAGGCTTATAAAACAGGACGGGCAGTGAACTGTGATGGAACTAACATTAGACTTTAATGCTGGGTAGAGTACAAGTGTGTCTAAACACAAAGTACACCAAACACCAACGACGAGAGTCTGCAGCCGACCACCCATGCATGTGCCAATGTTAACACCATGACATTGCCAACTATTACTGAAATGGGCACATGACCATTGGCACTGGACATTGACAGAGTGTTGCATGGTCTAATGAATCCTGATGCCTCCATCGTGCCAATGGGAGGGTGTGACTACACCTCCTTGACTCCTTTACTGCAGGATGGAGACAAGCTGGCAGTGGCTACATCATGCTCTGGGGGAACATTCACATGGGCATCAATGGGTCCAGTGGATCTTGTACAAGGCACCATTACAGCCAATGAGTATCGTACACTGGTTGCAGACCGTATACACCCCTCCATGATGATCCTATTTCCGGACAGCAGTGGCATTTTTCAACAAGCTAATGCACCATGTCTTGAGGCCAGAAGCATGATGTAGTGGTTCAAGGAATGCAGTGGCAAGTTTTAAATGATGTGCTGGCCTCCAAACTCTCCAGATCTGAATCCAATTAAACACATCTGGCATGTGATTGAATGTGGTATCAGAGCTCATTGCCCCCACTCTCCCGAATTTATGGAAATTAGGCGACTTGGGTATACAGACATGGTGCCAACTCCCTCCAGAGCCCTACCAAGACCTCATTGCTTCCATGTCATGTGTTGCGGATGTTATCCATGTCAAATATGGACATACCAGCGATTAGGTAGCTGGTCATAATGAGCTGGCTGACCAGTGCAGAATACACAGGTTCCTTCTAAGGGAGAAAAGAGAAATTGTTTGAGCAAGTTGGAAAAGGGAGGAATTTAATGTTGGGGCAGATATATTTACTACAAATACCTAGGTTATAGGTAAGACACTGTTTCACGTGAACACGCAGAATCAACCAGGAAGTAAAACTATTTCCACTTTAACAGTTGCTACCTCGTGTCCATGTAAAAACAAAAGTCATAGCCTCAACCCACTGACCTGCATTAACAAATTTCTAAAGCAATTTCTTCATCCAATCCTTCGAAAAGCACCCCCCCCCCCCCTGCCCTTTCTTTTGAATTATGGTTGTTCCCTGATTACTGACCAACCCTTCTGCGACACCCTGTACATTATTTACAGGCAGATAGCTAAGCAGCCATTTGTATATTACATTTTCTAAAATTTTCTGGGATATTAGCGAAAATGAAACTGCATGGAAGTTTGAGGGTTAAACCTCACCATGTTGTTGTTGTGGTCTTCAGTCCTGAGACTGGTTTGATGCAGCTCTCCATGCTACTCTATCCTCTGCAAGCTGCTTCATCTCCCAGTACCTATTGAAACCTACATCCTTCTGAATCTGCTTAGTGTATTCATCTCTTGGTCTCCCTCTACAATTTTTACCCTCCACGCTGCCCTCCAATACTAAATTGGTGATCCCTTGATGCCTCAGAACATGTCCTACCAACCGATCCCTTCTTCTAATCAAGTTGTCCCATGAACTTCTCTTCTCCCCAATCCTATTCAATACCTCCTCATTAGTTATGTGATCTACCCATCTAATCAATCTTCAGCATTCTTCTGTAGCACCACATTTTGAAAGCTTCTATTCTCTTGTCTAAACTATTTATCGTCCATGTTTCACTTCCATAGATGGCCACACTCCATACAAATACTTTCAGCATCACCCAACTTAATTCGACTACATTCCATTATCCTCGTTTTGCTTTTGTTGATGTTCATCTTATACCCTCCTTTCAAGACACTGTCCATTCTGTTCAGCTGCTCTTCCAAGTCCTTTGCTGTCTCTGACAGAATTACAAAAAAATGGTTCAAATGGCTCTGAGCACTATGGGACTCAACTGCTGAGGTCATTAGTCCCCTAGAACTTAGAACTAGTTAAACCTAGCTAACCTAAGGACATCACAAACATCCATGCCCGAGGCAGGATTCGAACCTGCGACCGTAGCGGTCTTGCGGTTCCAAGCTGCAGCGCCTTTAACCGCACGGCCACTTCGACCGGCGACAGAATTACAATGTCATTGGCGAACCTCAGAGTTTTTATTTCTTCTCCTTGGATTTTAATACCTACTCCAAATTTTTCTTTTGTTTCCTTTTGTTTCATCATCTGCATCTGTATTTTTGGTAAGTAGTAATATATATTTTCTTACATTTTTAAGTTGTAAATGTGTATTTTGATATTTTTTATCAACTTACAGAATATATCAATGACTTTCTTTAACCACTTAGATTAGAGTATCCTCACTATCATCACAAAAATACTTATGTAATGATTGTTGTGCTATTTCATAAATTAATCAGTCCAAGCTTCAAGGGAGTGAGTATAATTCATCCAAGAAATGGATTTAATCTATAATGACCTTCTCAAAGAATGTGACTCTAACCTTCCTTCCTTCCTTCCTTCCAGCAGCACTTGCCAACAATGAATTGAACATTTTTAACAATTTACATAGGAAACTTAGCAAGCAGTGTGGGAAAGGTGTCTCTAAACATACAGCAAAATTTTGAAAATGGCTTTGAGAACTTCCTTATCGTAGGGTGAAGCAAGTAATTAAGGGAATGATAGAAAGTGGAATCCAGTCTATGGTAATGAGATTATTAAAGGCAGCTCTAAGTATAACAACAAGAGGTAGAATGATGAAGTTGGAAATGAGGCAGAAGTACATGTGAAGCTCAGAGGAAATGATTGTAGATTAAACAAAATGAAATAGTAGAACAACCAACACATGATGTTGAATGTTAGTTTGATTACAAAATGATCCATTACAATTCAAGAGGAAGAAGATATGGTGAGAACTGAGGCATCAGATATACTCTATATATTTAAAGTTAATGTCAGCTGACATCATAGTGGTTTGTTAGCTGTTCTGATTGAGAAAGGCAGGGGAAGGGGAAGGGGAAGGAGTTTCACAATACAAAAATAACATTAGTCAAACAACTGAAATGCCAGGTAGGCATTGTAAAAGTAACACTAGAATATTCTGTTAAGTGACAAGCTTAAAATCACTTTTAAAAGTTTCAGATTGCTGAAACAAAGTATTCCAAACAAATACATGTAAACAGAAATACATAAAACAACTGCAGCTACAAAAACACACTGTAACCAGAAAGTGTAATGTTATAAGAACAAGTTAAAAATGCAGCATACAAGTCAATATTTGTGTGTATTTCAGGCCACAAAAAATAAATGGAGCTGGAACTTGTATAGCAAACTGCACTTATAAATAACATCAAAATTATTCATATAAATGTAAGATTAAATTATTTTATGCAATTTTAAAGTAGAATCTCTTATTTCAGTCTGATATTTAAATAGAAATATGATCAGAATATCTCAGTTGGAATACAAAAGATTGCAGAATTAAAGGCAGCAACTCACTATATAACTGAAGCACTGAACTGATGACAGACAAATAAGCACGACAAATTCCCACAAAGATTAAAACTCACATAAAACAGATGGTCCTGCCTGCATCTATATCAACACCCTCGAAACAAATGAAGTGCTTGGCAGAGGGTACATCCTAATGTACCATTATAATTTCTTTATGTTCCAGTCATGTATGGAGCTTGAGAAGAATGGATGTATAAATGCCTCTGTACCTGCTGTAATTAATCTAATCTTGTCCTCATGATCCCTATGTGAGTGATATGTAGGGGGTTGCAGTGCAATTCCTAGAGTTGTCATTTAAAGCTGGTTCTTAAAACTTTGTTAGTAAACTTTCTCAGAATATTTTACATCTATCTTCAAGAGTCTTCCAGTTCAGTCTCTTCAGTATCTCTGTGAATCTCTCCCACAGGTGAAACAAAACCAGTCACCACTGATGCTGCTTTTCTCTGTATATAATCTAAACCCCCTGTTAATCCTATATGATACAAGTCCCAAAAACTTGAGAAATATTCTAGCACAGATTGCATGAGTAATTTCTAAACAATCTCTCTTGCTAACAAATAGCATTTTCCCAGTATTCTACCAATAAAATAAAGTCTGCCAACTGCTTTAACCAAGACTAAGCAATGCTGCTGTTCTGTTTCACATTCATATGAAGTGTTACATCCAGGTATTTGTATGAGCTCACTGGATACTATTTTTTTTTCATTTTGTAAGGTGCACAATTTTACATTTCTGTGCCTTTATAGAAACTTGCCAATCTTTGCAGCACCTTGAAATCATACCAAGATCTGACACTGTTTATGCTGCTTATTTCAGACAGTACTTCATTATAAAAAAATCATCATCTGCAAGAAGTCTGCTTTTAATATCAGCATTGTCTGCAAAACCATTAATAAAGAACATGAATAGCAAGGGATCCCAACACATTTCTCTAGGGTACACCCAACGTTACTTCTACATCTGTTAAAGGCATTCCTTCCAAGATAAATTGCTGTGCCTTCCCAACGGAAAAAATCCTCAATCTAGTAACAAATTTGCATTATGACCCCTTATGATTTTCATGTCTGGTGTAGGTCTGGTACTGAGACAATGCCTTTTAGGAATCAAGAAATATTGCCTGGATCCAAAACCTTTGATAAGTCACATGAAAAAAGTGGAAGTCTAGTGTCACATTTTCAATATTTTTGGAACCCACACTGATTGGTGTTGAGGAAGTCATTCTATTAAAGACTTGTTGATCACTTCTACCAGCCTCTTTGTAAATGGGTGTGACTTGCATTTCCTTCCCACTTCTGGTAATGGTTTTTGTCTGAGGGATCCATTATAGAATATAGTTATGATGGACTAACTCTACCACAAGTCAGTACAGAATCTGAGAGAGATTCCATGGAGCTTCAGTCAATTTTAATGGTTTCAGCTGTTTCACAACACCATTAACACCAACACTTATTACACTTACTTTTCAATGATACAGGGATTAAATTGAAGTGATTCTCCTTTTTTCCCCCTTCATAAAGGAAGTTTGAAATTGGACTTAAGCACTTATACTTTTGCTTTACTATCCTCAGTTTCAGTTCCTGCCTCATCTGCTGGTGATTGGACACCAACTTTGACACCACTAAAAGTTTATATACTGCCAGAATTTCTTCAGCTTTGGGGAAAATCATTTGACAAAATTCTCCTACACTAGTAACTGAAGGCTTCACACATTGCTCTCTTCACAGCCAAAAACACATTATTCACATTATTCAGCAGCTCTGTAGCTTATTGCCCTATGCCTTTTTTACACTTGTTATGCAATAACCTGTTTCTTTAGGAGTTTCTTTACAGTAGTTGTATACCATGGAGAGTCCCTCCCATTATGAACTGTTCTACTGAGAGTACACCTATCCAATGTGTGGTCAACTGTTCTTTTAAACTTGAGCCACAGCTCTGCTGCATATCCTTGTCCTGTGTTTGAAGTTTCAAGGTCCTCACTGAAATATGACATCACTTTTTTATCTAGTTTACTAAACATATGCATCCTTAAACATGTTTTAGTTGCCGTTTGTATTTATTTTTACCACAACTGCATCATGGTCACATACCAGTTTCTATGTTCACATCCTCAAAGATATCAGGTTTGGTTATTGTCATTATAGCTACTACATTTCCATCATGAGTGGGATCTTGAATCATGTGTTCCAGATAGTTTTGAGAGAAGGCATTTAGTAGGGTCTCACAGAATGTATTGTCTGCCCACCACTAAGAAAAGTTAAACACCTAGATTAGGACAGTACAGTCAGTCTCATCTTTCCGCCCTATTCACTTCACTCTATCTCTATCCATTAATCTACACCTACATGCACATCATCCTATCTGTAGTCTCAGGTGTCCTATTATAATTTACACCTCTCCCTCACATCACCCCTCACTTCCACTTCCCCAACCTAACTCATACCCTAATCTTAGTCAAACTGCAGCATTGTGATGTGTATGTGTGTATGTATGATATTAAACTACATTTTTTCTACTAAAATTGATGGTTGGGTAAAAAGGAAATAATACAACTTAAATGAAACCAAGCACAACGCCTCTTCATCTACAATGCAAATGATTCTTCAAACAAATTTTAATGACTGAACTTTCTTGTTATTTTCTCATGCATATATCCAGTTATGATTTACCTCACTTGTATTTGGCGCGCATGTGCGCGCACATGGGTGGGGGGGGGGGGGAGGGGGGGGAGGGGGGGGAGGGGAGGAGGGAGTAGGATATATTACCTTGGTTCATTACCCCATGCAGCCAGATGCAGTGCTGCTATATCAATACCATCATCCTCAAAACTGATGTTGGCATCTGCACCCATCTCAAGAAGGATTCTGGTTGTCTCTAAACAGCATACTTGAACAGCCATCATCAGTGCTGTTTCTCCTGAGAATTCCCTGTATGGATTGAACAGAAAATGAATATGAATGGAAAATTTCCTGAAATATATGGCAGTATTAAAACAGTAAACATGCATACCAAACATCACACAAATGTTTACATTTTGTAGACAGTAAGTACTGACCATGAAAGTTCTAAATAATACAGTCATCAATGTTATGATTGATTTCAATGCAATATTTTTTTTACTATACTTATACTGTACACAACAGACTCTTTTCATTGAAAAACTTTAGGGGGTTTTAATATTAAATGTTACACAGTTTGTGCGCACATGGCAAACCTAACAGGTGACTACAGTGAACCATAGAGCACACAGAAATCACACTAAATCCATAGCTGGAAACTCCATAGCAGTAGAACATCAAGACTCCAAATAATGTGGCCCCATTTTGATACCAATGAATGACAGATGGAATCATGTTACACAACAGAGTTTCAAATTAAAAGTCCAAACAGTGAAGTAGCAGCTGTTTTTGAGGGAGAGTGCAACTATGGCTTCACTGATGATATCTGACACCTTATCTAGTTGCTGTGTTGATCATACTCTCATGATGTCTTTGCTGTGACCCCTAGTTTTGCAGGAAGTGAAGGTGGAATTATGAGCTGTACAAGTAATGCCACCCTATATCACTGGAGTGGTGGGATACTTGTTACCTTCCCCTCTTAACTGCTCCCTAGGGACAGTAACACCTAGGATGAAACTTCTACCTGTATCTTAAGAGGTATCAGAGGTGGGTACCCTCCAATATATGATATTGCTTAAAAGTATTTTGTAGAGGGAATAAATCAAGAAAAATTACTTAGGAGAAAATTTAACTGAAAGAATTTAATTACACAATCTTTATAATGTGTTCTTTATTTCCTTACACATTATGCAATTCTGATCTCTGTATCAATTATAGAACACGAATGAACAAGTCACATAGGCTCAAATGTACAGGGTGTCCCACTCAAACCTTCCCGATTTCAAGGAATCAGGAGAGAAAAACAACAGTAGATACGACAGCGAAAAATGCACCTCACTGTAGAGCATCTCAAAGAATTTATACTCCCATCTCCAAAGTGCCAAGTACCATCACCAGAGTGCATCATGGTCGCATGAAGTAAAAATGGTGACTCCACAGCAGTGCGTGCAAGCAGTAGTATAATTTGCAGGAACAAAATTGCCGATTACTGTGCGAAGAAATTATCGTCTTGTGTATGAATGTGATCCAGCTGATCTCAAAAAAATTAAGGACTGTATAGGAAGCTTCTGGGAACAGGAAGTGTTCTGAAACATTCTGGTGGCACACATTCACTTGACATTACGCTTCTTTATTTCTTCATGTGGGGATTCGTGGAGGACATGCGTATGTGACCAAAGTGGACACTATTCCTACATTGTGTATCACTAAGATTGCAACAGTAACAGAGGAAACATTACAAAGAACTTGGCAAGAAATGGAATATAGACTATATTCTTAGTGCTACAAATGGTTCACATGTAGAGATGCATTGATGAATAAATTCTTTGAGATGCTCCACAATGTGGTGCATTTTTTCATTGTCATATCTACTGTAGTTTTTTCCTTGGGTCTTAAAAATTGGGGAGGTTTTAGTGGGAAACCCTGTATGTTGGTGAAAGTAAACAGAAGAAAGAAATGATGAAGTCTTCACCCATGATGTTCTTGATTTAAAACTATTCTGCACAGCTTTTTGGATGTATTACTGCAACACACCTGGATGGCATGCAATCCAGGAGTTTGGCTAATCACACCTGAGGAATTTGCTCCCATTGCTCACACAACCCTTTGTAGAAAACGGCCTTGTTGGTGCAGTTTTGTTGGAAAAAGGACCAGCTCACCCCAAAGATGTTTTATGGGTTTTAAGTGTGGACTCTTGGCTTCACCATTTAACCTCAACCTTGTGATGCTTGAGAACTGTCTTTACAGGGTCATAATTTGGCTTTGGATCTAGTCGTGCTGGAGTTGCCAGTTACAAGGCATATTTAGTCTTCAGTGAGGTATCATATGATGTGTCACTGTTTCACCACACTTCACACTATCCAGGTACTTGGTACTTTCTGTCATTCCTCTTGTTTTTCAACTGTAGAACACACTGTATCCCGTCCAAGTGGGAGGGATTAAACTTGCTTTCATCACTCCACAGAATTTTTGACCAGTCTTCAGTGGTTCAACACACATTCTTCTTAAACTGTACTGTGGCATTCTTATTTTTCACACTTACCACAGGTTTTCAAGAAAGTTGCCTGCCATTCATATCTATAGCTACTAAGTGACTTAACTGTTGAAACCTTCACCCTGTGTTTACCCCTATAGATGATCACATATTGCCCAGGCTGACTTTTTGGAATTGGTCATTGCTTGCCTTCATATGATTTTTTTTTTAGCCAAACATTATCCATTGTTCTCAATCAGCTCAGTCTCAATCATCCCCTTGCTTTTCTAAGCTGTTGTGAGGTGCCATACACCTTCACAAGGAAGGACTGAGTTTGCCTCAACTGAGTGCTATTAAGAAAGCTTGTCTGAAGTCTACTGAATATTATTTAGTTTTGGGCATTGCTGTAAGTAAATAAAAATGTTAGAATCTGATCAGCTTTACATAAAGGAGTTAGATTATTTGCAGTTTCCCATTGTACAAAATATTTATGAACACCTTGGAAACATGGCTAAAGTATATGCTTACCTGCAATCAGTAATCAATATATTTAATCTTGATGAGGTTAATTGGTTGTTGGAACTAAAGAGATGGAACTTGTAGGTAACCTCAGCAAGGTCAACCAGTATTCTCTCTGTACAACCAGTTTGTTTTGATTCTGGGTATAGATAAACATGCCTTCAAACCTAGTAGTTTAACTACACAGTACATATGAGCAATATTGTATTTGCATTATGTGCAGGATCTCAGGGTTTGGTTCTTTCAGCAGGGATGGAACATTCCGAAGTGGAGGCACTGGTTCAACATCTGAGGCACTGCACTGCCCAGCATATGTGGTGGCAGTAATATGATGGGCCTATGGGCAAGAGTGTAATTTATAACATATTGACCCAAAAATAAGCTACAGTCTATCCTCAAAAAGTTGGGGTGTGGTTTATATCAACTACTCTCTCTTTTTACAAAGATCTTCTGAACAAAAATTAAGCTTATTTGCAACAATACAACTAGTACCTGCAGCCAAAACCAGCAACAAGGCATTTTATTATGCATCAACACAAACTTTTACCAATTATTTGCACCAAAATTGTTTAGATCTACCAGTATTGTTTCACTGGCTTATAATTCAGTTACAGTTGGATGCCAATATGAAAGCTTCATTTATGATGTTATTAATGATCATTTTGAGGAAAAAACATCATCAATCCAAGTAATTCGGCATAATAACAATGCAAACTTCAAACTTACAGTTGTGCATTATGCAAAAACCACAACCAACAGATAGATTGGAAGAAATTATGGACTGGATGAATACAATGTGCAATATTGGATTGCTTCAGAAAACAAACTGAAGAAAGCAGCTCCAATGAGAATCATTCAGGGAACTGAAATATGGCAAATATGAAGAACTTTATGGCAAAGTTCTTTCCTAAGTGCAAGGTAAGAGGGAAGATGGGATGACTATCTCATGAGAAATTTTCAACATGAAGGCCTTGGAAATTGCAAAGGTCTTAAATGTGCCACAACAATGATTTCATTCTAGTATTGATTTATGTGGAGAAATGGGCTTGTTCTCCAAGAAAGAAGCAGATTTTGAGAAGAAGCTGGTCAACTTCCAGAGTTACGGCATCCAGTCGCAAAAGTGTCACTCATACCCTTTTCATCAGACTGGCAATGCTGATAAAACTAAAGTACTTTTTGACATGTCAAGCAGTATTGCAGTAGACATGAAGGGGGCAAAGTATCTCATTAAAAGGAATTAGGAATGAAGAAAATATAACTATGGTGTTAGCTGTTGTAGCTGATTGGGGAAGTTCGAAAGAAGAAAGCTATGCCCGAACAAAACCTGCCTATGGGACAGATTCACTGCCAAGAAAAGGCCTGGATGACAATGCAGCTGATGGCTGACTGGTTATCTATTGTTTGGACTTGCAGACCTGGGGCACTGCTTGCAAAGAGAGCCTAGCTGGTTTTGGATGCTTTTAAGGGACATCTAACTGTTTAAGTGAAAGATAAATTTGATTCACAAAAAGACAGGCCTTATTGTAACACCTAGAGGAACAATTTCAAAACTGCAGGTACTAGATGTGGTCATAGTGACATTTTTAGACCAATACGGTACTCAGTCCTCACCAGAGACTGAGGCAATGAGCTCTGGCAGTTAAAGTATGGAAGTGTAGCAGGCAGCAATTTGGAAATAGACCAGTTGCAAAGCATAGTTGGCTGCAGTGAAAGTATCTGGTAGTAAATCGGGCCCTGACAAGGCTGCATCAGAGTTTTAACATCATTAAGCTGTCGTGGCCAGAGCTGACTGCAATGCCACACAACATGCTCTTGTCTGCCCGCTACTTTGGACTCTCATATCTCCAAAGACCTGTGGTGAGCTGATGTTCATTTCTGTGTATGGCCCCACGTGAGGGCTTCTATGTTAGGAGGGTCCTGGCTGCAAAAACTGGGTACAGTTTCTTTGCTGTAGAGAATCTCAGCTACTGTATTTACTCGAATCTAAGCTGCACCTGAAAAATTAGACTCGAAATCAAGGGGGGGGGAAGTCCCGAATCTAAGCCACTCCTGAAATTTGAGATTCGATATTTAAGGTGACAAAAGTTTTAGACCACCTCTCCAAATTGAAACATAGTTGGTCCATTGTAACATGAAACACAATTGAGGTCAAATGGATGAAGATACAGCTACAGTAGCTTGGCTCGAGTCTTAAGCTTGACAGTTAAGCTTTTCCAAGTAGCCATTGCTATGTGCCAGGTGCTCCGTCCATATTTATACGGGTACCCTTCCTTTTTCGTGTGCTTCATCTGGTTTGAATTGATTGCTTATTTTGCTTTCATTTGATAAGTGCGGTTCTCTTTGTTATAAGTGTTTAGGTCACTCTAAGCTGAAAATGCATTATTGTACTGTGTCATGTATTGTTTGTCGCCTTCTGATAATGGGTGTTTATGACCTGTTGCCACTCATGGCATGGCTTGCTTGCTTGCTTTTGTGCGCACTACCGCCGCTTACAGTAAAAAAAAGAAAAGAGTGGAATGGCCAGAGACTGCTATTTGTTGTTGCTTACACTGCTGCTTTCTTTGATAATGATCAACAAGAACCAAATAATAGGTTGCGTATGATAGAAGATGTTCTAAATGAGAGTTTAGCGAATATTTTTCTCCATTTGAAAATCTTTGCAGACGCCTCTTTAGTACATTACATTCTGCACAGAAATTAGAGTCATCTTAGATTTAAAAATCTAGTCAGTTGCCGTGCTTTGTTCCTGACTGTATCACTACTCAGCATAAGAATAACATGAATATAAGCGTGACATGATATGTATATTCTTCCGCGTTTGCTGTTGTCTGACTAGTTTCGTAGTTTAATAGGAAGACAGGATTTAAATGAGATAGCAGCAAACACAAAAGAATACATGGTATAATGTTTACATTCTTCCAGCTTTTCTTTTAATTTATCTATTGACATGGAGGTTTTGGCACCAGTATTTTTCTTTGTACCTGAAAAGCATGTCTGTAGCGCTACATATTTCAGAACCTGTGTAACAATGTTGTCAGTATTGGTGAGGACAGTGGACAGATCTTCAGCCAAACCGAAGGCTGCCGTGGTGTCAGAATGTAAGACACACACACACACACACACACACACACACACACACACACACACACACACACACACACACACACACACACAGCCAAAATATGCTGAACTGAAAGTAGCAAATCACAAACTTCACAGAGTGATGGCTCTCCTGTTGGAGGAAGGGCTATGTCCTATGTGCAGTCTGGTGAGCAGCACTCACTCCCATCTGTATGGTTGGCATGAAGTCCACTCCACCTGTATGGCTCATTTGAGTGACTGAAATTTATTTTTCACCACTTCCAACCATTCAGCTCCATACTGACATGATTCATCTGTTAGATGAGATGACAGCAAGTAGGGAGATGGCTTGTCAATGTACAAAACCGTGCTGACACTTCCTCGGCTGCTGTGTAGGCTGTCATTCCCTGCATCCTGATCATCTCATTGCCATAGTGTTGGGGGTACTGTAAGGAGTCTTTAAAGAGCTGAATCCACTGCTGTACCACATGTACTGGTGGACTCCTCATAGTGCACTGAGCAAGTCGGAACAGGCAGGAAACCTTTTACTGCAATGGCTATGAGCCCACTCCAGTGCCTTCATAATGCCATACAACTCAGCCTCACAATTTCTAAATTGTTCTGGAAGATGCCCTTTGAAAACCCTAACAGGCAAAGCAGATGAACAACTGAGGGCATTCTCTTGCTGTAGTCCATCTGTATAAACTAAGATAAAATTGTGGTATATACTTAAAATTGCAGACAACAGAGCTTCAAGAATGTAATCTGAGGTATAATTTTTCTTGATTGTATCAAGCTGAAAATCACTTTGGGCTTCTGAAGACATCAAGACAGCATTGTGTTCCATCTCTGGATCTGTATTCAGATGTCTGATATACCCACATCCAGTAGACAGTCAGTAGCATCAGCATATGGCTTGAACAACTGTTCAAAGTCTAAGCAGACTGTCCCACTAAATGCCAATGACTGAGGCAACACAGAGATTTTTAGGGTCTGCTGAGCCAGAAGGAGGTGCTGTTGAATCCCAAGTGAGGATTCACGGCACACACACTTTATAGCAGGCTGGTTCAATAGGCTCCAGTTGATACCAGAATGCTCTCGTGGTGGACGGTGTCTAACACCCTGTGGTAGGAAATACAGACTGATCCATAAACCACACAGCCATAGTCTAACTGAAATCTGACAAATGCCCTATAAAGCCATAGGAAGTGGGACCTGTCCACTCCCCACACCTTCCCACTAAGGTTTTCAAAATATTCAATGATTTGAAGCCCTTAGTTTGCAGGTCCTATTTGGGTGACAGCCAAGTTAATTTTGAGTCAAATAAAAGGACCAGAAATTACACAGTGTCCTTAAAGTGTAAGATATTGTCCCCCATTGTAAGCTCTGGTTGCTAAGACTTTGATGAGCATGGTTAAAATTGATGCACATCATCATCTATGGTGAACCTAAGGCCAGTTTTGTTGACACAAGCTTCCTGTCTCATGTTGGTCAGCTGTAGTTGCCTCATTGTCACTTTAAGATCAGAGGAAGAGCAGAAGATTGCAAAGTCATCCTCAAACAAAGAACATTTAACAGGCCTCCTGGCTGGAGGATGTGCCATAGATAGTTATTACAAACAATGTTATACCAAGTACACTGCCTTTGGAGGCCCTTCTGCTGAATACAGCAATCGAACAAGGCATCACCAATGCAGTATCAAAAGCACTGGTACTCAAGGACAGAGTGGATAATAAGCAACAGACATCCACGAAAAAACGCCAATCAGACAGTTTCGGCAGCAGAATTAAGTCATCAATGGCAGAACAGCAGTGTTCAAAACTGCACTGGGAGATATGTACTTGCAATATGAGGAGTCAGACAAGAGAGCAGTAGACCAAGGCATTTGAGACTTTTATCCAGACAAGTGGTAGGGGCCAAACACTGATAACTGTTAGGGTCAGTACAATCTTTGCCTGTTTTCAGTTATGGGATTAATATTGCTTCCTTTTAAGTTGTGGGGTACTGTCCATCATACCAGGTCTGATAAACAAGATGGGAGCTTGCCTTTGGCTCCATGGCACAGAAGACTGAGCATGGCTTTAGGAATCTCATTTAGTCCTGGAACAGAGTCACCAGCCACAGACAGAATATTCATATTCCCACATGGAGTATGGGAAGATTATAGACCAGTTCATTACACAAGAAGAAGCAGAGTTATCTCCACAGTCCTACAGAACACAGTTTGTGTGGATGACTCGACAGTAAAAAATGTTCAGCTAAATCCCGATTCATATTTTTAAGTGTATCCTTCAGGATCCCATTTCTCAACAAGGCCATAAGGGGAAGTGCATTCTTTTTGCCTGAAATCGGTGTTGTGTCCCAAACTTGTGCAGTTGAAGTCACAAATTCCTTTCAGGAGTTCCTCTTGCTGTATTTTGCCTTGCTTGTACATTCACATATCCGAACATACCAAGTTTTCTGTAGTTGGATTGTGTTTGACTTGCCACAAAGCTACAAGTCTGGTTCTGACTGCTGAGTGACACCTGTCATTCCACCAAGGGACAGGCCTGTGGTAGTTGCTACGATGGGAAACGGAATCTTCAATAGCTCATTGCATCTCTCAGGTGATATTGTCCACCATCCACTGGTACAGATCTGTTCGGAGATGGCCTGCAGACTGTATCTCAAACAACTTAGCCTGTTAACCACCCATTTTTGCAGTCTCCTGTCGAGCCCTATCCGAGTCAGCTCACGAATCCAAAATGGAAAGTAGTCACTGGAATGCAAATCTGTGGCCACATATCATTTAATTGAGTGGAGCAAAAACGAAAGTCAGTGGCTGAAGAGGACCTTGCACCTTTGGAAAAGTGTGTCACCTGAAGCACATATTCTCTGAATCGACAGGGTGCTTGATAATTGTTATGTTATGTTATGTGGTTTATTCATCTCATTACATACAATTTTCAAATCATTTGATTAGATGTACAGGAGACATGTCAAGGTTTACAAAAGAAACTTTTTTCACTTTTTTAAGAGAACTACAAAAGTTTACATTATATTTTACATTTCTAAGTTACAGCTACACATGTACATAAAATAATAAATGTATTACAATCCCTGTGTTCAGATTGTGAAGCTGTCCTCAATGAATTCATCGACAGAACAACAACGCTTTTCCACCAGGAGAGTAAAGAGCAATCTTTTCAGTGAACCAATCTCCATTTTAAATATATTACTGCCTTTTATTTTATTGAAAATTTTTAACCCCATATACTATGGCGTTTGGGCATAAAGTTTTAAACGATGTGTTGGAAGTTTGAAGTTATCTCTGTGGCGAGTGCTGTAGTTGTGGTCAAAACGGAAATTGTCTGGTGTATGTTGATTTCTATATAGGAACACCACCATCTCATATGTAAAGTGAGGGGATAGATAGTACTTTTAAATTTTTTAACAGTGGTCGACAGGATTCCCGTTTTTTTGCAACACACATGTTTCTAATTACTTTCTTTTGTAATACTAGGAGCCTAGTGACATTTGCTGAATTTCCCCAGGAGATTATGCCATAACGAATAACTGACTCAAAGTAGCAGTGATAAACTATCTCTCTGGTATCTATGTTTGTGGCACCTGACAAAATACACATTGCAAATGCTAAGTTGTTCAGTTTATTTGCTAAGTAATCTATGTGTACCTTCCAATTTAAATTTTTGTCAAGATTTAGGCCTAAGAACTTCACGTGGTTTGGTTCTGTGATATCCTGATCATTGCAAGTTATCTTTATTTCACTCCTTTCTACTGATTTAGCTTCAAATTGCATCATTTTGGTTTTAGTTACATTTAGTTTTAGTCCATTTTGATAGAACCAAGATTCAAGTTTTTCTAAAGTGTTTTTGGCTTTTTCTGGAATATTTTCAGATACCTCACTTTCAATTAGAACTGATGTATCATCAGCAAATAAGACTGAATGAACATCAATAGCAAGTGGTAGGTCATTTACGTAAAAAGAACCAGATAGGGACCCAATATCGAACCTTGTGGGACTCCTTGGGGAACTGTTTTCCAGTCTGATGAATAATTGGTTCCATTTGAAGTTAAAATTACTCTTTGTTTCCTACCTGACAGGTAAGAGCTAAACCATTTTAAAGCAGTGTCTCTGATTCCATACATCTGTAATTTGTGGAGGAGTAATGCATGGTTCACTGAATCAAAAGCTTTAGTCAGATCACAGAAAATACCTGTGACCTTTCTACCTTTATCTAACGTGGAGCATATTTTTTGGATAAACTCATTTATAGCATTCGCAGTGCTTTTACCCTGTTGGAATCCGAACTGGTTTTTAAAAATTATATCATTTACAGTAAGAAAGTTATTAATTTGTTTTGCTGCAATCTTTTCAAACACTTTAGAGAAGACCGGCAAGAGAGAGATAGGGCGGTAATTCCCCATATCTTCTGTCGATCCTTTCTTGAATAGAGGTTTGATCTCACCATATTTCAATACCTCTGGAAAGCATCCCTGTTCATAAGATTGATTTATAATAGTTGACAGTGGTTGGGAAATAATATCATACACATACTTGATTACAGATGATGTTATTTCATCCCACCCATGTGAGGTTTTGTTTTTTAGAGACGATATTTCCTTTTCCACATCCCTTTGGGTTATTTTTTCAAATTGTTTAAAAGATGTGTTCTGGCTGTTTTCCAAATTTGTGATGCCCTGATAGAATGTCATATCCACATTCGATCTTACTACGTTTAGGAAGAATTCATTGAAACAACTTGATATCTGAACAGGGTTTACTATAATTTCATTTTCATGTCTAATTTTCAAAATCTCATGAATTTTTACTTTGGCTCCTAGTTCAGACTGAACAACTGACCACACTGCTTTTGTCTTATTTCTGTGTTCTCGTATGAATTTATTATTTGCCATTTTTTTAGCTGCCGCTACAACTTTCCTAAATACAGCTTTATACTGTTTGACATAAATGACAAAATCTGGATTTCTG
Source organism: Schistocerca piceifrons (assembly GCF_021461385.2). Lineage (NCBI taxonomy): Eukaryota > Metazoa > Arthropoda > Insecta > Orthoptera > Acrididae > Schistocerca > Schistocerca piceifrons. Next base: position 74,293,991 of record NC_060146.1, read on the forward strand.
TTTGATTTTAACTCATTGTGGAGCTCTCTCTTTCTGGCACTAGAGATCTTTATTCCTGTTGTAATCCATTTGAGTTTACCATTAACCTTCTTTTCCTTATATCTACGAGGAAATGATTCATTAAATGCCTCTAAGAAACAATTTAAGAATTTGTCCTAGTTAATCGAGCTTGAACTATTGTAGTCTACAGGCCAGCTTATTATACTTAATTTACTGCGGAATAAATCCATTTTACTTTTACTGAGATCCCTTTTTATACACACTTCTGGAGACTTTAGGTTATTTGCTTTTGGGAGCTCAATAAACAGAGCTGAGTGATCTGAAATACCCAAGTCTAAGCAGTATTTGTGCTTATTTCCACTGTCAAATATGTAGTTAGTAATAATATTATCAATGCAGGTCACTGATCTGCTGTTTTCCCTAGTGCCTTCAGAAAAATTTAGCTTGAAGCCAGATTTCTGAATTAAGTCACAAAATTTTGTGGAATCATTGCTTTCAACTAAGACATTTAAGTTGAAGTCTGCTGCTATAACAACTTTTTTCTTACTTTCTTTCTGGAGTTTTTCCAGGAGTCATTCGAATTTGGTTAAAAACACTTTTGTTACCGCACATCCAGGAATTCTGTAGATTGCTATAACCAATGTATTCAGATCACTCAGCTCTACAGAGCAACTTTCAAACACGCTCTCTTCATTTAAATAATTAAAACTATCTCTTACTGTATAACTTATGGAAGAATTGACAAGAATGCAGGAGCCTCCACGAGATTTGCTTATTCTACAAAAGCTAGCAGCTACCTTATAATTATTAATACTATTTAGTACTTTTATACTATCTTCTGTTAACCAGTGTTCATTTAGGCAGATTATTTTAATATTTACGGATTCTGAAAGCAGAATTTTTAGTTCGTCGATTTTTGAGAATTTACGATTTGGTAGTTCTGCCCCTAAGCCATTTATATTCAAGTGCATCAATAGATCATTTTTTCTTTTAGTTATTTCGCGTGCATCCTTTGTTTGGTACCTAAACTTTTTATTTTCAGTTTGAATTTTTTCTTTGTCACCCCTATCACAATGAATTAGTTTCCCTTGCTTCTTAGGACTTTACACACGTCTATGAACATTTTACTAAGGTTCACAGAGCCTAATCTATTCAAGTGCAGGCCGTCTTTTCCCAGACACTTGCAGTTTAAGAATTTGTTTGGGTCAATGAATACTGCACCGAGTCTGTTGCACTGTTCCCTAATGCCGGTATTTATCCTGTTGATGTAAGTATCACTTACCGATCTTCGATGAATGATTCCACTAATTACCAGCCTGGCTGTTGGGTATACAGTTTTTGCCGATCTAATCAGATTCCGCGTTTCATTCACGATTTCTTCCTCACTGTTACTGCGGATGGAGTTTGTGCCCACGTGGATTAAGACACCTCTGTAATCGTCGGTACTTAAAGTTTTGTTACCAGTTTCGCCCGTGTTTCTTTTCATGGACAATACATTCTTAAAGTGTTTGTTGAGCTGATGCGATCGGATTCCAGGTCGAACATCGACCTTGCAGTCGGGCACAATAACATTTTTTAATATAGAATCACCTATTAACAGAAAATCGTTTTTGTCATCTTCTTTGTTCATTGCACTTTTACGTTTGCCCTTCTTATTATAGGAAACTGTTTTCCATTTATACTTATTACTTGTTTCACTGACAGAGTTCTCTGTTGTATTATTTGCCGTATTACACAAATGCGGATGTTTGCCACTTTGTTCAGTAATGGGTTGATTTCTACACACGCAGGATTTTCTTTCAATAACCAGTTCAGAATTCTCTTGTTTCAATGCTAAAATTTCCGCCTTCAGCGCTTCAATGTCACTTTGAAGCAATTTAATAATTTCTTCTTTTGAGTTAACGGTACTTACGAGGTCAGCCGTCTCCATACGCAAACAATGTGGACACGACCATGGAAACTCGTCTTTTATGAGTTTTAAATTCACTTCCGCGCATTTTTCATGAAACCAGTAGTTACACTTCACACAAAAGATGCCTTTCATTCGACTCCTGGAGCAAGTGGTAGCCAAGCCCCATAGCACATTGTGTGCATTGAAGCCCCCACAAGCAGGGGTGGGTGGGAATGTCCCAGGAGAGTTCTGTCAGTGTATCTGCATCCAGTGTATCATGAGAAGGAAGGTATTCAGAACACACTGTGAATAACTGGGTCAGAAATTCCACTATGGGTGCCAATATTTCCATGGCAGGAGAGACAGGGCAGGAGTGACAGCTGTCATCTACAAAAAGAGCCGCACCATCCTTAGGCCTGTCCCAGTAACATCATTTATCTGTAGCGGTGGTAGCTCCTTAATGTATGTGCATCAGTGACTTTAAAATGAGTTTTTTGCAAGCAGATATACAGAAAAGTGTCATATGGCCCAGGAGCTGCAGTTCCTCCAAAAGCCATCAGTTCAGTTAAGTTCCACTGGAACACAAAAGTACCTGTGGGCACTATCAGCCAGTGATGGTTGTCCTTGTCCTCCTCTCTCAGCAGTGATAATTTACCTGAGAGGTAGACAGTGCCCAGCTATCTGGTTCCTCCGTGTGGATATCAATATCTGACAGTAAAACCACCATTGGAAAGGGAGCGTGCTCACCAGTCCAAAGTTTTAGCTGCCACTTTCTTCAATTTTGAAATACTTTTTGTGTGCCTTTCTCCTAACTAACAGGAGGAATTACTTGTGTAGGTGGAGAGAATGGCTGAGTGGGCTTTTAATCGTGTGCAGCAGTATGTGGCTGAGGTTCCAAGTCTTATCAGTAACTTTTGAAAGATTTCAGTTCAAGTGCAGCTTTTCCCACAGAAGTACACTGTATTCCTGCAGTAATCTGTGGTCCATGTTTACTGGAGGTATTACACTTGGAAACTGGCTTCTTAAGGGCTGAAGCAAAAAGAAGCAGCAAATATTGAGGGCTGCATAGCTTTTTAAGCTTTTTAGCTTCACCATAGGGTATGCCTCAACTTCAAATTCCTCAATTTCCCTTTCCTCTTTATAAACCCCAATCTTCCTGCTCCATACTGTGTGATCCTAAGAGCAGGTTATAAATTTTAAAGGAAGTGTACAAGAATCACCCAATTTGCAAGCTGAGCCTCCACAATTCCCACATGTTGCCCCTCCTTTTGCTTGTCATAGCGGCATGATCAAATCTTTGCCACCTCTCCCTACAGCTTACCCCCATTTTCCTCAGGATTTCAGACACCTTCAACCATTTTACATTGTCAAACGCTCTCTCCAGGTTGTCAAATCCTGTGAAGGTGTCTTGATTTCTCTTTAGTCTTGCTTCCATAATCAAATGCAAGCTGGCCAACAGATGGCACTGAACAGCAACATGAGTGATGGTGGATGAGAATCGTGTGTAATGTGAGGTGTAGTTAGAGAGGGTGTCAGATCATCCCTAGCCAGGCTGATAAACCCGACTTTTAGCATGATGGCTCTCCATCCACATTGCTACACATTTGAGAGATCTCTTGCACACATCATTTGGTGAGGATCTCATGCTGAGACGCAACATTCATTGAGCTTGGCCTCTCAGGTTGCCAGACCTCACTCTGTGTGATTATTAGTTGTAGGATTACCTGAAGTCTAACGTCTACCATGATCATCCAGCCTCATTAGCAAAAAGTCAGAGTCCCTATTTCTAGATTTCTAGAAAGCATTTGACACAGTTCCCCACAGTAGGTCTTTAATGAGCATAAAGAAGGAGTTCACATATATGTGAGTGGCTCAAAGACATCTAAACTAATAGAATCCAGTATGTTGGCCTTGACAGCAAACGTTAATCAGACAAGGGTATCATCAGGAATGCCCCAGGACAGTGTGAAAGGACTACTGTTTTTCTTTATGCACATAAATGATTTGGCAGATGGGGTACTGATGATGATGTGGTGTACAGTAAGGTGTCAAAGTTGGTTTCTTGTAGGGAGGTACAAGATGACTTAGACAAAAATTCTTATTGGTGTGATGAATGTCAGCTAGCTCTAAATGTGGAAAAATCTAAGTTTATGCAAATTAATAGAAAGAACAAACCTGCAATGTTTGGTTACAGTATTACTTGTGTACTGCTCGACACGGTCAAGCCTTTTAAATATCTGGGTGTGAGTTGCAAATCAATATGAAATGGAATGAACTTGTGAGAACTGTTGTAGGGAAGGTGAATGATAGGCTTTGGTTCATTGGGAGAATTTTCGGAAAGGCTGGTTCTTCTGTAAAGGAGACCACATGTAGGACACTGATGCAAACTATTCTCAAGTATTCCTTGAGTGTGTACTGCTTGAGTGTCTGGGATCTGTACCAGGTCAGATTTCTTTGTTTTGATTTAGGGTGCAAAAAACTGGGGTTATACACACCTAAGTCTAAACTATAGAACATGAAGAGACAGACCAGTTAAAAGACTACTGTGTATCAGTCCCAAGTGAAATGAGAGAAGACAGCTAAAAACAAGGACATGGAGAAAGGGGAAAAAAAAAAAAAAAAAAAGACACCATACAGAATCAGAGGTCCAAAACTAAAAAATTAAATGGCCTTCACCATATTGCGTTGGCAGATAAAAGGCAGGAGGCAGCATGGCCACCAATGCAGTTGATACAGTGGAGAGAAGTAGGTGGACAGTCGCTCTTGTGCGCGTACCTATTACAGGTTACATGTTTGGCCAGATGTCACCAAGATGTTGCAGTTGAAGCAATGATACTGGTAGCAGCACATTGGATTTGGAATGTACGGCCGGACTATGATCTTGGACGGAAGCATCACTCTATCAAAGGTGAGAAAAAAGAGTGGGGATAGGCACTAAGGAGGAAGCTACCTTTTTCATTACCCAGTGGATGTCAATGACACCATCATCAGATAGGTAAAATTGGATTTCAGACTCGGTTAGACCTTCAAGGAGCCTAGTGTAAATAACACCACAGGAAGAATTCAAAGATCTCCAATGGCTCACTCCTTCCAACTGGGGGCCCCCTCCACAAAGGGGTGCACCCACCTTAGGTGATTGTTCACATCTCAGGTCACACCTAAACACCTGACACAGACAATTGGCCATTTGGGAAGGTTGCAGCTCAGGCAATCACCCCTCCCTGGGCTTAGTCTGTACCAGGGGATACGTGTGAATCCTACCTGTCAACCTGGGGCTGGAAATTACACATTATCCAGTCACCTGTTACTAATCAGATGGGTGGGCTGGCCTTCAGGAGTGCACAGGAAGAAAGACTCAAAACAGGAACCTCAAATGCTGAAGCAGATGAACGAGAGAAGAAGGGAAACAAAGAAAGGAAAAAGGAGCGAAAAACAATGGTGAGGCTGTTTGTGCAGCAGCAACAGACAATGAAAAACATTCCCAGCAACACCCCAGACATGTTCCGCAAGGGAGGGGAAAAAGAATAGCAAGAGGGTAGATGTACAACACAGAAAGGAAAAAAATGCTGCAAAGGCTGGGGCCCCATGGTAGCCAAGCACAAAACCGCCAAACAGTGGCAAGCCTCCTGGGGGGACCAGGTCAGATTGAGGGACACATCAAAGCAATTCCGCAGTGGGCTGCTATGTGTTACCAGTAGGTACAAACAACATGTAAGTGTTACGGGAGATGCTTCAGGGACTCACATTGGAATCCCTGGATGGAAGAAGACACTTTTCAAGAAGCACTATTGAGAAAATTTAGAGAACCGGCATCTGAAGCTGACTGCTAAATGATTCTACTGCCACCAACATACAATGCGGCGCCAAGAAGATGAGATTCGTGAAATTAACATGACTAGTAGGGGTACAGTGTACTGTCCACCATGTACCATATTGTACCGTAATGTGGCTTGCAGAATATCTATGTAGATGTGGATTGCACTGTGTTGGAACAAATTTTTTAACTCTGAGATGGATGTAACTTGTATTCTTCGATAAGGATAGAAGCTGAAGTAATTAATTAAAAGTGCACCATGTTCAGAACTTGGGACCAGGTTTACTACTCAGATGTGCTAACAGCGACCCCACTGTGGCACTCGTGGACTACCCTCTTGCAATGCCATCCCTAACATAAATCTTAGTTCATACCTTCGGCCTATTTTCCCCTTTTTAAATTGTCTGGTGTGAAACGGTATTTGTGTTAAGCAGGTTTGGACTAGGGTAGTTCACACAGCTGGGTTAATCACATTGTTGTGGTATAGTGGTAAACACATCTGCCTAGTAAGCAGGCACCCAGGTTCAAGTCCCAGCCTTGGTGAAAATTTCAGTTCATTACTTCAGCTTCTGTCCTTATTAAAGATAGAATTGAGACTCATATGCCTCATATTCCACCAGATAAATAGAGCCACAAGGATATGTTCAGATAATTTTAGAGTGTTTAACATCAAAATAAATGTTACAGTTTTTCCAGTGTGCCACTGACTCCTCTTTAACAGTGTTGTGACACCTGTATTTTTCCATTCTTCACACAACTCCTCAGTCCTGTCTTCATTATATCAGAGCAGGTGACCACACTGTCACAGAAGAATTATGCAACTCATCTTCAAGGGATTAGTCACCGAAGACCTCGAACCTCAAAAGCTTGGATACATGGTCTGATGTGGCAGTTTCAACTAGAAGTGTGCCATTACAAATTGATTAAACAATTTTTAAGGACCCAGCAATAGGCTGCTTTCCTATGTTAAAAATATGGTTCAGATTGTTATTCCGATTGATTATAACATTTAAATAGCATTTATGATAAACATTCTTACAAAATATTTTATTTTACATACCTAAAGTTTAAAAATCATTAAATATAAAGATCTGGTCACGTGATAAAAAAGCTCTTATTGGCTGATGCTCTGGTGATGTCACAGGCTAGGAGTAAGATGAAGCTGTACTTGTGATATAAGAGCATTAGCAAAAGTTATGAGGTTTTATGTAATTCTACTGCAAACATTTAAGCTATTTAGAGATGGAAAATGTAATTACAGCTTTTAAGTAATGACAGAAAGGAATTTTGTGAATGCTAATAGTGGAAGCCTTGGAAAAGTTGATTGTTTATGCTCCACCCATTTAGGGAGGCAATAAATGCAATGACAGACATTCTTTTCCCTGCTCCCTGCAACATCGTTAACCTCACTCAAATCTAAGGAATTGAACTTTTACCAATGTCTCCATATATTATAACTAGATTGTCAACTATCAGTTGTGAGTTATGACCCAAATCACAACAAAATTATTCTTGGTAAAACTCAGTGCTAATTTCCTGTGTAGAAGGCAGAGATACTGCATCCACGAAGGGCTGCATGGCACAACATGTAGCATATTCATTGTAGTGAAAGGTGTCAAATGTTTGAATCAGGGAAGGGTCTTATATTATTAGAGTTTTATATGAAATATGATAATAGCGTTAGCAAGAACTAATTATAGCAATTGTTTTGATTGTGGGATGTATTATATATAGCTTCACATTAGTCTTAGTCTGAGAACTGGACAACAGAGGATAAATGCATTACTTTGCGAACATACACTCACTTCTTTGAGAAGCATTGCTAGTAGAAGGTATAGCCATACGTACACAGCACAATGAGGTGTAGAACAATGAGGTTATATGGAAATGTGTAAAGAGTGTACAACATGCACGCGACACAAATGTAAGGGCTATGATGTTTGTAACTGTAAACTAATGTTAGAGTCTGAAGCAAACTTACTTCAACTTTATGTAAGAGGATGAAACTACTAAAGTTTAAACACCAAGGATCCTAGCTAGATATTACAAAGATAAAAACAGTTTCTAATAAAGTAAAGTGTGGTCATGTTAACTAGAAAATACTTTAACATGTGTGTGACCTGTGATTGCAAATTTAAGCACATGTAAACCACAAGAAAAACACAATAATAATCTGTTTCTGATCAGTATGGTGAAGTTTTGTAATTGTGGTTTGTTTTCATATGAGGGGCCTATCGAGTCGTTTTACAAATATGTTAAAAATGTTCTTTCACTTTAGATTTGGGGGACATAGAACCACTGGCTCTACCCCTCATAATATCACTGGACTACCACAGCAAGAACTGTATCTTTGCCAGATCAGTCCTCTGTAGTGTGCGCTCTATGCTAAATGTATTGTGTATACACTGCCAGAATAAAAGTATTCATAGTAAGTGACGGGAGTGTGAGTGATTATTTATCGTTGTAATTACCACACCTGCTTCCCACCACATACAAATTCAAACCGGCAATCTATGGACATCATTATATAAAATTCAACATTTTACCACTCTAACAACTGAGGTAATGAATAATTGAAATGTAGTTAGGTGCAACAATTTCCACGAGGAGTTTAATTTTGTTGAGTGACACTATCCTTCATTTTAACAGTGGAAAATCATATCTTTGATGTAAGTTAATCTTGACTTCTCAGTGCAACACATTTTTAATTAAGTTAGTGAACTTGGGTGTTAACATGGCGGCAATTTGCTGGTACAGTGCAATCACATACTATGCACTTTGTCAAACTCTGGAACTCTCAGACAACTTTCAGGAGTTTTTGTAGATAAATTTGTACAGTATGGTACTACACACCATTTGTAACCCATGTTCTGAAATATGAATTCCAAAACATCACTGAATTAATATTATGACAGTAGCAGCAGCAGCGAGCTAGCCAGTGACATCACAGGCATCACATGACTAATGGAGCATTTCAGTGGGCATTCAAATTATTTGAATCACATTTCCATTTTTTTAAGAGAATACTGAAATTCAACAGGGGAAAAAAGGATGTTAGGAGCTTAAAATGACAATCAGTCATTTATGACAATTTCCAAACACAGTCAAATACCTTATACCCTCCAGAACCTTGTGAATATAGAAAGAGGAGACCTTCTCAAAGCTTCCCTCTGCTCTTCTGATTGTAATAAAAATTTTATGGCAGACTAGTGCCCTATTACTGTAACACAGACTACTCTGGCTGGCTGACCAACCAAACCCTCTTGGTCCAGTGGGTGTAGGTACTGTCCAATAGTACATCCATCCCTTCACAAGGAAATTTGAATTTAGGTTGCTCCACAGGGAGCCCACAAGCTGCCTGGGAAACAAATGTTGACCCAGACAGAGCCCCACACACCTAACCATGCCTTATACAACTGGGAGATTGCAGGTACCCCATGGACTGCCTGCTAGAGATTGCTTTACCTTAGCCCTTCACCTTATCTCCATGTAACACATCTTAAGGATAAGGTTTTTTGAGATGTTTACCCTCCTCACGGTCCAAGTGGTGAACTGAAGGCCTCTATTCTCCAAAACATGCAATATTCTACCACCGTGTCTAACGATGGTCTGTGAAGTGTGCTCAGAGTTTACAGTAGAAGAGGTATGGGAGCACTGGTGAGTCACCAGCTGAGGGAGCACGGGAGAGTCAGCAGCTCAGAAAATCCCTACATCTCTGTAACTGTACCCAGCTACTGTTGGTGGCGCTCCCTTGGAAAAACGTAGCCCTCACCTCACTAAGTTGTAGGGTACTCTACATCAAGCTCCTCCATTGAGGCTGTCTGGCTTTGGAGGCACAAAATGTTACTATGACAATGCAGTGTCCCCAGGATGGCACTGGTAATGTGTCTCATGAACACAGCACCCTTCACTGGAACTCTTGCAGTGTCTTTTTCTAGTAAGTTCATTCAGCAGCCAAAGAGTAATGTTAGCAGCTTGAGGTCTGTGACCAGAAATTTCTTAATACTGTAAATAACTGAGTGGGCCTACTTTTCCATTTGGATATAATCTACTTATCGATTGACGACTCCATGGAGTGTTCTGTGCACCACAACCAGATACTAGATATACTTGGAAGGAGAAACAGCATTGGTCATATTTTTTTGTTTTATTATCCGCAAAATCTATTTTCGGTCACTTAGTGACCATCCTCAGTGCTGTAATATACAATTTAAGTTGGTAGGCACTGGTGTCAACAAGCTTAGAGCGATCACATATTTATTCACAGATTTATGTGATTGCTTTAAGCTTGTTGACACCAGTGCCTACCAATTTAAATTGTATATTACAGCACTGAGGATGGTCACTAAGTGACCGAAAATAGATTTTGCGGATAATAAAACAAAAAAATACGACCAATGCTGTTTCTCCTTCCAAGTATAATCCACTTATGCTACTGTTTGTCCTTTACAGGTGTACAGAATCATTTGTTTCATGCTTTTTGGGAACTTACGTGACAGCATAGCATCAATTACAAATTCTGATGCCTCTGTAGCCAGGACTAAATCACCATCCTACTTTAAATGTGGCCCAGCAGATTTATAATTTTTTTTTTTTAACTTCAAGAAATCAAATGACATATTGCAGATCACTGAAATACGATTTGCTTTTACTTACTGAAGCATCTGGTATTTGCACAAAATGTTGTATAGATTTGCCACTATACAAGTGTCATCAAATAATGCTCCACATTTTTTTTTTTTTAGAATATACACCGATGGAAAGAACTCAACACCAGAAATAATGAAATTTTCAGAATACATTTTTCTAGGCAATATATTTAAGTGATTAAAATTGCAAGATCACAGGTTAATGTAAGCATTAGATAACCAACTGCAAATATGAAATACTAGTCTATTAATAACTGGTGTAACTGCCAGAATGTTGAATGCAAACATGCAAACACTCATGCGTTGTGTTGTGTTGTCCAGATGTCAGATGTCAGTTTGTAGGATGAAGTTCCATAGCAGTTGCACTTGCTCATTCAGTACTGGAACGGTTCATACTGCTGGAGTTGTCATTCGATGATGTCCCATATGTGCTCAATTGGAGTCATATCTGGAGACACAGCAGCCCAAGGCAACATGTTTACACACCGTATAGCACATTGGGTTGTGACACTGGTATGTGAGCAAGTACTATCCTCTTGGAAAAGATCCCCAGAATGCTGTTCATGAATGTTCTTCAGTCTGGTAATTAGGCCTTTTGTGCTGCCAAATTTGCAGTCAGGGTGCATGGGATAATCATGATCATGGTTTGGGGTCAGTGAAATGCATGCTACAGAGCTTATAGGTTGACACTGTCATTGAAGTAACCTATTTTTAACAGTTTATTGTATCACTGTGGTGCCAACTACTGCCTAAATTATTGCTGCAGATCCAGTACAATGTGCCAGAGCCATGTGCTGAACATGACGGTATTCCCTCTTGGTAGTGCAACATGGCTGGCTGGAGCCCAGTATCCCTGCAATCAATACAGTCTTGTGACCACTGCTGCCAGCAATCACATACAGTGGCTGCATTCCTACCAAGTCTTCCTGCACCATTGTAGAAGAGTCATCCAGCTCCTTGCAGCCGTATCATACAGCCTCATTTAAACTCATTGAGGTGTTGATAATGTCGTCCTTAATGCATTCTTGACTAACACGAACTCACCATGTCCAAACTCAAAGTTCATTAATGCTCACAACCATTACAGCATGTATTTAAAGCAAATCCGATGTGCAGCCCCCAGTAGTGCTACAAACACCACTCTTGTGTGACTAGCATTGAATCTGAAGAGAGAGAATCTTTCAGATGTAGACACATGTACCAACTTTCATTTATGTCACATAGCTCTTCCTCAGTGTTGCAATTTGTTTTTCCATCAGTGTATTCATTCATAAGAGTTACAATTTGACAATGTAAGTCAACTTTTCTTTTACATGGTGTATAATTTTTCTACGTAGTCTCAATTCTGCACCTTTGCCATACACTAGCTTCATGTAACAGAGTTAAACCCCTGTTGGTAAAAGGTCTTGTTTTGTTCTCAGAAGCAACCGTGTTTCCCACATGGAGAATCACTAAGTGGCCCAAACATGTGAATCTGGGCTGTAGGATGGATGAAACAGTAATTTCCAATCCAGTTTGGATGTGTTCTCAGGTTCTGAGATTTGGGCATATGCATTGTCAAGCTGGAGAAAGATTTCCTTTAGATTCTTGTTCAGTTGAGCTTGAGGGAAATGGCTCGAGATCATTTGTAGTCTTCAGATATAACCCCGCATTAATGGTTGGCCCTTTTGGCAACAAAAATTATATTCTGTATTCAGTTCTGACCTTGCTGTGATTACTTTTGCATATATACTGATTCACTTAAAATTTCCTGACTTGCCAGTAGATGTCACATAGCTCTGTGTAATACATGTGTGATGTTTTGAAGAGTAAACAAAGGTATGTGTCATGATTTCTTTTGAAATCAACTGAATGAAGTTTTGATAAGAAGATAGATTCCAAGAAGACACTTCAATCAGCTGCTAAAATTGGTTCAGTACTAAACAAAATGACAACATTACAGTGAAAGTTTATTGTTATCTCTAATCATAAAATCTTATTAGTGCTGGAAATTAATACTGAATATTTTGATGTTTATGAAAGAATTGGAGCAATATACTGTCTAAGTGAGAAGCCTCATAATTAACTATACTGGCAATGACCATAGAAAGCACCAAATTAAAATAATTTGGATGTACTTGAAGATAACTACTGATGAACTATCAGTAACTATAATGTAGCAGTTATTTGTTATCTGTGGATTACCAAAACACCAGATCAACAGCTACAAATTTAAAAACAGTGCATTTTGATAACATCTGGTATAAGCTCTTAAATATCCTTTAAATCCACAATATTGACACAGTTCTACCAATTGCACATAAAATTAGATTTTCTAAGGAAATGTTTCTTTCTTTGGAAAATGATTTTATACTTTTTGTATTTGGAATAGTTTTTCCATGACAGTATCTAAATTTCTATCATACTATAGTGCATTCATTACCTTTTTTTGAGTTATCAGTCTTCTTACTGGTTTGATTCAGCCTGCCATAAATTCCTCTCTTGTGCCAACCTCTTCATCTCAGATTAGCACTTGCAATTTATGTCTTCAACTATCTGCAGGATGTGTTCCAACCTCTGCTTTCCTCTACAGTTTTTACCCTCTACAGATCCCTCTAGTAATATGGAAGTTATTCCCTGATGTTTTAACTGATGTCCTACCATCCTCTCCCCTTTTCTTTTCAGTGTTTCCCATATATTCCTTTCCTTGCCAATTCTACACAGAATTGTTTCTTTCCTTATTAGCCCACCTCAAAAAAATTCTTCTTCAAATTAAGGCCTATGTTGCATATTAGTACAGTTCTCTTGGTCAGGGGTATCCTCCTTGCTAGTTCTAGTCTGCTTTATGTCGTCCTTGCTGGCTCCATCATGGGTTATTTTGCTGCCTTGTAGCAGAATACCTTAACTACATATACTTACTTAACACCAAACCTGGTGAGTTCCTTACTGTTCTCCTTTCTTCTGCTTCCTATTACTTTAGTTTTTCTTCAGTTAACACTCTATCAGTATTCTGTACTCATTAAACTATTCATTCCATTCAAGAAATACTGCAATTCTCCACTTTCACTCAGGATAACAATGTCATCAGTGAATGTTGTTGTTGATATTCTTTCACCTTGAATTTTCATTCCACACTTGAACTTTGTTTTTATCTGTCATTGCTTTTTTGATGTGCAGACTAAACAGTAGAGGGCAAAATACTACAATCATGTCTTACACCTTTTTTAATCCAAGCATTTCATTCTTGGTCTTCTGTTCTTATTTTTTCTCTTGAATCTTGAACATGTTGTATCTTATCTGTCTTTCTTAAACCTATTTTTCTCAGACTTTCTAACGTTTAGCTCCATTTGACATTGTCAAATGCCTTTTCCAGGTCAACAAATTCTATAAATGTGTGTGTTTATTTTCTTTAGTCTTGCTTCCATTATCAATTGTAACATCAGAATTGCCTCTCTGGTGCCTTTACCTTTCCTAAACCAAACTAATTGTCATCTAACACAGCCTCAGTTTTATTTTCCACTATATTATTCTTGTCAGAAACTTGGATTCGTGGAATGTTAAGGTGATTGTGTGATAATTCTCACACTTGTTGGTTTTTGCAATCTTCAGAATTGTGTGGATGATGTTTTTCCAAAAGACAGATGGCACATCACAAAACACACACATTCTACACATCGACATGAATAGTCATTCTGTTCCCATTTCCCTCAATAATTTTAGAAATTATGATGAAATGTTATCTATCCCTACAGCATTATTTGATCTTAAGTCTTGCAAAGGTCTTTAAATACTGATTCTGATACTGGATCCCCTCTCTCTCTTCTATGCCAACTCATGTTTGTTCTATCACATCATACAAGTCCCCCCCCCCCCCCCCCCCCCCCACTTTCCCTCACCAATAGATGCAGTCAATATATACTCTTTCCACCCATCTGCTCTCTCCTCTGCATTTAACAATGGATTTTCCTTTGGACTCAATGTTACCACCCTTGCTTTTAATTTTGCCAAAGACTGTTTCGACTTTTCTATATGATGATTCATTCTTTCCACCAATCAACTTTTTTTTTTCACTTCGTTTTCCATGCAGCCATTTCACATTGGCTTCCCTGCATTTTTTATTTATTTCAGTTTTAAATGACTTATTTCTGTACTCATGAATTTTCCAAAACATTTTTGTACTTCTTTCATCAATCAGTTGGAGTATTTCTTCCATTACCCAAGGTTTCTTCACAGTTACCTTCTCTGTGCTGATCGTTTTGTTTCCAACTTCCATGATTGCTGTTATGTTTGAAATTTTCCCGGAGTACTGTCTGTTCCATAAAAACATGAGAGAACTGCCGTAAGTCAGTGACATCTTGCCATGATATTTCGGCACAAAGTCTTTTGGCCATCTTCAGGTGAGTACAGCTGGAGAAGTACTGGCGAATACGCGCTAAGCTCTACTATTTAGAGCCAAAGGGGGCTGCATTGCGCATGTGCTGCGCATGCGCTGCACATGTCCTGTTAGGCATGCGCGTTCACAACTCTGTGCACTGCGCCTGGCGCCCTCCGCGGTGAAAACTTGGCATTTCGATATCAGGTCAATCTTCATTTTTATACCGATAACTACATTGACCTCGAAGTTTCTCTACAACGGGATTCCAAGTGGGATTTAACTGATAACCGCTATCTCGATTGATAAGAGTCTCCCTGTCTGACAATTTTATTTCTATGGATTCATTTATAATTGAACTCCAGAAATTTGATGTTTGAGCCACAATTTTTGTATCATTGTAATTCATTGAATGGCCAGTAGAAATGCAATGTTCAGCGATTGCAGACTTGGTGGGTTGGAGAAGGTGTGGTGTTCCACAATACGTTCCTGCATCATTCTTGTTGTCTGCCCTATATATGACTTGCTGCAATCACACGGAATCTTGTAGACACCTGATTTACGTAGGCCCAGGTCATCCTTAACAGATCCCACCAGTGATGATATTTTAGGAGGAGGGCGAAAGATGACTAACTTGATGCTTCCTCAATATTCTACCTATCTGTGACGAGATGTTCCCAATAAAAGGTAGATAAGCCGTTGACCTGAAGACCTCTTCTTCCTTGTTGCGTCATTTGTAGGACTGCATAGCTCTATTCACTTGCTTAGATGAAAAGCCATTCATCAGGAATACTTTTTGCAGGTGTTTCAGTTCCGCTTGAAGACTGTCGATGTCAGAAATAGTATGGGCATGGTGGATTAAAGTTTTAAGGACACGCATTGTTTGTGCCAGATGGTGGCAACTGGTAGCTTGCAGATACAAATCTGTATGGGTCGGTTTCCTATGCACCGAATGACGAAGTGTGCCATCATTCTTGCGCCGTATCAAAACATCTAAAAATGGCAAACAACCATCTTTTTCAGTTTCCATTGTGAACTTAATATTTTCATGTATGGAATTCATATGATGTAAAAGTTCCTGGAGATGGTCCACACCATGAGGCCATATTTTGAAGGTGTCATCCACGTAACGCCAAAACACTGTCGGTTTGAAAGTGGCAGAGTTGAGAGCTCTCTCTCTTCAAAGTCTTCCATAAAAAGATTTGCCACCAGGGGAGACAAAGGACTCCCCATGGTGACACCATCAGATTGTTCATAAAATTCATTGTTGAATGTAAAATATGTAGAAGAGAGAGTATGCTCGAACAACGTTGTAATATCTGCATCAAACATATTACCGATCAGGTGTAATGAATCTACAAGAGGCACCTTGGAAAAGAAAGAAACCACGTCCAGGCTGACGAGCAAGTCGGTACTATGGAGCTGTAAAGACTGAATACGGCTGATAAAATCACTAGAGTTTTTTACGTGATGAGGGCATTTGCCTGTAACTGGTTTAAGCAGTGATGCCAGAAATTTTGCTAGGTCGTATGTGGCTGCCCCCAATGTTGCTCATGATCGGACGTAATGGTACATTTTCCTTATGGAACAAACAGTACGCTGGGAAAATTTCAAACATCACATCAAGCAACTCTATGGGGTGGAAGTGATGGAATATATTCGAAGATTCGACAAATTGCGTGAAAGAAGAGCGTGCTGCTGAGCTCGTTGACATTTTTAGTAAGTTGTAGAGATAAAGGCATTATTCTTACTTTTGCCAGAATTGTGCATTTTTTAAATACTGCTGCTGCTAACAACATCAAACACAAAGCAAGCATGGCATTGGTCAGAGAACGGGTTCATTTCAGTTGGCGTGAATTAGATGCCGTGTCAAAGGATATGTTATATATACATCTGGAATTGGCAGCAAGATTATCTTCTCTGTCACGGGATTGGGTCAATGGTGTGACATGGGCTAAAGCAAATTTGAGCCACGACAAGGTTGTGACGAGGCAAACAGCCAAGATTAATAGACTTTCTACACAGATGCAACAGGAAGCTCCTCGACGATCTGTTGTTAATTTGACAGGGAAAGATTTTGATGATGCGACTATGTCTGTGTTAGAAAAAGGTCTGAATTTTGCCCCCACACCTGTTTCACCGCCATTTGTAGACTTCATCAGTGCCACTGAAGAAGCTGCACATCGTCTTGATATACAGATCAAGTGGAGGAAGTCCGATGTGAGTCTTGTGTGCTGACTAGAGGTGCACCTATGGAGAGTAACATCTCACCTATGGAAAGGAGAGCTCTACGTAATTTAAGAGCAGATGTGGATACAGTTGTCTTAAAATCGGACAAAGGAAATTCTACAGTTCTTATGACAAAGGATGATTACGTCAATAAGATCAATGTTGTATTATGTGATTCCACCTATCACAAAATTGATAAGAACCCCACGAGCAGAGTTTTGCGAAAAACAGCAGAACTCTTGTCAAATAGTTCTCTATCAAAGGAGGTCATCATGAGATTGAAACCAAACAGTGCGGTTCCTCCCAGGCTATATGGACTGCCTAAGATCCATAAGGAAAATGTACCATTACGTCCAATCGTGAGCAACATTGGGGCAGCCACCTACGACCTAGCAAAATTTTTGGCAACACTGCTTAAACCAGTTATAGGCAAATGCCCTCCTCACATAAAAAACTCTAGAGATTTTATCAGCTGTATTCAGTCTTTACAGCTGCATAGTACCAACTTGCTGGTCAGCCTGGATGTGGTTTCTCTCATTACCAAGGTGCCTCTTGTAGATTCATTACACCCGATTGGTAATATGTTTGATGCAGATATTACAAAGTTGTTCGAACATACTCTCTCTTCCATATATTTTACATTCAACAATGAATTTTATGAACAATCTGACGGTGTCGCCATGGGGAGTTCCTTTGTCTCCCCTGGTGGCAAATCTTTTTATGGAAGATTTTGAAGAGAGAGCTCTCAACTCTGCCACTTTTAAACCGACAGTGTTTTGGCCTTACGTGGATGACACCTTTAAAATATGGCCTCATGGCGTGGACCGTCTCCAGGAACTTTTACATCATATGAATTCCATACATGAAAATATTAAGTTCACAATGGAAACTGAAAAAGATGGTTGTTTGCCATATTTAGATGTTTTGGTACGACACAAGAATGATGGCACACTTGGTCATTCGGTGTATAGGAAACTGACCCATACAGATTTGTATCTGCAAGTTACCAGTTGCCACCATCTGGCACAAACAATGGGTGTCCTTAAAACTTTAATCCACCATGCCCATACTATTTCTGACATCGACAGTCTTCAAGCGGAACTGAAACACCTGCAAAAAGTATTCCTGATGAATGGCTTTTCATCTAAGCAAGTGAATAGAGCTATGCAGTCCTACAAATGACGCAACAAGGAAGAAGAGGTCTTCAGGTCAACGGCTTATCTACCTTTTATTGGGAACATCTCGTCACAGATAGGTAGAATATTGAGGAAGCATCAAGTTAGTCATCTTTCGCCCTCCTCCTAAAATATCATCACTGGTGGGATCTGTTAAGGATGACCTGGGCCTACGTAAATCAGGTGTCTGCAAGATTCCGTGTGATTGCGGCAAGTCATATATAGGGCAGACAACAAGAACGGTGCAGGAACGTATTGTGGAACACCACACCTTCTCCAACCCACCAAGTCTGCAATCGCTGAACATTGCATTTCTACTGGCCATTCAATGAATTACAATGATACAAAAATTGTGGCTCAAACATCAAATTTCTGGAGTTCAATTATAAATGAATCCATAGAAATAAAATTGTCAGACAGCAAGACTCTTATCAATCGAGATAGCGGTTATCAGTTAAATTCCACTTGGAATCCCGTTGTAGAGAAACTTCAAGGTCAATGTAGTTATCGGTATAAATATGAAGATCTATCTGATATCGAAATGCCAAGTTTTCACTGCGGAGGGCGCCAGGCACAGCGCACGGAGTTGTGAATGCGCATGCCTAACAGGACATGCGCAGCGCATGTGCAATGCAGCCCCCTTTGGCTCTAAATAGCAGAGCTCAGTGCGTATTTGCCAGTACTTCTCCAGCTGTACTCACTTGAAGATAGCCAAAAGACTGTGCCAAAATATCGTGGCAAGATGTTACCGACTTACGGCAGTTCTCCCGTGTTTCCTCGATTGCTCTTTTTAGAGATGCCTATTCCTCTTCAACCAAACTGCCTACTGAGCTATTCCTTATAACAGTCAGTATCTATAGGCTCAGGGAACTTCAAGTTTAGTTCTTCATTCCTTAGTCCTTCCATATACCACTTCTTTATACATTGTTTCTTCCTGATTATTGTTTTAAATTTCTTCCTACTCTTTATCTACCATATTGTAATCTTAGTCTATATCCACACCTGGGTACACCTTACCCAGGAAACAGCAGGGCATCGAGCCAACCTCTACTGCTACTATCACCAAATTCAGATTAACATACCAACCTGATGAAGATACAAATTAAGGCCAAGGAAAAGAGAAGACTAATGGATGTGGAAAAATGTATATAGTCAGGCTACTTGCACACTTGAAGCTGTAAGTTATTTTATTTACACACTCACACTTTCAGGTATTTATCTACTGCTGCTTACAGACATCACGTTACCTCTCATTTACAATACATAATTCAGGCTTATCCAATTTCTTAATGACCTCATGAAAGCCAATGCAAGCAGCACTCATGAGAGGGGTGTGACCATTTGAACCCCTTACTCGCAGGTCTGCCTCATATCTCAGTAACAAATCCACCATTTCCACAGACCTCTGTAAAGTAACAAATGATAGGTATTATTAGCAACACACCAATTTATACCTTAAAGGACTGTTGTCTTGCAGATTGTTTTCATTACAAATAACTGTTTCAATATGTTCCACTGCCATTGGAATGAGGCTGAGCCATACATACTTCTTACAATCAATAAATGCAGTTCTCAGATGTTTTTGAGCTTTCTGTTTTATTTGCATGTGGAGCATTGTATTTGGAGATGGTACACAGCTTCAGTGCAGGATGGCTGTCACAGCAACTCAAAAGGCACACTGAGAAGGAATGTGCTTCGGCACAGCACGAGTGTCTCCAGAGTGCAACATGCAATCCTGGATCAGTATCAACACTCCTGAGTTCATATATAAGGACATCAAGAAGATGGAAAGAAGGGAGTTGTTTGGTCAGTTGATGTGGAAGTAGTTTGCTGTTACCTTGTCATTGGTTATATTTGTTAACTGAGTAATTAATACTAGAGTGATTAGACAGAAGGTTTGGTGTCAGCTGCTTAGTTAAAGGTAAGTATGTGAGAGCATATTAAATGTATTGTATGTTACTCTCTGTTGCTATTTTATTCAAGAAATAACCAGTCTCAGAGAAGTAGTTAAAGTATTTGTATTTTTTAATTATGATTTTATATATATATATGATTATAATAGAGGGAAACATTCCACGTAGGAAAAATATATCTAAAAACAAAGATGATGTGACTTACCAAATGAAAGTGCTGGCAGGTCAACAGACACACAAACAAACACACACAATTCAAGCTTCCGCAACAAACTGTTGCCTCATCAGGAAAGAGGGAAGGAGAGGGAAAGACGAAAGGATGTGGGTTTTAAGGGAGAGGGTAAGGAGTCATTCCAATCCTGGGAGCGGAAAGACCTACCTTAGGGGGAAAAAAGGACGGGTATACACTCGCGCACACACACACTCACATATCCATCCACACATATACAGACACAAGCAGACATATTTAAAGACAAAGAGTTTGAGCAGAGATGTCAGTCGAGACAGAAGTGCAGAGGCAAAGATGATGTTGAATGACAGGTGAGGTATGAGTGGCGGCAACTTGAAATTAGCGGAGATTGAGGCCTGGTGGATAACGGGAAGAGAGGATATATTGAAGAGCAAGTTCCCATCTCTGGAGTTCGGATTGGTTGGTGTTAGTGGGAAGTATCCAGATAACCTGCTTGTGTCTGTATATGTGTGGATGGATATGTGTGCGCGCGAGCGCGCGAGTGTATACCCGTCCATTTCTCCCCCTAAGGTAAGTCTTTCCGCTCCTGGGATTGGAATGACTCCTTACCCTCTCCCTTAAAACCCACATCCTTTCGTCTTTCCCTCTCCTTCCCTCTTTCCTGATGAGGCAACAGTTTGTTGCGAAAGCTTGAATTTTGTGTGTATGTTTGTGTGTCTGTCGACCTTCCAGCACTTTCATTTGGTAAGTCACATCATCTTTGTTTTTTTATATATATATATATATATATATATATATATATATATATATATGTGTGTGTGTGTGTGTGTGTGTGTGTGTGTGTGTGTGTGTGTGTGTGTGTGTGTGTGTGTGTGAGACCTGCCGGGCAGGGGTGCTGGCGGGTCGATGGACACGCAGACATGCACACGGGGTTCAAGCTTTCGCGGCCTAAGGTTGCTTCATCGGGGGGGGGGGGGGGGGGGGGGGGGGGGGGGGGGGGGGCGGATGTGGGTTTTGGGGGAGAGGGTGGGGAGTCGTTCCGGTCCCGGGAGCGGGGGGACTTGCCTTGGGGGAGGAAGGGATGGATGTACACGCGCACACGCACATGCACAGACGCAGGCAAATACATCCTTTCATCTCCTTCCCTCTTTCCTGACGAAGCAGCCATTGGTTGCGAAAGCTTGAATTTCGTGTGTATGTTTGTGTGTCTATCGACCTGCCAGCACTTTCATTCGGTAAGTCACATCATCTGGTATATATAAAAACAAAGATTATGTGACTTACCAAATGAAAGTGCTGGCAGGTCGATAGACACACAAACGAACACAAACATACACACAAAATTCTAGCTTTCGCAACCAACGGTTGCTTCACCAGGAAAGAGGGAAGGAGAGGGAAAGATGAAAGGATGTGGGTTTCAAGGGAGAGGGTAAGGAGTCATTCCAATCCTGGGAGCGGAAAGACTTACCTTAGGGGGAAAAAAAGGACAGGTACACACACACACACACACACACACACACACACACACACACACACACACACACACACACACACACACACATCCATCCGCAGATACTCAGACACAAGCAGACATTTGTAAAGTCAAAGAGTTCGGGCAGAGATGTCAGTCGAGGCGGAGGTACAGAGGCAAAGATGTTGAAAGACAGCAGCCGCAACTTAAAATTAGCGGAGGTTGAGGCCTGGCGGATAATGTGAGGAGAGGATATACTGAAGGGCAAGTTCCCATCTCCGGAGTTCTGACAGGTTGGTGTTAGTGGGAAGTATCCAGATAACCCGGACGGTGTAACACTGTGCCAAGATGTGCAGGCCGTGCACCAAGGCTTGTTTAGCCACAGGGTGATCCTCATTACCAACAAACACTGTCTGCCTGTGTCCATTCCTGCAAATGGACAGTTTGTTACTGGTCATTCCCACATAGAATGCATCACAGTGTAGGCAGGTCAGTTGGTAAATCACGTGGGTGCTTTCACACGTGGCTCTGCCTTTGATCATGTACACCTTCTGGGTTACAGGACTGGAGTAGGTGGTGGTGGGAGGGTGCATGGGACAGGTTTTACGCCGAGGGCAATTACAAGGGTAGGAGCCAGAGGGTGGAAGGTGAGTGGTTTGGGGATTTCATAGGGATGAACTAAGAGGTTACAAAGGTTAGGTGGACGGCGGAAAGACACTCTTGGTGGAGTGGGGAGGATTTCATGAAGGATGGATCTCATTTCAGGGCAGGATTTGAGGAAGTCTTATCCCTGCTGGAAAGCCACATTCAGAGTCTGATCCAGTCCCAGAAAGTGTCCTGTCACAAGTGGGGCACTTTCGTGGTTGTTCTGTGGGAGGTTCTGGGTTTGAGGTTTTTTTTTTGTGGTTTTAGGGCGCACAACTCCAATGGTCATTAGCGCCCTGACTACGTTAAGAATGCACCGCGAGGCACAAGTTTAAAACAACAACTAAAAGGGAAAACACGATATAAGACAGACTGACAGGCATAGGATTAAAAAACAGCATCATCAAATGTCCTTAGAGAGGTTTGTCAAATTGATAAAACGAAGAACACGAGCAGCTGCTCATGGGTCATCCGCTAAAATGGCATCTAGAGTACATGGCAGGCCAAGATCAAGACGCAGTGTGTTAAAATCCGGACAGGACATTAAAATGTGGCGGACCGTCAGCAATTGCCCACATGGGCAGAACGGCGCCGGCGCAGCCGTCAGCAGATGGCGATGGCTGAACCAGCAGTGTCCAATGCATAACCGGGCCAAAACGACCTCCTCCCGCCGAGAAGGGCGGGAGGACGTCGTCCAAGCCGCGGGAAGAGGTTTCAAGGCCTGAAGCTTGTTGTCTGTAAGTGCAGCCCAATCGACATGCCACAGCGATAAAATGCGCCGACAAATTACCCTGCTACAATCTGACGAAGGGACACAACAAGAAGCTGTCCGAGGCTGGAGGACCGCAGCCTTGGCCGTGGCATCTGCAACTTCGTTTCCAGGGATACCGACATGGCCAGGAACCCACATAAAGCTAACCGGAGAACAGACGTCCACCAGCTGCTGAAGAGAGCGTTGGATCCGGTGTACGAAAGGGTGAACCGGGTACGGATCACTGAGGCTCTGGATGGCGCTCAGGGAATCTGAGCAGATGACATAAGCAGAATGTCGGTGGCGGCAGATGTAAAGAACAGCCTGGTAGAGGGCAAAGAGCTCAGCTGTGAAGACCGAACAATGGCCATGGAGCCGGTATTTGAAACTTTGTGCCCCGACAATAAAGGAACACCCGACCCCGTCATTGGTCTTAGAGCCATCTGTATAAATGAAGGTCATATTAATGAACTTCGAACGAAGTTCAACAAAACGGGAGTGGTAGACCGAACCGGGGGTAACCTCTTTTGGGAGCGAGCTGAGGTCAAGGTGAACGTGGACCTGAGCCTGGAGCCAAGGTGGCGTGTGGCTCTCGCCCACTCGAAAGGTTGCAGGGAGTGAAAAATTAAGGTGTTGAAGGAGGCGACGAAAGCGAACTCCAGGGGGTAGCAGGGCAGAGAGATACAACCCGTATTGACGGTCGAGAGAGTCGTCAAAAAAGGAACGACAAGACGGGTGGTCGGGCATTGACAGTAGCCGACAGGCATACGGACAAAGCAGTATATCGCGCCGGTAGGTGAGTGGCAATTCGCCAGCATCAGCATGAAGACTCTCTATGGGACTAGTATAAAACGCTCCGATCACAAGTCGTAAACCCCGATGTTGTATGGAGTTGAGGCGACGTAAGATGGATGGCTGTGCAGAGGAGTATACGAAGCTCCCATAATCCAGCTTGGAGCGGACGATCGACCGATATAGACGAAGTAGGATGGTTCGATCCGCTTCCCACGACATACCACTGAGAACACAGAGGACATTTAAAGAACGGGTACAACGGGCAGAAATATATGACACATGTGGAGACCAGCTAAGTTTCCTGTCAAATGTAAGACCTAAAAATTTTGTTGTCTCCACGATTGGGAGAGCAACGGGACCGAGTCGTAAGGAGGGTGGGAGAAACTCTGTAGCGCCAGAAGTTAATACAGACCGTCTTCTCGGCAGAAAAACGGAAGCCATTGGCGACACTCTAGGAGTAAAGTCGGTCAAGAGAACGCTGAAGACAGCGCTCCAGGACACGGGTACACTGCGCGCTGCAATAGATGGTAAAATCGTCCACGAAAAGGGAGCCTGATACATCAGCTGGGAGGCAATCCATTATTGGATTGATCGCGATGGCGAAGAGAGCGACGCTCAAAACTGAGCCCTGTGGCACCCCATTCTCCTGGCGAAAGGTGTCGGACAGGACAGAACCCACACGTACCCTGAACTGTCAATCCATTAAAAAGGAACGAATTAAAAGAGGGAGGCGACCGCGAAGACCCCACGTATGCATGGTGCGGAGAATGCCCGCCCTCCAACAGGTGTCTTAAGCCTTCTCCAAATCAAAGAACACAGCCGTGGTCGGGCGCTTCCGCAAGAAGTTATTCATAATGAATGTCGACCAGGTAACCAGATGGTCAACAGCAGAGTGGCGCCTACGAAATCCACATTGTACATTGGTAAGTAGGCGTCGAGACTCGAGCAGCCAAACCAAACGACAGTTAACCATTCGCTCCATCACTTTACAGACACAGCTGGTAAGCGAGATGGGTCGATAACTGGAAGGCAAGTGCTTGTCCTTCCCCGGTTTAGGAATCGGGACAACAATAGACTCGCGCCAGCATGCGGGAACATGTCCCTCAGTCCAGATGCGATTGTAAGTACGAAGAAAAAAACCTTTACCCGCAGGAGAAAGGTTCTTCAGCATCTGAATATGAATAGAATCAGGCCCTGGAGCGGAGGACCGTGATCGGCCAAGTGCGTTTTCGAGTTCCCGCATGGTGAATGGGGCATTATAACTTTCATGATTCGAGGAGCGGAAGTTAGGTGGCCTAGCCTCCTCTGCCTGATTGCGGGGGAGGAAGGCAGGGTGGTAATGAGCGGAGCTCGAAACCTCTGCAAAAAAGCAGCCGAAGGCATTGGAGACATCCTCCGGGGCCACAAGGACGTCATTTGCGACCATCAAGCCAGAAACTGGTGAGTGGACCTTAGTGCCAGATAGCCGGCGCAGGCTACCCCAGACAACAGAAGAAGGAGTAAAACTGTTGAAGGTGCTTGTGAAAGCAGCCCAGCTGGCTTTCTTGCTTTCTTTAATAATACGACGACACTGTGCACGTAATTGTTTATAAGTGATACAATTCGCCACTGTAGGGTGGCGTCTAAAGGTGTGTAAAGCACGTCGACGAGCACGTAAAGCGTCTCTACATGCTGCGGTCCACCAGGGGACCGGTACGCGACGTGGAGAAGAAGTAGGGTGAGGGATGGAATATTCAGCAGCAGTGAGAATGACTTCCGTGAGGTGGGCGACCTGACGATCGCAGCTTGTGAAGGTTTGATCCTGAAAGGTCGCCCTGGAAGAGAAGAGCCCCCAGTCTGCTTTGGAGATGTTCCAACTAGATGAGCACGGGGAGGGGGTATGCTGCAGGAGATGGATAACACACAGGAAGTGGTCGCTTGAATATGTATCAGGAAGTGCATACCACTCAAACCGGCGTGCAAGTTGGGTAGTACATATAGAGGGTTCTAAATGGGAATAGGTGTGAGATGTGTCCGAAAGAAAAGTAGGGGCGCCAGTATTCAGGCAGACAAGATTGAGCTGGTTGAAAAGGTCTGCTAACAGGGAGCCCCTTGGGCAGGATGCCGGAGAGCCCCAAAGGGGATGGTGGGCATTGAAGTCTCCAGTTAACAAAAATGGGGCAGGGAGCTGAGCAATAAGCTGCATCATGTCTGCCCTGGTAACGGCAGATGACGATGGAGTGTAGACGGTACAAATGGAAAATGTAAAAGCGGGGAGAGTAATGCGGATAGCAACTGCCTGCAGGCCGGTGTGCAATGTGATGGGATCGTAGTAAATATCATCCCGGACCAGCAACATAACCCCTCCATGAGCTGGGATACCTACCACAGGGGGTAGGTCAAAACGCACAGAGGTGTAGTGTGCCAAGGCAATTTGATCGCATGGGCGTAGCTTCATTTCCTGGAGGGCTATGACGAGCGGATGGTGCAAGTGGAGCAGCAACTTCAAGTCCTCTCGGTTGGAGCGAATGCTGCGAATATTCCAGTGAATAAGTGCCATCGTAAGAAGAAAAGGAAGATGAAAGAAGGGGTCACCTCGAAGGCCGCTGAGGGCCTGGCTTCAAGCGAGCACTGCCGCCGCTATCAGTAGGCAGACAGTCATCGTCCATTGGGTCTATAGGTTCATCGGCCATCTTGGCAAGATGGCCGGGAGGGGGAGCTTCCTCCGCCGGTGAACGGCCAGATGTTCGGCTACCAGCGGTGCGGCCAGGCGAAACGGATGACGGCCTGGGGCGGCAACCGCTGGGTGGTGCAGGAGAAGAAATGCGCCGTGGCGGAGAAGGAGAACTGTGCTTCCTATGAGCCTTCTTGGAAGGTCGTTTGGTGGAAGTACCGGTCGAAGGCTGGGAGGTTGAGGTACGTAGGAAGTCGGCACGGGACGGTTCCTTCTTGAAGGCCCGTGCATCTGACTTCTGGGTCTTCGTCTTAGCAGAAGCTGATGAAGGGGCTGGTGTCTGTGGGGTGATGGGAGGAAGAGGAGACATCGACTGCGCGATCCTAGCACTGGCCGAATGGACGACCGTGGTGCTGAAGGTCAGATCGCATGTCTGGGTTGCCACCTCCCTGGTAGTCCGAGGAGAGGCGAGGACAGTACTGTATTTCCCCGCTGGGAGCAGCGTGGGCTTCCTACTAGCCAATAGCTTGCGAGCAGCCGAGGTGGACACTTTCTCTTTGACCCGAATTTCTTGGATACAGCGTTCGTCCTTATAGACAGGACAGTCGCGGGAGGATGCGGCATGGTCACCCTGACAGTTCACACAACGAGGAGACTGAGGTGGACAGTCACCCTCATGGGCATCCCTGTCACAAGTGACACATTTAGCCGCATTGGAACAAGACTGTCGTGTGTGATTGAAACACTGACACTGGTAGCAGCGCGTAGGTGTCGGGACATAGGGGCGAACAGAAATAACCTCGTAGCCCGCCTTGATGCGCGATGGCAGCTTAACACTATCAAAGGTCAAGAAAAGTGTCCGGATCGGCACAAGGTCATTGTTGACCTTTTTCATGACCCTATGGACAGCCGTCACGCCCTGCTCAGCGAGGAAAGATTGAATCTCCTCGTCAGTCAATCCGTCGAGGGATCTAGTATAGACTACACCACGAGACGAATTCAAAGTTCGGTGAGCTTCCACCCGGACAGGGAACGTGTACAGGAGTGTGGCCCGAAGCAGTTTTTGTGCCTGAAAGGCGCTCTCAGTTTCTAGTAATAAGGTACCATTACGCAACCTGGTACAAGATTTGACAGATCCGGCTATGGCATCTACGCCCTTCTGGATAACGAAAGGGTTGACAGAGGAAAAATCCTTTCCATCCTCAGAGCAAGATACGACGAGGAACTGTGGGGCAGGCGGTAGTACTTTTGTCACTGGTGGCTGGTCAAGTTTCCGTTTTTGGGCAGAAGTCAAGAGAGATGGACTGAAATCCATTGCGGAGGAATCTCCCATGATTGCCAGCGTCTCCGATGGCGCGCTCCTTCCTTGTGGGGACCCACTCAGAGGGCACTCCCGCCTTAGGTGAATGTTTACACCTCAGGTCACACCTCCCGTGAAACAGACAGAGGGACCAATCGGCATGGTCAGAAGGTATCAGCTCAGGCCTGGCCTTTACCAGGGGGTATGTGCGTGCCTACCCAGGGCGGGGAATTACACGTTACCCCGTCACCGGCTACGCGTGCGAACGCGTGGGTCGGCCTTCAGGCGCGCACAGGGAGGAAGGAAGAAGAGGAAAAAGAAGAGAGAGAGAGAGGGAGAGAGAGGACAGACTGTCTCAAACGCTGAGGCAGAGACCAGAGAAGGCAAGGAGAAGAAGGCAACGAGAAGGCAAGGAGAAGAAGGCAAGGGAAAGAGAAAGGAAGACAGTGAGGTGGAGAAGAGCAAAGAAAGGAACCAACCAAAGGAAGGAAGAAACGAGAAGTGAAAAACCGAAAAGACCACAAATATAGGTCGTGGAACCGTCCGTCTCCGGACGCAGGCACTAACTACCCCCTTGAGGGGGATGGACTCCTTTTAGTCGCCTCTTACGACAGGCAGGAATACCTCGGGCCTATTCTAACCCCCGGACCTGCAGGGGGGTTTGACGGGGTGAGGAAGTGGCTCTGGTTATTTGCTTCTGTACCAGGTCGGGAGGGTAGTTGCGGGATGCGAAAGCTGTTTTCAGGTTGTTGGTGTAATGTTTTAGGGATTCAGGACTGGAGCAGATTCGTTTGCCACGAAGACCTAGGCTGTAGGGAAGGGACTGTTTGATGTGGAATGGGTGGCAGCTGTCATAATGGAGGTACTGTTGCTTGTTGGTGGATTTGATGTGGACAGACGTGTGAAGCTGGCCATTGGCCAGAGGGAGGTCAACATCAAGGAAAGTGGCATGGGATTTGGAGTAGGACCAGGTGAATCTGATGGAACCAAAGGAGTTGAGGTTGGAGAGGAAATTCTGTAGTTTTTCTTCACTGTGAGTCCAGACCATGAAGATATCATCAATAAATCTGTACCAAACTTTGGGTTTGCAGGCCTGGGTAACCAAGAAGGCTTCCTCTAAGCGAACCATGAATAGGTTGGCGTATGAGGGGGCCATCCTGGTACCCATGGCTATTCCCTTTAATTGTTGGTATGTCTGGCCTTCAAAAGTGAAGAAGTTGTGGGTTAGGATGAAGCTGGCTAAGGTAATGAGGAAAGAGGTTTTAGGTAGGGTGGCAGGTGATCGGCGTGAAAGGAAGTGTTCCATTGGAGCTAGGCCCTGGACGTGCGGAATATTTGTGTATAAGGAAGTGGCATCAATGGTTAGCAGGATGGTTTCCGGGGGTAACAGATTAGGTAAGGATTCCAGGCATTCGAGAAAGTGGTTGGTGTCTTTGATGAAGGATGGGAGACTGCATGTAATGGGTTGAAGGTGATGATCTACGTAGGCAGAGATACGCTCTGTGGGGCCTTGGTAACCAGCTACAATGGGGCGGCCGGGATGATTGGGTTTCTGAATTTTGGGGAGAAGGTAGAAGGTAGGGGTGCGGGGTGTTGGTGGGGTCAGGAAGTTGATGGAGTCAGGTGAAAGGTTTTGTAGGGGGCCTAAGGTTCTGAGGATTCCTTGAAGCTCCACCTGGACATCAGGAATGGGATTACCTTGGTAAACTTTGTATGTGATGTTGTCTGAAAGCTGACGCAGTCCCTCAGCCACATACTCCTGACGATCAAGTACCACGGTCGTGGAACCCTTGTCCGCCGGAAGAATGACGATGGATCGGTCAGCCTTCAGATCACGGATAGCTTGGGCTTCAGCAGTGGTGATGTTGGGAGTAGGATTAAAACAAAGATGATGTGACTTACCAAACGAAAGCGCTGGCAGGTCGATAGACACACAAACAAATACAAACATACACACAAAATTCTAGCTTTCGCAGCCAACGGTTGCTTCGTCAGGAAAGAGGGAAGGAGAGGGAAAGACGAAAGGATGTGGGTTTTAAGGGAGAGGGTAAGGAGTCATTCCAATCCCGGGAGCAGAAAGACTTACCTTAGGGGGAAAAAAAGGGACAGGTATGCGCGCGCGCCACAAGCTTGTGTGTGTATGTGCAGATGGATATGGGTGTGTGTGTGCGCGAGTGTATACCTGTCCCTTTTTTCCCCCCTAAGGCAAGTCTATCCGCTGCCGGGATTGCAATGACTTCTTACCCTCTCCCTTGAAACCCACATCCTTTCGTCTTTCCCTCTCCTTCCCTCTTTCCTGAAGAAGCAACCGTTGGTTGCAAAAGCTTGAATTTTGTGTGTATGTGACAAAAATATTAGGAGTAGTGATTGTTTCCTATTTTTGTAAACAGGTGAGACTTCAGACTGGCAAAAAGGCATGAAAAGGTGATTAAAGATTAAACAATGGAAACTCCATGTAGAAATGTCAACAATGTAGGAAAAGACAGATTGCAACTCACCATAAAGAAGGCATGTTAAGTTGCAGACAGACACAATTAAAAGACACTTACAAAAAGCACTTCACTGCTGTCTTCATCAGTAAAAGAGAGACACACACCATTCATACACACAAGAAAACCTGCCTTATGCTCCCATGACAACCAACTCCAGCATCTCAGGCCAGAATGCAACTAACATGTAGGATACAAGCAGCATTCTGGAGCGGGCAGGGAAGGGGAAGGGACAGTAGTGAATGGATGGGGAGAGATGAACACTGCCTGTTTCAGTGTGCAGGGACTAGAATGGCAATAGGCACAACATCAAGAGGTTGTGTGGCTGGGAGGTGGGGAAAAAAGGAGCAGGAAAGGTGACAAGCAGGGTGCAACAGGCAGATCAACAGGATGGGAGATGAGAATGTGCAGGAGATGATAGGACAGAGTAGGTGGAAACTGTTTGGTAGAGGGAGTAGGGACAGTAGTTACTATAGATTGAGGTCGGGATAATTAGGGGAATGGAGAATGTGTTGTTACCGTAACTCTCATCTGCACAGTTCAGGAAAGCTGGTGGTGGAGGGAAGAATCCAGATGGTTCGAGTACTGAAGCAGCCACTGAAATCAAGTGTGTTACGTTCAGCCATATATTGTGCCACAGAGTGGTCAAGTTTGCTCTTGGGCAATGTTGTTGTAATTATTCTGTTGGCTAGGCTAACAGTAAGAGAACAAAAGTACCAAAGGGTCAAGACAGTGTCAAGCATTATAAACCTCTATAATTATGGCTTCACCCAGGATCCTCTGTGCTGACATTATGTACAATGAGCTCATGAAGCAGAGGAAAATTGTTTTAAATGAACAAGAATTACAGTTGCAACAGCCAAAAATATTGCAGCAAATAGTGACATCTGATCCAGTAGTTCATGTGACCTCATTGTATCATTCAACCTTTTGCACTGTTTTCATATATAAAGTGTGGTACTGAACATAATTTGTTTATGTTTAAAAAAGTGAGTTAATAATAAGTGTCAGTGAAATGTATTAGTGGAAATTCGTGTGATACTCTTCATTTTATGATAAAATTAATTCAGACTAGAGGAAGCTAATCATGAGATAGGGCAAAAATGTCATGAAAGTAATATTGTGTAGTTGAAACAGGCCAAGACAGAGATTAAGTAAAAAGGGTAGTAGTTATAGAAGGAGAATTACACTCAGATCTATAAAGAATATGATTTAATTTATTATGAGACAGGAGAACAGTTTAGGGAAGTTATTATAGACATAAGGTAGCTCAAGAAAGCTACAGAGTAGGAAACTGCTGCAGTAAGCAAACAAAGTTCAGGAACTCATTTAAGATTACATTTCGTAGCAACCATAAAATATGGATAAGGTAAGTGGATCAGGTGTGAATCTAGCAATACTGGAGCGGTGTGTGAGTAATATGACTGAACAAAAAGCAGAACTAAATACAGTACTGCCGTTAGGTACATATCACTCTACAGGACACTGAAATGGCAGAAAAGGAATTCAGGAAGATCTGCCAAGAAATGGTGAATAAGCATGAAGTTAGTGAAAAATCTGGCCTTCTTGTAGAGTTTTCTAGAAGAGTTTCAGTGGGAACTGGGAACAAATTTAGCTAAGCAACTTCCAAAATTTAAGACCAAAGATATCTTTCACCCAACTTTTTTGTGGGCTTTTAGAAAGTCCTTACCAAGAATGTAGATTTTGTTATTTAAAAGGAGAGGCAGCTGAGTGGACAACTTCACACACTGATGAGCTGAAATTGTGGGAGAATTTCAGTCACTAAGTGTGCAGGAAATTGAATTGTTAAATACACATCACTGCAACTAAATTGCTGAGGTTATTAAAGTGGACATAGAATTGCATTCAGTTGTATCAAAATACAGGGTGATCAAAGACATATGTACATCAAGAAGTATATATGTTCATGATATCTATTTGATTTGATAACCTACCACACACAACAACATGTGCCCAAAACAGCTACCCTGTTCAGTAACATATGCACGAACTCTTTTTACAATTTTGGAGTCACATTACATAGAACATTGACACTGATGTTAATTTCTGTTATACAAATTTTTGATTCCACCAATGTGTGGAGCCTGTTTTTATAGCTTCTTCCTTTAAGTCAGCTCTGCAGGAAGAAGTTTTGATGTGTTAAGCTGGGAGAACATGGGAGCCATAATTCTTTAGAGATAATTTTATCACCAAAAAGTTCACTTAAATGATAACTTTCATTAGATTTGTGACAAGTGATACTGTCCTACTGCAGCCACCAATAGCACTCACACACATTGAGAAGCCAAATAAGCTGTGTAATTAGGTCTTTTTTCACAATACTGTTCACTGCAGCTTCAAAGAAAATAGCATCCACTATTCAGTGAAAACATAGAAACCACACCAACTTTCTGACAGTGCATGGTGTTTTCATGAAAGATAGATTTTTGGTTGACCACATTCTTGTGGTTAGACTATTCACATATCCAGAAAGGTGAACCCATGTCTCATCAGTGAAGAAAATAATGTCCAGGTCTATGATTCCATGGCTGTTAAAAATGACCACACTATGTACATTACACTAGACAATTCTTTATCTGGCTCCAATCCCTGGTACACTATGCACATGATATGCATGAAATTTTAACTTCTGCTTCACTTTCTGAACACTATCATATGAAGTATAAGCCTCAACAAGTTGTCATATTTTTTGAAGGAGAATGCAGCATCACATTCAACTATACAATGCACTGGATAGATATGTAACCAAGTAGAACAGTTCATAATAGGAGGGCCTCTCCATGGTATACAGTCACTGTAAAGAAAAAACAGATGACTACTGTGTTACAGGCGTGAAACAAAGCATAGTATTATGGAGAGAGATTCTGAATGAAACGCATTTGGCTGTCAAGAGAGCAATGGCTCAGTACCAGATCTACACATATTATCAAAAGTACAATTGTACGGGATATCATGCAAAATTTTTTGCTAGGAAGGCCATAGTAAATTATCTTGGATGGAGGTTGGTTGGTTGGTTGTGATGGTGGTAAGTCCTTATGGGACCAAACTGCTGAGATGGTCAGTCCCTAAGCTTACACACTACTTAATCTAACTTAAACTAACTAACTAACTAACACTAAGGAAAATACACACACTCATGCCTGAGGGAGGACTTGAACCTTCGATGGGGGGAGCCACACGAACTGAGGCAAGATGCCTCAGACCGCGTGACTACCCCACGCAGCTGTTGGTTGGTTGTTGGAGTTAAAGGATCCAAACTGTGAAGTCGTCAGCCCCTTCATCCTGTATGTACTAAGCTAGAAATAATCCTCAAAGAAAGATACAAAAAGTTAATCATGGGAAGCCCAGTTGTAACCAGGATACAATAAGACAGAGAGAAAATCAAGGAGATGTAGGAGGGAAGAAAGAGGGGTAAGATGGGAGACCTGCTCTGCCCAGAATGCAGTTGGAGCACACCGTCTGCATCCAACCAGCACCACCTTGCCATCCATTACCCAAAGAAAATGAGCAGCACAAATCAGATGATAAAATTTTAGGAAAGACAACATTAAAAATGGCAAACATAAAAGAGAAAGGAGAATAAAAAGGTTGGAAGGGTAGAGGCCAGGCCAGACTACCAAGCAAGGGCCATAGAGAATCACCTCAGCCAGAGCAGGTGAGGAGTGCTCTTCCAACCCCTCAGGTTATCAGTGAGGTCTAATTGGCTAAACTCAGAGAGAGATGAGAAGAGACCATCCTTGCAGGTGAAAAACAAAACCATGTCAGCCACTTTGGCATCAACCACTAACACCTGAGGCATCTTGTCAGGAAGTTTAAGACATCACTACAAAGCAGCCAAATTTTGGTAGTCTAGTAGGATGTGGGCCACCATCAAGGGGCACCCCAGTGGCAGTAGGGTGGGTCCTCACATCTGGGAATGTGGCTGTGGGTCAACCAAATGTGGCCAATGCATAGCCAACAAAGGATGATGGTTTCTGTGGGAGATGCATGAAGGGAAATCTGCCACATGATCATGGGCTCCCTTATTGCCCTCTGTTTGGTGAGTCCAGGGCAGACCACCAATAGCATAGAGTCAACAGAAGGTCCAGTTCTGGAACTCTCATTTCCAAAATCAGCATCCCGGTAGCCAACTTTGCCAAGCAATCGGCATGATCATTCCCTGAGATCCAAACATGTTCAGCAGTCCAAACAAAGACAGCTGGCTGTCCAACTTGATGGATGTAGAAAGAATATACTAGATAGTTGTGGCTAATGGGTGATCTGAGTAGCACTGGTCTATAGCATGAAGGCCACTCATGGAGTTTCTGCAGATTAGAAGCATCTTGCTAGTTCAAGAATGAGCAAAGCTAAGGGCTTATTTGATGGCCACCAATTCAGCAGTGAATGCACCGCATCCATTCAGCAGGGAGCATAGTTCACTATACCTTGTACGCGTGTACGCAAAACCAGTTTATGAACAAACTGCTGAGCTGTCACTGTATACTACTTCCAAACCCAAAAGTACATCTTGGACAGCAAGGAACAGGTGGTCACACACCATGGACGCATCTGAATCTTTCAGTCCAAAAGATAAATTGAGACAGATCCAGTACTGGGTATGCACCGTGGAGGTGTACAGGATAGCTCATTGATGAGAGGTGACAGCAGGGCCAGTTGGAGTTAAGAGCAGAGACCCTGTAGCCTAACTGCACTTGTGACCCCAGTTCTGGGTCTTTACTTGGGGAGATGGATCTCCCTTCAACAGTAAAAGACAGTAGTTGGATATTTAGGGGAACTGTGTATGTGTACAGCTTAACTGAGTAGCTTTTACTGGTACCTGATCTGTAGTTGAGGGCCCCAGCCTACACAAGTATCCTATTCACAGGGCTAGCTCTAAAGACTCCCACTGGAAGTTGGATCCCACAGAGGTATCTTGGGTCTGGTGACTGCAATGCTGAGGGTGATGCCAAAGTATAACCCAGACTCCCATAATCAGGACAGGTCACGATTTGGGCTTTGTAAAGCTGCAGAAGGGTAGACTGGTCTGCACCTCAGATGGTGTTACTGAGGCAGTGAAGTGTATAAAGATGTAGCCAGCAGCTTTGCTAAAGAGTATATATATTAATGATATAACACAGGCACAAATCTCAAAATTAGTGAGCTGAACTAATGATACATTATTTATCGGCTAGCACTATACTGAGCAGCTATCAATCCAAAGCAATAAAGAGAACTTTGAAATGATCACAGAATATCAAACAATGAATAAAATTGCCCTGGATAAGGACAACACCTAATAATAATTTTATTGTTAAATTATTGTACTACTCATATTGAATCACTTTCTACAGCTGAAAATCTGATAAGTTGTTAGGTCCTTTGATGAATATCTCACATGGAAAGAGCATACGATTCTACATCTGTAAAAAAGTTACTTGTAATATTTCCTTACTGAAAGATCTTGCAAATATACTGTCCCTCCCCTTCTCTTTAAAAAGTGTACTGTGGTTTAATCTACTCACATTTGCAATATGGTATTGAGATTTGGGGTGATATACTCACAGTCTACATGGACATGGTTTTCAGGCTTCAAAAGACAGCCGTTAGGATAATTGCTAATATAAGCAAATGCTGGACAGAGTCATAGGTTATCCCCGATGTTATTCAATCTGTATATTGAGCAAGCAGTAAAGTAAATGAAAGAAAAATTTGGAGTAGGAATTAAAATACATGAAGAAGAAATAAAAACTTTGAGGTTCACCAATGACTTAATTCTGTCAGACAGCAAAGGACCTGGACAAGCAGTTGAATGGAATGGACAGTGTCTTGGAAGGAGGATATAAGATGAACACCAACAAAAGCAAAATGAGGATAATGGAATGTAGTTGAATTAAATCAGGTGATGCCGAGGGAATTAGATTAGGAAATGAGACACTTAATGTAGTGGATGAGTTTTGTTATTCAGGGAGCAAAATAGCTGATGGTCAAAGTAGAGAGGATATAAAATGTAGACTGGCAATGACAAGGCAAGCGTTTCTGAAGAAGAGAAATTTGTTGACATCGAGTGTAGGTTTAAGTGTAAGGAAGTCGTTTCTGAAAATGGAGTGTAGCCATGTATGGAAGTGAAACGTGGACGAGAATAGAAGCTTTCGAAATGTGGTGCTAGAGAAGAATGCTGAAGATTAGATGGGAAGATCACATAACTAATGAGAAAGTATTAAATAGAATTGGGAAGGGAAATTTGTGGCACAACTTGACTAAGAGAAGGGATCGATTGGTAGGACATGTTCCAAGGCATCAAGGGATCACCAATTTAGCACTGAAGGGCAGCATGGAGGGTAAAAATTGTAGAGGGAGACCAAGAGATGAATACATTAAGCAGATTCAGAAGGATGTGGGTTGCAGTAGGTACTGGGAGATGAAGAAGCTTGCACAGGATAAAGTAGCATGGAGAGCTGCATCAAACCAGTTTCAGGACTGAAGACCACAACAACAACAACAACAACAACAACACGCAAATGCCAGTCCTCCAGGGACTACGTCAAAAACTATAATTTACTGACTGTGGATTCATTGTATGTTCTTAAGACTATAATGTTTGTGAAAGAGAGTGATGAAATAAATGTAAGGAGAAGAGACATTCATAATTACAATACAAAAACCAGATGTGACTATCATAGGATACTCACTAAAAAAAGAGCTACAGGTCTCAGTCCCTTTGAAATTACAAGACAATTCTACAGTAAGTTGCCAAATAATATAAGGCAGCTCCATAGCAATCTTTTTAAGGGCATGCTGAAACATTTGTTAATTTAAAGTTGTTTATAATCATTTGAAGAATTCTAGGTTGCAATTCAGATAGTTCTACATTTATATGCCAGAGAATACAGTGATAGTAAATGTTGCTGTATATATTAATTACACATATGACATAATATTATTATAAAAGCACTAAAAATGATGATGTCTGAGACTGTGGAGTTAATATGGACAAACAAATATTATTATTATTATTTTGGTGAAGATGGGGAATCTACATCAGCCAGGCATTGATCGTCAACGTAAATTTCTGGTTGTGGATGTACAGTATGATGGAGACAGAGAGGGAATGACCCTAATCTTGGTGGCTGAAATCTAAAACCTGTAGGTGAGGGCCAATCACTGTGCCTTTCGAATGGTGCTCTCCACTCTGCATACAGCAAGATCGATGCTAAAGACCTCAACTGCTGCTAGACCACTGATCGCCACTAGAATACACTTAATGGCACTGTGGGACACCATTCTCTTGACTATGGGGTTACTGTGGGAAGCACCAACTTTAGCCCAGGAAGTATTGTACACCAGAATTGCTGGATAAAAATCTGAAGTGAGCCTCTGAAACTCAACTCGTGTAAGTTAGTGAGGATGTGGTGTCACCTTGTGAGGTCATAAGCCTTTCATAGATGAAATAAGACAGCAATAACCTGTTGACATCAGTCAGAAGCTGTCTGGATGGCAGACTACAGGCAAACCAAATTATCAGCAATGGAACAGCCTTGTTGAAAATCACCCTGGCATGGAGGCAGAAGGCCCCAAGACTCTGAGCCAAGACAGCTGACCACGCTTTTCAGGCAATGAATTGAACTCAAAGGCCAAAATGAAGACACTGGTAGCAACCCTATTCCTCCTTTTGGTCCCCTATAGACACGATGGACAAAGGGTACACCATGTTGCTCTAAGTTGGCATATAGCCCATGATCAGAGCGCAAGAGATGTCAAGATGGAAAATGCCTTTAAACATGTTTAGATTACATGGGCCAACAATGGAAATTTTTTTTGCTGAAAATACCTTCTTATAATGTTTTTAGGGTAGGAAATCCAAATATTATACTTAAAAAACTGTATCACCCACCGTTTCTTCAAACTTTATAGTTAAATTTATTAAGTCAAGCGATTTGTTAAAGAATTTAACAGCTTTTATACAATTAAAATAATTTAAAAAGGAGGTATAATGAATGTAGATTATGTTGGTAGTGCTGCTGAAAAAAATTTGCTGAAAAAAGGTTGATTCTATTTTTGTGTTAACAGATACTGTTTTGTTTACTGTCAATGTAACCTCTCTCCCCTGTTTCCTGTACATGTGCTAAGTACAATGTCTAATCACAGTTTTAAAAACCATTGCCTGAAAAGCATGGTCAGCTGTCTTGGCTCTGAGTCTTAGGGCCTTCTGCCTCCATGCCAGGGTGGTTTTTGTTATATTTGTGGTGAATTTGTAATTAAAAAAACACCAAAGAAACATTACAGACTTTGTGAAAAAGGTTTATCTATCATACTTTAGATCTGGTGACCAAGATAAATCTGGGGCACTGCATAAGG
This sequence comes from Schistocerca piceifrons, assembly GCF_021461385.2. Lineage (NCBI taxonomy): Eukaryota > Metazoa > Arthropoda > Insecta > Orthoptera > Acrididae > Schistocerca > Schistocerca piceifrons. Next base: position 74,332,662 of record NC_060146.1, read on the forward strand.
TATGTTATGAGTATTGAAGATCTGAGAAAATGGTCCAAACAGGAGACAAACACCTTTAGCTTTGCTGTTCCTATGATGTGGAGGGAGCCAAGAAATCATTCCAATGATTGCTACTTTTACAGTGTTGATATTACTGGTCATAATTCGAAAAACAAGGAGGTAATAAGCTACCTTAACCTTCCATCCGCCATCTGACCAGTAGGGCATGGTGTCAATTAGCCAGTTCCTGAACCCCCAGATGATTTAAGTTCTATTCCAACAGAAGTATTTTCTCGTGTACAATCTGATTTAGATGAACGAGATGATGATGAAGTCCATTGTAATACAGAAAGTCTAGAGTCCAAATTGTTTACTCAGACCGAACTTAACAATTTGGTTAGGGATCTGGGATTAACGAAAGAAAAAGCTGAATTCCTTGGCTCCAGATTAACAGGAAAGAACTTATTGGCAGTTGGAACCAGGATATACATGTATAGAAAGAGAGAGAGCAGCAATTTTCCAAGTTTTTTCAACAAGAAGGTGATTTATTGTACTGCTCAGACACTGCTGGTCTGATGAATGAGTTTGGTATTGAATATAAAATGGAAGGCTGGTGGCTGTTTATTGATTCATCCAAAACCAGTTTAAAGGCTTTTATTACACAATGGTAAAATTTATGCATATATAATTGTTGAACATTCTATACATATGAAAGAAAGCTATGAAAACCTGGAAATAGTGCTAAATAAAATAGGCTATTCTGCTTATGGTTGGATGATGCGTGGCGATCTAAAAGTAACATGCATGCTCCTTGATCAGCAAGGTGGCTTTACCAAATTTCCATGTTTCTTATGTGAATGGGGCAGTAGGGTTATGGATCAACACTGGTGTAGAAAGGACTGGCCTGTGAGGGAGTCTTTAAAACCTGGTGAGAAGAAAATTCTACACAAAAACCTTGTAGATCCAAAAACCTTACTCCTACCACCTCTACATATAAAGTTAGGCCTAATGAAACAGTTTGTCAAGGCTTTGCCTAAAGATGGACCATGCTTTAAGTATCTCTGCCAAAAGTTTCCACACCTTTCAGAAGCTAAACTAAAAGAAAGCATCTTTGTCAGACCCGACATTAGAAAATTGACGTTTGATGTTAACTTTGAATCCACAGTGACCTAAAATAAGAAGCATGGGTATCATTCAATCAAGTTGTTACGAAGTTCTTAGGACATGAAAGACCCAAAATATGTTTCTATTATAGCTACAATGTTAGAGAAGTTTAAAACTTTAGAATGTTTAATGACTCTGAAAGTTCACTTTTTGACAGTCAGCTTGATTACTTCCCGGACAACATGGGAGATGTTAGCGAGGAGCAAAGAGAGCGTTTTCACCAGGACATTAAAGTGATTGAAAAACGCTGCCAAGACCATTGGAATACCAGCATAATGGGGGACTACTGTTAATCACTTCACCAAGAAGTTGAGCAAGTGAGTCATCATAGAAAAAGCTACACAAGAAGCTTCAAAGAAATAGGAGAAAGAAAATACAAACCAATTCCAGCTGACAACTGAAACCTCTATTAACACATATCATTGTTATGTTGTAACAAAGTATTGCGTTAATTTCCCCATTTACTGTATAGCGTAGGAATTTTATAATATATAATTAAAGGCATATTGCTCGAAAACTAGGGGTTATACTGAAGTCTAGGTTTGGATTCAGCTCACAAAAATCTATGAAGTAGTTTTTCACAATTTTTCGTTCACTTATGTTATTAATGGGATATGACAGTCACCAGTGTTAGCCAGGTTGTCACAAGCAAGCAAAGCCTGTGACTGGACAGGGAATGCTGTTTTAACAAAACTGAAACCCTTTTCATTCTGGAAAGGACTATAGCTGCCTCAAACTTTTCCTCTACAGTCTTCACAAATAGTTAACACTATGACCAAAAAAGAATCCATCTATCCTTGTACAAACCATGCATTGTGGGGGGAGCTTTTCCTCTGCTTGTTCCTTAGCCCTACATTCCTCCCATGGAGCAGCCAGGGAAGGGAACTTTTGGGGTCATACCTCCATGTGCAACAAAATCTTTTCTTCTGAAGAGGAGAAAGCTTCATCCATTTCATATGCAAGTCATGTGCCATGGTGCCACCGACTCTGAACAGGGACACACTCCACATGCACCACCCATCCTCAGCAATGCCTATCTGGCCAGTAAACTGTTGCTCAGAGCTCTCATGTCGCATTCACAATGGGAACATTCTCCTTGGTATACATGGAGAATTTTCAGCTCAGGCACCAATGTTGTTCCTGCATGGTCAGGAGGCTACCACCATGCAAGTATTTGATGGTCTCCTCCAACAATGGAATGGCTGCCATGCTGTGTTTTCGGCATATTACCTTATTAAAGGTCAAGTGTGCAAAGGGAGGGTGGGTGGGTGGGGGAAGGGTGCAAAGGGTGGGTGGGTGGGGGAAGGGTGCAAAGGGTGGGTGGGTGGGGGAAGGGTGCAAAGGTGGGAGTGACTTGCCACCACTTTTCCAAAATCTTCAGGAATATGATTAGTACAAGGAAGGTTGCCCAAAGTGAAATGGAAAACTAAGGTCTGAAATTGTGTACCAGGTCCAAGTCAGAACTACATGAGAAAGACCATCCAGTGGAAAGGCAGAGGGGGGAGAGGGATAGTGTCAGTATAAGCTTGCAGTACAGAAAGGGAAGCAGTGCTGCAAAGGCTAGAGCCCCACAGTAATCAAATCAAGCACTTATTCACAAAAAAGTTATAAGCCCCCACAAGAGGGAGGGGTGTGGAGGGGGGGGGGGGGTTCTCACACTGTTGTTCCAAATACGTAATGTTATATCCCATTAAACTAAGAACCTCTACCAATGTGGTAAGTTATTTAAAGGATTACAAACAAAGGATACTAGATAATTATTATGGTTTGCATTTTGCTAGCAATAATTTAAATGAATTTTTGATGTGGGAAGGTGCATGTCAGATGCCATTAATATTTATACATAAGACCCCAAGTCATACCCTGTTAAAGACTATATGAAAAATTGACCGTTTTTGACATGGTATGCAAGTAAATGGTTGATACCCGAGTTTCCAGTAGTTTTAAATAAGTTAGTTCATTATTTAAACCATAGTAGTATTAAATGGAAGCTTTATGTGAATACCTTTGTTAAAATTGTATAAATGGACTGATAGTAGAAATCAAACAGAAAATATTCAGGAGCACATTAATCATTACTAATTAAAAAATCAAAAAGTATCTCCAATAAACTACAGCAGTATCATTTGAAAGTGTAACAACTGATTATAAAATAAATGATGTGATTTTGGCTGAAGACCAACATCCAAGTCCAAATACAAAGAAATCACTTTTGATGGTTCTTATTGAAAAATGGACATACCATGTTCGATAGCAGCATTTTTAGGGCATGCTTTAGGTATAGAGGATAAAGTGTTTAAGTATGCTGACATTTTGAGAAGATTCAAACGAAATTTCAACTTTTTGGAGGAAGGCTAGTACATTACATTCATAACTTTTTCCCAGAATTGACTGGCTGGGTTTGTAATATTTTTGGTAGGGTAGCTGCAAGCTTGTTAATGGGAAAAAATGTTTTACTTCGAAAGAAATGCATTTGGTTGCACTTTTATATCTCTTGTTACTTCTTTTTTTCCAGGGTGATAAGTAAAGTAAAGTAAGGTGATCTAACTAAATCTATTACATATAAAACAATTATTTCAAGATCTGGAGAGATGGTTACTGAAGAAACAGCATAGTCTACACTGTCTTGCAATAACAGGGTGTTTGTGGCCTGTGGTGTGAACCATTGGCTTCGTTCCATAAGACTACAGCCTTACATGAAACACAACCAGGGTGGGATCCTGGGCTGGGGACAGAAAGACACATCATGATGGACAAGAGAGGGGAGCAAATAAATGACCATTTAATGCAGTAATGCTGCTAATGTTATGATTAACATTGATGGTGTACTAAAATATTTTTAGCAAATATCTTTCTAGTAAGAATACAGAACATTACGTAAGACAGGATACAATGAAATATACAAAATTAGCAGAATGAGCACAGGATTTGAGAACCAGTGGAAGTAAGTCTAAACAAAGAAATGTGAGAAAGGCAACCAGACAGCTTTTACCCACAGCACTGGAACAGCGACGTCTAAGTAAGTTGTAAAGGAAGTTTCAGACTGCCCTGAAGTCAAGGATAGATTTGCGCAAAAAATAAATAAATAAATAAATAAATAAATAAATATATTTGTTTGTTATGAAAAGAGCGGTGTACCCAATTATATGCAGTATGGTAGGAGAAAGGGTAAAAGGAGTGAATATACCAGGAAAGGTGGACCAATGCCTGCTTCTGCTTTGACGAGTAGTGGATGTGCATAGAGGGTGTGGTACAGCAGGGCACCACCTCAAAACAATTGAAGGATGAAGGTATGGAAATGGAATGGTGAGGCCTGAAAAGTGTGTCTAATGACATGCAAAAATGGGATGTTTCATCCAAAATAGTAATTGTAGTTTTGAGGCTTATCACAGTGATTTGTGATAAGGATAGTTTGAACTGCTGCATGTAATGACTGAAAATTATCTAGTAAGAGGTTGCAATCTATCATCATAAAACAGGTGCAAGAAACAACTTGTGACTGTAAGCTGTCAAGTGCATTAAAAAATTGCAACGCCACGAAAGTAGCTTATAGTCTAATGACTTGACAACATAGGGAGACAAATACAGGGCATTATTTCAGTTGAACAAGTATGGCCATTTATGATTTGATCTGGTGTTTGTCTGAAGAGATTTATGCACACGGCAGGAAATGTTATCATAAAACTGAATAGGCACCGAGATCTTCTTCTTTTTTAATATAACTTTAGTTATGTGAAAACAGAGAAACAGTTGACAGGCAACAGTAGAATGTAGTAAAGGAGCGAGAGCACAAAGGATGGGAGAGTGTGAAGAGGGACAATAATGTGCAGGAGCAAGAGTGATAGGAATAAAGGGGCAAGAGAATGGAGTCCATAATCAGAGTAAGAAAAGGAGGAGGCACAGTGAAGAAAAGGAGTGGAAATGGGTTGATAGAAAGTGGTGACTCAGGGCTGCAAGAAAGTCATTGAGCACAGACGAAAAAGAACTGCTCATCTAAAAAATGCTTGTAATTAAGAGCATTAAGCACAGAAGCAGAAGATACTGCTGAACTTCTACTTACATATGCCTTCTTTAAATGCAACCAATTATGAAATCCTGTATTCATTTCATTAAAATCAAAAGGAAATATTTTGATAATATAGGTAGCAAAACATACTTTGTAGATGGCTTGATGAATAGGTCGGTTATGAAGGGCATCTGCAGCATTGACATCTGCACCAGATTCTAAAAGCAGTTGCGCACAGGCTACTGAATTAAGCTCACAAGCTGAAAAAAAAAAGACAATACATTTACAAGGTTAAAACCTACAAAGTACGTACATGAATACTGCATTCTAATAGATAACTGCAAAATTTTTTAATGTAGTCACAACAAAATATGAATATAGAAATAGTTTTCTAGTGTCTCTCAAACACACACATTGCGCAGGTGAATTTGGTCACCGAGACATCAATAAGAGTTCTCTAGAATGCTCCTCAAACCACTGTCGCACAGTTCTGGCTCTGAGACATGGACAATTATACTGCTGAAAGATGACACTGCTGTCTGGCAAGACAACAAGCATGAATAGATGCAGGTGGTTCACAGCTGTCAGTGTGTCTTCAATTACTAGCATAGGTCCCATGGAAGTTCATGAGAACCTCTCTCATAGCATAATACTGCTCCCACAAGCATGTATCCATGGTGCACTGCACATTTCAAGTCAGCATTCACCTCGATGATGGTGTTTGTGGAGACAACCATTGACTTAGTGCAGCAAAATGTGATTCGCCCAAAGTGCCAAATGCTTGCATTTATTGACAATTGAATCCTGATGGTCCCATGCCCACTGCATTCGTAATTGGCTATGTTGTTGTCTCAACATGCGAACACACAGGGGTCATCTGTTGCAGAGCTCCATGTTCAACGTGTACAATGAATGTTGTGGTCAGAAACACTTATGCATGCACCAGCATTGTGCTCTTTTGGCAGAGAGGCCACAGACCACCATCTGTCCTACATTATAGAGCAGACAAGCCTCTGAACCCCACATTCTGAAGAGTTGTGGATGTCTAACCATTTACCAACTAGTGGTAGTTTCACTATCCTACCCCTTTTTGTAGATACTATAGTAGCATGTGAATATTCAACCAACTTCACTCTTTGTGAGATACTCATTCACAGTCTCTGTGTAATAGTAATCTGTCCTTTGTCAAAGTCACTTATCTCAATAGATTTCCCCATTTGCAGCTCATATCTGCTAGAGTGATCCCCTATCTGTTTGCTCTGCTTATGTACATCTTCATACGTTTGTTGACATGTCATGTACCCAAAACACCACCAGACAGCATCTGATATCGTGCTCTGTGGTCATAATGTTTTGGCTGATCAGTATACATTCTATGAGAAGTAGTATGGAACTTCAGAAATATGAATGTCATAGGGAAGGTAGAAAATCTACAAACATTTAGTGAGGGTCAGTGATATGGAAAGTAAGGACTTCTGATCCAGAAAATATAGGGTAGCATCAACAACAGCATAAAACTGTTGTATTATTTGGTTAAATTTTCCATAGACAACCTGAATAAATATTTTATCAAAACAATGTGGAACAATTCTGTTTACAGGATATGTACACGTGACCAGTGTTAACATTAATAAACACATTTTTCATCCTACTAATAGTCAAGGCTTTTTTTACTGGCTACCAGTTTTTAAGTAGAAATAAGTCAGTGGAATGGCAGGAGTTATCCAGGAGAAAAGATCTGTAGTTAGATTTAAAACTAGCTCTGTTATCTGTGTCTTTGTATGTTATTGGACAAATGAGTAAAAATTTTTGTTGCTGATTAATGGGTAATGAAGGCCATTTTTCCTCTAGTGTTGTAGGTATAGACATCAGTGTTGTGCTCAAAATGTGATATAATGTTTATGATGAATTTCATTAGAGAACGTATGTACTGTGAAGCAACAGTTAAATTGTCTAGCTCCTTAAAGAGGCACCTACATGATGTCAGTGGGTGAATACCACTTTATTATTATTATTATTATTATTATTATTATTATTATTATTATTATTATTATTATTATTATTATTATTATTATTATTATTATTATTATTATTATTATTATTATTATTATTATTTCTTTACTTTCTCAGACGTTAAGTCTGGTTAAAAATGGGACGTGACGCGGACCTTGATCAAGCGTCACTTCCATTTAACTGTACGGTATATGTTATATTGCATTTAGGAACTTTCGGGTAATTGAACATGTATCAATAATTACGGGTTTCTGTAAATGTATATATAAGTTTGGATGTAGCTGTATTGTATTGATGTACTGGTGGATATTGTGTGGTATGACTCCTGTAGTTGATAGTATAATTGGTATAATGTCAACTTTATTCTGATGCCACATGTCCTTCAACTTCCTCAGCCAGTTGGATGTATTTTTCAATTTTTTCTCCTGTTTTCTTTTGTATATTTGTTGTATTGGGTATGTATATTTCGATTAGTTGTGTTAATTTCTTCTTTTTATTGGTGAGTATGATGTCAGGTTTGTTATGTGGTGGTGTTTTATCTGTTGTAATGGTTCTGTTCCAGTATAATTTGTATTCATCATTCTCCAGTACATTTTGTGGTGCAAACTTGTATGTGGGAACGTGTTGTTTTATAAGTTTATGTTGTAAGGCAAGCTGTTGATGTATTATTTTTGCTACATTGTCATGTCTTCTGGGGTATTCTGTATTTGCTAGTATTGTACATCCACTTGTGATGTGATCTACTGTTTCTATTTGTTGTTTACAAAGTCTGCATTTATCTGTTGTGGTATTGGGATCTTTAATAATATGCTTGCTGTAATATCTGGTGTTTATTGTTTGATCCTGTATTGCAATCATGAATCGTTCCATCTCACTGTATATATTGCCTTTTCTTTGCCATGTGTTGGATGTGTCTTGATCGATGTGTGGCTGTGTTAGATGATACGGGTGCTTGCCATGTAGTGTTTTCTTTTTCAAATTTACTTTCTTCGTATCTGTTGATGTTATGTGATCTAAAGGGTTGTAGAAGTGGTTATGAAATTGCAGTGGTGTAGCCGATGTATTTATATGAGTGATTGCTTTGTGTATTTTGCTAGTGTCTGCTCATTCTAGAAAGAATTTTCTTAAATTGTCTACCTGTCCATAATGTAGGTTTTTTATGTCGATAAATCCCCTTCCTCCTTCCTTTCTGCTTAATGTGAATCTTTCTGTTGCTGAATGTATGTGATGTATTCTATATTTGTGGCATTGTGATCGTGTAAGTGTATTGAGTGCTTCTGGGTCTGTGTTACTCCATTTCACTACTCCAAATGAGTAGGTCAATATTGGTATAGCATAAGTATTTATAGCTTTTGTCTTGTTTCTTGCTGTCAATTCTGTTTTCAGTATTTTTGTTAGTCTTTGTCTATATTTTTCTTTTAGTTCTTCTTTGATATTTGTATTATCTATTCCTATTTTTTGTCTGTATCCTAGATATTTATAGGCATCTGTTTTTTCCATCGCTTCTATGCAGTCGCTGTGGTTATCCAACATGTAATCTTCTTGTTTAGTATGTTTTCCCTTGACTATGCTATTTTTCTTACATTTGTCTGTTCCAAACGCCATACTTATATCATTGCTGAATACTTCTGTTATCTTTAGTAATTGGTTGAGTTGTTGATTTGTTGCTGCCAGTAGTTTTAGATCATCCACGTAAAGCAAATGTGTGATTTTGTGTGGGTATGTTCCAGTAATATTGTATCCATAATTTGTATTATTTAGCATGTTGGATAGTGGGTTTAGAGCAAGGCAGAACCAGAAAGGACTTAATGAATCTCCTTGGTATATTCCACGCATGATCTGTATTGGCTGTGATGTGTTATTATTTGAATTTGTTTGGATATTAAGTGTGGTTATCCAGTTTTTCATTACTATGTTTAGGAACTGTATCAATTTAGGATCTAGTTTATATATTTCCAATATTTGTGGTAACCATGAGTGGGGTACACTATCAAAAGCTTTTTGGTAATCTATGTATGCATAGTGTAGTGACCTTTGTTTAGTTTTAGCTTGATATGTCACCTCTGCATCTATTATCAGTTGCTCTTTACATCCTCGTGCTCCTTTGCAGCAGCCTTTTTGTTGTTCATTTATAATTTTGTTCTGTGTTGTGTCATTAATTTCTGTGTAATGACTGAAGTTAATATTTTGTATATTGTTGGTAGGCAGGTTATGGGGCGATATTTAACTGGGTTTGCTGTGTCTGCTTGATCTTTAGGTTTCAGGTACGTTATTCCATGTGTAAGTGTATCAGGGAATGTGTATGGGTCTGCAATGTAACTGTTAAATAATTTAGTTAGATGTGAATGTGTTGAGGTGAACTTCTTTAACCAGAAATTTGCTATTTTGTCATTTCCAGGAGCTTTCCAATTGTGAGTAGAATTAATTGCTTGGGTGACTTCATGTTGCAAAATTATCACTTCAGGCATTTGTGGTATCATCTTGTATGTGTCTGTTTCTGCTTGTATCCACCGTGCATGCCTGTTATGTTGTACCGGGTTTGACCATATGTTGCTCCAGAAGTGTTCCATATCTGTTATGTTTGGTGGATTGTTTATTTTAATGTGTGTGTTATCTATTGTCTGGTAAAATTTCTTTTGGTTTGTGTTGAATGTTTGGTTTTGTTTCCTTCTATTTTCACTTTTTTTGTATCTTCTGAGTCGTTTGGCTAATGCTTGTAATTTCTGCTTCTTTTCATCTAATTGCTCTGTCGCTTCTTGTGAGATTTTACCTAACCTTTTTCGTTTTTTTTCCGAGATTTCATTTCTTATAAATTGTGTTAGCTGTCCGATGTCTTTTCTCAGTTTTTCTATTTTGATCTGTAGCCTGTGTTGCCATGCTGGTTTTGTGGTTTTCTTCTGTGTGTTGGTTGGTTCTGATCTCTGCCTAGTGTGTATATTTAGTGTAGTGAGTGCTCCTATATAAACCAGTAGTTGTAACTCTTCCATAGTTGTATTTTCATTTTTTTTGTTGTGTATGACTGTGTTGATAGTTTTTATTGTTGTTTCGACTTGTGGGTTATTTGGTGGTCTACGCAAGAATGGTCTAATGTCTGTATTTGTGTCTTTGTATTCTATATATGTTAGCTGAAATTTTTCTTCTATATCTAACATCTGTGTCACTTCGTGTTCTATTTGTGCTTGTTCTGGTGGCTGTCTTAAGATTTCGTTTTCCTCTGATTGTTTAATTGGTGCATGTTGTTCTTTGTTTGTTTGCTCTGGGATGTTTGAGTCCATTACTGTATTTTCTTCTTCTTCTGATTGCACATTTTGTTCCAGTATTTGTTGTACTTGATGTTTGATGTTTTCTAATTCTGACTGAGGTATCCTGTTATTTTTTATTATTACACAGATCTGATCAGCTAATCGTTGTTCTGTTAAAAATTTTAATTCTGGGTATCTGGTAATAAATGTTGTGTATACTTGTGATCTGTATCCAGTTGTGTTGGTTCCTAGGTTTGTTGCTTGGTAATAACAGAACATGAGGTGTCGATTAACTTCATCTGACCATCTCATCCTCTGTCTTTGTTTTCCTTCTAGGGTGGTTGCAGGAAGCATATCCTGCAAAACACCTCTATTTGGATTTAAATCATTTTCCAGTTGGCTAGCAGTGTCGTTACCATTGTGGGCGGGCATAGGGTTCAAGCGTCGTCCCCGACCATGACGGCGCTTGTCCGAGGCTTCTTTAGTTCTGTCCTGAACCAACTAATCACAGTAAAAGGGGGGTTAGCCCTATTGGTGGTTTGTTCTTTTCGTCGCCTTTTACGACTGGCAGAACATACCGGAGGCCGATTCTTTTCCCGGTCCTCCACGGGGTTTATTATTATTATTATTATTATTATTATTATTATTATTATTATTATTATTATTATTATTATTATTATTATTATTATTATTATTATTATTCACTTTTGTGCAATCAATGCATTGTCAGTGATGAGTTACCACAGAAAAAGTATTCAGCAAGACATCATTGTGTGGAATACTGCTAAATATGTCAGGTGGTTAATATTTTTGTTTCCAAGATTAGCAATAATACAAACAGCAAAAGTAGCTGACCTTATTTGTTTCAGAAGCTCAGTAATATACTGCATCTAGTGCAAGTTTTCATCAACATGTACACCCAAGAATTTGGAGAATTGCACCATATTTACTGACTGCTGTTCGTATGCTAAATCAATCTTCGGTATAACTATTTGTTGTGTAGAAATGAATATAGCTTTTTTTCAAAATTTGATTTATATATCTCTAATGGTATTTACTGTAACAGTAGTATCATCTGCAAAAATACCAATTTTACCTGTAGAATATTAAATGTGTCATTCACACATAGAAGGAATAGGAGTGAATTGTACCCTATGGGACTCACTCTGTGATTTCTCCCTAGTCGTTAAAATTTTCTATTCTTTCAACATTGTTTGAATTATTCACACAAACACCATGGACAAACAGAAAATACCGAAAGGCAATATTTTATTATTTCAGGCTTGTAATATTTAGTGGTTGAATGTGTAAGTAACATTCTCAGTTGAGCAATCCTTCTGGAATCCAAACTGTGATTGGCTAAGTGAGTTGTTTGTACTTAAATGTAAGACTAGTCTTGAGTGCATTACTTTTTCTAATATTCTGGAAGATGATGTCAGTAAGGAAGTTGGACAAAAATTATTAAATTCTCTGTGGCAGTGATGCATTATATCCATCACTAAGGACATAACTTATTAAATTACAACAATGTTTCGGAAGAGTCTATGAAATTCCATCAACACAACATGAGCTGTTGTGTCTTAGAATGTTTATTATTCTATTAATTTCAGTGAAGCATGTTGTGTTACTTCTATTTGCTTAAAGTTTTGTGGAATGATACTTTTATACATTCCCTTGCTTCTTCATCTGAACAATTTAATTCTATGTTTGCTGCTACATTTAGAAAGTTAATGTTAAAATGCTTGAAACTTGTCAACTATCAGTCACAATAGCACCTTTGAGTTTAACTGATATGAGATCTTGTACAATGACTAGCTGTTATGTCACGTGTTTGATGATACTCCATGTAAAACCTTCTGACATAAAACTATGTGCTGGACCATAACTCAAAGTTGAGACCTTTGCCTTGTGTGGGCAAGTGCTCTACCAGCTAAGCTACCCATATGTGACTCATGACCCATCCTTGCAGCTTTATGTCTGCCAGTATCTCATCTTGTACTTTCCAGTAAACTTCAACTGGTAACCACAAAGTCATAAGAGAAGATATACCTGGAAAGTCTAGATACATGGGTAGATACCAGCTGGATTACATCATGGTCAGATAGATTCCAAAATTGGATATAACATTATAAAGCATTCTGAGAAGCTGAGAGACTGAACACGTTTCAGTAACGATGAAGAGTAACTTAAAAACAAAGGGAACTGTTAGAAAGAATCAAACTGAAAATAAATTGTGTACTGAAGTAGTCTAAAGTTATATATACTGTGATATACTGTGAGGAACACCATAGTATGCAGTACAATAAAGAATGGATGAACATCTCTAAATATCACAGAAGTTGGACAGATTGATGCAGGTACAAGCAAGGTAACTGAAGAAAGCTTGAGGTAACAGAAGAAATACTTCGCTTATCAATGGAAGAAGGAACTACAAAGACATGAACACAGCAATAAAAGTAACTTAAGAATGACAAAACTGGAAGTGTCATGAAAGTAAAGTTAAATGGCTGCAGGAAAAGTGAGTGTACAACATGAATTCCATTGTTAAACGCAGAGGAAAGAATAACATGAGAGAAGAAGAATTTAGAATAAGTAAGGATGACTCAGGGAAGTTTAATGGTTTTGGAAGATACATGGTCCAATAAGACTGATAGCATAGCAAACATTCCTTCAGAATTTTTAAATTCATGGGGGTAAGTGGTAATCAAATGACTTCAGTTTGGTGTGTAGAATTTCTGAGACTGGAGGCATACCACTACCTTCATGACACCATGTGTATGTAAAAACTGTCATACAATCTGTTCAACAACTCATGAATGAAAGTTGCTGACAAGAATAATATACAGAAGAATGAGAAAAAACTAACGAACTGTTAGAAGTTGATCAGTTTGGCTTTCAGAAAGGTAAGAGGACTAGAAAGGTCATAATGAAGTTGCATTTGATAACGAAAGCAAGACTTAAACATCAGAAAACATTTACATAGGATTTGTCATCCCAAAGAAAGTGCTTGACAATGCACTAATATTCCAAATTCTCTGGAAAATATGTAACAAATAGAACTATTTTGGACAAAATAATTTAATTGGATTGATAAGAAATCTACTCACCAAGCAGAGCAGAACACACACATAAAAGAAGATTGTAATAAGGCAAGCTTCCAGATCCAGTGGCTCCTCCTCCAGGCAGAAGGGCTGAAGGAGAAGGAAGAGGGGTGGAGGAGGACTGGAGAGGTCTAGAGAAAGGGATAGATTTTGGGAAAGTCACCCAGAACTGCTGGCCAGGGGAGACTTACCGCACTGTACGAGATTCGAAAACCTGAGAGCTCAAATGTGGGAGACATTGTAGTAAGCAAGACACAGATTACGGCAAAAACATCATGCATGAAGACTGAAAAGCTACATGAAATGTACGTAACAGAGGTGGGAGGGGTTATTTAAAAACACACAGGTAGGATACTGAAAGATGTTGTTGTTGTTGTCTTCAGTCCTGAGACTGGTTTGATGCAGCTCTCCATGCTACTCTATCCTGTGCAAGTTTCTTCATCTCCCAGAACCTACTGAAGCCTACATCCCTCTCAATCTGCTTAGTGTATTCATCTATTGGTCTCCCTCTGCGATTTTTACCCTCCACACTGCCCTCCAGTAATAAATTGGTGATCCCTTGATGCCTCAGAACATGTCCTACTAACCGATCCCTTCTTCTAGTCAAGTTGTGCCACAAACTACTCTTCTCCCCAATCCTATTCAACACCTCCTCATTAGTTATGTGATCTACCCATCTAATCTTCAGCATTCTTCTGTAGCACCACATTTCAAAAGCTTCTATTCTCTTCCTGTCCAAACTATTTATCGTCCATGTTTCACTTCCATACATGGCTACACTCCGTACAAATACTTTCAGAAACGACTTCCTGACACTTAAATCTGTACTCGATGTTAACAAATTTCTCTTCTTCAGAAACACTTTCCTTGCCATTGGCAGTCTACATTTTATATCCTCTCTACTTCGACCACCATCAGTTATTTGGCTCCCCAAATTGCAAAACTCCTTTACTACTTTAAGTGTCTCATTTCCTAATCTAATACCCTCAACATCGCACGACTTAATTCCACTACATTCCATTATCCTCGTTTTGCTTTTGTTGATGTTCATTTTATATCCTCCTTTCAAGACACTGTCCATTCCGTTCAGCTGCTCTTCCAAGTCCTTTGCTGTCTCTGACAAAATTACAATGTCATCGGTGAACCTCAAAGTTTTTATTTCTTCTCCATGGGTTTTAGTACCTACTTCGAATTTTTCCTTTGTTTCTTTCACTGCTTGCTCAATATACAGATTGGATAACATCGGGGACAGGCTACAACCCTGTCTCACTCCCTTCCCAACCACTACTTCCCTTTCATGTCCCTCAACTCTTACAACTGCCATCTGGTTTCTGTACAAATTGTAAATAGCCTTTCGCTCCCTGTATTTTACCCCTGCCACCTTTAGAATTTGAAAGAGTATTCCAGTCAACATTGTCAAAAGCTTTCTCTAAGTCTACAAATGCTAGAAACGTAGGTTTGCCTTTTCTTAATATAGCTTCTGAAGTAAGTCGTAGGGTCAGTATTGCCTCACATGTTCCCATATTTCTACGGAATCCAAACTGATCTTCCCCAAGGTCAGCTTCTAACAGTTTTTCCATTTGTCTGTAAAGAATTCATGTTAGTATTTTGCAGCCATGACTTATTAAACTGATAGTTCGGTAATTTTCACATCTGTCAACACCTGCTTTCTTTGGGACTGGAATTATTATATTCTTCTTTAAGTCTGAGGGTATTTCGCCTGTCTCATACATTTTGCTCACCAGATGGTAGAGTTTTGTCAGGTGTCAGGACTGGCTCTCCCAAGGCTGTCAGTAGTTCTGATGGAATGTAGTCTACTCCCGGGGCCTTGTTTCGACTTAGGTCTTTCAGTGCTCTATCAAACACTTCATGCAGTATCATATCTCCCATTTCATCTTCATCTACATCCTCTTCCATTTCTATAACCTTGCCCTCAAGTACATCGCCCTCGTATAGACCCTCTATATACTCCTTCCACCTTTCTGCTTCCCTTCTTTGCTTAGAACTGGGTTCCCATCCGAGCTCTTGATATTCATACATGTCATTATCTTTTCTCCAAAGGTCTCTCTAATTTTCCTGTAAGCAGTATCTGCCTTCCCCCTGGTGAGATAAGCCTCTACATCCTTACATTTGTCCTCTAGCCATGCCTGCTTAGCCATTTTACACTTCCTGTCGATCTCATTTTTGAGACATTTGTATTCCTTTTTGCCTGCTTCATTTACTGCATTTTTATATTTTCTCCTTTCGTCAATTAAATTCAATATTTCTTTTGTCACCAAGGCTTTCTACTAGCCTTCATCTTTTTACCTACTTGATCCTCTGCTGCCTTCACTACTTCATCCCTCAAAGCTACCCATTTTTCTTCTACTGTATTTCTTTCCCCCATTCCTGTCAATTGTTCCCTTATGCTCTCCCTGAAACTCTGTACAACCTCTGGTTTAGTCAATTTATCCAGGTCCCATCTCCTTAAATTCCCACCTTTTTGCAGTTTCTTCAGTTTTAATCTACAGTTCATAACCAATAGATTGTGGTCAGAGTCCACATCTGCCCCTGGAAATGTCGTACAATTTAAAACCTGGTTCCTAAATCTCTGTCTTACCATTATGTAATCTGATACCTTTTAGTATCTCCAGGCTTCTTCCATGTATACAACCTTCTTTTATGGTTCTTGAACCAAGTGTTAGCTATGATTAAGCTGTGCTCTGTGCAAAATTCCACCAGGCGGCTTCCTCTTTCATTTCTTACCCCCAATCCATATTCACCTACTACGTTTCCTTCTCACCCTTTTCCTACTACTGAATTCCAGTCACCCATGACTATTAAATTTTCGTCTCCCTTCACTATCTAACAATTTCTTTTATTTAATCATACATTTCCTCAATTTCATCATCATCTGCAGAACTAGTTGGAATATAGACTTACTACTGTCGTAGGCATGGGCATCGTGTGTCTCTTGGCCACATCAATGTGTTCACTGTGCTGTTTGTAGTAGCGTACCCGCATTCCTATTGTTTTATTCATTATTAAACCTACTCCTGCATTACCCCTATTTGATTTTGCATTTATAACCCTGTATTCACCTGACCAAAAGTCTTGTTCCTCCTGCCACCGAACTTCACTAATTCCTACTACATCTAACTTTAACCTATCCATTTCCCTTTTTAAATTTTCTAATCTACCTACACGATTAAGGGATCAGGCATTCCACACTCCGATCCGTAAAACGCCAGTTTTCTTTTTCCTGATGACAACATCCTCCTGAGTAGTCCCCACCTGGAGATCTGAATGGGGGACTATTTTACCTCCGGAATATTTTACCCAAGAGGAGGCCATCATCATTTATCCATACAGTAGAGCTGCATGCCCTCTGGAAAAGTTACAGCTGTAGTTTCCCCTTGCTTTCAGGTGTTCGCAGTACCAGCACAGCAAGGCCGTTTTGGTTAGTGTTACAAGGCCAGATCAGTCAATCATTCAGACTGTTGCCCGTGCAACTACTGAAAAGGCTGCTGCCCCTCTTCAGGAACCTCACATTTTTCTGGCCTCTCAACAGATACCCCTCCATTGTGGTTGCACCTACGGCTATCTGTATCGCTGAGGCACGCAAGCCTCCCCACCAATGGCAAGGTCTATGGTTCATGCGGGGAGGACTGAAAGATGTAGGAAACTAAAACAGAATGAAGGAAAGAGTAGTTACTGTGAAGAAATGATGAGATGGAGGTAATTTAAATTAACACCAGGTGGGTGGCGAAAACCAAGGACATGTTGTAGCATTAGTTCCGACCTGTGGAGTTCTGAGAAACTCTTGTCCGGGGGAAGAATCCAGATGGCACGTGCGATGAAAGAGGCACAGAGGTCATGATTGTTATGTTGTAGAGCATAACCTGCAACAGGATATTGTTTATTGCCAGTACACGCCTCTGCCTATGCCCATTCATCCTAATTGATAATTTGGTAATAGTCATGCCAATGCTTGACATTGAAAGGAAGAAAACTGTTATAATGTAACTACTACTGTTTATTAGTAGGTTTAATTGGACAGAAGTGTGTAGCTGGCCTTCAGTGAGGATGAGATCAAGATTAAGTAAAGTGGCATGGGATTCAGAGTAGGACCATGTGAAATTTAATTGGGAGAAGGTACTCATAGATTCCAGGAATTGTAACGACTCCGCCTCACCATGAGTCCCCATGGTACAGATGTCATCAATGTATCTAAACCAAACAAGAGGCTGAAGACTTATGGATTCCTGAAAGCCTCCTCCAAGTGTCCCATGAAAAGGCTGACATAGGAAGGAGCCATGCTGGTTCCCATGGCTGTATCCTTGATCTTTTTGTATGTTTGCTCCTCAAAGGTGAAGCAGTTGTTGGTAAGTATGAAGTCGATTAAGGTGAGCAGTAAGGATGTCTTAGGTCTGAAATCAGGTGGGTGCTGACTGAGGAAATTTTCAGCAGCAGACAATGTACGATGGGGGATGTTTGTATAGAAGGTGGAATCAATGGTGACAAGCAAGGTGTGAGGTGGGAGTAGGACGGGCAATGATTTCAGACAATGTAAGCAATGGTTGCTATCTTTGATACAGGAGGGGAGTCTCTATAATATGGGTTGCAGATGCTGATCAACTAAGGCAGATATACATTCAGTGGGTGCTTTGAAGCCAGCAACTATAGGGGGGCAGGGGGCAGGATTATTGAGCTTGTGGACCTTAGGGAGAAGGTAAAAGGTAGGAGTGGGTGGTTCTATGGATTGAGGTGTTAGTCCTTGTGAGGAGTCTGAGTTTTAAGGAGGGATTGCAGGTCAGTGAATCACAGGGATGGGATCTTGATGGCAGATGCTGTACGCAGAGGTGTCAGCTGGCATAAACTCGTTTCAGTCAAGTACTGCATTGGTACATCTTTTGTCTCCTGGGACAATAATGGAGTGATCAGATTTTAGGGAATGTAGTGCCTGGAGTGGGCAGATTAGGGTCATGTACGGACCTGAGGAAGTGTTATGATGCAATGCTAGATGTGAGGATTTCTAGGAAGGCTTGTAAGGGGTGATTTTTGAGGTAGTGGTGGTGGAGCAAGTTGGGATCATGGTATGACCTGTTTAAGGCAGGGTTCAATGTCAGGTTGCTGTTGGAAAGATTTTGGGATTGGGTTGCAAAGTAATATTTCCAGTTGATATTATATGTTAAGGAAAGTAGGTCCTTCACCATAGCAGCATGACCTAATGCAGGTTCAGGGCTGAAAGTGGAACCCCTAGATAATACATATAATTCAGGGGGAGGAGGGGGGGGGGAGATTTCTTTAGATGAGACGTCAAGGACACTGTGCTGTTGTGACTGGTTCTTGTGGTTATGGATTATTCTTAGTCTGGGAGGGAGTGGTGAAGGCTGTGGGGTGTTAAGCAGGTCGGCCGAGCTTGGTTTGTAGGAGAGAAGTGGTGGTTGATGGTGTGGCTGTTTCGGGAGCTGCAGAGGGACACAAAGAGAAACATCACTGTTCAGATAGTTTAGGAGAAGGTGGGATAGCTTTTTGAGGTGAAGTCTGGCATGCTGTTGGAGCCTGAAGTGGGCTTGGTGGATGATACCATCAAAGAAGGCATGAGGGACAGATATGTGCAGGATTTTGTAGGAGGAGAGAAGTCTGGTGGAGTGGAAATTGGCTGATGAGGCACATAGGTCACAAAATATCTGGGTAAGAGCAAGTTATTGCTGTACTTTAAACAGTAATTTAAAAATCTGTATATAACAATTTACAGTTCATTACACTGTATGGCATTCTTCCGATAGTCTCTCCCCAATTTATTCACAAATTTGACTACTATTTTCTTTCTCACCCTCCACCTATCACGGTTATACAGAGTTCTTTCACATTTTTCGGAAAGTCGCTCTGATCGACTTTTATTTCCATCTCTTACATCACTTTAACTGCCAAGCTGAGTAGTTTACATGTTCTCCTACGAGTTTCTATTTCTGTAAACAGAGTTTTTAAAAATTTGGTCCGATTTAACCACCTTTCCAATCGATATTTATTTCTTTTTTCCAATTTTTTTACTGTCATATCTCACCCACTCATTACCTCTTATTGACCATAGTGTGTTCTCATGATTTTTGTACGGATTTTTCTGATTTTGTCACGTTTTTTCTTTGCTTTTCTTCCGTTTTTCTATCTTTCCCATCTCCTGCTTTTTGACACTACCACGATTTCTGTCTCTCCAAACTGACCCCTCTGGCCATGATGAATCCCTTCTCATATTACAGCCATTATTTCTGAAAACATGATTTTGCACTATCAGAACTGAGGTCCCACATTCTGATTCTTGAAAGCTGTTTGTGCCTTTGAGTTTCTCCAAAAGGACTAACACTTAAAGTCCCTGTTGACAGATGTAATCCTACTCTATACCAGGATCTTTTAAAGTTTCAAGTACAGCGATCTTTCCTCTTACCTGGCTAATCTGTGACCTATGTGCTTCATCAGCCAATTTCCATTCCACCAGACGTCTCTCCTCCTACAAAATCCTGCAGGTATCTGCCCCTCATGTTTCTTTGGATGGCATCATCCACCAAGCCAACTTCAGACTGCAACAACATGCTAGACTTTACCTCAAAAAGCTGTCCCACATTCTCCTAAATGATGGTGTTACCCTTCCTGTCCATCAGCAGCTCCCTAAACAGCCACACTATCAACCACCATTCCTCTCCTACGAACCAAGCTTGGCCAACCTGCTTAACGTCCCACAGCCTTCAAGATCGCCTCCCAGACTAAGAACAACCAATAATCACAAGAACCAGTCACAAAAGTACAGTATCCTTGACCTCTCATCTAAAACACTCCCCCCTCCTGAATCATACATATTATCTAAGGGTCTCACTTTCAGCCCTAAACCTACATTTAATCATGCTGCTTTGGTTAAGGACCTGTTTTCCTTTACACTAGTGTCAATTTGAATTATCACTTTGGAACCCAATCCCAAAATCTTTCCAACAACAAACCTGACATTGAACCCTGCCTTGAGCAGTTCAGACCATGATCCCAACTTGATCCACCACCACTACTTCAAAAAACCACCCCTTCCAAGCCTTCCAAGAATTCCTCACGTCTAGCATTGCATCAAAACCCTTCCTTAGGTCCCCACAATATGACCCTAACCTGCCCTCTCCAGAACTCCAGGCACTACATTCCCTAACAGCTGATCACTCCATCATTATTGTCCTACGAGACAAAGTATTTACAACTGTAGTACTTGACCAAAAGGCATTTACACCAGCTGTCTGACACCTCAACATACAGTGTCTGCCGTCAAGATCCCATCCCTGTGATTCAAACTGATCTGCTGTCCCTCCTTAAAATCTGAGGCCCCTCTCAAGGACTAACACCTCATTCCATAGAACTACTCTCTGCAACCAAACCATGCACTCCCACCTTTTACCTTCTTCCTAATATCCAACAACCCAATCATCCTGGCTGCCCTATAGTTGCTGGCTTCATAGCACCTACTGAATGTATATCTGCCTTAGCTGATCAGCACCTGCAACCCATAGTACAAAGACTCTCCTCCTATATCAAAGATAACAACCATTTCCTAGATTGTCCAAAATCTGTGCCCACCCCACTCCTACCACACCCTCTGCTTGTCACCATTGATGCTACCTCCCTCTATAACAACATCCCCAGGCACATGTTCTGTCTGCTGCTGAACATTTCCTCAGTCATTATCCACTTGGTTCCAAACCTATGACATCCTTCTTACTCACCTTAATCAACTTTATACTTACCAACAGCTACTTCACATTAGAGGGTTAGACATACAAACACATCAAGGGTACAGCCATGGGAACCAGGATAGCTACTTTCTACGTCTACCTTTTATGGGTCCCCTTGGAGGGGGCATTCCTGAGATCCACAAGTCTTCAGCTTCTTGTTTGGTTTAGATACATTGATGACATCCTTACCATATGGACTCATAGTGAGACTGACCTACTATAATTCCCACAGTCTCTTAATACCTTCTCCCATTTAATTTTCACATGGTCATATTCTGAGTCCCACGCCACTTTTCTTGACGTTGATCTCATCCTCGCCCAAGACCAGCTACACATTCCATCTACATTAAACCTACCAACAAACAGTACTTACATTTTGACAGTTTCCATCCTTTCCATGTCAAACTTTCCCTCCCATATAGCCTTGGCATCTGAGGCAAACATAGTTTTTCAGATCCAGAAACTTTTCAGAAATACGTCACTATTCTCACCTGAGCCTTCACTGCAAGTAATTACCTCATCAGCCTAGATAAATAGCAGATTTACCAGGCCATCACATCTGATCCTGGTACTGCTGATCCCTCCAAAAAACAGCTTTGAAGCACACCATTGGTGACTCAGTATTATCCTGGTCTGCAAAGTGTTAATCAGCTCCTTTGACAGGGCCATGACTTCCTAAAACAATTGCTGAATTGGATTCAAGCAATGCAACACATCTGGCCACATGAAACTATACTTGCAACAAACAGTCACATTAGCACACCCTGTGCTGACACTGATCTTTCTATCACAGCTGATGTGAGTGATACAAGTATGAGTTCAGTGCTGCTGCCATTGTAGATGGCAAGCAACAACCATTGTTTTTTTTGCAAAGAAACTCAATCAATCACAATGGAAAAGTTCAGTATTTAATAGCAAGTTGCTAGTAATATATGAAGTGGTATGCCTTTGTAAGCCCAAAGTGGAAGTCAAATAGTTTAATACCATTACATACCACCAACTGCTAGCATAATCAAGTTGATTTCAATGTCTTGACTACATCAGACATTTCATAACCTCTTTTCTGTACATCAGGAGACTTGAAAATATGGTGGTAAACTACCTGTCACCAATCAATACATTCTCTACAAGCACAGATTACAAGGAGCTTACAGTGACTCAGGAATGCGACCCACAAATTCTTGCAGGTTGTTTGTTATCCATCTCTGATTAACAGATTTGGTGCAACATTTTGCAAGGCAGGGCCCATTCATTGGTTCCTTTCAATTGTGTGGAAATGTATTTGACAGCTTGTACTGATTGCCTCACCTGGGGGTATGACACTCAAAAAAATTGGTAACAGACCATTTTGTGTGGTTGGAAAATGAAACAAGAAAAACATGTGCAGTATATCACCTAAACAAAACAAGATGACACACCACCCTGGCCCTAGGCCAATTTGACATCCATACAGCAGAGTACGACATTTTCACTTTGAATTTATTGGGTCCCTTCCACAGTTGACTGGTTATAGATACATCCTCTCAATGATTATGCTACACAGTGGGTGAAGGCAGCACCACTGCAGATGTTACTGCAGAATCAACAGCTGAAGGATACGTGCATTTGTGGATTTCTAGATGTGGCTGCCTGGGAGTGATTAACTGACCAGGGCTATTAATCTGAGTCAGCCCTGTCCCTTGAACTACACACTTTATAGTGCCAGGCACTCCTCCATCACCCGCCACTATGATAAACCTTTTGCATTTCTTTTATGTTTTCATCATCTTTAAAGGCAAAGAGAAAAGATGAAGCGGTAGCCCATCATAGAACCTATGCCAACAGTCAGGTATTTTTGATTTTCAGTTGTTAAAAAAGAGAGGAGTTTTTCTTGTACCGGTAGGAGGAAGGAAGGATTCGCACTCAGCTAGTGAACGAGTGAGAAGCATGCCATTTTTAGCGAGTAATTGTAGACCGCCATTTTGCAGTCGCTATGAATAAATGAGGAGTATGTATTTCATATGTGCACCGTTTAGAAAAATACAGTATTGTTTTATTAACAGAAAGGTCGTGTGAGTTGTTATTTCAAATAGTACGATAATTACAAGAACTGAAGTCCACCGGTGTACTTTGGAATATTATGAAGATCCGATAAGCTTAATGGGAACACGGTCAAGACTTCAAAGGTGAACACGGTGACCAAATGTAGCATTATAAAGAATGGTAAGTACAAATCTACAGCGGAGAAAGAAACTACGTCACCCTGCAAAATAATATGAACTACTACAAACTTATTTCCAGGCACAGCTCAGCTTATTGTGCTTGCCATTCATGGTGAAAAATTAATCTCATTAATTCAATACATTTAAAAAATGCCATGCATTTCAACATTTTATCATCATTTAACCCATTATTTTATTGTATTGTAAACCACCTACTGGTATTTTACTTTTAAAGCAGCTTTAATGTGCTACAAGGGGGCAGTGGTGGGTTGTACTTCCCTGAGTAATGCTGAGCGTGCACAGTTTCCTCAAACAGGACTTGCAGACATGTCTATTGGAAGTTTGTATGGTGGACCTTTGTGCCTCTCAGCAGAATTTGTTAAATCTGTTTTAACATCAAATGCATCCAAGTTACAATAACTATTCAGCAGAGTACAAAAATACATCACACAGATCTGCACACTGCTACCATAACCACACTGCATACCAAACAATTTCATACACGAAGTCCTTGCACATTGCGACTGATCTTAAGAGATGACACCATACTCTTGGCACTGCAGCCCTCACATCTGGAGCCACAAAATTCTCCAAAGAGGAGACAACACATTAATCATTTTACTGTACAACAAGCCTCCAACAGTCTCATTTAATTGTTTGAAATCTGTTTGGGCCCTCAGTAACACTCCACCCTCACACACATCAGACACTGTGGCAAACATGCAGGAGCAGCTTCAACCCTTTTCACCATACTGCGTAGAACAAAACATAGCTTCCAATTGCACCTACACCCATGTGTCCAATCAATCAACACTGCTCTCATCTTTGCCACCCTACTGTCCACTGAAGTGCTTATGGTATTACATTCTGGGCCAATTAAACTCCACACTATAAGAGGAAGTGGTGGTTAGTGCATAACATCTCATTGACAATGAGGTTATTAGAGGTGGAGCACAAGCTCGGATTACGGAAGGAAATTGACCATACCTTTAAGGGAACAATCCCAGCATCTGCTTTAAGCAATTTAGGGAAATCATCCATACTATACAGATGTGGGCTTTGTGGGGAGTGCCGACTGAAGCATTCATTCAAGCTGTGAATGTATGCTTTTAGCTTGTGCAGTGTTATTAATTATGAAGTCTTTTGTCAACCACAGTTTTGGGTTAGTGTACTTCTATTAACTTACCTACATTGGTAACTACAAATTTACACGCAGAAGTTAAAAGCATTACAACACACAGCTACAAAAATTTACTGTAAATTGATTCATAGTACAAGTGGTGGCCTACATTGATATTCCTGAATAGATTTTTGAATATTTGATCATCTAATGAATGTAATATTCATAGTAGTATAAATTCTGCTTTCACATTTACTCAAGTGAACAAGTGAAAAGAAACATGCACTTAAGACTACTTCCTTCATTCCTAAAATAAATGGTTAAAAAATTAGAGTTGATGTTACCCAATAAAAATGTTTAGTTACATTGATCCCAAAGTATAATATATTATTCATTCAATTAAAATAAAGCTAATGCAGAGAACAATGAAATCAATCCTTATTTTTCAGTACAAAGGCAGTCAAGAAAACAAATTGATGACTGTTTTTGAAGAAAAATAAATTTGCCATAAAACAAGTAGTGAAGAGGCGTATGGTTCTTATATCAAGCATTACCTCTATGTAATGGTGTCCACATACTATTGTTGCCAAGATTCACATTTGCTGAGTGGTTTAAAAGAATTTTCATTACATCCAGTCTAGAACCTGCATTAACAGACAAGAAAAGTGGCGTTTCTCCTCCATCAGTTCTTAAATCCTTAATGCTTCCATCTGTAAGTTAAAATTAAAAATTTTTTATTACAATAACTTTTATCAAACAGTTAAGCTTTTGAGTTAAAAATTACTTTCAGTTTTACAAAGAGCAAGGCAATGAAAAAGGCGATGTAGTGAAGGAAGGATGGTTAGGGCTTAAGATCATTAGACAATATGAACAAAGCTGGAGGAAGAGAACGACCATGTTTGTTACTATATTCATTCAAAGTAGTTTTGAGAAACATGAATCAGGATGACTGCATGCAGAACTCTCTCATGAGTATGGGTCCAGCATCTTCATTCTGCGTCCCATCTTCAGTCACTGGAAACAAGAAGAGGCAGAGTGGAGAGTCTGCACCTTCTCTCCGACTAAGCAATTGGATATGTACTCATGTCCCAGAGGTGGCCTAGCTGCCAACAGCTGGGCTAGGCCACTTGAGGGCATCATCCACTTCCTACACAGGTGCCTCCAGGCCAGCTACATCCACAAAAATTTCTGGGTATGAGCTACACAAGGACGACTCATGACCCATCCTCACAGCTTTACTTCAATCAGTACTCGTCTCCTCGTCTGCTGCTGCTGCTTTTTTTGTTATGGTTTTAGGGTGCAAAACTGCTATGGTCATTAGCACCTGTGTTGTGCCTTAGGGAAGGGTAAAAAAACTGAATTGGAAATCAATAGCAATGGGAGCAAAACTCAAAACATGGGGAAACTAAAAAACAGAAGGAAAGCTTAGAAAACACTATAGGAGGAGGGGTGTTTTCCCCAAAAAGTGCTTCAAATGACTGACATCATTTCACTGACACTGATAAACTTGAGGATGCGATCGGCTGAGTGCGTGTCATCTTCTAAAATGGAAGATATATCATGCAACAGCTGTAAACGGGCACGTAGTGGAGTAAAATAGGGGCACTGAAGTAAAAGGCATCTCACCCTCCACAGTTGAGAGCAGTAGGTACAAAGCGGGGGAGGATCGCCAATTAAAAGATGTCGATGGCTAAAAAAAACAGTGCCCTATCAAGAGTCTAGTTAAAATTACCTCCTCCTGAGGAGTTCAGGAGGAAGAGGTCCAAGCACAGGGAAAAGCTTTCACGTCCCACAATTTATTATTGGAAGTGTAGACCAATGTGCGTGCCATGAAAGAGCAAGACGATGACATAAAACACACTGTAGATCAGTGAAGGGAACTATGTGAACAGCAGGCTGAGGAAGAGAGACTACACCCTTGGCCACTATAATGGCTGCCTCGTTTCCACGGATACCAATGTGTCCTGGGATGCAGAGGAATGCCTCAAGAGAGGCCCTCCAAGTGGAGCAAGCCCTCTGAATCCAGTGGACCAGAGGGTGGACAGAGTAAAGAGCTTGGAGGCTGAGGAGAGAGCTGAGCGAATCTGAACATATAATATACCATATCCGCTGATGGCAACATATATTGGACAGCCTGGAGAACTGTGTAAAGCTCCGCAGTAAAAACTGAACACTGGTCAGGAAGACGAAATCTATTAGGGGTGTTGCCAACAATATAAGCACTTCCAACACCAAATGATGTTTCTAAGCCGTCAGTGTAAATGAATGTGGCATCCTTCATTTGTGCGCATAGAGCAGCAGATGGCTGATGATAAACGAGGGGGCTGGTGTAAAAAGCTCCAGAGTCTAAACGCAATCCACGGCGGTGGACAGAGTCGAGATGCCAAAGAATAGGCAGCTGAGCGGAGGAGGAAACTATGCCTCCGTAGTCCAATTTTGAATGCACTAAGGCACACTATAGGTGGAGAAGGGCCACTCAGTCCACTCCCCAGGAGGTACCATTCAGGACACGGAGGATGTTGACAGATCACAAACAGTGAGCTGAAAGACAGGAAATGTGAGATGACCAGCACAGTTTCCTGTCAAACGTAAGTCCCAAGAATTTAGCAGCGTCCGCGAACGGAAGGTCGATAGGGCCTAGATGTAGGGAAGAAGGAAAACTCCGTACAATGCCAGAAATTGACACAAGCGGTCTTATTAGGAGAATAGCGGAAGCCGGTTTCAATCCTCCAAGAGTGGAGGCAATCAAGACGTCCTTGAAGACGACATTCAAGAAGGCTGGTCCATTGAGAGCTTTAGTAGATCACAAAATCGTTGACAAAGAGGGTGCCTGAGACATCAGGAAGGAGACAATCCATAATTGGGTTTATGGCAATGGCAAACAGTACAACACTTAGATGGAATCCTGGGGCACCCCATTTTCTTGGGAGTAAGTACAGGGGAGAGTAGTGTTCAACCGCACTTTAAATGTGTGCTCTGTCAAATTCATGAATAAAAAGGGGCAGCCGACCTCAAAAGCCCCAAGAGAACAGTGTGTGAAGGATGCCTGTCCTCCATCAGGTATCGTATGCTCTCTCCAGATCAAAAAATATTGCTACCATTTGGAGTTTCCAGAGAAAATTGTTCATGATATAAGTGGAGAGAGCAACAAGATTGTCAACTGCATAACTATGCTTTCGGAAACGGCATTCGGCATGTGTTAAAAGGCTTCAGGACTCCAGCCACCAGGCTAAATGGCAATTCACCACATGCTCCAAAACCTACCTTACACTACCCATGAGAGATATGCGGCAATAGCTAGAGTGGAGATGTTTGTCCTTTCCAGGTTTCGGAACAGGAATGACAATAGCATCCCGCCATCTTCTGGGAAAGGTACTGTCAGTCCAAATTCGATTATAAAGGCAGAGGAGGTAACACAGACTATAGTATGATAAATGCAGCAACATTTGGACATGGACACCATCTGGTCCTGGGGAGGAAGAGCGAGACGAAGATAATGCATGTTGGTGTTCCTGTATCGAGGAAACAGTATTATAGCTTTCGCTATTTTGTGAGGAGAAAGCAAGAGGTCACACTTCCGCTGCATGTTTCTTCAGGAGGAAAGCTTGCCAGTAATCTGAAGAGCTCTAAATCTCAGCAAAGTGTTGACCCAATGAGTCAGAAATTGTGACTGGGTCCACGAAGGTATCGTGTGTGACAGTGAGCCCAGATATCGGGGAGAAACTAGGCGCACCAGATAACCGTTGAATTCAACTCCAAACTTCTGAGGAGAAATTGGAGGTGTTGAAAGAGCTAGTAAAGAAGTCCCAGCTTGCTTTCTTGCTATCGTGGATGATGCGACGGCATCGCGCACGTAACTGCTTATAGCGTATACAGTTGGCCAAAGTAGGATGGTGGCGGAAAATGCAAAAGCACGTCTCAGCTCGCGTATTGTATCATAGCACGCATTGTTCCACCAAAGAACTGGGGGGGAGCCAGGGCAAACTGGGGGTGCAAGGTATGGAATGTTCTGCAGCTGTAAGGATAACTTCCGTAACACGAGTGACCTGATCGTCGACGCTAGGGAACTGATGGTCATCGAATGTCACTAGAGAGGAAAAAAGTGTCCAATTGGCTTGGACAAACTTCTGGCATCTCGGGCATATGGATAGTAGTGGTGGCTGCAATCTAAGGGCACATGGAAAATGGTCACTCGAGTGTGTATCAGCAAGAGCGAACCAAAGCTCTGAGCTAGCTGAACAGTACTGACCAAAAGGTCCTAATGAGAGAAATTTGTCGTGGAGGCAGACAAAAATGTAGGTTCCCCAGTGTTGAGGCAAACAAGATCCACTTGGTGGAAGAGGTCAATCAATAGAGAGCCTCATGGACAAGGACACACAGATCCCCAAAGCACGTGGGGGGCATTGTAGTCCCCAATCAGTGAACAGGGGGTGGGAGCCAACCAAGGAGATGAAGATCAGCTCTTGCCATTGGTGTTGATGACGGAATGTATACGGTACAGAGAGAGAAGGTATATCCAGAAGGGAAAGATGGACAGTGACAGCTTGGAAGGAACTGTTTAAGGGGATTGAGTGATAATGGACAGTATAATGGAGAAGAACCGTAAGTCCCCTGTGTGCCAGAGTGCCAGCAACAGAGGGGAGATCAAACTGGACTGACTAAGTGAGAGAAAACAAACCAATTATGGGGAAGCAGCTTTGTTTCCTGAAGACAGAAGATGGTCAGGGAGTAGGATCATGAGAGGATCGACAATTCATCCAGATTGGCTCTAATGCCGCAGATATTCCAATGGATAATTGACATAGGGTGGACAGAAAAGGGAAGGATCTTACCACGGTTGCTCTCAACTCAACAACTGCTGAGAGCCAGCTGCTGAGCTTGGAACAGCATTCAGCCAAAGGCACAAGATCCTGAGCCATAGATTGTTCAGGGTAGCTCCTGCCACCAGTGATCAGCCACTTGATCAGCCGCCAGCAGTGCACCTTGGCAACACGGAAGATGGCTGACAGCAGTTACCGCCAGGTGGCACTATAAGATGAGACACACCATGGCAGAGAAGTAGAGGAACTTTGTTTCTTATGAGCCTTCTTGGAAACAGGACATTGAGGTGAGGAAGGAATCGATGTTTGTGAAGTTTGTGTACGTAAAAAATTTCAGGAGTAGGCTCTTTTTTGGAACTCCAGGTGTCTGATTTTGAGGTTTGTGATTTAGCAGGAGCTGATGAAATGTGAGCCATAGAGTGATCAGGTGACAGTGGGGAGGTTGAATGGGTGATCTTTGATCTGGCCGATCTGGCCAATCTGACAACCGTGGCACTCAAGGTGAGATCACAAGTCTGCGTGGCTGCCTCCTTAGTAGGCCGAGGAGATGCAAGGACAGTGCTGTATTTACCTGCTGGGGGCACAGTGGGCTTTCGACTGGTGAGTAACTAATGAGCAGCAAATGTAGACACATTTTCCTTCATTCTGATTTCCTGAATAAGTCGTTCATCTTTGAAAATGGTGCAATCTCTAGAGAAAGCAGCATGGTTGCCCATACAGTTGATGCAACAGGTGGATGGAGGTGGTCAAGCACCCTCATGGGCATCCTTGCCACATGTAATGCATTTGGCTGGATTGGAACACAACTGGCTGGTATGATTAAACTGCTGACACCGATAGCAATGCGTAGGGTTGGGGATGTAAGGGCGAACTGAAATTATCTCATAGCCCACTTTAATGTTCGATGGAAGTTGAACTATGTCAAATGTCAAGAAGATAGTGCAGGAAGATATCAAGTCCTTGTCAATCCTTTTCATGATTATGTACAGCCATTATGCCCTGGTATAAACCAGCACGCATGATGAATTTAAGGTGCAGTGCGCTTCCACCCTGACAGGGAAGGTGTGTTGCAGTGGAGTTCTCAGCAATTTTTGTGCCTGGAGGACACTGGCTGTTTCTAACAACAAGGTGCCATTTTGTAATTGGGAATAAGACTTTACAGGACCTGCAATTGTGTTGATACCTTTCTGAATAATGAAAGGGTTGACTGTGGGGAAGTCTTGACCTTCATCTGACCAAGAAACAAGGACCTGTGGCACTGATGGAAGAATTGTCCGTGACAGACTAATCTAACTTTTGCTTGTGAGTAGAAATTGTAGGCGTAGAGAGAACCATTGTAAATGTATACCCCCATGATTATCAGCATCTCTGATGGTGCGCTCCTTCCTCATGGGGGCCCTTTCTGAGGGCACTCACACCTTAGGTGATTCTCCACACCTCAGGTCGCACCTCCCGAGAAATGGATGGAGGGACAAATCGTCACGTTCAGAAGGTACCAGCTTGGGTAATTACCCCTCACTGGGCCTGGCCATTACCAGAGGTATGTATGTGTCCTACCCTTTCTACCCGGGGCGGGGAATTACATGTTACCCCGTCACTGGCTACGCATGGGAATGCATGGGTCGACCTTCAGACACACACAGGGAGGAAAGAAAGAGAAAGGGAGGAACAAAGAAAAGGAAAGAAGAGAGGTCTCAAATGCCACAGTGGAGAAGAGGGTAAAGAGAAGAGGCAAGGAAAAGAAGGACAAAGGGAGGACAGAAACTTTCCAGCATAGAGAGCAAAGGACAGAGACTATGTCTTACAGTTACAAGTATCCATCTCCAGATGTAGGCATGAAACATATTCCCAAAGAGGGGAAGAGGAAAGGAAGAGGCGGTGGTGAGGTGAGGGGGTGGGGGGAGGTGATGGGGAAGGATGTGGGAAAGGAAGGTATGCAACTGGGAAAGGAAAAAGAGCTGCACCAGCTCTCAGGGTCCAGTACTTGCCATGCACATATCCACAAAAGAATTGCGGACTCCCGGAGGGGGGGGGGGGGGGGGGGTTGCAGCTGCTCACAACTGTCAACCATGCCACACACAACAACAGGGATTGTTACTGCCGGGAGCTCAGGACACCACTACTACAGACATTGCTGTCTCCGTTTGGCACCAATGCAGTGAATGACAGGGGTTGCAGCCAATACTTCACTATTTAGCTCCATATATCACATACTGAAAAATGTACTCATGTTCATCTGCCTCAGCAGTACCTAGTCTGGTGCATGACCTCTGAGTCATCTGGAGTTACTTTAGGCAATTGCACTGACCACTCCCTGGTCACTCATTTGGAGCATAATCCTGACCAGCACTGATTCTGGACAGACTTATTTAAATGGACATCTGACTTGCAGACCTAGGATTTGTGCTAAGGCCCACTGTATTATGACTTCAAGATGATCTTTTCCAACAGTTACCTATTAACATCCTCTCTCCCAGTAATTCACCTCACTGCTGTACAATAACCAGTAATGTTATCTTTTCTTGTAACTGTATCCAGAATAACCAAGTTATTGTTTCCAGACTACTTGAACACCACTTTATCTGTATGAACCAAATCCCAGTACATGATTGGCGAAAAGGAAGGGGTGGAGTTGAGAGGGGAGGGGGAGATTGATAGAGGAGAATGAATGGGCAAGGGGCTGTTGGGGATTAGGCAAAGGGAATGAAGTAATCCGACAAATCAGAGGTTGTCATAATAAGAAATGCTCTTACTGAAACTGGTATGCCACTACCATCCTCTCATCTGAAAATTGGCTTTCTCGGCCAATGATATGGGAGTTAGAACTTGTCTGTTTTCTAAACACTTTACTGACATGGATTGTAGTGTTTGATTCTGCCCATTAATCTAAAACTTAACTGACTTCTCATCCCTGAAGGTTTTCCTCCATGACTTATAAATCAGGATGTGTGAGTGAATGAGTCAAGTCTTATGTGGAATTAAATTATCTTGATTATGTTCACTTGCATTAAACATTTTGAGAGGAGAAAATCACATAGAATTCTGTGAACACACATGGGTTGAAGAACACACCTTCATGAAAAGAATCGAACTTCCTTATACAGACACCAGGAAAGGAGTTAACCCTCCAGAGGACACAGCATTTTTCATAACACGAGTGGGAAACACACAGTGCAATTTCCTCGGTCTTCAGGAGTTTTCTTTTTGGATTTCTCTCGCTGCTGCTTTCGTTTCCCTTGCTGGGAGGACTTCACTGGCTCAGTCTCCGTGACTGAGGATGAGCGTGAAGCCCTATGACCAGCTGCTTTTGGGCTCTTCAGCCACTGGCAAGTGTCGTCTTTCCCACTAGAAGAAACCTGGAAAGAGAGTGACCCCAAGGGACCCATTACTAGCGAGAGAAGCTGAAGAGGACTTACGTTTCCCCAGCTTAGAAGAGGGGGACAGATGTCCCCGATGATTTGAGGTGTCTTCCTCCCAAAGTAGGTGTTGCAGGGCCAACAGGGAAGGATATAGGGCTTTACATCACACCTGTAGACCATCACCTTGACCTTCTCGGGCAACGTATCACCCTCAAAGGCCAAGACGACGGCACCGGTGGCAACCCGATTATCCTTCGGATTCTGGTGGACACGCTGGACGAAACTTACACTTCACCGCTCTAAATTAGTGTGCAGCTCATCGTTGGACTGCAAAAGAAGATCTCTGGGAAGTCTGATACCCTGGACCATATTTAAGCTCTTATGGGGCATGATGGTTACAGAAACATCCCCAGCTTGTCACAAGCAAGTAACACCCGTGACTGGGCAGAGGATGCTGTTTTGATCAAGACTGACCCAGATCTCATTTTGGACAAGCCCTCCACCTCTCCGAACTTGTCCTCTGAATGCTCAACAAAAAACTGAGGCTTCATCATCATGAAAGATTCCCCATCAGCTCTCAAACATACAAGGTACCAGGGCAAATAAGATCTGATGCCATCCTTAGCCTGATGTTCCTCCCATAGTGTGGCTAGGGAGGGGAATGGTTTGGGGTCATACTTCTGTGCATTGAATTGAGCTCGTGATTGCTTAGGGACTGCTGGTGTTTCACCAGCAGCAAGAGATGATGGGCTATGCTTCATTGCATGTCATCTGCCCTGATGCCACCTACTCCGACCAGAGGCCCTCCCCACAGGTGCCCCCAGCTGCAGCAGGCCACCTGGCAGGATGGCCATTGCTGGGAGTCCCAATGTCCAAGGAGGATGGGCATCTATCCCTTGGCATACATGGGGAGTTAACAGCACAGGCATCATCAGAGCGATCCCTGTGTGGTCAGAGGGCTACAACCAACAGGGTACATGGTGGCCCCACCACAACGGACTGGCTACCGTGATGGATATGAGGTGCAAAGAAGTCCATAGTTATTGTCAAAACAGAAGTCGACACTGCATGGTACATGGTGAAAAATGCACCCACGAATGTGTCCCCACCCAAGAGATGGAGAATGGGCAGGACTGCAATGTGGCGATGAGAAAGTGGGCTACAGATCTCGATACGTGATGGACATGATGCACCTTGTAAGGCACCCTTCCCCAATTGGCTCGCTCTTCGGGAAAAGTTTGAAGAATGGAGGTCAAACCCTACAGGGGACCATCACAAAAAGGCCAAAATGTTCGAAACTCCTTTTAGTCACCTCATACGACAGGGAGGAATACCTCAGTCCTATTCTAACCCCTGGACCCTCAGGCGGGCGGGAGGGAGATCAGGGAAAGTGTCATAATTGATACTAAAATGGGTAGGGGAACCATCATTAAAAAGGCACAGATTGTGGCCCACAAGAAACATCAGCAAGTGAGACAATAGGCAACCTTGGGGGCACACAGACTGTGCCAGAAAAACAATCACCAAAAATGCTTCTTGAGTGGCAGGACATACTGCTTCACATCATAGTGATTAACTGAAACCTCGATCTTTTTGAGGAAGGTATTCCTCAAGTACCAGTATAATGGCACCAGTCTCAACCCTGTCCTTACCATATTACTGTGTTTCTGAAAACACATTTTGCACAAAAAGGAATGGCTTGCAGCAGTGACCATATCCCCATCAGTCCTAGTGCAGGCCAGCTAGCCTGTCCTTCCTCCCAGGTTGTAACCAGGAAAAGAAAGGCTACAGGGTCATAAGAAGCAGCTTTAAATAATCCAATGCCAACTAAAGAGACAACTGGAGGCGCTTAATTAATTTCATATGCAAAGTATCTGCTCTGATACCACCTAGTCTGATCAGGTGATCTCCCCATGGGCACCGCCCAGCCACAGCAAGGGCCTTATGGCACAGTGGCTGTTGCCAAGAGTTCCAACGCTCCAGAATGATAAGCAACCACTCCTAGGTATGCATAGGGAGGCAAAAGCTCAGGTATAAGAAGTGAGATTGCTGTGTTGTCACCTTTCTTAAAGGAAAGTGAAGGACGATTTGCTTTTACAGAAGGTAGGTATATACAGAATTCCTTACCAGTGGAAATCCAAATCTGCAGAGCTGAACAGTGTATTTTCACTAGATTATGGGAAAGTTAAGATACTGGCCACAGTCTCAGCCCTCTGGGATTCTGTGGTCAATGAAATAGTGTAAATAAAATTAGCAGACAAGCTACTCAACTGAGATGGGGGCTTACAGTTTGATAAATCATGTAAACTCCTCATTTTACATCTGTGCTGTCACAGAAAATGTTGCTCTAGGTCTTGTCTGTCTGTCATTCCAACATATGCCACCCTTAATAATCAACCAAATACTTCATAAGCTCTGCGTATTCACTGACTAACTCGCTTATTTTACTGTTATGGCTGTAACATTTTATCTATGGTTGACACTTTTGTTACACTGTGCAAGCTGCGTTACAAAATTCTACAAGAAACGCACACTGGGAATGGTCATATCTCAGTGTATGAGTTAATAATATTCTAGATACACTCCCCCTCCTCCCCCCCCCCCCCCCCCCCCCAAAAAAAAAAAGAAAGAATGTGATGGAAATTTGAGCTGCAAGATAAATTTTAAGAAATTCATCTGTTTTAACAACAAATTTGTCTTTAGAAAACAGAAGACAACTACCTTACGAGAAATTTGGCTTTGACACTTTTTAGAGTCCACCTAATTAACTAGATTTGGTTTCTTCACAAGAA
The DNA here is from genome assembly GCF_021461385.2 of Schistocerca piceifrons. Lineage (NCBI taxonomy): Eukaryota > Metazoa > Arthropoda > Insecta > Orthoptera > Acrididae > Schistocerca > Schistocerca piceifrons. The sequence goes on from NC_060146.1 coordinate 74,368,204, forward strand.
TGCAGTTGTAGAAAGAACTGAAGTAGCACAGTATGAACGAGCTATCTGATTGATAAAAGACTGTACTAAAATCACATCAAAGGTTTGATGTTTCCAGGAACCTTCCCCACATATAAGAAAAGTAAGCATTAGTGATTTAGAAGCTCCCAAAACCTACATTAAAACAGTAATTATTTTAATAGCTGTGGTCATGGTGGTGGTGGTGGTGGTGGTAGTGGCAGGATTAGTAGTGTGGCAGTTATCAACTGCATGAGTCAACTGCCTCATCTTTGAGAATGAACTTCTTTGAAAACTGTTGATCTCAGTGTGTTCCGAACTCTGTATTAGATTGGAAGTGTTTGTACCGACATGAACAAAATAAAGTTAATTCATTATAAACGAGCAAATACTTAATGTTGGGTTCGATATAACCGCACATAACACCAGGACTCCGACACTGGTGACCCCGACGCTCACGAACACCGCTTACGATGCCAGAAATGTGTACTAGAAACATCGCCATGGACAAACAATGCAGCAACCCTTTGTCAGATTTCTACGTCCATCGACTTTGCATCACGCCGCATCTGGATGCAGTGTATAAAAAGTGTAATTAGTATGTAAATTCCTAACTCATATGTGAATCGTGCTTTTTGGTAACTTCCGTCACCTTCTCACACATCGACAATGCGACCGAGGGGCACAAGTCGTCCATCGAAACCCGCTCTATGTGTCAGTAATTTCACTTCTGGACCGTGCAGTGCTCCTTCGCCGATTAATTTGGACAATTTTGACTTGCTTTTGTGTAATGAATTAACTTTGTGCAGTGCTTCGACATTGGACAATCATGCCAAACAATGGATTGCAACAAACGGGGACTATGTTGCAAATCCCAATTCGCACGAACTCTGGACTACGGCTAAATCGCATGCCTGGTCGAATCCACAAACGCCCGTCGCTGCTACCGCATCATCCACGCCGCGTGAAAATTCGTTCAACACGGTTTCCGCACAGACCGTCTTCCAGAGTTCGAATGTTTGCGCCAACTTTCGCCGCTTCTCCGCACTTGTCCCTCATTTGCAGCATTGAACTACCAACATTTCTCTCGGAGCAACTTCCAATGTGGTTTATGGCCGCGGAGTGAATATTCTCCTCTTAAGGCATCACTGACGAAAGTGAAAAATACCTCTTACTCTTCAGGCACCTAAAGGACTATCATTATATAATTACAGGAATTATCTGTGGCAATTTGAGTGACAAGTACACCAGAGCGAAAGCCCCTTTAATTCAGCGCCTGTCACCAACATCACAGGAACAATTTCATCAACGACATCTTACCGATCAACGACAATGCGCCAATTACACCGACGATAATGCTGGCTGTTTCTCAGTGCAACACTGGACGTGCCATGCCTCCCTCTACGCAGCACCCGAGCTGCACCGACTGCTCGACTGTTATCGACAGCGATGTCACGGTCGCCGCCTGCTGTCTCACTGACCTCGAACCAGTCAAAACAAACAGCTGCGTGAAATACTATCCTGCCACGGCTACCACACCCGCATCTTGTCAACAACTCGTCGACACTACACACGCTTACTGCCCGGCCTTTCACTACTCGATCATGCCCGCAACTTGTTACCCACCCCAGAAGACGATTTCATCCATATCAATGCTTCATACAGCAGTGAACGTGTTCTCACTCCACCGCCGCCGAGTACTGAGTTTCATATTAATGATCGCACACAGGCTCTCTTCTACTCGAACTGTTACATCAATACTGATCCGCCGACCTTGTCTTGTATGCCAGGTTACCCTTTGATAGAGACAGATTCTGATTTCGACCCCATCTTACTCAGTGATACACAGCAGACCGCTTCACGACATACATTTTCTCCTGAACAACTGCAACAGCTACGTGAGCAAATTGCGACATACAACTTGTCAGTACAAGACCAGTTACATATGCTGCAGCCGACACCGACCGAGCACGACATGCAACGAGATGCTCCTGCCGTCGTTCCACCTCCGACTGCGGACGATCCTTCGCTGTTACTACCAGCTACAACTAATACACTGACGATCACGCTACATGGATCTATGTCCCAGATGTCACAACTGTCATCAGCACGCCACCTCAAGTGGAAATTCTACGTTACTGATGTGATACAAGCAACTTATTCACGCCGCTGCCACCTTTCCTTGGTAGTTCCAGACACTTCGTTTCTGTACCACGGCATAACCAGCCGCATTCCAGTGCCGCTTGCCTTGCCGCCCTCTTCACTACCTCTGCAATGTACGACCAACACATCTTCCGTTTCTGCTTCGACAAGTGAGCATCTTTCCGCTCCGACACACGACCGTGCAGGAGTATCGCACGAGCAGCTTGCAGCCTTACGACTCGACCGCAGCGCCAACAGCGACAGCACATACCCAGCTCCAGTTCCTTCAAACTGTGTCGCTTCTGCCACGGTCCAGTAGTTCATCCATGGATTCGACTTCTTCACGTTCACATTACGTCTTATCGCATTACTGCTCCGACCACATCCACCTTCCACCACTTCTTGCCGTCGCCATGCCTTGTGCACAGGGCTCACGGCCACGCCCTCCAACCTTTGATCACAGCTGTTTCGCACACCAAAACACCGACACTGTCAACTCCGCTCGGAACATCCTGCCATCTACTGCTGTAACACTCTCACCGTCCACGGACCGAGGTGACGCTTCCGTCTACACCGAGGTCATCCTCCGCCAAGGTCAGTCAAGTGCAGCTTGCTGTTTTCTCCCCTGCTGTGACATCAAGCGCCTCTATAACTCCATCATTACCACGAGTGTTGCTCATCCGGCATCTCTTACGCAATCTGTTAAGCCACAGCATGCTTACTCCTTTATGTCATACGGCCAATAAACTATTACCAGACACGTTGCACTTACCACGGCACTCGCCGGCAAATACTTTCGCAATACATCGCATCGCAACTTCGACGCACTCCGCACCTTCGATCGGATCAAAACCCCGCTGTGCCGCATGCCTTGGCACGACGATGTTCTCCCCACCGACACACCGCCACCTTCTGCTTCCACCGTGCCATCAGCAGCATGGCACGGTCAACCTGCGGACACCTTCTGTGCCTCCTTCCCTCCTCTGGTCGTGCCTACCTAGACATCGAGAAACAGTCTGATGACGCCTCGCACTAGCGCCTGCCACAACACGATCGGTCACGCGCACCTGCGCCATCAGCTGGCTGGGTGCAAACACACGTCATCCTTACACTGCTCCGCACTACCGGCGGGGGCTCTGTGGCGGTTATCGACTGCAAGAGTAGACTGCCTCATCTTTGAGAACGAACTTCTTTGAAAACTGTTGATCTCAGTGTGTTCCAAACTCTGTATTCGAGCAGATGTGTTTGTACCTACATGATCAAAATAAAGTTAATTCATTATAAACGAGTGAATACTTAATGTTGGGTTCGATATTACCGTATGTAACATCCTGATTCCCACAGTAGACTCACCAGATTGTTGGCGGCGGAGCGGCCTTTACGGAACCCACCCTGAGACAGAGCAAAAAGGCCCCGACACTCCAGAACCCAATTCAACCGCCGGCTCACCATCCGTTCAAGCAACTTGCAAAGAACGTTGGTGAGGCTAATGGGACGGTTGCTGTCCACCTCCAAAGGGTTCTTGCCCGATTTCAGAATGGGGATCACAATACTTTCCCGCTATTGAGACGGAAACTCACCCTCGACCCAAATACGGTTGTAAAGGTCGAGGAGCCGTCGCTGGCAGTCGACTGAAAGGCATTTCAGCATCTGACAGTGGATGCAATCTGGCCCGGCAGCGGTATCAGGGCAAGCGGCTAGGGAACTGCGAAATTCACACTCACTGAATGGAACATTGTACGGTTCTGGATGGTGGGTGTGAAACGAAAGGCTCTGACATTCCATCCACTCTTTAATGGAGTGGAAGGCCAGGGGGTAATTCGCAGAAACGGAATTTAGAGCAAAATGTTCTGCCAAGTGGTTGGCAATTACGTCGGAATCAGTACAAACCGCTCCATTCAGTGAGAGCACAGGGACTCTGTCAGGGGTCCGAAAGCCATAGAGTCGTCTAATCTTGGCCCAGACCTGCGATGGAGAGACATGGCGGCCAATGGTAGGGACATACCGCTCCCAGCACTCCTGCTTGCGTTGGCGGATAAGTCAGCAGGCCCGCGCACGCAGCCGTTTGAAGGCGATGAGGTGTTCTATGGAGGGATGTTGCTTGTGACGCTGGAGCACCCGCCGGCGATCTTTAAACGCTTCAGCGATCTCAGGCGACCACCAAGGCACAGTCCTCCGCCGAGGGGACCCAGAAGAACGGGGTATGGCAGATTCTGCGGCAGTAACGATGCCGGTGGTGACCGAGTGGACCACCGCATCAATGGTGTCATTAGAGAGGCTCAATAGCGGCAACGGAGGAGAACAAGTCCCAGTCAGCCTTTTTCACAGCCCATCTGCTAGGGCGTCCAGAAGAGTGACACTGTGGCAGTGACAGAAATATCGGAAGGTGGTCACTGCCACACAGGTCATCATGAACACTCCATTGGACAGTAGGTAAGAGGCTAGGGCTGCAGATCGAAAGCTCAATAGCGGAGTACATGCCATGCGCCACACTGAAGTGTGTGAAGGCACCATCATTTAAAATAGAAAGATCGAGCTGTGCCAATAAGTGCTCAATGTTGGCACCTTGACCTGTTGCCACTGACCCACCCCACAGAGGGTTATGGGCATTGAAGTCGCCCAGTAACAAGAAAGCTGGTGGCAATTGGGCTATCAGCACAGCCAGGACACGCTGCGAGACATCACCATCCGGTGGAAGGTAAAGACTGCAGACGGTAACAGCCTGTGGCGTCCACACCCGAACAGCAACAGCGTCTAAAGGCGTTTGTAGAGGGACAAACTCGCTGTGAAGGGAGTGAAGGACATAGATGCAGACGCCACCAGACACCCTTTCGTAAGCTGCCTGGTTCTTATAACAACCCCGATAGCCACGGAGGGTGGGGGGTTCGCATTGCTGGAAACCAAGTTTCCTGAAGAGCGATGCAGAAGAAAGGGTGAAGGCGGATGAGTTGTCGGAGCTCAGCTAGATGGTGGAAGAAACCGCTGCAGTTCCACTGGAGGACGATATTGTCCATGGCTGTGAAAGGTGTGAAGGGACTGGGAAGGCAGATTACGCCGCTGGGTCACCTGCTGCCTCCGATGGAGCACCTGTGTAAGTGCTATCCATTGCATCTGAGGGACGGGCGAGATCAAGGTCCTCAGCGGACGCAAGAATCTCCATCTCATCCTCAGACGCAGAGTTTGTAGGTAGCGGTGGAGTAGGTGCCACTGCAGGTGCCTTGGTCTTACGGGTCTTCAATGTCGTTTTCTCTCGCTGTTCCTTTAGTTGCCGTTGAGATGATCGCGAAGCTCGACGACCAGCGAGCTGTGGCTTCTGCAGCCACTGGTTGGTGTCTGTTGTGCCGCTGGTAGGATCCTGGGAAGGGAATGACCCAAGGGATCCCTTCCGAGCGAGAGAAGCCGAAGAAGACTTACGCTTCTCTGGCTTAGAAGTGGGGACTGGTGTTCCCGATGGTTGAGTGGGTGCTGCTCCCGAGGTAGGTGGTGTGGAAGCAACAGCGAGAGAAGTGGCCCCCATCGTCAAGGGGGCAGGTGAGGTCCTCTGGCTCTGAGAGCTGACTGTATGTGTTGCAGCGGATGAAACTGGAGCAGGAGTGACAGCATAAGATGACGACATGCGCACGGGATGTAGCCGTCCAAATTTCCGCTTAGCCTCAGTGTAAGTCAGTCGGTCCAGGGTCTTATATTCCATGATTTTGCATTCTTTCTGTAAGAGCCTGCAGTCTGGCAAGCAAGGTGAATGACGCTCTCCACAGTTGACACAGATGGGAGGCGGTGCACATGGAGTATCGGGATGAGATGGGTGTCTGCAATCTCGACATGTGAAGCAGGAAGTACAGCAGGAAGACATATGGCCGAACTTCCAGCACTTAAAGCGCCGCATTGGGGGAGGGATATAGGGCTTGACGTCACAACGGTAGACCATCACCTTGACCTTCTCCGGTAATGTATCACCCTCTAAGGCCAAGATGAAGGCACCGGTAGCAACCTGATTGACCTTCGGAGCCCGATGAATGCGCCAGACGAAAGGAACACCTCTACGCTCTAAGTTGACGTGCAGGTCATCATCAGACTGCAAAAGTAGGTCCCTACGGAAAATAACACCCTGGACCATATTTAAACCTTTATGTGGTGTGATGGTAATGTTAACATCCCCCAACTTGTCACAAGCAAGTAACCTGCGTGACTGGGCGGAGGATGCCGTTTTTATCAAAACTGACCCAGAGCGCATTTTGGACAAGCCCTCCACCTCCCCAAACTTGTCCTCTAAATGCTCTACAAAGAACTGAGGCTTCACGGATATGAAGGATTCCCCATCAGCTCTGGTACAAACGAGATAGCTGGGCGAATACATGTCACTGTCATTCATTGCCTTTCGTTCCTCCCATGGTGTGGCCAGGGATGGGAACGAAAATGAGCCCTCGAATGCCTAGTGACTGCTGGTGGCTGGCCACCAGCAAGAGATGATGTGCCACGCTTCATAGCGTGTCATCCACCCTGATGCCACCTACTCCAATCAAGGGCCCTCCCCATGGGCGCCACCCAGCCACAGCAAGGGCCACCTGGCAGGATGGCCATTGCCGGGAGTCCTGATGTCCCAGGTAGATGGGCATCTACTCCTTGGCATACATGGAGAGTAAATGGCACAGGCATCAGAGCGATCCCTGTGTTGTGAGGGGGCTACAACCAACAGGGTACATGGCGGCCCCACCACAACGGACTGGCTACCGTGCTGGATCTTAGGTGCAAAAATGTCCAAGGTCGTCGTTGCAGCTAAAAGCAACACTGCACAGTGCAGCGTGGTAATCACACCTAGGGATGTATCCTCACCCAAGAGATGGAGAACAAGCGGGACACCATTGCAACAACGAGAAAGCCGGCTAAAGGTCTCAATGCATGACGGATACAGTGCACTATGTAAGGCGCCCTTCCCCAATTGGCTCGCTCTTCGGAAGAATTTAGAAAGATGGAGGTCAAACCCGAGAGGGGACCATCACATAAGGCCGAAATGTTTGAGACTCCTTTTAGTCGCCTCTTACGACAGGCAGGAATACCATGGGCCCATTCTTACCGCCAAGCCTGCAGGGGGACCCACAGTAGTATGGTAGGCTGCTGCCTTTTTTGCTTTATTCAGGAATGTTTGTTATTTGTACACTGCAAGTTGCATCTGTATTAACAGTGATATCTGCCAACAATTTACAGTGACCAATATAAATAACTGAACTCTTCCACTAACCTACAAGAACATACTCATCCACACATAATAAATAATGTTTGTCTCAAAATTCACTACATTTATGCCCATTTAAAAATCAAAGATGACGATTTCGGAGGACCTAACAGAGATACATTGTAATGTTAAAAGTTCACAGTGGATTACCGTGACTCAGCAGCAGTACAGCACATGCAACATGTCCTGCTGCAGCTGCCTCATGCAATGGTGTCCAGCCATAGTCATTGACAGAATCTACCCTCTGTCCTTCTGCGAGCAGTTTACGGACAGTGTCAACATTGCCAGCACAAACTGCAGCTGACAGTGATGGTGGCCGTGAGAGATCCAGTGGCTCCAGATCACTGGATGCAGCCCGTTTCATTGGTTTGCAGTTCCTATTGAAACACAGAAACATAAAAGTAATGGATGACAACAGTGTAACTGAACCACAATATTATACAATTATCTTGTAAATGAATTCAAACAATGGAAAGTCCAATATGTTATGTAACAATATTATGGAAAAGATGCTACTCACTATATAGTGGAGATGCTTAGTAGCAGATTGGCACAAAAAGACTGTCAGAAAGTGAGCTCTCAGCCAACGAGATCTTTATCAAAAATAGACAAACACACATGCAGATGACCACAATCTCAGGCTGCAGAGGTCAGTCTCTTATGTGCCTATCTGCTATTCTGCATCTCTGCTGTATGGTGAGTAGCAATTATTCTTTCCATAATATTGCTATAAATGATTTCAGCCACCTAAAGTTACTTTGAAATCAGTAACAGAACCACATACTTCTAAATTGCAAAACTATTAATCTTGGTGCATGAAAAAACTATGAATAAATAAAGGCAAAGTAAAAATTACAATACCTGTGTGACAAACTTTAATTCAAAATGCAAATTACAAAAATGTATAGGTCTATATTTTAAAGTCAGAAACAGTAGTAAAAAATAAGCTGGTTGTTAAAGGAGTCTCTCTATTCAGGAGCTATCATGAAGCAGGCGAGGACAGGAAATAACATGGAAATACAAAGAGTGAATAATTATATCTGGCTACACCAGGCAGAGAACAATTAACCTACAAATCCAGGTTAATCACTATCCCATTCCACTCACAGCTGCAATAAAACAGATAATGTACACATCTACAGGAAATGAAGGCAGCAACATCAGGAATAGGGTCAAAGACAAGTAACTCACCAACTTACAGGCTGACCAGACACTTGAAAGAATTATTTCTGAATCCACTAATTGGTAACACTGTTCACCATAAAATGTTTCAGTTTACGAAAAGGACATGCTTGACAAAAATGACATATTAGCCAGTTGATATCTGAATTTATTTTTAGCTCACAAAACAGAGCCAGAAAAATATGGAAGTCGTCCATCATGTTTTCACCACAACTTATTTTCAGGTCAGAGAGATCAGGGATGGGCTGCAACTCAACAAAAAGCTGACAACATTACTGTCAATCTGAGGGATTGCCAACTGTCTGTCTGGATCCTCAAGATTTCAATGTGTGTGCTGAAAACACTTCTGTAGACAGGAAGGCTCTAAAAGAATTTCTGCAACATATTAATGCCATCTTTAAGAACAGTAATTACAAGAATATGTGAGGGTCATTCAGAAAGTAGAGAACATTTAGTTCTGACACATGACTGGCCTCTCACCATTCCTGCAGACTTACTGCTGACCTGAGTACTCGTCGCCAGTTTGGTGGCAGCTAAGATCCATTACGGTTGATTACTGGTTAGCTGTGCAACTTTGACAAATTTGGTGTTCCTGCTAAGTGTTAGATACACAGTGTTATCAACTTTTCAAACATGAAAAATTTGTAGATGGTAACTGAGGTTTACAGTAATGTAGTGAATGAAGCATCGGTTTGGAAGTGATGTATCATGTTTAATGTCAGAAGAATGCTCATGATGAAGATCACTCAGGCCAGTCCTCAGTGGTGATTGACCAACTCAGAGCAAGGACTGAAACCAAAATCCATGCTGACAGGCATTTCAGTTAGCTGACTGCAGCAGCTTATTATCAGTTGCTGGAACGACTTCACTGCACCATTAAAAACAAGCGATGTGGAATACTAACCAGTGTAGTTTCCTCCCTCACGATAATGTGTGTCCACGTGCAGAGGGAGTGACAAAGGACTTGTTTCAGCAGTTTTGGTGGAAAATGTTTCAACAGACTTAGCCCCAAGTAATTATCACTTATTTCCCAAACTGAAAGATTTTTTGTGTGGACATACTACAGAAGTTACTATGAACTTAAAGAAGTTGATAGTCATTCAGCAAGCTGGTGGCAACTGAGAATGCGGCAGGTATAAGAAGTGCCTATATCTGAAGAGTGAGTGTGTAGAAATGTAGCTATGGTATCAAATTGTATGTAAAATACAGTTACCTTTAATTGTATCAAATAAATATTCTGGAGGAAAAAAGAACATTCCTTAGTTTCTGAATGACACTCATTTACACTCCTGGAAATGGAAAAAAGAACACATTGACACCGGTGTGTCAGACCCACCATACTTGCTCCGGACACTGCGAGAGGGCTGTACAAGCAATGATCACACGCACGGCACAGCGGACACACCAGGAACAGCGGTGTTGGCCGTCGAATGGCGCTAGCTGCGCAGCATTTGTGCACCGCCGCCGTCAGTGTCAGCCAGTTTGCCGTGGCATACGGAGCTCCATCGCAGTCTTTAACACTGGTAGCATGCCGCGACAGCGTGGACGTGAACCGTATGTGCAGTTGACGGACTTTGAGCGAGGGCGTATAGTGGGCATGCGGGAGGCCGGGTGGACGTACCGCCGAATTGCTCAACACGTGGGGTGTGAGGTCTCCACAGTACATCGATGTTGTCGCCAGTGGTCGGCGGAAGGTGCACGTGCCCGTCGACCTGGGACCGGACCGCAGCGACGCACGGATGCACGCCAAGACCGTAGGATCCTACGCCGTGCCGTAGGGGAACGCACCGCCACTTCCCAGCAAATTAGGGACACTGTTGCTCCTGGGGTATCGGCGAGGACCATTCGCAACCGTCTCCATGAAGCTGGGCTACGGTCCCGCACACCGTTAGGCCATCTTCCACTCACGCCCCAACATCGTGCAGCCCGCCTCCAGTGGTGTCGCGACAGGCGTGAATGGAAGGACGAATGGAGACGTGTCGTCTTCAGCGATGAGAGTCGCTTCTGCCTTGGTGCCAATGATGGTCGTATGCGTGTTTGGCGCCGTGTAGGTGAGCGCCACAATCAGGACTGCATACGACCGAGGCACACAGGGCCAACACCCGGCATCATGGTGTGGGGAGCGGTCTCCTACACTGGCCGTACACCACTGGTGATCGTCGAGGGGACACTGAATAGTGCACGGTACATCCAAACCGTCATCGAACCCATCGTTCTACCATTCCTAGACCGGCAAGGGAACTTTCTGTTCCAACAGGACAATGCACGTCCGCATGTATCCCGTGCCACCCAACATGCTCTAGAAGGTGTAAGTCAACTACCCTGGCCAGCAAGATCTCTGGATCTGTCCCCCATTGAGCATGTTTGGGACTGGATGAAGCGTCGTCTCACGCGGTCTGCACGTCCAGCACGAACGCTGGTCCAACTGAGGCGCCAGGTGGAAATGGCATGGCAAGCCGTTCCACAGGACTACATCCAGCATCTCTACGATCGTCTCCATGGGAGAATAGCAGCCTGCATTGCTGCGAAAGGTGGATATACACTGTACTAGTGCCGACATTGTGCATGCTCTGTTGCCTGTGTCTATGTGCCTGTGGTTCTGTCAGTGTGATCATGTGATGTATCTGACCCCAGGAATGTGTCAATAAAGTTTCCCCTTCCTGGGACAATGAATTCACGGTGTTCTTATTTCAATTTCCAGGAGTGTATTTCATCATAGGCATGTAGGGAGCCTAATGGATACCAGGCAAGCTTCCCGCTGCATAGGGCTCCATGGTGGTGACTGAATATCCTCAGTTCTTGTGGAACCATAATGAAGAACAAAGAACAAGAAAAACTGAGGGCATGTTGAGACCTCAGACATCCAAACATCACATTTGGGGCTGATGGAAGCTGTTTCCACAATAGGCAGGTGAGAGACTGAAAATGTCATGGAAAAGTTGGACAAGGTCAAGATTAAACCCTTGCTTGTGGCTCAGAGGAGAAAAGATTTTGAATAATAAAATCAATTGGAAGGCAAAGAACGGCTTCCTAAGCAAAAATAATGGTAATTTAAGACCTCCAGAAAAAGACTGTCTCAGAGTGATGTGGGTACCCTGTAAGACAGGGAACAAAAAACATGGGAGGAATCCAATACTCCCACTTCTCAAGGCAACCATATTCAGAAAAAGCTGAAGGAAGAAACAGGTAAACATACCAACAGTACTGCAGTCTGTTTTCAGGATGGTAATTATCCAGCAGGTTTAGCCACTGTCCAATATGACTTTGCAACAAATGGAGCTTGTTCAGATGGTTCTCTTTGAGAAGATATGGGAGACACTAGCACAGGCCCTGTAATATTATTGGATTTCAGATACTTTGCATATGATATATTTGTCATAAAAGACAAGGGCAGCCAATGAGCTGTAGTTCGTAAAGATGCTAAGCATCACAGCACTAGAGTAAAGAGACTAAATATTTTTTTTAATGTGCGCCTATACAAAGACGCGTGTCCAGCATTTACATAGTCTAAATAAACACTATCACCCGCTGGGCACAGATATTTAAAATCATTGCCGTAGCACTAAAGCATTTATTGGTGGCCAATTACTCCTACTCCATTGATGAATTTCTCAGTAGAACCAACTGATTTGTGTATACAGGGTGTTACAAAATGGTACGGCCAAACTTTCAGGAAGCATTCCTCACACACAAATAAAAGATGTTATGTGGTCATGTGTTCAGAAACGCTTAATTTCCATGTTAGAGCTCCTTTTAGTTTTGTCAGTATGTACTGTACTTCCTCTATTCACTGCCAGTTGGCCCAATTGAAGGAAGGTAACGTGACTTCGGTGCTTGTGTTGACATGCGACTCATTGTTCTACAGTACTAGCATCAAGCACATCAGTACGTAACATCAACAGGTTAGTGTTCATCACTAACGTGGTTTTGCAGTCAGTGCAATGTTTACAAATTCAGAGTTGGCAGATGCCCATTTGATGTATGGCTTAGCACGGGGCAACAGCCGTGGCGCGGTACGTTTGTATCGAGACAGATTCCCAGAATGAAGGTGTCCCGACAGGAAGATGTTCGAAGCAATTGATCGGCGTCTTAGGGAGCACGGAACATTCCAGCCAATGACTCATGACTGGGGAAGACCTAGACGACGAGGACACCTGCAATGGATGAGGCAATTCTTTGTGCAGTTGACGATAACCCTAATGTCAGCGTCAGAGAAGTTGCTGCTGTACAAGGTAACGTTGACCACGTCACTGTATGGAGAGTTCTACGGGAGACCCAGTTGGTTCCATACCATGTACAGTGTGTGCAGGCACTATCAGCAGCTGATTGGCCTCCACAGGTACACTTCTGCGAATGGTTCATCCAACAATGTGTCAATCCTCATTTCAGTGCAAATGTTCTCTTTACGGATGAGGCTTCATTCCAACGTGATCAGATTGTAAATTTTCACAATCAGCGTGTGTGGGCTCACGCAGTTGTGCAATCATGTCATCAACACAGATTTTCTGTGAGCGTTTGGGCAGGCATTGTTGGTGATGTCTTGATTGGGCCCCATGTTCTTCCACCTATGCTCAATGGAGCACGTTACCACGATTTCATATGGGATACTCTACCTGTGCTGCTAGAACATGTGCCTTTACAAGTACGACAACATGTGGTTCATGCACGATGGAGCTCCTGCACATTTCAGTTGAAGTTTCGTACGCTTCTCAACAACAGATTCAGTGGCAGATGGATTGGCAGAGGCGGATCAATTCCATGGCCACCACGCTCTCTTGACTCATTTATGGGGGCATTTGAAAGCTCTTGTCTACGCAACCCCGGCACCAAATGTAGAGACTCTTCATGCTCATATTGTGGACGGCTGTGCTACAATACAATACGCCGTTCTCCAGGGCTGCATCAGCGCATCAGGGATTCCACGCGATGGAGGGTGGATGCATGTATCCTCGCTAACGGAGGACGTTTTGAACATTTCCTGTAACAAAGTGTTTGAAGTCACGCTGGTATATTCTGTTGCTGTGCGTTTCCATTCCATGATTAATGTGATTTGAAGAGAAGTAATAAAATGAGCTCTAACATGGAAAGTAAGCATTTCTGGACATGTGTCCACATAACATATTTCCTTTCTTTGTGTGTGAGGAATGTTTCCTGAAAGTTTGGCCATACCTTTTGGTAACACCCTGTGTGTGTGTGTGTGTGATATATATATGTGAAACATTCCATGTGGGAAATATATATATAAAAAAAAACAAAAAACAAAGATGCTGCAGCTTACCAAACAAGAAAGCATTGGTATGTTGATAGAGACAATAAACACACACACACACACACACACACACACACACACACACACACACACACACACACACACACACACACACACACGTGTAAAGGCAAAGAGTATGGGCAGAGATGTCAGTCGAGGCAGAAGTACAGAGGCAAAGATGTTGTTGAATGACGGGTGAGGTATGAGTGGCGGCTACTTGAAATTAGCGGAGGTTGAGGCCTGGTGGGTAACGGGAAGAGAGGAGATATTGAAGGGCAAGTTCCCATCTCCGGAGTTCTGATAGGTTGGCGTCAGTGGAAAGTATCGAGATAACCCGGACGGTGTAACACTGTGCCAAGATGTGCTGGCTGTGCACCAAGGGATGTTTAGCCACAGGGTGATCCTCATTACCAACAAACATTGTCTGCCTGTGTCCGTTCATGCAGATGGACAGTTTGTTGCTAGTCATTCCTACATAGAAAGCTTCACAGTGTAGGCAGGTCAGTTGGTAAATCACATGGATGCTTTCACACGTAGCTCTGCCTTTGATCGTGCACACCTTCTGGGTTACAGGACTGGAGTAGGAGGTGGTGGTGGTGGTGGTGGTGGTGGGAGGGTGCATTGGACAGGTTTTACACTGGGGGCAGTTACAAGGGTAGGAGCCAGAGGGTAGGGAAGGTGGTTTGGGGATTTCATAGGGATGAATCAAGATGGTCCGAAGGTTAAGTGGATGGCGGAAAGACACTCTTGGTGGAGTGAGAAGGATTTCATGAAGGACGGATCTCATTTCAGGGCAGGATTTGAGGGAGTCTTATCCCTGCTGGAGAGCCACATTCAGAGTCTGATCCAGTCCTGGAGATAAGTCAATTCTAGAAATTGAAACTCCAGAACATGCATTTACGTGAAAAATGGAATTTCATGTTTGTTGATGGCAGATTTTTGTTCCAGGAACTTAACCATCAGGATGAAACAGTGTGAGAAAGGAGACATGAGGGAAAACTGTATTGGCATCAGCATACCTTCCTTCTCAGGAAGTGAGGAGACTGGTAAGTAGCTGTTCACAGTGGAATGACCAACTGCTGGCTGGTTGTGACCCTTTTTTCTTGGGCTTTGTTTTAGAGCACAGAAACAGCTGAGACCATAAGCAACCATGTCATAACATTAGAAAAATAATCTGACATAACCTGCCAATAGATGGCAACCTAACATTATCCAAAGGAATGGAAAATCTAGGAGCCAAGATAGGAATGCAGCCTTGGAAGCAGCCTCATTTCCCCTCAGACCAACACGATCAGGAACCCACATGATCATCACAGTGGCTCACTCAGCAGCAAGCAAGTGGAAGCTTCCTTGGCCCCATTGCACTAATGGAAGGGCTGTGTCCAAGACACAGGCTCTGAAGCGCATTGAGAGAATCTGAGCATACGACAATTAAAAAGCCTGTGCCACTGCATGAACTGGGTGGCCTGATAGATCATGAAGACACCTGCTGTAAAATTCAAGTATTGGTTTGAGACCGATACCAAAAATTGTTAGTGCCAATGATGAAGGCACAGCTAACACAATGGTCAGTTTTAGAGTCATTAGTGGACAAGAAGGTGCTATCACTAAGTTGCGTGTGATGTCTGAGAAACTTATAGCAATGGATCAAATCCAGGGTAGTTTCCTTAGGAAGTGAATGAAGTGAACATGGGTCACTGTAAGAAAGCCAAGGCGGTGTAGAGTTCACACCCACCTGGGAGTGTGGCAGGTAGTGTGAAATTAACTGCTGGAGCACTAGCCAAATCTGAGTTCCAGGAGGAGGAGGATGTGTGTCATATTGGTGGTCAAGGGAGTCATCAGGAAAGAAGGCATATGATGGGTGGCCAGGCATGGCAGACAAATGGAATGTGTACATGCTCCAGAGGACATCATTCCACTATGACAGTGGTAGTACTGCAGCTTCAGCAGAGACATATTCAACCAGGCTAGCGTAAAAGGTGCCAGTGGGCAAATGTATTCCACAATGGTACCTTGTATTAAGGCTTTTTTTTGTTTTGTTTTGGTGTTTTGGTTTTAGGGCGCAAAACTTCTATGGTCATTAGCGCCCAGTCCGTGACTTAGGAACCAGTAAAAAACCGAAATTGAAAACCAGCAGCAATGGGAACGAAAGTCAAAATTGGAGATACTAAAAGCAAAAAGAAGGCTTAAAAATCCACTACAGAAAGGGGCTGGTTGTCCCCAAAAAAAAAAAAAAAAAAAAAAAAAAAGCTTCAAATGACTGACGTCGTTTCACTGGCACTAATAAACTTGAGAACGCGGTCGGCTGAGCGCGTGTCATCTGCTAAAATCGACGATATATCCGGCGATAGCTGGAGACGGGAGCGTAACGGATTAAAATAGGGGCACTCAATTAAAACGTGTGTTACCGTCCACAGCTGAGAGCAGTGGGGACAGAGTGGGGGAGGATCGCCGCTTAAAAGATGTCGATGGCTAAAAAGACAGTGCCCTATCCGGAGTCTAGTTAAAATTACCTCATCCCGACGACGCGTTTGGGAGGAAGAGGTCCAAGCACAAGGAAGAGCTTTCACGTCCCGCAATTTATTATGGGGAAGTGTCGACCAATGCGCGTGCCATAAATGAACAACACGACGACATAAAACGCTCCGTAGATCGGCGAAGGGAATCGATTGAATAGCTGGCCGAAGAAGAGAGACTGCAGCCTTGGCTGCAATATCGGCCGCCTCATTTCCACAGATACCAACGTGTCCCGGGAGCCAGAGAAACGCCACCGAGACGCCCCCCAGGTGGAGCAAGCGCAGACAGTCCTGAATCCGGTGGACCAGAGGGCAGAGGGTGCACAGGATAAAGAGCTTGGAGACTGAGGAGAGAGCTGAGAGAATCTGAGCAGATAACGAATCGTATCCGCTGATGGCGGCGGATGTAGTGGACAGCCTGGAGAACAGCGTAAAGCTCCGCAGTATAAACCGAACACTGGTCGGGAAGCCGAAAGTGATTTGGGGTGTCGCCAACAATATAGGCACTCCCTACACCTAACTATGTTTTCGAGTCGTCGGTGTAAATAAATGTGGCGTCCATCATTTGTGCACATAGAGCAGCAAATGCCCGAAGATAAACAAGTGAAGGGGTACCATCCTTGGGAAATCGACAAAGGTCACGGAGCAGGCAGATCCGGGGACGGAGCCCCAAGTTGTCAAGAAGGTTTTAGGAAAGCGGAAGGAAAGAGAATGGAGCAGTTGACGGAAGCGGACTCCCGGTGGTAGTAGGGAGGAGGGGCAGCCTGCGTACCCTACATCAAAGGAGGCGTCGAAAAACATGTCATGGGCTGGATTAGCAGGCATGGAAGACAGATGGCTACCATAACGACTCAGAAGGACTGCTCGCCGATTGGACAGCGGAGGTTCAGCAGTCTCAGCATAAAGGCTTTCCACAGGGCTGGTGTAAAAAGCTCCAGACACTAAACGTAATCCACGGTGGTGGAGAGAGTCGAGACGCCGATGAATAGACGGCCGAGCAGAGGAGTAGACTATGCTTCCATAGTCCAATTTCGAGCGCACTAAGGCGCGATAGAGGCGGAGAAGGACCACTCGGACCGCTCCCCAGGAGGTACCATTCAGGACACGGAGGGTGTTGAGGGATCGCAGACAGCGAGCCGAAAGATAGGAAACGTGGGAGGACCAGCACAGTTTTCTGTCAAACATAAGACCCTAGAATTTAGTGACTTCTGAAAACGGAAGGTTGACAGGTCCTAGATGTAAGGAGGGTGGAAGAAACTCCTTACTTCGCCAAAAATTAACACAAACGGTCTTACTGCGAGAAAAACGGAAGCCGGTTTCGATGCTCCAAGAGTGGAGGCGATCGAGACATCCTTGAAGACGTCGATCAAGAAGGCTGGTCCGTTGACAGCTGTAGTAGATCGCAAAATCGTCCACAAAGAGGGAGCCCGAGACATCAGGAAGGAGACAATCCATAATTGGATTGATGGCAATGGCAAACAGTACAACACTCAGCACGGAGCCCTGGGGTACCCCGTTTTCTTGGGAGAAAGTACGGGAGAGAGTAGCGTTCACCCGCACCCTAAATGTGCGCTCTGCCATAAATTCGCGAAGAAAAAGGGGCAGCCGACCTCGAAAGCCCCAAGAGAACAGTGTGCGGAGGATGCCTGTCCTCCAAAGGTGTATCGTATGCTCTCTCCAGATCAAAAAATATTGCTACTGTTTGGCGTTTCCAGAGAAAATTGTTCATGATATAAGTGGAGAGAGCAACAAGATGGGCTCAACTGCAGAACGATGCTTTCGGAATCCGCATAGGTCAGGTGTTAAAAGACTGCGGGATTCCAGCCACCAAGCTAAACGGTAATTCACCATACGCTCCAAAACCTTACAGGCACTACTCGTGAGAGAAATTGGGAGATAGCTAGAGGGGAGATGTTTGTCCTTTCCAGGTTTCGGAACAGGAACGACGATAGCTTCCCGCCATCGTCTGGGAAAAGTACTGTCGGTCCAAATTCGATTATAAAGGCGAAGGAGGTAACGCAGACTATGGGTTGACAAATGCAGCAACATTTGGACGTGGATACCATCTGGTCCTGGGGCGGAGGAGCGAGAAGAAGAGAGTGCATGTTGGAGTTCCCGCATGGAGAAAACAGTATTGTAGCTTTCGCGATTTTGAGAGGAGAAAGCAAGATGTCGCTCTTCCGCTGCACGTTTCTTCGGGAGAAACGCTGGCGGGTAATTTGAAGAGCTCGAAATCTCAGCAAAGTGCTGACCCAATGTGTTAGAAATTGCGACGGGGTCCACTAAGGTATTATGTGCGACAGTGAGCCCAGAGACCGGGGAGAAACTAGGCGCGCCTGAGAACCGTCGAAGCCGACTCCAAACTTCCGAGGAGGGAGTGAAGATGTTAAATGAGCTAATAAAGAATTTCCAGCTTGCCTTCATGCTATCGTGGATGACACGACGGCATCGCGCTCGGAACTGCTTATAGCGGATACAGTTGGCCAAAGTAGGATGGTGGCGGAAAACGCGAAGAGCACGTCTCCGCTCACGTATTGCATGCCTCGTTCCACCAAGGAACTGGGGGGCGCCGGGGCAATTCCGAGGTGCGTGGTATTGAATGTTCCGCAGCTGTAAGAATAACGTCGGTAATATGTGTGACCTCATCGTCGACGCTGGGAAAGTGACGGTCATCGAATGTCGCTAGAGACGAAAACAGTGTCCAATCGGCTTGGGCAAACTTCCAGCATCGCGGGCGCATATATGGCAGTTGAGGCTGCAGTCTAAGGACACATGGAAAGTGGTCACTCGAGTGTGTATCATCAAGGGCGAACCATTCGAAGCGCCGAGCTAGCGGAACAGTACCGACCGCAAGGTCCAAATGAGATAAATTTGTCGTAGGGGCTGACAAAAATTTAGGGACCCCAGTGTTGAGGCAAACTAGATCTGCTTGGTGGAAGACGTCTAGCAATAGTGAGCCACGTGGACAAGGATGTGGAGATCCCCAAAGCGGCTGGTGGGCATTGAAGTCCCCAACCAGCAAATAGGGGGGTGGAAGCTGACCAAGAAGATGAAGGAGATCAGCTCGTGCCATTGGTGTGGACGATGAAATGTATACAGTACAAAGAGAGAACGTGTATCCGGAAAGGGAAAGACGGACGGCGACAGCTTGGAAGGAAGAGTGTAAATGGATTGGGTGATAATGGAGAGTTTCATGGAGAAGAATCATGAGTCCTCCATGTGCTGGAGTGCCTTCAACAGAGGGGAGATCATATCGGACGGACTGAAAATGAGGGAGAACAAAGCGGTCATGGGGACGCAGCTTTGTTTCCTGAAGACAGAAGATAACCGTCGAGTAGGATCGTAAGAGGATCGACAATTCATCCCGATTGGCTCGAATACCGTGGATATTCCAGTGGATAATGGACATAGGGTGAACAGAAAATGGAGGAATGTGACCAAGGTCGCTGTCAACTCAACGACTGCTCTGAGCTTGCGACCGACAGCATGGAATGGCATTCAGCCGAAGGCAGAAGATCCTGATCCATAGGTTGGTCAGGAGCAGCTCCTGCCACCAGCGATCGGCCGGTTGATCGGCCGCCAGCAGTGCGCCTCGGCGACACAGAAAACGGCCGAGGGCTATTTCCGCCAGGTGGTGCTGTAGATGGGACACGCCTTGGCGGAGGAGGAGATGAACGGGGTTTCTTTCCAGCCTTCTTGGAAGTGTGATGTTTAGAGGAAGAAGGAACCGATGGTTGGGAAGTTGCCGTACGTAAAAACTCTTCACGAGTATGCTCTTTTTTCGAAGTCTTGGTGTCTGACTTTTGGGCTCGAGATTTAGCAGAACCCGACGAAGGGTGAGCCAGAGAGTGGGCAGGCGAAAGTGGTGAGGTTGAATGGGCGATCTTTGCGCTGGCCGATCTGACGACCGTGGCACTAAAGGTGAGGTCTTAAGTCTGCGTGGCCGCCTCCTTTGTTGGCCGAGGAGAAGCAAGGACAGTGCTGTATTTTCCTTTCTGAGGCACGGTGGGCTGTCGACTGGCGAATAATTTTCGAGCAGCAAAGGTCGACACCTTTTCCTTTACTCTAATTTCCTGGATGAGATTTTCGTCCGTAAAAACGGGGCAATCTCGAGAGGAAGCAGCGTGGTCACCCATACAGTTGATGCAGCGAGGGGATGGAGGTGGACAAGCACCCTCATGGGCATCCTTGCCACATGTAACACATTTGGCCGGATTGGAAGAGGACTGGCTGGTGTGATTGAACCGCTGACACCGATAGCAATGCGTAGGGTTTAGGATGTAAGGGCGAACGGAAATTATCTCATAGCCTGCTTTGATTTTCGATGGGAGTTGAACTTTGTCAAATGTCAAGAAGACAGTACGGGTTGGAATGATGTGCGTGTCAACCCTTTTCATAACCCTATTAACAGCCGTTACGCCCTGGTCAGACAGGTAGTGCTGAATTTCTTCGTCAGACAATCCATCGAGGGAGCGTGTATAAACGACTCCACCCGAGGAATTTAAAGTACGGTGCGGTTCCACCCGGACAGGGAAGGTGTGTAGTAGTGAGGTACGCAGCAATTTTTGTGCCTGGAAGGCACTGACTGTTTCTAACAACAGGGTGCCATTCCGTAATTTGGAACAAGACTTTACAGGACCTGCAATTGCGTCGACACCTTTCTGAATAATGAAAGGGTTGACCGTGGAGAAGTCGTGACCTTCGTCAGACCGAGAAACAACAAGGAACTGTGGCAACGATGGAAGAACTGTGTGGCTGAGACTCAGTGAACTTACGCTTGTGAGCAGACATAGTGGAAGGTGAGGAAACCATTGCGGAAGAATCCCCCATGATTACCGGCGTCTCCGATGGCGCGCTCCTCCCTTGTGGGGGCCCTCTCTGAAGGCACACCCGCCTTAGGTGATTGTTCACACCTCAGGTCACACCTCCCGACAAACGGACGGAGGGACCAATCGGCACTTTCGGAAGGTATCAGCTTGGGTCATCACCCCTCCCTGGGCCTGGCCGTTACCAGGGGGTACGTACGTGTCCTACCTGTCTACCCGGGGCGGAGAATTACGCGTTACCCCGTCACCGGCTACGCATGGAAGTGCGTGGGTCGGCCTTCAGACACGCACAGGGAGGAAGAAAGGGAAAGGAAAGAAGAGGGGGGTCTCAAACGCCGCAGCAGAGAAAAGGGTAAAGAGAAGAGGTAAGGAAAACAGAAGGACAAAGGAAGGATGAAGACATACAAGCAAGGAAGGCGAAGAATGCGGTACATTTACAAGCGTCCGTCTCCAGACGTAGGCACAAACCATACTCCCAGAGGGGGAGAAAGGGAAGGAAAGAGCCAGAGGTGAGGGAGGGGCGAAGATGGGGGATGGGGAAGGATGCGGAAAGGGAAGGTATGCAGCCCGGAAAGGAAGGAGAGCCACATTAGCTCGAGGTCCCGCGCTCGCTACGCACTTATCTTGTATTAAGGCTGTGTATGATGGACAGACATGGAGATGAAGACATCCATAGTCTAGTTTTGAACAGACAAGAGACGGTACAGATGGAGGAGGATGGTTCGAACCATTGCCCAGGATGGTTGGTTGGTTGATTGGGGTTGAAGGGACCAATCAGTAAAGTCATCAGTCCCTTGTTTTAAATGTGGTCCATTCAGACAGTGACATCTCAGAAAAGTCAGAGCGATAAAATGTAAAATGCTAAAAAACGTTAAAGTGCAGTTGTGTTGTCAATGGTGAAAACAAAATGAGGGAAGTCAGCAAGAGAGCAACCCCAAGGCTATGCTAGAGGCAGGAAATATCCCACCTCTGGTGCAGTAGAGGCAAGACCACCTGCTATTTAAAAGCATTCAACCACTAGAATGTAGAAGGAAACTAACCAATTCTAAAAAGTGATAAAAACAGAATAAAAGGGAAAGGAAGATCTTGGCCAGGGAGGGGAGTTGGGAATCTCCAAACACAGCTTACAGTGGAAAACACCCCTAACCGTCACTGCCCTGTCCCAACACCAGAGTGAGATTAGAAACCTTAAAACTGAGAACAATAACCACTTTCAAAGAGGAAACCGAGAACCAGTTCAACCATCCGGGAATTGTCAGCCAACATTAAAGGTAAAGTGCAAGGAAGTCTGTACTTAGTACGCAGAGCCAAAAGAAGGGGGCATCCCACCAAACTGTGGGCTACTGACTGGAAGGATCCACAACCACAAAGTGAGGGTGGCTCATTATGCAAAAGAAGACCATGGGTCAGCCGGGTATGGCCGATACTGAGACAACAGTGTGGTTGAGGCCTTTCGGGAGAGGCGGGAGGAAGAACGCCATGGCACAGGTGTCACCTTAATCGCACAAAGTTTATTAGACAGGGAGGTATCCTCCCAAGAGTTGGCCCATGATTGTGCAAAGTTGGATTTGATGTGAAGCCATAAATACACTGCAGGAGTGATTACAGAGAAGGAGGCGGGGTGGTAAGTGACCGCTCCTCCAGCCAAATGATCAGCAAGCTCATTACCAGGGATATCTGCATGGCCAGGGACCCAAACGAAGTCAACAGAACAAGCAGCACGGTGAAGAGATGGTCATGGATGGCCGAGACCAAGGGATGGCTCGATAAACACCAGTCAATAGCCAGAAGGCCACTCATTGAGTCCGTACATAACAATACTCAGTTGAGTTGAGACTGTTTAATAAAGGTATTGGCCTGGGAAATTGCCAATAATTCCACAGTAAACACCCCACATGAAGGTGGCAGGAGATGATTTGCTGTGCCAACAGAGGACGTGAAGGCATGTCACACATGATTAGCAGATTTAGAGCCATTGGTGTAAAAAAGATGGGGGGGGGGGGGGGGGGGGGGGGGAGGGAATGTGAGAGACAGGACAAAGAAGGAAGCTAAAAATCATGGCGAAGAGACACAAGGTGGAGCCCAACCAGTAAACCCGCCCGAGTGCAGGAGTCAGGTGGGTGACGTTCATGACCTGGGAACAGGATAGAACAGGTAGTATGAGTGGGAAAGGAACAAACAGCGATTGAATAAGAATCCAGAAGTTGGGACCGCCAAACAGAAAAGGGGGGATCCCAGCTTCAACCAGCAGACTATCAACAGGGCTAGTAGGGAAGGCACCAGTGGCCAAACGGATACCACGATGGTGAACCGGATCCAGGAGGCGCCGTGTGCAAGGAGCAGCCAAACCATAAACTTGACAACCATACTCCAAGCAAGACAGCACTAAAGCCTCAAAGGCGGAGAAGGATGGAGCTGTCCGCACCCCAAAAGGTGTGGGCAAGGAAGCGGAGGACATGGAGTTTACGGAAACATCCTACCTCCAGAAGTCAGATATGAGGCAGCCAAGTGAGCTTGTTGTCGAAAAGAGGACCCAGGAAACGAAACTGTGGGACCACAGGCAATCGTTGTGCATCAAGATAGAGCTCCGGGTCGGGGTGGATCGTAGTACGGCGACTAAGTGGACCAGCCGCGATTTTAAAGGAGATAATTGAAACCCATGTGAGAGGGTTCATGCAGAGGCATACTGTGTAGCTTCCTGGAGCTGCCACTCTGCAGAGGCCATAAAAGAGGAACTAACCCAAATGCAGAAATCATCCACATACAGAGCAGGGGTGACTAAAGGACCGACAGAGGCCACAAGCAATGAGGAAAAGAAATACACTCAATACAGAACCCTGTGGGATGCCATTCTCGTGGGTCCATGGAGCACTAAAAACAGTACCAACCCGAACCCTGAACGACCGATGGAACAGGAACTGGCGGATAAAAATTGGGAGTGGGCTCCGAAGGCCCCACTCATGAAGTGTAAGAAAGATGTGATAGTGCCAAGTCGTGTCATAGGCCTTGCGAAGGTCGAAAAATACTGCAACCAAATTGCAGTGCTGGGAAAAAGCCCTGCCAAACTGCGGATTCCAAGCAAAGTAAATGACCGATCAGAGACTGTCCCTCTCGGAAGCCACACTGGTAAGGGGACAATATATCCTGAGATTCGAGGACCCAATTGAGCTAACGGGCTACTATCCATTCAAGTAACTTGCAAACATTTGTCAGATTAACTGGCCGATAGCTTTTGACAAACAGGGGGTTCTTACCAGGTGACTTCCCCTCCACTGAGAGGGGAAGTCACCCTAGAGCCAAATACGGTTTAACATCCAGAGAAGATGTTGCCATTGTGGAGCACTGAGATGTTTAAGCAGTTTGTTATGAATGGAGTCTGGGCCAGGGGCCATATCACGAGAAGAAGAAAGTGCGGAAGAAAGTTCCCATTCAGCAAAAGGTTCATTGTAAGATTCTTTCTGACAAGGGGTAAAACACAAGGCGGAAGCTTCGGCCCACTGTTTCTGGTGAAGGAAAGTAGCTGGATAGGAGACTGATGTTGATGCTGTTGCAAAATGGGTCACAAGATGTTCCACGAGAATCAATAGGTCCGTGCAAAGACCATCTGGGAGGTGAAGGCCCAGAAGGGTAGACTGCCGACGGCAACCTTTGAGAGAGCGAAGTGAAGCCCATACCCGTGACATAGGGACAGTAGAATCGAGAGAAGAAACAAAGCTTTCCCAACACATCTGTTTCCTCTGTTTTATTAAGTAACGGGCTCTAGCACGAGGGCGTTTAATCCCTCAGCTTATAATGTCGTGTGAGACACATAGCGTGCCGATATGGCCAATCACCACCTAGACGTATCAGAGATGTGGTACGTTTACCACGCCAAACAAGTGCATGTCGTGTGAGATACGTCGGTCAGCTGCGCCAAATGTAAACAAAACCTCTGATACGTTGCAGAGCTAATCGAGTACAAGTGGCATACACGAAGTGTTCTTTGCTGCATTCGGACCTGTTGACATTACAAATATAAAACTTCCTGGAAGATTAAAACTGTGTGCTGGACCAAGACTCAAACTTGGGACCTTTGCCTTTCGCCGGCAAGTGCTCTAACAACTGAGCTACCCAAGCATAATATACTTTCACAATGTTCCCGACGTGTAGCAAACGTTTTCACGAGGAAAGGAGACACATGGTGGCATAGCCAACAACGATTTTGCAGGATATTTTGACAGCGGCAGTGACAGCGACGTTTTATCTCCTGTACAAAAACGGTGTAAATGGCTGGCGATTGAAGATATACTGACGAAGAAGAGCAAACCTACCAGCAACAATCAGAGCCGTGGATGTGGCAGAAGGAAGACAATGAACCAACCATCTGGACATATACGGAAATTCCTGGAATAAAGGAAGCAGCTTTACAGCACGTGAGTACAAGCATAAGAAAATTAGACATTTTCTATGTAATATTTAATAGTACATTTTGGGAAAACATCGGAACTGAGACAGATATGCACAAAACATACTCAACGACCAACAGAAGAGACGAAAAATAGACCAAAAGTGGTCTATCGGCTGTAATTAAATAAAAATATACATTGCGCTATGTATAATCATGGCTGAAGTAAGGAAACTGTCGATTCAGATGTATTGGTCTAGGAGGGCTGTTATAGAATTGCCAATATTTAGGAAGACGATGCCACTCAGGAGATTTCTGGATATAAATAGATTTCTGTATCTATCGAATAACATTTTAGCCAACAACACAGATAAGCTGTACAAACTAAAGCCAGTCATAGGTATGTTCAATCAAAAATTTAAGGAAGTGTACACAATGCAAGAGAATATTGCCATTGATGAATTATTAATGAAATTTAAGGGGCACTTATCCTACAAACAATTTAACCCATCAAAAAGAGCGAGGTTTGGTATTAAAATTTATAAATTGTGTGTGTCAAGTTCAGGATACTGCTATGATTTTAAGATATACACAGGTAGTGACAAATGTGATGCTAGTGGTAGTGCCTCTGGAAGTGTAGTTCTAGAACTATCACAGTCAGTATTACACAAAGGGCATACTCTATTTCTAGATAACTGGTTTTCTTCACCAAAACTTTTCAAAACTCTCCTAAACAATAAAACTGACGTGATTGGTACAGTACGCTCAAACAGAAAAAATATGCACGCAGACTTCCTGAATGCAAAATTAAAGAAGGGAGAATATACAGTGAGGAGTTGTAATGGAATATTGGCACTAAAATGGAAAGATAAACGAGACGTTTACATGCTTTCCACAAAACATTCAACAGTAGAAATGATTGCCACAGACACACCTCCCCGCAGTGCGTCGTGGAAACCGTAATGTGTCGTCGAATACAGTAGATGCACGATTAGAATTGGTCGCCAAGATCAGATGCTCGCATGCTTCCCTGTGATGAGAAAATGTATGAAAGTATACCGGAAGATATTCTTTTACCTATTTGATGTTACTCTAACACGTACATTTTTTATTACAAAATACATTGCGAAAAATGACAGAGCTATGCAGAATATAGTATTCACGTTGCAGAATCATTGTTGAAACTACACCTTTACCGGAATATAATCGGAAGGGACGATTAGCATCCGGTGATATACCACAAAGACTGCATGCGCAACATTGGGCACATTTTCCCCAGACGTATTGATCCAACACCATCAAAAGTAAATCCTGCGAGACCTTGCGTAGTCTGCAGAAAGCATAAATGACGCAGCGAAACAACGTGGGAATGCAAAAAGTGCAGGGATGCATTACACGTGCCAGATTGTTTTGAACTATATCATACAATCGAAGACTATTAAATTCGTGTACATGCCATTGTGAAGACGTCGCGTTTGAAAATGTGTTTGCCAATATACTAACGTAACAGGTCACAGAATGTTTTGAACAAAATATTATACAGTCTTAGATCATTGCATTGCTGTGAATATTATCATTATTAAGATGTATTTCATCAATGTATTTTTGCTTATAAAGCGAAATAAAACGTTTGTGAATATATCGTTGCGATTGAGACAATGAATGTTTCGTTTACAATGGGCAGCTAATGGTCATTATTTATGATACCTGTAGAAATGCCACATTACTGGTATCTCACTCAGAAACTTACAAATCCTGAGAGCGTCTGCATGACTTCAGATGCCACCAGGTGTAGTGCACCGCAGCCTTAGCGTGTGTAAGCGCCGGGAATTGTAAGGCACATCCGTACCTTGAATCCACTTATGGCTCATGCTAACAGATATCGTAAGGCAAAGGGTTAAAGGTAATAAGGTTGGCAACAGATAGTCACCTCTTAAGGTGTTGCAAAGCTCGACGGTGATCACGGATTACAATGGCAATGGCCGTACTCCAACACGGGACTTGCCGGCAACGAAATGGTCCGGATGAGTGCGGTACAGAAAGGCCAGCAGCACGAACAATTGCGTCAGACATCACATAGGACATCATCAATACACCCGACAAAGAGGCAGAAAAAACGACCTGTGCAGTACATAGAGGCCAATCGGCGCATTGGAAAGACCAACGAGGTAACCTGTCCGTCAGGGAGTGAAGAATCAACAGGAAATGATCACTGACACAAAGGTCATCATGTGGCGACAAGTGCAATGAAGGGAGGAGGGAGGGAAGAGAAAGATCAATGGCAGAAAAGATACCACGACAGGCACTGAAATGGTTGGTTGGTTTGTGGGATTGAAGGGACTAGACTACTAGGGCCATTGGTCACTTTTTCCATCAAATTGAAACATCCACAATGAATAAGAACAAACAATGGAGATGAAAGAGATGATATAGGACATGGAGGACACATATCAGAAAAAAAGGAATTAAGATCACACCGAGTGTGTCAATGGGTAGCCGACCATAGAAACAAAAAAGGAAAAGCCAACCACCAAGGAAAGCACTACAAACCCCAGTTAAAAATCATAGGCCAAAGGCCAGACTCAACACAAAAAAAGGACAAACAGATCAAGCTATAAAAAACGAATAAGACAAACCTAAATCTGCCATCGCAATGTCATCTGATAAAAGTGCAGGAAGCGTATCAGGCAGCGCAAACATCTGCCTGGGCGGAGTTAAAAGTGGGCAGTCCAACAAGATATGGACCACCATCAAAGCTGACCCACAGCGAGAAAGGTGGGTCATGCAGTGCAATAATTAGCTGTGTGTCATCCAGCTGTGGCCAATACGCAGCTGTCAGAGGACAACAAAGTCCTTGTGAGACACACGCAAGGAGGAGCACCACGCTGTGGTAGTCTCCTTGATGGCCCGAAGTTTGTTGGGTGAAGGAAGGGTGCCCCATTCTTCATCCCAGGTGCGAAGTACCTTCTGCCACAAAACTGACCTGAGGTCACTCTCCGAAAGGCCAATCTGCAGGGCTGGTGCACCAACAGCCTGTTTGGCCAGCATGTCAACACGTTCATTTTCCGGGGTGCCAACATGACCGGTGGTCCACACAAAGACCACAGAGCAGCCACAATGAGCAGGAGTATGGAGGGACTCCTGGAGAGCCATCACCAGACGAGAGCGAAGGAAACACTGGTCGATAGCTCGTAAACCGCTCAGTGAGTCACTATAGACAACAAAGGACTCACCTGAGCAGGAGCAGATATATTCTAGGGAGCAAGAGATGGTGACCAGCTTGGCAATGAAAACACTGCAGCCAGCCGGCAATGAGTGTTGTTCATAATGATCACCTAGAGTAAGAGCATAACCAACATCTCCAGCAACATCAAACAGCAGTGGTGGAGGGCCTCAGGAGGGACTGAGTCCTTCGGGTCCTGTGCCAAATCAAGCCGAAGGCACGGATGGGGCACACACCACGGGGGTATACACTGAGGGGCCCGGAAAAGAGGTGGCAGAGGGAAAACCTCAAGCCCAGAGAGAAGAGCTCTGACAAGAACCGCGATCGTACACCCTGACCGGAGCCGCCGTTCCGGAAGATGGATGACCAACTGGGGGAACAGGAGATGATAACTGGGATGCCTGGGCAAGCTACAAACGTGTGTAGCATAAGCGGCCAGTAATTGTTGGTGCCAGGACCACAATGGAAGGACACCTGTCTCCACAAGTATGCTGTTGACGAGGGCTTGTCTGGAAAGCTCCAGTAGCAAGTCAGATCCCACTGTGGAGGATGGGGTCCAGCAACTGCAATGTGGAATGGGATGCCGAAGTGTAAGCCAGGCTCCCATAATCTAGACTGGACTCAATTAATGCCTGGTACAGCCGTAGAAGGATAGACCATCAGCACCCCAGTTGGTGTGACTCAAGCAACAAAGAGCGTTAAAATGCCGCCAGCACATCTGTTTAAGCTGACAAATATGAGGGAGCCAAGTCAATGGGGTATCAAAAACCAATCCCAAAAACCGATGCGTCTCCACCACAGCAAGAGGTTCGTCATCAAGATAAAGCCATGGCTCAGGGTGAACAGTGCGTCACTGGCAGAAATGCCTAACGCAGGTCTTGGCAGCCGAGAATTGGAAGCCAGAAGGCCGCAAGACTCAAGTAGAAAACTCAACCTCCATGCATTTGAGCAACTTGAAATGAACGTTGGTGAGGCTAATGGGGTGGTAGCTGTCCACCTCCAGTGGGTTCTTGCCAAGTTTCAACACAGGGATTATGATGCTTTCCCGCCATGGTAACAGGAACTCACCCTTAACCCAGATTTGGTTGAAAAGGTCTAGGAGGCGTCGCTGACAGTCCACTGAGAGATGTTTGAGCATCTGACAGTGGATGCGATCTGGCCCAGGAGCCATATCAGGCCAAGCAGCTAGGGCACTTTGGAATTCCCACTCACTGAACGGAGCAGTGTACGATTCAGGGTGGCGCATGTGAAATGAAAGGCTCCGACATTCCAGGGAGTGGAAGGCCAGTGGGTAATTCGCAGAAGCGGAACTCTGAGCAAAATGCTCCGCTAAGAAGTTTGCAATTGTGTCAGAGTCAGTACAGACTGCTCCATTCACTGAAAGAGCGGGTATGCTGACGGGGGTCTGATAGCCATAGAGTCGCCTAATCTTGGCCCAAACCTGCGATGGAGAGGTACAGAGGCCAATGGTGGAGACCTACGTTTCCCAGCACTCCTGTTTGCGTTAGCGAATGAGGCAGTGGGCTAGCGCACGGAACCATTTAAACGCAATGAAGTGTTCCAATGAGGGATGCTGCTTGTGACACTGTAGTGCCCGCCTGCGATCTTTAATCACCTCAGCAATCTCAGGCGACCAGCATGGCGCAGTCCTCTGCTGAAGGGACCCAGAAGAACAGGGAATGGCAGATTCTGTGGCAGTAATGATGCCAGTGGTGACCAAGTGAACCACCGCATCAATGGCGTTATGAAAAGAGAGGCTCAATAGTGACAATGGAGGTGAACAAGTCCCAGTCAGCTTTATTCATAGCCCATATGCAGGGGGCACCCAGGACAGTGACCCTGTGGCAGTGACAGAAAGATCGGAATGTGGTCACTATCGCACAAGTCGTCATGCACTCACCATTGGACAGATGGTAATAGGCTAGGGCTGCAGATCGAAAAGTTGATGGCCGAGTACGTACCATGCACCACACTGAAATGTGTGGAGGCACCAGTATTTAAAAGAGAAAGGTAGAGCTGTGCCAATACTTGCTCAATGATGCTGCTTCGGCCTGTTGCCTCTGATCCACCCCACAGATGGTTCTGGGCATTGAAGTCGCCCAGTAACAGAAAAGGTGGCAGCAATTGGGCTGTCAGCGCAGCCAGGACATGCTGCAGGATGTCACCATCAGGTGGAAGACAGTAACAGTCTGAGGCATCCAGACCAGAACATTAACAGCCTCTGAAGGTGTTTGTAGAGGGACATATTCACTGTAAAGAGAGTGAAGGACGTGGATGCAGACGCCACAAGATACCCTCTCATAAGCTGCCCAGTTCTTATAATAACCCCGAGCGCCATGGAGGGTGGGGGTTCGCATCGCTGGAAACCAAGTTTCCTGAAGAGCAATGGGGTGGAAAGGGTGAAGGCTTAGAAGTTGTCAGAGCTCAGCAAGATGGTGGAATAACCCGCATTGAACGCTGCCAAGATGCCATACAGAAGATACACTCGTCGTCGTCGTGCAAGACAGACTATATATGAAACAATTGAAGACGTTGAAATGACCACATCTGCCGCCGACAAGAAAAAGAATACGATCAAATCTGTCGCTGCACACGCTCTACTCGACGGACCTGCAGTCTTTTGTGGATGCAGACTGAACTTCAGCATCGACATCAATGATTCGTTTACCCACGGAAATGGATGGCTAACAGTCGCAGTTGTACGTGATGGAACAGGCGTACCCAATGTATCCGGACTGGAAAGCTTTGTTGATCGTGACATCATAGCATACCGAACATATCATGTTACTGAAAATGCTAATAAAGACTTTGGCAAATCAACATATATGTCACCCTCACCCTTTTCCTTGTATACATGTAATAGACGTAAGTTATCTGTTAATGAAACTGTTTTTATATGGATTAAAGGTAAAGGTACTTGTGAATATGTTAAATTTGTAGGAGATTGTACGTTGTCCGTGGCCAAGAAAGGTGTGAAAGGACCGAGGAGGCAGATTACACTGCTGGGTAACCTGCTGCCACCGATTGAATACTGATAGGAGCGACACCCATCATGTCTGAGGGACCAGCAAGATCTAGGTCCTCAGTGGATGCCAGAATCTCCACCACATCCTCAGATGCAGAGCTTGTAGGTAGTGGTGGAGTGGGTTCCACCGCAATTTCCTTGGTCTTAGGGGTCTTAGATTTCAATTTCGATTTCTTATGCTGTTACTCCCTTGCTGTGAGGGCTTCTTTGATTCAGGCTCCGAGACTGAAGAGAACCGCGAAGCCCTATGACCAGTTACCTGGGGCTGCTTCTGCTGCTAGCGGGTGTCTCGTTTGCCACTGCTAGGAACCTGGAAAGGGAGTTACCCAAAGGATCCCTTCTTAGCAAGAAAAGCCGAAGATGACTTACACTTCTCCAGCTTAGAAGTGGGGACTGGTGTCCCAATGGTTGAGGTGGTGCTACTCCAGAGGTAGGTGGTGCGGGAGCAACAGGGAGGGGAGTGCCCCCCACCATCAAGGGGGCAGGTGTGGTCCTTTGGTTCTGAGAGCTGACTGTATGTGGTGCAAATGGAGCTGTAACAGGAGTGACAGTGGCAGCATAAGATGACACCATGCACACGGGATGAAGCCGTTCAAATTTCCGTTTAGCCTCAGTGTAGGTCAGTCAGTCCAGGGTCTTGTAATCCATTATTTTCAGTTCCTCGTGTAGAATCTTACAGTTCGGTGTGCAAGGGGGATGGTGCTCTCCACAGTTGAGACAGATGGGAGATGGGGCACATGGAGTATCAGGATGGGATTGACAACCACAATCACGACATATGAGGCTGGAAGCACAGCGGGAAGACATATTGCCGAACTTCCAACACATGAAGCACCGCATTGGGGGAGGGATATGGTTGGTTGGTTTGAGGTTAAAGGGACCAAACAGCAAGGTCATCAGTCCCTTGTTTCAAATAGACTATATTCTGGTAACGGGACATCTCAAAAGCCAGAACAATAAAACGGAAAAAGGGAAAAACGTAAAAAGGCAGTCACGTTGTCATTAATAAAAACAAATGAGGGAAGTCGGCAAGAGAACGAACCCAACACTATGCTGAAGCAGCATAGGCAAGACCACCTGTGACTTAAAAGGTACAACTGCTATGATGCAGAAAGTACGTATAGGAATAGAAAGACTAACCAAGCCTTAAAAAGAAGGGGTAAAAACAGAGTAAAAGGGGAAGAAAAGAGGATTCCAGTCAGGGAGGTGAATCGGGAATCTCCGAACACTGCCGACAGTGGGAGACACCGAAACACTCACCGCCCTGCCAGAACACCAGAGAGATTAAAAACCTTAAAACTGAGAATAAAAACCACTCTCCCGGAGGAAACCGAAAACCAGAGAGACCATCCGGGAATTGTCAGCCAACATCAAAGGTAAAATGGGGGGGAGCCTGTACTTAGCACGCAGAGCCAAAAGAAGGGGGCATTCAACCAAAATGTGGGCTACTGACTGGAAGGCTGCACAACCACATAGTAGGGGTGGCTCATCACGCAAAAGGAAACCATGGGTCAACCGAGAATGGCCAATGCGGAGACGACACAGTGCGGTCGAGTCCTTGCGGGAGAGGCGAAAGGAAGAACGCCATGGGCCTGGTGTCACCTTAATTGCACGAAGTTTATTAGACAGGGGAGTAGCCTCCCAAGAATTGGCCCATGACTGTGCGAAGTGGGATTTGATGTGAAGCCATAAATCCGCGGCAGGAGGGGCTACAGAAAATGGGGGGTCAGTAACTGCTCCCCCAGCCAAACGATCAGCAAGCTCATTACCCGGGATACCCACATGGCCCGGGACCCAAAAGAAGTCAATAGAACAAGCAGCACGGTGAAGATCAGCGAGATGGTCATGGATGGCAGAGACCAAGGGATGGCGCGAAAAACACCGGTCAATAGCAAGAAGGCCACTTATCGAGTCCGTGCATAACAAAACGCGGTTGTGTTGGGACTGTTTAATAAAGGTAAGGGCCTAGGAAACTGCCATCAATTCCGCAGTAAACACCCCACATGTAGGTGGCAGCAGATGACTTTCCGTTCCAACAGAGGACGTGAAGGCACACCCGACATGATCAGCAGATTTAGAGCCATCAGTGTAAAAAACAACAGCATCCCGAAACTCCCACAAAATTTGGCGGAAAAAGGAACAGAACACCACCGGGGGGGATGGAATCTTTTGGACCGCGGCGGAGATCCATCCGAAGTCGAGGCCGAGGAGCTAACTAAGGAGGGGTGGAGGGGAAGGAGCGAGGAAGACAGGACAAAGAAGGAAGCTGAAAATCACGGCAAAGAGACGCAAGGCGCAGCCCAACTGGTAAATCCGCCCGAGGGTGGGAGTCGGGTAGGCGACGTCCATGATCTGGGAACAGGATAGAATAGGAAGGATGAGGAAGGATGAGTGGGAGAAGAACGGATGATGAGGAAGGATGAGTGGGAGAAGAACGGATAGTGAGGGCATAAGACACCAGAAGCTGGGACCGCCGAACAGAAAAGGGGGGGGGGGGAGATCCCAGCTTCAACCAGGAGACTATCAACAGGGCTAGTAGGGAAGGCACCGGTGGCCAAACGGATACCACGATGGTGGACTGGATCCAGCACGTGCAGTGTGGAAGGAGCAGCTGAACCATAAACTTGACAACCATAGTCCAAACGTGACAGAACTAGAGCATGATAAAGACGGAGGAGGAGGGAACGGTCCGCACCCCAAGACGAGTGGGCAAGGAAGCGAAGGACATTGAGTTTACGGAAACATCCTACCTTCAGGAGTCTGATATGGGGCAGCCAAGTGAGCTTGTTGTCGAAAAGAAGACCCAGGAAACGAAACTGTGGAACCACAGGCAATCTTTGTGCAGCGAGATAGAGCTCTGGATCAGGGTGGATCGTAGTACGGCGACGGAAGTGGACCACCCGCGATTTTAAAGGAGAGAATTGAAACCCATGTGAGAGGGTCCATGCAGAAGCACGCTGTATAGCTACCTGGAGCTGCCGTTCTGCAGATGGCATCGAGGAGGAACTAACCCAAATGCAGAAATCATCCACATACAGGGCAGGGGCGACCAAGGGACCGACAGAGGCCACAGGTCCATCAATAGCAATGAGGAAAAGAAGGACACTCAAGACAGAACCCTGTGGGATGCCCATCTCCTGGGTCTGTGGAGAACTAAAAGCAGTACCAACTCGAACTCTGAATGACCGATGGATCAGGAACTGGCGGATAAAAATCGGGAGTGGGCCCCAAAGACCCCACTGATGAAGGGTACGTAAAATGTGATGGTGCCAGACCGTGTCATAGGCCTTGCGAAAGTCAAAAAACACTGCAACCAAATGGCGGTGCTGGGAAAAAGCCTGCCGAACTGCGGATTCCAAGCGAAGTAAATGATCGATTGAAGACCGTCCCTCTCGAAAGCCACACTGGTAAGGCGACAATAGATCCCGAGATTCGAGGACCCAATTGAGCCGACGGGCTACCATCCGTTCAAGTAACTTACAAACAACATTGGTCAAACTAATTGGCCGATAGCTGTCAACAGATAGGGGGTTCTTACCAGGCTTAAGGACAGGAACCACAATGCTATCCCTCCACTGAGAAGGGAAGCCACCCTGGAGCCAGATACGGTTAAACACCCGAAGAAGATGTTGCCGTTGTGGAGCACTGAGATGTTGAAGCAGTTGGTTATGAATGTAATCTGTGCCAGGGGCCGTATCATGAGAAGAAGATAGAGCAGAAAGAATTTCCCATTCAATAAAAGGTTCGTTGTAAGATTCTGACTCACAAGTGGTGAAACATAAGGTGGAAGCTTCAGCCAGCTGTTTTTGATGAAGGAAAGCAGCTGGATAGGAGGCTGACGTTGATGCCACTGCAAAATGGGTCGCAAGATGTTCTGCGAGAACTAATGGGTCCGTACAAATGCCATCTGGGAGGTGAAGGCCTGGGAGGGTGGACTGCCGATGGCAACCTTGGAGAGAGCAAAGTGTAGCCCATACCCGTGACAGAGTGACAGTGGAACCAAGGGAAGAAACGAATCGTTCAACATATCCGCTTGCTCTGTTTGATTAAATAACGAGCTTTAGCGCGAAGGCGCTTAAAGGTAGTAAGGCTGGCTACGGATGGGTGCATCTTAAAGTGTTGCAAAGCTCGACGGCGATCACGGATGGCAATGGCAATGGCCGTACTCCACCACGGGACTTGCCGGCGATAAAATGGTCCAGATGAGCGCGGGACAGCAAGGTTAGCAGCGCGAACAATCGCGTCAGACACGTCACGTAGGAAGTCATCAATACAACCCGACAAAGAGGGAGAAAACTCGACCTGTGCAGTGTATAGAGGCCAATCGGCGCGGTGGAAAGACCAACGAGGTAACCTGTCCATTGGGGAGCGGGAAAGGAGCGTGATAATCAACGGGAAATGGTCACTATCACAAAGGTCGTCGTAAGGCGACCAGTGTAATGAAGGGAGGAGAGAGGGAGAAGAAAGAGAAAGATCAATGGCAGAAAAGGTACCATGACCAGCACTGAAATGAGTAGGGGAGCCATCATTAGGCAGGCACAGGTCGTGGTCTGCAATAAATTGGTCTATAAGAAGACCTCGTCGAGATGGAAAGGCACTGCCCCACAAAGGATGATGAGCATTGAAATCCCCAAGGAGGAGGAAGGGAGGAGGAAGTTGCTGAAGAAGGGTGGTTAAGGCAGCAGGTGTAAGAGTCCTGTCAGGAGGGAGATAAAGATGGTAAACTGTGACTGCAGAGTCTAAGTGGACCCTAACAGCAACCGCTTCCAATGTAGTTTGGAGAGGAATCCACGTGCTAGCAATGTCTGTACGGACCAACGTACAAACGCCACCAGAAGCCTGCAAGGGTCCGACCCGATTTCGACAGAAAACACGGAACCCACGGAGGGTCGGTGAGTGAGCATCAGTAAAATGAGATTCCTGGAGAACCACACAAGCTGCAGAGTAGGACGAAAGAAGGGATTTCAATTCCGGAAGGTGACGATAGTAGCCATTACAATTCCATTGGAGAACCACAGAACGATGGTTTAAATGAGGGCTGAACACGCTAAATCCAGTCATACCGCCAGGTCCCTACCAGTCACCGACAAGGAGGGGGCGACATCCATGAACGACAGGTCAGAATCCGGTTGTGAAGTCGGGGAAGGGACCTCCGGTGACACCAGAGGCTCTTTGTCCCGGGACTTATGTTTCATCTTCTTGTCAGGCTGAGATCGAGGAGAGCTGTGTGGCATAAAGGAGCCAGCTGCAGCAAAATCAGGAACAGAAAGAGACCGGGCGACCTGGGGGCCGATAGACCGCGGCTCTCGCGGTCGCCGCGCGGCGGCAGACCTTTGACCTGGAAGGTGCCGGGAAAGGGCATCCCAGGAGAGGCGCCCTTGACCGGCAGACGCCGAAGGAGTGGGACACTTCTCCGGCTGGGGAGGGGGAGCAGCACCCAGAGGAGAAGATGTGGGAGCCGCAGGGGAGGGGGGGAGGAGAGGGGTCCGGGATGGGGGTAAGGAAGGGGGAGGAAGGGATGAAGATGTAACCAAGGCGTAACTAGATGTCATGGACACAGGGTGCAATCGTGCATATTTCTTACGGGCCTCTGTGTAGCTTAAACGATCAAGGGACTTATACCCCTGTATCTTTTTTTCTTTCTTATATACTGGGCAATCTGGTGAACGTGGAGAATGACTACCATGACAATTTACACATACAGGAGGGGGAACACAGGGACTCCCCTCATGGAGTGGACGTCCACAGTCACCACAGAGAGGGGCCTGGGAACAGCGAGAACACATGTGGCCAAAACGCAAGCACTTAAAACACCTCGTAGGCGGTGAGATGTACGGCTTCACATCACAGCGATAGACCATGATCTTAACTTTCTCAGGGAGGGTATCCCCTTCAAAGGCCAGGATAAAGGCACCAGTATCAATACGATTATCTTTAGGACCCTTCTGAACACGCCGAACAAAGTTAACACCCCGCCGTCCGAGATTGTCACGAAGTTCCTCATCAGTTTGAAGGATGAGGTCCCTGTGAAAAATCACACCTTGTACCATATTTAGAGACTGGTGAGGGGTAATGGACACAGGAATTGTGCCAAGATGGGTACAGGCACGAAGGGCCGTAGATTGGGCAGCTGAAGCAGTTTTTATCAGCAACAAACCCGATCGCATCTTGCTCAGGGAGTCCACTTCGCCGAACTTGTCTTCAATGTGTTCCACAGAGAACAAAGGTTTGACACTGGTGAAAGTATCTCCATCAGTCCTGGTGCAAACTAGATAACGGGGGAAAGGTTTTGCCCCTAGACGACGGGCCTGACCCTCTTCCCAGGGGGTAGCCATGGAAGGGAAGGCCGAAGGGGCAAGAGAAGCAGCACTTGAGGAATCAGTTCCACGCAGAGAGACGGCCGCAGAAGAATGGCCAGAGTTTTGGACCCGTATGCGTTTCATCTGCATAGTGTCCGCCCTGATACCACCCACTCCGATCAGGGGCTCTCCTCAAGGGCGCCACCCAGCCACAGCAAGGGCCGTCTGGCACGGCGGCCATTGCCGGGAGTTCCGATGCTCCAGGATGACGAGCAACCACTCCAAGGCATGCATGAGGAGGTCACAGCTCAGGTATCAGAAGTGTGATCCCTGTGTGTTCAGGGGGCTCAACCAAAAGGGTACATAGCGACCCCACCACACGGGCTGGTTACCGTGCTGGCTATGCACCCTAGCATCAGACAACGACGTAAAAGCAAAGGTGGAATGTACGAGGAGAGCGCACATCGGAGACACTATGTAAGGTGCTCTTCCCCAAATGGTTCACACTACGGAAGAGAAATTTTGTAATGGAGGTCAAACCCCAGAGGGGGACCAAGGAATGCGAAAAGGAGGAGATGATTATGCAACAAAGCCGGAGTGTAAAACCAACTGAACCAGGAGGATAGCGAGGGCCAACATAAGCAAGGACACCAATAGATGGAGAGGAGAGGGCGAGGGGAAAGGAGCTAGGAGGGGAAAGGAGGGGAAGGGAAAGGAAATGCAGCCCAGGAGAGAAGGAAGGCTGCAATGGCTCGGGGCCCCGTGCTCGCCACACACGTATCCACAAAAGAGTTGTAGACCCCCTGGGGGGGTGGGGGTAGGGTTATGTTGCTTGACATCACAGTGGTAGACCATCCCCTTCACTTTCTAGGGTAATGTATCACCCTTGAAGGCCAAGATTAGGGCACTGGTGGATGTACCGGATGAAATGGATACCTCGTTGCTCTAAGTTGGTGTGCAGCTCAACCTTGGACCGTAAAAGAAGGTCCCTGTGAAAGAATGCCCTGGACCTTATATAAGCTTTTATGGGGCGTGATAGTAGCAAACATCCCCAGCTTCTTACAAGCAAGTAATGCCCGTGACTGGGCAGAGGATGCAGTTTTTATCAAAGCTGATCTGGACCGCATTTTTGACAAGCTCCCCTCCCCCCTCTAAATGCTCTATGAAGAACGGAGGTTTCATGGACACAAAGGATTCCCCATAGCTCTCGTACAGACTACATACCAGGGCAAATACATCTTGCTGTCATTCATAGCCTTTCATTCCTCCCATGGTGTGGCCAGAGAGGGGAATGATTTGGGGTCATACACGTTTGCATTAAAGTGAACCTTCAAATGCTTAGAGACTGCTGGTGGTTGGCCACCAGCAAGAGAAGATGTGCCACGCTTCATTGCGTGTCATCCACCCTGATGCCACCTACTCCGACCAGGGGCCCTCACCACGGGCGCCACCCAGCCACAGCTAGGGCAACCCGGCAGGACGGTCATTGCCGGGACTCCCGGTGCCCCAGGGAGATAGGCATCTACTCCTTGGTATACGTGGGGAGTTAACAGCACAGGCATCAGTAGAGTGATCCCTGTGCTGTCAGGGGCTACAACCAACAGGGTACATGGCGGCCCCACCACAACGGACTGGCTACTGTGCTGGTTATTAGGTGGCAAGTGGTCCGTGGCCGACATCAGTGCAGAAAGTGACACTGCAGAGTGCATGGCGGAAATCGCACTCAGGAATGTATACTTGCCCAAGAGAGGGGGAGCGAGTGGGACTGCAATGCAACAATGAATACGCTGGCTGAAGGTCTCTATGCGTGATGGACACAATACACCAAGTAAGGTGCCCTTCCCCAATTGGCTAGCTCTTTGGAATAATTTTGAAATATGGTGGTCAAACACAAGAGGGGACCATCACATAAGGGCCAAAACATTTGAGACTCATTTTAGTCACCTCTTACAACAGGCAGGAATACTGTGGGCCTATTCTTACCC
Organism: Schistocerca piceifrons; assembly: GCF_021461385.2. Lineage (NCBI taxonomy): Eukaryota > Metazoa > Arthropoda > Insecta > Orthoptera > Acrididae > Schistocerca > Schistocerca piceifrons. The sequence continues at coordinate 74,408,282 of NC_060146.1, forward strand.
CTGAACCCACAGGGGGTGGCACTGAAATGAATAGGGGAGTCATCATTAACAAGGCACAATTTGTGGTCTGCAAGAAACTTGTCTATGAGAAGACCCTGACTAGATTGAAATGCATTGCCCCCCAAGGGATGATGAGCATTAAAATCCTTGAGGAGGAGGAAGGGAGGAAAAGTTGCTTAAGAAGTGCAGTTAAGGCAGCAGGTGTAAGAGTCCTGTCAGGAGGAAGATAAAGATTGCAAACCATGACCTAACAGCAACTGCTTCCAATGTAGTTTGAAGAGGAATCCATGTGCTAGCAACGTCCTTATGGACCAACATACAAATGCCACCACAGGCCTGCAGGGGGCTGACACGATTTCGACAGAATGCATGGAACCCAAAGAGGGTCAGTGAGTGATCAGTAAAATGAGATTCCTGTAGAATCACACAAGCTGCAGTGTAAGACGAAATAAGGGATTTCAACTCTGAAAGATGACGGTAATATCCATTACAATTCCATTGGATAACAACAGACAAGGAAATGCGGCCCTGGAAAGCAGGAAGGCTGCAATAGCTCGGGGGCCCGTGCTCGCCACGCACATACTCACGAATGGACTGTGAGCCCCCTGGGGGGGCACTCCCCAGGACATTGAGGGTGCAGCTTGTGGCCAGATAAGACGTGTGGGAGGATGAAGAAAGGTTCTTATCAAGCATAACAGCCAGGAATTTCAGAGTTTCAGTGAGTGGAAGAGCAACATGACCAATGTGTAACGACAGTAGAAGAAACCTGCTCTGCTGCCAGAAATTCATGCAAACACAAGATCATTGAGACATCGCTGAAGATGCTGCTTGATGACACAGGTCATCAGAGAACTGCAATAGATTGCAAATTTGGCGCAAAGGGCACTGGAGATGAGGCCTGGTGGAAGGCAGTCCATAAGAGGGTTAACAGCTATAGCAAAGACTGCAATACTCAGGATGGGCCTTTTAGGCACCCCATTCTCTTGGTTAACGTTGTTTGGCAAGGCTAAACCTAAATCTAACTTACACTCTGTCTTTTACAAATTCCTGAAGGAAATGGAGCAGCCCATATGTATGGACTAAAGAGGATACCTGTCCTCCAGCTGCTGTCAGAGGCTTTCTCCAAATCAAAAAGACATGGTCAGACTCCATAACATGGGTTGAAAAAGTGATGAGATGGTCAACTACAGAACAGCATACTTTAAATCCACATTGTGCAGTTGTTAGTAGATTGTGAGTCTCTAGCCATCATATCAGCTGGCCATGAATCATACATTCTATCACCTTGTGAACACAGCTGGTTAAAGAAATGGAGTGGTAGCTAGAAGTAAAGTGTCTGTCATTACTGGGCTTAGGTATGGATATGGCAGTAACTTCACACTAGCATCTGATAAACATACTATCTGCCCAAATGTGAGTGTACATATGAAGGAGAAAGTGCTTGCTGCAAGAGAAAGACGCTGCAACATCTGAGTGTTAACATCGCCTAGATGATCAGAATGAAGTAAGAGCATGGTCCAGCTCCCAATAGCAAAGGTATCACTGTAGCATTCACAATTCTGAGAGGAGAAAGGGTGTCACCTGAAAATCCTATATCTGTTTCCAAGGGAAGAAGATGGGGAGATAATGGGTGGAACTCTAAATCCCTCAAAATAGCAGCCCAAGGTGTTGGAGATAGCAGTAACGTCAACAATGCATCTACTATGGTCAGGCTGGAAATCAGGGAATGGAACTTGGTCCCAGAGAGCCAATGTAGGTTGCTCCACATGACAGATGAGGGAGCGAATAACTATTAAATGAAGTCCAGCTAGTTCATTTGCTATTCCAAAGAATACAATGACACAGCACATGCAACTCTTTACAATGAATACAGTTTGCCAACATAGGATGAAAGTTAAAAACGCAGAGAGCATGTTTTCGTACACAAATCACATCACAGGCCACCTCAGTCCACCAGGGGACTGGAACACAGCATAGTAAATATGAAGTGCAAGGTATGGAACATTCTGCAGCAGTAAAAATAACGTTTACAAGATTAAATGCCCTGCTTAACCCACAGAACAGGACAGATAGAATAAATTGTGGAAAGGTGTCAAAATGAGGGGCTGTCAGTTACACTCGAACATACAACTTTATTCTTTGATCAAAACATTACAAGAGCCCAAAAAATTTTTTTCAACACACAGCTTTAATCTTTGGGACTTCATTACCAATAAAAAGCCACTTCAATTTAAAAATGGCTGTAAGCCAATAACTTAAAACCCAAGAATAATCAGAAATTTAAAAGATAAGCCTTATCTTAAAACAGTTCTTTAGTTAATCTGAAGTAAACAAGTTAAATTCGAATTGGCTGAAGGCCAAAGACTCAAAAATTCAAAAATGTTTTAAAATGCCAAATGGCTTATGTGAAACAGTACCTTAAACTAGGCTGAAGGCCTTGAGAATAAAACAAGTGTAATTTAAAACACAAAACTGGCAAGAAGCCATACAAGTACCAACCAAAAAAAAGAAAAAAGGCAGTACACACAAGGGCACACAGATGTTCGAGGGTCAGCCTGTAATTCAAACTCTAATGCTCACTTAAGTGAGACAGTCAGTCAGTCCAATCATTCACGATTTAACAACAACCCAACCGACCGACAGCAGACCTACCGACAAGATAACTTCCACTTCACCCAACCAGGGCACAATTTAGACGATATTGGCACCCACAACCAATCATACATGGAGCTGTCAAACTACACACCGTGCTGGACAGCAACAACACGATGAGGAAACTACACTGCCTGAAATTTACGTCAACGCCCAGGGCAGGTAACCAGAATGTTAACGGCCACAAGGCAGAAGATTCCACTGGTGAACTTCAATTCAAATAACCAACCACAGTGAGACTCCACTGGAGGGTGGGTAGAATTTTCAAACTTCAAAACCACATTGTTGCTTGTGGGAATATCCCAACAGCCGACAACGAACTCCAAATGACACAATGTGAACTGTCTTGACTTGCTGGTAGGTTATATCAAAACTCAACTTTCATGTCCAGGCTCAGTGAGCCACAGAGCTCGTAGCAATGGGAACAGCGCCACACTCCCAGACACCGCGTAGAGACCGCCAGCGAGCCCCGGCCAAACTACACCCCGCCGAGAATACCTCCTGCTCCACGCCAACCAACCGACTCCATTTAAAATAACTTGTCAATCAAAATCACACAAACTACACACAGTTTCATGAACACTTGCACGAAGAACCAGGCAATGCTAATGGTAGTGCCTGTACAGTAACAGGGCCGAATCAAGAGTTGGCACACACAGCCAACCCATAAGGGATAGCCAGCAAAATACATGACATCCGTCAAGACGACCGACCGATGACCAACCAAAGTCACCCCATTCCAATCTTGTGTGTCGGCAACTGTCTGGCGAGTCACAGTGGTCCGGACCTCACTGCTGCCACGCCCCGACTGAACTTGTGTCGTGTGCCAACTCAAACACTGCCAGGTCCAAACTAACTCACAACACACGACTACCAGGAAATAATAGCAGTCCAGCAAAGATAATACGGCAGGGCCTATATTGAAAAGTGCTGCTGCCGCTCATGGGCAGACAAGGCAGCAACTCACACCAGTAACTGAAACAATGAGGTGGTAGTATGGTAAAAACAAGATGTAAAATTAAGAAATGGCATGAACAGGAGTCACGCACGGCTTCCAAGATATCCTACCTGGTCATCACAATTGGGAAAATGTTGTTCAGCAGGAAAGCCACCAGTTAGCCTTAGAAACCTGCGAGTTGCTTTAAAAAACAGGAATGGGGTGGAACTCAGGAAACAGATAGCGCATGGGAAATGGTCGCTGAAGTACATGTCAGAACAGACCACTCAAGATGGTCAAGCTTCGCAGAGCAGAATGAGAGGACCAAATGAGAATAAATGTGTGTGGAGTCTAGTTGGTTGGTTGGTTGAGGTTTAAGATACCAAACAGCAAGGTCATCAGTCCCTTGTTTCAAATATGCGCCATTCCACTAATGGGACAACTCAGTAAAGTCAGAACAATAAAACGGGAAAAGAGAAAAAACGTAAAAAGGCAGTCATGTTGTCATTGGTAAAAAACAAAATGAGGGAAGTCGGCAAGAGAACGAACCCAACACTATGCTGAAGCAGCATAGGCAAGACCACCTGTGACAAAAGGTACAACTGCTATAATGTAGAAAGTACGTATGGGAATAGAAAGACTAACCAAGCCTTAAAAAAAGGGTAAAAACAGAGTAAAAGGGGAAGAAAAGAGGATTCCGGTCAGGGAGGTGAATCGGGAATCTCCTAACACTGCCGACAGTGGGAGACACCGAAACACTCACCGCCCTGCCAGAACACCAGAGAGATTAAAAACCTTAAAACTGAGAATAAAAACCACTCTCCCGGAGGAAACCGAAAACCAGAGAGACCATCCGGGAATCGTCAGCCAACATCAAAGGTAAAATGGGGGGGAGCCTGTACTTAGCACGCAGAGCCAAAAGAAGGGGGCATTCAACCAAAATGTGGGCTACTGACTGGAAGGCTGCACAACCACATAGTAGGGGTGGCTCATCACGCAAAAGAAAACCATGGGTCAACCGAGAATGGCCAATGCGGAGACGACACAGTGCGGTCGAGTCCTTTCGGGAGAGGCTAAAGGAATAACGCCATGGGCCTGGTGTCACCTTAATTGCACGAAGTTTATTAGACAGGGGAGTAGCCTCCCAAGAATTGGCCCATGACTGTGCGAAGTGGGATTTGATGTGAAGCCATAAATCCGCTGCAGGAGGGGCTACAGAAAATGGGGGGTAAGTAACTGCTCCCCCAGCCAAACGATCAGCAAGCTCATTACCCGGGATACCCACATGGCCCGGGACCCAAAAGAAGTCAATAGAACAAGCAGCACGGTGAAGATCAGCGAGATGGTCATGGATGGCAGAGACCAAGGGATGGCGCGAAAAACACCGGTCAATAGCAAGAAGGCCACTTATCGAGTCCGTGCACAACAAAACGCGGTTGTGTTGGGACTGTTTAATAAAGGTAAGGGCCTGGGAAATTGCCATCAATTCCGCAGTAAACACCCCACATGTAGGTGGCAGCAGATGACTTTCCGTTCCAACAGAGGACGTGAAGGCATACCCAACACGATCAGCAGATTTAGAGCCATCAGTGTAAAAAACAACAGCATCCCGAAACTCCCACAAAATTTGGCGGAAAAAGGAACAGAACACCACCGGGGGGGATGGAATCTTTTGGACCGCGGCGGAGATCCATCCGAAGTCGAGGCCGAGGAGCTAACTAAGGAGGGGTGGAGGGGAAGGAGCGAGGAAGACAGGACAAAGAAGGAAGCTGAAAATCACGGCAAAGAGACGCAAGGCGCAGCCCAACCGGTAAATTCGCCCGAGGGCGGGAGTCTGGTAGGCGACGTCCATGGTCTGGAAACAGGATAGAATAGGCAGGATGAGTGGGAGAGGAACGGATAGTGAGTGCATAAGACACCAGAAGCTAGGACCACTGAACAGAAAGGGGGGGGGGATCCCAGCTTCAACCAGGAGACTATCAACAGGGCTAGTAGGGTAGGCACCAGTGGCCAAACGGATACCACGATGGTGGACTGGATCCAGCACGTGCAGTGTGGAAGGAGCAGCTGAACCGTAAACTAGACAACCATAGTCCAAGCGAGACAGAACGAGAGCACGATAAAGACGGAGGAGGAGGGAACGGTCTGCACCTCAAGAGGAGTGGGCAAGGAAGCGAAGGACATTGAGTTTACGGAAACAGCCTACCTTCAGGAGTCTGATATGGGGCAGCCAAGTGAGCTAGTTGTCGAAAAGAAGACCCAGGAAACGAAACTGTGGGACCACAGGCAATCTTTGTGCAGCGAGATAGAGCTCTGGATCAGGGTGGATCTCAGTACGGCGACAGAAGTGGACCACCCGCGATTTTAAAGGAGAGAATTGAAACCCGTGTGAGAGGGTCCATGCAGAGGCACGCCGTATAGCTACCTGGAGCTGCCGCTCTGCAGATGCCATCGAGGAGGAACTAACCCAAATGCAGAAATCATCCACATACAGGGCAAGGGCGACCAAGGGACCGACAGAGGCCACAAGTCCATCAATAGCAATGAGGAAAAGAAGGACAATCAAGACAGAACCCTGTCGGATGCCCGTCTCCTGGGTCCGTGGAGAACTAAAAGCAGTACCAACTCGAACTCTGAATGACCGATGGATCAGGAACTGGCGGATAAAAATCGGGAGTGGGCCCCGAAGACCCCACTGATGAAGGATACGTAAGGTGTGATGGCGCCAGGACGTGTCATAGGCCTTGCGAAGGTCAAAAAACACTGCAACCAAATGGCGGCGCTGGGAAAAAGCCTGCCGAACTGCTGATTCCAAGCGAAGTAAATGATCGATTGAAGAACGATCCTCTCGAAAGCCACACTGGTAAGGGGACAATAGATCCTGAGATTCGAGGACCCAATTGAGCCGACGGGCTACCATCCGTTCAAGTAACTTACAAACAACATTGGTCAAACTAATTGGCCGATTGCTGTCAACAGATAGGGGGTTCTTACCAGGCTTAAGGACAGGAACCACAATGCTATCCCTCCACTGAGAAGGGAAGCCACCCTGGAGCCAGATACGGTTAAACACCCGAAGAAGATGTTGCCGTTGTGGAGCACTGAGATGTTGAAGCAGTTGGTTATGAATGGAATCTGGGTCAGGGGCCGTATCATGAGAAGAAGATAGAGCAGAAAGAAATTCCCATTCAATAAAAGGTTCGTTGTAAGATTCTGACTCACAAGGGGTGAAACGTAAGGTGGAAGCTTCAGCCAGCTGTTTTTGATGAAGGAAAGCAGCTGGATAGGAGGTTGACGCTGACGCCACTGCAAAATGGGTCGCAAGATGTTCTGCAAGAACTAATGGATCCGTACAAATGCCATCTGGGAGGTGAAGGCCTGGGAGGGTGGACTGCCGATGGCAACCTTGGAGAGAACGAAGTGTAGCCCATACCCGTCACAGAGAGACAGTAGAACCAAGGGAAAAAACGAATCGTTCCCAACATATCAGCTTACCCTGTTTGATTAAATAACGGGCTTTAGCACGGAGGCGTTTAAAGGTAGTGAGGCTGGCTACGGATGGGTGCCTCTTAAAGTGTTGCAAAGCTCGACGGCGATCACGGATGGCAATGGCAATGGCCGTACTCCACCACGGGACTTGCCGGCGACGAAATGGTCCAGATGAGCGCGGGACAGCAAGGTTAGCAGCGCGAACAATCGCGTCAGACACGTCACGTAGGACGTCATCAATACAACCCGACAAAGAGGGAGAAAACTCGACCTGTGCAGTGTAGAGGCCAATTGGCGCGGTGGAAAGACCAACGAGGTAACCTGTCCATTGGGGAGCGGGAAGGGAGCGTGATAATCGACAAGAAATGGTCACTATCACAAAGGTCGTCATGTGGTGACCAGTGTAATGAAGGGAGGAGAGAGGGAGAAGAAAGAGAAAGATCAATGGCAGAAAAGGTACCATGACCAGCACTGAAATGAGTAGGGGAGCCATCATTAGGCAGGCACAGGTCGTGGTCTGCAATAAATTGGTCTATAAGAAGACCTCGTCGAGATGGAAAGGCACTGCCCCACAAAGGATGATGAGCATTGAAATCCCCAAGAAGGAGGAAGGGAGGAGGAAGTTGCTGAAGAAGGGTGGTTAAGGCAGCAGGTGTAAGAGTCCTGTCAGGAGGGAGATAAAGATTGCAAACTGTGACTGCAGAGTCTAAGTGGACCCTAACAGCAACCGCTTCCAATGTAGTTTGGAGAGGAATCCACGTGCTAGCAATGTCTGTACGGACCAACGTACAAACGCCACCAGAAGCCTGCAAGGGTCCGACCCGATTTCGACAGAAAACATGGAACCCACGGAGGGTCAGTGAGTGAGCATCAGTAAATTGAGATTCCTGGAGAACCACACAAGCTGCAGAGCAGGACGAAAGAAGGGATTTCAATTCTGGAAGGTGACGATAGTATCCATTACAGTTCCATTGCAGAACCACAGAACGATGGTTTAAATGAGGGCTGAACACGCTAAATCCAGTCATACCGCCGGGTCCCCACCCGTCACCGACAAGGAGGGGGCGACATCCATGAACGACAGGTCAGAATCCGGTTGTGAAGTCGGGGGAAGGGACCTCCGGTGACACCAGAGGCTCTTTGTCCCGGGACTTATGTTTCATCTTCTTGTCAGGCTGAGATCGAGGAGGGCTGTGTGGCATAAAGGAGCCAGCTGCAGCAAGATCAGGAACAGAAAGAGACCAGGCGACCTGGGGGCCGACAGACCGCGGCTCTCGCGGTCGCCGCGCGGGAGCAGACCTTTGACCTGGAAGGTGCCGGGAAGGGGCATCCCGGGAGAGGCGCCCTTGACCGGCAGACGCCGAAGGAGTGGGACACTTCTCCGGCTGGGGAGGGGGAGCAGAGCCCATAGGAGAAGGTGTGGGAGCCGCAGGGGAGGGGGGGAGGAGAGGGGTCCGGGATGGGGGTAAGGAAGGGGGAGGAAGGGATGAAGATGTAACCAAGGCGTAACTAGATGTCATGGACACAGGGTGCAATCGTGCATATTTCTTACGGGCCTCTGTGTAGCTTAAACGATCAAGGGACTTATACCCCTGTATCTTTTTTTCTTTCTTATATACTGGGCAATCTGGTGAACGTGGAGAATGACTACCATGACAATTTACACATACAGGAGGGGGAACACAGGGACTCCCCTCATGAAGTGGACGTCCACAGTCACCACAGAGAGGGGCCTGGGAACAGCGAGAACACATGTGGCCAAAACGCAAGCACTTAAAACACCTCGTAGGAGGTGGAATGTACGGCTTCACATCACAGCGATAGACCATAATCTTAACTTTCTCAGGGAGGGTATCCCCTTCAAAGGCCAGGATAAAGGCACCAGTATCACTACAATTATCTTTAGGACCCTTCTGAACACGCCGAACAAAGTTAACACCCCGCCGTCCGAGATTGTCCCGAAGTTCCTCATCAGTTTGAAGGATGAGGTCCCTGTGAAAAATCACACGTTGTACCATATTTAGAGACTGGCGAGGGGTAATGGACACAGGTATTGTGCCAAGACGGGTACAGGCACGAAGGGCCGCAGATTGGGCAGCTGAAGCAGTTTTTATCAGCAACAAACCCGACCGCATCTTGCTCAGGGAGTCCACTTCGTCAAACTTGTCTTCAATGTGTTCCACAAAGAACAAAGGTTTGACACTGGTGAAAGTATCTCCATTAGTCCTGGTGCAAACTAGATAACGTGGGAAAGGTTTTGCCCCTAGACGACGGGCCTGACCCTCTTCCCAGGGGGTAGCCATGGAAGGGAAGGCCGAAGGGGCAAGAGAAGCAGCACTTGAGGAATCAGTTCCATGCAGAGAGACGGCCGCAGAAGAATGGCCAGAGTTTTGGACCCGTATGCGTTTCATCTGCATAGCGTCCGCCCTGATACCACCCACTCCGATCAGGGGCTCTCCTGACAGGCGCCACCCAGCCACAGCAAGGGCCGTCTGGCACGGCAGCCATTGCCGGGAGTTCCGATGCTCCAGGATGACGAGCAACCACTCCAAGGCATGCTTGAGGTGGTCACAGCTCAGGTATCAGAAGTGTGATTCCTGTGTGTTCAGGGGGCTCAACCAAAAGGGTACATAGCAACCCCACCACACGGGCTGGCTACCGGGCTGGCTATGCACCCTAGCATCAGACAACGACTTGAAAGAAAAGGTGGAATGTACTAGGAGAGCGCACGTCGGAGACACTAGGTAAGGTGCTCTTCCCCAAATGGCTCACTCTACGGAAGAGAAATTTTGTAATGGTGGTCAAACCCCAGAGGGGGACCAAGGAATGCCAAAAGGAGGAGATGAGTACGCAACAAAGCCGGAGTGTAAAACCAACAGAACCAGGAGGATATCGGGAGCCAACATAAGCAAGGACACCAATAGAGGGAGATGAGAGGGCGAGGGGAAAGGAGCATGGAAGGGAAGGGAAGAGAAAGAAGGCTGCAATGGCTTGGGACCCTGTGCTCGCCACACACGTATCCACAAAAGAGTTGTGGACCCCCTGGGGGGGGGGGGACGTGGAGTCTAAAGGGAATAAGGGTGCTCCAGTGTTAAGACAGATGAGGCTGAGTTGATTGAGGAGGTAAACCAAGAGGTAACCTCTCGGGTTCTTGAAGGGCTCCAAAATGGATTCTGAGCATTAAGACCACCGAGCATTGAATAGGGGTGGAAGCTGACCAGCAAGCTGGAATAGGTCTCCCCTGGTGACAGCAAATGGAGGATGCAGGCGTTATGAAAAGAAAAGGCAAAACGAGGAAGGAAAATGCAGAGTGAAACAGGAACTGCTTCCAATGTGATTTTGTTGTCTTCAGTCCTGAGACTGGTTTGATGCAGCTCTCCATGCTACCCTATCCTGTGCAAATTTCTTGATCTCCCAGTACCTACTGCAACCTACATCCTTCTGAATCTGCTTAGTGTATTTATCTTTTGGTCTCCCTCTACGATTTTTACCCTCCACACTGTCCTCCAATGCTAAATTTGTGATCCCTTGATGCCTCAGAACATGTCCTACCAACCGGTCCCTTCTAGTCAAGTTGTGCCACAAACTCCTCCCCAGTTCTATTCAGTACCTCCTCATTAGTTATGTGACCTACCCACCTAATCACAGAGTGAAATCCATGTATTAACAATATCCATAAGGACCAATGTGCAGACACCACCAGAAACCATCAAAGTGCTGACCCAATTCCACCAAAAGCACAAAATCCATGAACAGACAGTGAGTGAGTATCAGAAAATGAAATTCCTGAACAATACAAGCTGCTGACTGTAGCCCCAGGAGGTAACAGTAGTAACCATTGCAGTTCCGTTGAATGATCATGGATCGGGTATCCCAAAGGGTGGTGAAAGGGTTGGAGCCAATCATGCCGCTGGGTCACCATTTATCACCAATGATAATGGGGTGACATCCATAAATGTTAGAATCATGTTAAAAGGGGTGAGAGGGAACCTCTGGGGGCACCAGTGGGCTTTGACCTGGAACTAGTTTCCTCCTCCTCCTCCTCTTTCAGAGGTTGAGGGGAGGGGCAGGGAACAGAGGGAGAGCAGGCTTCTCCAAGATCTGTACCTGAAATAGAGCAGATGTCCTTGTGGCACAGATGGTACTTTCCATGGCTTAGTAGAGATAGCATGCTTATGGCTTGAGAGACTGGCAATGAGGAGTCCTGGGAGGGAGCTCCATCACTAGCAGCCAGGCAGGGGAGTGGCACCCAGAGGGGATGACATGGAAACTGTGGGGGAGGGGGATGGATCTCTGATAAGGAAGAGGTAGGAGGGGGAAAGTATACAACAGAGGGAAAAGTAGAAGACACGAACACTGGGAGGTTTTTTTTTGTGGGGTTTAAGGGCACTCAACTACGGAGGTCATTAGCGCCCAGTCACAAGTGTTAGAGCACATGGAATCTAGTAAAACTCAAGGGGAGGGGGGACACCAGGAAGTCCGTACAAAGATGCTGATAAAATAAGTAAAAAGGTTAGATGTCTTTGGACAAGCCAGTCAAAGTTATAAAACACAGAACACTAGCAGCTGCTCGAGCGTCATCAGCTGAAATATCCGGTAAAGTAGATGGCAGGGACAGGACAACACGAGATTGACTAAAGCAGGGACACGACAATAAAACATGGCGCACTGTTAATGCCTGACCACAAGGGCACTGCGGGGCTGGGTCACCGGAGAGCAGGTAGCGGTGGCTAAACCGGCAATGCCCAATCCGCAACCTGTTCAGAAGGACCTCTTCTCGCCGAGATGGTCGGGAGGAGGTCGTCCAAGCAGTTGGGAGCAGTTTTACTGCCCGGAGCTTGTTTCCTTGGAGGGATGACCAAGCATCCCACCACAACGACACAAGCCTCTTACAAACAACCCCATGAATGTCAGATGATGGGACACAATGGGAGGCTGGCCGAGGCAGGAGGACTGCAGCCTTGGCCGCAGCATCTGCAGCCTCATTCCCAGGCACTCCTACATGTCCGGGAACCCACAGAAATCTGACAGGAGAACCATTATCAGCGGAAGAATGGAGGGACTGCAGGATCCTTTGCACCAAGGGATGGACCGGATAGGGAGCTCCAAGGCTCTGAAGAGCACTGAGGGAATCAGAGCAGAGTACATACGATGAATGGCGGTGGCGGCGGGCATACTGAACGGCCTGATGGAGAGCAAAAAGCTTGGCCATAAAGCTGGAACACTGGTCGAGGAACCGGTATTTAAAGGTGGTGGCCCCGACGACAAAGGCACAGCAGACACCATCGTCAGTTTTGGAGCCATCAGTTTAAATAAAGGTGTGACCGGCAAGTCGAGCACGAAGTTCGACAAACTGTGAGCAATACACTGCAGCCGGAGTACCCTCCTTCGGGAGTTAGCTGGGGTCGAGATAAATATGAACTGGAGCCTGGAGCCAAGGTGGTGTCGGGCTCTCACCCTCTCTGAAGGTGGTAGGGAGGGCAAAATCCAGTTGTCAAAGCAGGCGACGGAAGCGGACTGCAGGGGGCAGCAGGGCAGAGACATACAACCCGTACTGATGGTCGAGAGAATCGGCGAAGAAGGACTGATAACAGGGGTGGTCGGGCATTGACAACAGCCGGCAGGCATACCGACACAGCAGTATGTCGCGCCGGTAGGTCAATGGTAATTCGGCAGCTTCAGCATAAAGACTCTCGACAGGACTAGTGTAGAAGGATCTGGTCGCAAGACGTAACCCCCGATGGTGGATGGAGTTGAGACGGTATAAGAAGGATGGCTGAGCACACGAGTAGACGAAGCTCCCATAATCCAGCTTCGATCGGACTATGGACCGATACAAGCAAAGCACGACAGTGCGATCCGCTCCCCAAGATGAACCACTAAGAACTCTGAGGACATAAAGGGAACATGTACAACGGGCCGCCAAATAAGAGACATGCGGAGACCAACAAAGTTTCCTGTCCAATGTGAGCCCTAGAAACTTGGTTGTTTCCACGAATGGGAGAACAACAGGACCGAGATGTAAGGATGGCGGAAGGAACGCTTTATATCGCCAAAAGTTGATACAAACCGTCTTCTCTTCAGAGAACCGGAAGCCATTTGCCATGCTCCTTGAGTATAGGCTGTATAGAAAACGCTGAAGGCAGCGCTCCAGGAGGCATGTTCTCTGGGCACTGCAGTAGATCGGGAAGTCATCGATAAAGAGAGAGCCTTAGACATTAGGTGGAATGCAATCCATAATTGGATTGATCACAATGGCAAAAAGGGCTACGCTCAAGACGGAGCCCTGAGGCACTCCGTTCTCCTGGAGGAAGACGTCGGACAATACGGAACCCACACGTACCCTAAACTTTCGATTCGTTAAAAAGGAATCAATAAAAAGGGGCAGGCGACCGCGTAGGCCCCACCTGTGCATAGTGCGGAGGATACCTCCTCTCGAACAGGTATCATAAGCCTTCTCCAAATCAAAGAACTTGGCTACCGTTTGGCGCCGTCGCAAAAAGTTGTTCATGATGAATGTCGACAAGGTCACAAGGTGCTCAACAGCGGAGCGGCGGCGAAGAAAGCCGCATTAGACATTGGTAAGTAGCCGTCGAGATTCAAGAATCCAGACTAACCGAGCATTGACCATGCGCTCTGTCACCTTACAGACACAGCTTGTAAGAGAAATGGGGCGGTAACTAGAAGGAAGGTGTCTATCCTTCCCCGGTTTGGGTATAGGAACGACGACGGCGTCACGCCAACGCATGGGGACCTGACCTTTGGTTCAGACGGGATTATAGGTACGAAGAAGGAAGCTTTTGCCCGCCGGAGAAAGGTGTGCCACCATCTGAACGTGAATGGCATCTGGCCCCGGAGCGGAGGACCGGGACAGTGCAAGCGCACGTTCGAGTTCCCGCATAGTAAAGGGGGCATTATAAGTTTCCAGATTCAGCGAGTGGAAGGAAGGTCGCCGAGCCTCTTCTGCCTCTTTCCTGGGAAGGAAGGCAGGATGGTAATGGGCGGAGCTTGAAACCACCGCGAAAAACCAGCCGAAGGCGTTGGAGACAGCCACAGGATCAACAAGGACCTCATTACCTGAGGTCAGGCCAGGTACCGAGGAGTGGGCCTTAATGCCCGACAGCCGGCGCAGGCCACCCCCAAACGACAGAAGAGGGAGTAAAACTGTTAAAGGAGCTAGTGAAAGAGGCCCAACAAGTTTTTTTGCCGTCTTTGATGACTCTACGGCATTGCGCTCGGAGTCGTTTGTATCCAATACAATTCGCCAACGTAGGATGGCGGCGAAAGGTGCGTAAAGCACGTCGTCGAGCACTGATAGCGTCTCTACAAGCCTCATTCCACCAGGTGGCGGAAACGCGACGTGAAGAAGAGGTAGTATGAGGAATGGAACGTTCGGCAGCATTGATGATAACAGCCGTGAGGTATTCGACCTGACTGTCACAACTGGGAAAATCGTGGCCCGGAAAGGTCGCCAGGGAGGAGTAAAGTCACCAGTCAGCTTTCGGTAGGTGTCAGAAAGGACATACCACTCGAACCGACAGGCAAGAGTGGGAGGTCAGATCGAAAGGTCCAAGTGGGAGTAGGTATGAGTAGAGTCCGAGAGAAAAGTCGGGGCGCCAGTATTGAGGCAGACAAGATTGAGATGGTTGAAGACATCCGCCAAGAGGGAGCCTCTCCGACAGGATGCTGGAGAGCCCCGAAGGGGATGATGGGCATTGAAGTCGCCAAACAATAAAAACGGCGGAGGAAGCTGAACAATCAGGTGCATCATGTCAGCCCGACTAACTGCGGATGACGATGGAGTGTAGATGGTACAAACAGAAAAAGTAAAGGCAGAAAGAGTAATACAGGCAGCTATTGCTTGGAGTGGGGTGGTCAATGGGATGGGATGGTAATAGACATCGTCCCGAAAAGGCAACATGACCCCACCATGAGCTGGGATACCGTCCACAGGGGTGAGGTCATACCGCTCCGAGGTATAGTGGGTAAAGGCAATACGGTCAGTCGGGCGCAACTTGGTTTCCTGGAGACCAAGGACGAGTGGACAGTGCAGGCGGAAGAGCAGTTTTAATTCCTCCCGATTAGATCGAATACCTCTTATGTTCCAATGTAACAAGGCCATCACTAGTCAAAAAAGAGGGAACGAGACGGGGGAAGAGCTGGTCACCTCAACGGCAGCGGAGGGCCAGGTTTCGAGCGAACAACGCTACAACCGGCGAGAGGCGGATCCTGTTCCATCGAGTCGTCGCCAGCTGCGGCCGCTGTCCCTGGTTGTGTAGGAGAGGCAGCATCATTTGCCGACGAGAGGCCAGCTGAGCGCCTGGCAGCAGAGCGTCTCGGCGAAACTGAGGACGGCCGGGAGCAGCGACTCACGGATGGAGCGTCAGACGAAACGCGCCGAGGTGGAGAGGGGGATAGAGACTTCTTCTTGGAGGCCTTCTTGGAAGGCCGAGGAGGCACAGGGATGGTGGGCTGGACCCAAAGAAGGTCCTCACGCGCGGGGTCCGTTTTGGAACGGCGGACCTCGGAAGCTGGGGTCCGGAACGTTTCCCCGATGGACGCCTGAGAAGAGGATCGCTTCTCAGGTGGCGGGGGGAGAGGAGGAGGAGGAGGAGGAGGAGGAGGAAGGGTGGCCCCTGGGGCAGAGGGGGCGGGGGCCACGGGGGAGGAGGATTTGGAAGGGAGAGATTTGGGAGGCGGAGGCAGAGCCCCCTGAGGGGAGGAGGAGGTGGAGGGGGGACAGGATAGGGGTGAGGATACCGCGGAAGGAGTGGACACAACTGAGGCAAACGAAGTGGTCAACGGCACGGGATGGAGGCGGTCATACTTCTTCCTGGCCTCAGAATAAGAGAGCCGATCCAAAGTTTTGAGTTCTTGTATCTTCTTCTCCTTCTGATATGCGGGGCAGTCCGAGGATCTAGGCGAGTGGATGCCAGGACAATTAATGCACCAAGGTGGTGGGGTGCATGTATGTTCCTCACGAAGAGGACGTCCACAATCGCCACAAAGGGGCTCAGCCTCACACCGTGACGACATGTGCCCAAAGCGCAAACACCGAAAGCAGCGCATAGGAGGCGGGACGTAAGGTCGCACGTTGCACCAGTAGCACATCACCTTTACCTTCTCTGGGAGAACGTCCCCCTCGAAGGCGAGAATAAAGGCCCCGGTGTCGATGCGACGGTCTTTGGGGCCGTGCTGGACTCGCCGGACGAAATGCACGCCTCAGCCCTCCAGGTTGGCCCCGAGCTCCTCATCAGATTGCAGCAGGAGGTCCCGATGAAAAATAACCCCTTGTGTCCTATTTAGTGCCAGATGCGGGACAATGGACACTGGGATGTCCCCTTGGCGGTCGCACGCCTGGAGCGCCGCCGACTGTGTGGCGGAGGTGGTCTTTATAAGAATGGACCCCGAACGCATCTTACTGAGAGCCCCGATTTCCCCAAAGATGTCCTCAATGTGCTGAACAAAGAACATGGGCTTGGAGGTGGCGAACGTCCCCCCATTGGTTTGAGAACAGACCAAATAGCGGGGGAAGTACTTCGCCCCAAGCCAGCGGGCCTGTCCCTCCACCCAGGGTGTGGCCAAGGGGGAAAGGGCAGGAGAACCAGAACCAGAGACAGTACCTTTCCTTTTGAAAGACTCGGCCGCAGAGCGACCTGATACGTGTTGACGTTTCATCTGCGAAACGCCCACCCCGTTACCACCCACTCCGACCAGGGGCTCTCCCCACGGGCGCCACCCAGCCTCAGCAAGGGCCGCCTGGCTGCATGACCGTTGCCTGGAGTCCTGATGCCCCAAGGAGACGGGCATCTACTCCTTGGCTGACGTGGGGAGGGTGCAGCTTAGGTATCGGCAGTATGATCCCTGTGTTGTCAGGGGGCTACAACCTAGAGGGTACATGACGACCCCACCACAACGGGCTGGCTACTGTGCTGGATTTCTGGTGCCATGGAAAGTCCATCATGATCGTAGGTGCAGATGGGGATGCACTATGGGCGTAACTTGTACAACCCATCAGGCGTTTAGGCCCAATTTGAAGAATAGCGGGAATGGTTACAACGCCGGTACAATGCTGAGTGCCAAGGTCTTAGTGCACTGAGGACCAGTGGTACACCATGTAAGGCGTCCTTCCCCAAAAGGCTCATACTTCTGTAGAATTTTGAAAAATGGAGGTCAAACCCCAGGGGGTACCATCACATGGAAGGCCGAAACGGTTGAAACTCCTTTTAGTCACCTCTTACGACAGGCAGGAATACCTCGGGCCTATTCTTACCCCGGACCCGCAGGGGGACACTGGGTGGAGTCAGTCATATTTTTGACTAGCCTCAGTATAAAATACACATTCCAGGGACACCTACTTTTGTATCTTTTCTTTCTTGTAAGCTGGGCAATCTGGTGAGTGTAGAAAGTGGTGGTCATTACAATTCACGTACACAGGTGGCGTAACATGGGCTTCCCTCGTGGAGGGTGTCCACAGTCACCATGCAGCCACAAAGAGGGTCCACTGTACAGTGGGAAGACATACGCAAAAAATGCAATCACCTCATGGGCGTGGGTGAGTTGGTTGGTTGGTTTTGGGGTTTGATGGGGGCTAAACATCGAGATCATCAGTTCCCAGTTCCAAACAGACATACTTGTAAAAGGCCTATACAGTAAAAAGCGTAACCTCTGCACCCAGAGGGAGGGAACACCAAGGGTTACAGCACTAAAATGAACACCACAGTAACACAAAATAGAGGACACTTAAAAGGAGCAGAGCAAATAGTTGACTAGAGTAAAACAGACTACAGTGGTTGATGGATCAGGTAAAAGGTCAACCACTCAACGACAAACGAAGAACCTCCAGCTGGAAAGCGTTGATAGAGGTACCAACAAAACATGTTACCATAAAAGACACTATTTTGGTATCCATGTCACAATTAAACATCGCTGGAGTGGGTGTAGCCTGAGAAATCATGTGAGAGCGCCCTCACTAGAAAATGTAAAACTGAGTCAGCTATAGAGGCATTGTCACCGAGAATTAAAGGAAGGGCAGCTGGTAAATTAAAGGACTGCCACAAGGGGGCTAAAAGGGGGCTGTCCATCAGAAGATAGACCACTGTCAGGCCTGCATCGCAGCGACACTTGGGGGGGGGGGGGGGGCGGGGGGTGTTCTCATGACGAAGGAGATAGCTGTGGGTCAATAGCGTATGTCCAATTCGGAGATGGCAGAGAACAACTGAGTCCCTTCTTGTGCCCCTCAAGGATGAGTTCCATACGGCAGTGGAAGACTTGACCGTGCGGAGCTTATTTGGCGTGTTCAAGACAGACCATTCAGAGCTCCAGACATCGCAGACCTTGCGATGTAGGGCTGAGCGGAGGTCTCTTTCCATGAGACCAAGCTCCAGGGGTTGCTAAGTGGTGGCCTGCTTGGCCAACCGATCAACACGTACGTTTCCTGGAATGCCGATGTGGCCCGGAGTCCACACAAACATCGCCGAACGACCACAATCGGCGAGAGCAAAAACAACATCCTGAATACCGATCACCAAAGGGTCCCAAGAAAAACACTGGTAGAGTGCTTGCAATCCACTCAGGGAGTCACTACATATGACAAATGACTCCCCAGGGCAGGAGGAAAGGTGAGCGACTGCATAATAGAGCAACCAGCTCCACAGTGAAAACACTGCCCCCATAAGGCAGGGAACGCTGCTCAGCGAAGTCGCCGTGGAAGAAAGCAAACCCAGTGCGTCCATCGACCACAGAACCATCGGTGTAGACTACATCTGCATGGCGAAACGAGGCAGAATGAGCCAAGAATTGGTGAAGACTGGTAGGTGGAGTCGCAGGACAAATCCAAGCAAAGCTGCAAGCGAGGGAAGGACCAAGGAGGGGTAGAAGAAGAGGGCCAGAAGGATGGTGGAAGGGGAAAGGACTAGTAACAAGAGAAGGGAACAAAGGTGGACCGCGATCGGGAGACCCAACCTAGGCCGTGTTGTGGGGAGGGGAGTGGAGTGCAGAAGATGGAAAAAGGAGCCTGCAGTTTGGGTGATCAGGCGAGGCATGGACGCGAGCGATGTATGGCGCAAGCAACTGTTGTCAGCAGAATCATAGGGGAGGGATTTCAGCTTCTACAAAAAGGCTAGTCACCGGACTAGTGCGGAAGGCACCTGTCATCAGTCTGACACCACAATGGAGAATTAGGTCGAGGATCTGCAACGTTGAAGGTGCTGCTGAGTCGTACACAATGGTCCCATAGTCGAGACAGGACTGGACTAAGGCCTTATAGATGGTTGGTTGGTTGTTTGAGGTTAAAGGGACCAAACAGCAAGGTCATCAGTCCCTTGTTTCAAATAGACTCCATTCTGCTAACGGGACATCTCAGTATAGTCAGAAAAATAAAACGGATAAAGGGGAAACGTAAAAGGGCAGTCACGTTGTCATTAGTAAAAACAAATGAGGGAAGTTAAGGCCTTATAGAGCTGTAGGAGGGTTGTTCTTGCAACCCCCCAAACGGTGTGGCTCAGGCAGCGAAGGATGTTGAGGTCCCACCAGCACCTCGCAAAGATGAGATGTCCAAGTGAGCTGAGCATCAAACAGCATGCCAAGGAAGCGATGCGTCTCCTCAATACAAAGGAGTTCATTGGTAACGTAGAGCACTGGATGGAGGTGGACTGTTCGATGACAGAAATGCATCACTCGGGTCTTAGAGGCTGAGAATTGAAAACCATGGTTGGATGCCCAAAAATGTAGCTTATGGATAGCTCCCTGCAGCAGCTGTTCAGTGACACTGAAGCTTGGGGAACTGTAATAAAGACAAAAGTCATCGGCATATAGAGAGGAACAGACCGACGAGCCCACCGCAGCCGCAAGACCATTAATTGCCACCAAAAAGAGGGGAACACTGAGAACCGAGCCCTGCAGGACACCGTTCTCCTGAATATGAGCAGAGCTAAAATATGTGCCAACTCTAACCCGAAGGAGCGATTGGAGAGAAAATTTCGTAGAAAACTCTGAAGTGGAACCCGTGAGCCACATTTGTGCAGCGTAGCAAGGATATGATGGCGCCAGGTGGTATCTAACACCTTCTGAAGATCAAACAAAGCAGCAACTAGATATTCTCGATGGGTGTGGGAGGTATGGCTTCACTTCACATCAGTAACACACAACCTTGACCTTCTCTGGGAGGGTACCAACTAGAAAGCAAGAATAATGGTGTCATTATCAGTGCAGTTGTCTTTCCAATCCTTCTGCACACGTCGAACAAAATGAACACCGTGTCAGTCCAGATTAGGCTAGAGTTCCTCATCAGTTTGAAGGATGAGGTCCCTATGAAAAATCACTCCCTGGACCATATTCAGAGACTGTCGAGGGGTAACAGACACCAGGATGCTGCCAAGATTACAACAAGCATGAAGAGCTGAAGACTGGTTGGCCCAAGAAGCTTTGATCAACAGGAGCCCAACTGTATCTTACTGAGACACTCCACATCACCCAACTTATCCTTTATGTTCTCCACAAAAAATGTGGACTGAAACAGCTTGCAGTCAGATGTTCAGTGAGATGGTTTGGCTATGGACATCACCCTAGATGAGCAACACAAGTCCACAATGAGATTGAATGCTGTCCTCAGGAGGGAAGGTCAAACTGTTCTGGAAGGGAAAGCAAGAGGTCAAAACAGTTATGAGGATGCAGTTTTGTTTCTTGGAGACAGAAAATAACCAGATGCCGCAATTCCAAGAGGAGTTGTAACTCCTCCTTGTTGGATTTAATGCCATGGATTTTCCATTGGAGAAGAGTCAAAGTGGAATGCACAGGAAGCAACAAATGAAGAGTAGTCTCCTCAGTGGGGGTGAATGTGTTCCCATCCATCCAAGTACAGACCAGATAGGGAAGAAAGTGTTTCATCCTGAAATGATACACCTGGCCCCCTTCCCAGCATGTAGCCACAGAAGGGAAGGCTGGAGGGTCATATGAATGATCTGTTATCACTCAAAGAGATGGCCATTTCAGAATAGCTAGTTTTTTTGCAGCTTGATGCACGTCATACCACAAGCATCCACTGCTCTGATCAGGGGCTATGGGGAGACAACAGCTCAATTATCAGTAGTATGATACCTTTGTTGTCAGGGGGCTCAGCCAGACATAACAGTACACTACACGGACTGCCTGCACATGCTAGTGATCTAGTGGGGGCAGAGGGGTGCTACAGTGGGGAAGGAATGGGGAGTTTTTTGTTATGGTTTTAGGGCGCAAAACTGCTACAGTCATTAGTGCCCAGTCTGTGACCTAGGAAAAGGCTGAAATGGGAACGAAACTCAAAAAATTGGAGAAACTAAAAATAGAAGGAAAGCTTGAAAAACCACTATAGAAGGGGGTGGTTGTCCCAAAAAGAGCTTCAAATGACTGACGTCATCTCACTGGCACTAATAAACTCAAGAACGCGATCGGCTGAGCGCATGTTATCTGCTAAAATGGAAGATATATCAGGTGACAGCTGTAGACGGACGCGTAACAGAGTAAAATAGGGGCACTCAAGTAAAACGTGTCTTACCGTCCACAGCTGAGAGCAGTGGGGACAGAGTGGGGGGAGGATCTCCGCTTAAAAGATGTCGATGGCTAAAAAGACAGTGCCCTTTCCGGAGTCTAGTTAAAATTACCTCAACCCGACGACGCGTTCGGGAGGAAGAGGTCCAAGCACAAGGAAGAGCTTTCACGTCCCGCAATTTATTATGGGTAAGTGTCAACCAATGCGCGTGCCATAAATGAACAACACGACGACATAAAACGCTCCGTAGATCGGCGAAGGCAATCGATTGAATAGCTGGCCGAAGAAGAGAGACTGCAGCCTTGGCTGCAATATCGGCCGCCTCATTTCCACAGATACCAACGTGTCCCGGGAGCCAGAGGAACGCCACCGAGACGCCCCCCATGTGGAGCAAGCGCAGACAGTCCTGAATCCGGTGGACAGGAGGGTGCACAGGATAAAGAGCTTGGAGACCGAGGAGAGAGCTGAGAGAATCTGAACAGATAACATACTGTATCCGCTGATGGTGACGGATGTATTGGACAGCCTGGAGAACAGCGTAAAGCTCTGCAGTATAAACGGAACACTGGTCGGGAAGCAGAAATCGATTTGGGGTGTCGCCAACAATATAGGCACTCCCTACAACTAACGATGTTTTCGAGCCATCGGTGTAAATAAATGTGGCGTCCGTCATTTGTGCACATAGAGCAGCAAATGCCCGACGATAAACAAGTGAAGGGGTACCATCCTTGGGAAATTGACAAAGGTCACGGAGCAGGCAGGTCTGGGGATGGAGCCAAGGCGGTGCTGTACCCCAAGTTGTCAAGAAGGTTTTATGAAAGCAGAAGGAAAAAGAATGGAGCAGTTGACGGAAGCGGACTCCCGGTGATAGTACGGAGGAAGGGTGGCCTGCATACCCTACATCCAAGGAGGCGTTGAAAAAATGTCATGGGCCAGATTAGCAGGCACGGAAGACAGGTGGCTAGCATAATGACTCAGAAGGACTGCTCGCCAGTTGTACAGCGGAGGTTCAGCAGGTTCAGCAGTCTCAGCATAAAGGCTTTCCACAGGGCTGGTGTAAAAAGCTCCATACACTGAACATAATCCACGGTGGTGGATAGAGTCAAGACGCCGAAGAATGGACGGCCGAGCAAAGGAGTAAACTATGCTTCCATAGTCCAATTTCGAGCGCACTAAGGCGTGATAGAGGTGGAGAAGGACCAGTGGGTCCGCTCCCCAGGAGGTACCATTCAAAACATGGAGGGCATTGAGGGATCACAGACAGTGAGCCGAAAGACTCCTACTACAGGCAGAAAATTTAAAAGCAGTGGTCAAACTCCAAACGGGACCAGAAATGCCAAAATGGATGAAAGAGATGAGAGAAGAGGAACAAAACCACAAGGTGTACAGGGAATCAGGTGGATAGCCAGGTGAACGTAAATGCAAACACAGATGGGAAGGAGTGTGTATTGGGGAATGAGAGATTATGTAGTCTGAGGGGCAAGGTGAATGATATACAGCCCAGAAAGGAAGAATGCACTGTGTTGCAAGCGACAGGGTAGGGTACTTTTTCCTTTACCCACATATGCTGGACACTGCTCTCATTGAGATAATCTCGGCATTTATGGGACGAGGCAACGTGGTTGCCATTATAATTGATACTGTGGTGAGTAGGAGATAGACAAACACCCTCCTGAGCATCCCTGCCAGAAGTAATGCATTTGGTCCTGTTCTGACAGAATATGTCAGTGTGGTTAAAACATTGACACTGGTAGCAACACAAGGGGATTGGGGATGTAAAGTCAGACTACGATTACTTCACAGCCTGCCTTAGTCTTCGATGGAAGCACAATTCGATCAAATGAGATAAGAGTGAGCATAGACACTAAGTCTGCATCAGCCTGACAGACTGTAATGACACCCTTATGAGAGAGAGAAAAGTTTGGCTTTCTCCCTTGGTCAGACCATCAAGCAGCCGAGTGTAAATAATACCATACAAACTATTCAGTGTAAAATGGACCTCGACACAAACAGGACAGCCATGGAGAAACAAAGCTGTAAGCAACTGTTGGGCTTTAAAATCACAATTGGTTTCCAGAAACTAAGACCCATTTCATAAGGGAGTGCAGGATTTTGCAGGGCCAGCAATTGCATCAACATCTTTCTCAATAATAAACTGATTAACCATATCAAAGGACTGACCTCCATTGGTATATATCACAGGAACTGTGGTGCAGCTGGAAGAGTCTTTGAACCTTTAGCCTCATTCCATTTACATTTAGAAAATGAAGACTGAGATGGTGATTAGCTCATTGTGAAAAAATTCCCCATGGTTGCTAGCATCTTTGATGGCATTCTCCTTCCAAGTGGTGGTCCCTTCAGAGTGGGGATCATCCACCTTAGTTGACTTAACATCTTAGGCCAGACTTAGCAAACTCCTGACAGAGGGACCAATTGGCAATTGGGAAGGAAACAGCTCAGGCAGTCACCCCTCTCCCAGCCTGGCCTGTACCATGGGTACATGAGAACCTATATATTGACCACAGCTGGGAATTATGCATTACTCAGTCACCTGCATTATGTAAAACGTATGAGCTGGCATTAATAGCGCTCAGGGAGATGAAACAAAGAAACCTCAAAAACCAAAGCAGAGTAAGGGGAGGAGGTGGAGAACAAAGAAAGAAAGAAAGAAAGAAAAATTCAGATGAGGGACTGTTCCGTTGCCAGGCTATCTGAACCTTGATATGCATTGCTGAAACTATTCAAGATGGGTTCCCAAGGGAGGGGGAAAACAATAGAAGGAGAATAGACATGCGGCACAGTAAGGGAAGATGTGCTGCAAATGCAGGGGCCCCATGGTAGCCAAGTATGAACTCACCAAAGAGCTGTGAGCCCACTGAGAGGAGGGGATGTTTGGTTGTTTGTGATGCTTTTCTACCTTTGCCTCTACTACGGCAACAAGAGTATGTTCACATTTTTGATGCCTCACTAACTGTTACTGGTTTAATTTTCAATGGCTTTTTAAGCTGACATCTTTTGTCATTTTGTGTGGTTTCCTGTGCAGTAACCTTTCTTGATTGCATCTTTGTTATAAATAACTTATGAAGTCTCTCTGTGGACATTCACATTTTGCAGTCAACATTGTGGTGTTTCTTCATTCGACCCTTTTGGTGATAGTGTCAATGACAGCAGTATCAATAAAAATATTATCTAAATCTATAACTATAAAAAATATGTGTTGCCTACTCATTATGTTGACAGTAAAAACCCTGAAGATGCTCCAAAAATGTGAAACATCTGGTGATGAGCATTTTAGTTTTCAGTACTCAAAACAGAAAAACACAAATAATTGTCATTGTTCTTGATTTGTGATGTTTAGTTTGCAGTTGATGCATCTGTGCTCTAGTCCCTAAACCTAGTTACAGAAATGTAAGACCCACTGACAGACTTGTTGGATTCTGAACCTCAGAAGCTGTGTCAGACAAGGGCATCCTTACAGTAGTTTGGAAGTGGAGGGGGGGCTGGGGTAGTGGGATGGTATATTAATATTTAATTTTAATATTTTGTAAGTAGCCAGATTTCAGATTTGACCATGCTAGAAATCTATTAACACTGACAAATTATTTTTTTTAAACAAAAGCACCTGAATACACTGTATTTTTCCTGTCCCTGAGAGATAGGGGCATGAGTCATGGCTCCCTCTTGCCTATCAGTAAGGGCATCCCTGCTTTGCAGAAGACAAGGAACACATTGATTGATATTTTTCCTGCTAGTAGTATAACAATTTAGGCAACAATGCTGGATATGCTTGGCAACTTTTTAACAATGTGTTACTTCCTGGGTGGCATAGAATTATCATGCTAAAGTCACTTGGTCTTAACCTGGGTAATTTTCATATAAGGCGAGAAATAAGGTTAAGAATTTATGATTTTGAGTCCAGGAAAGTTGATCCACATGAAAATTACAACTAATGTCATCTTTTACATTGTGATTTAGCTGTCAGAGCTGCAATTGGGGCAATAAGGAGGAGACTAGTACTGTAGATCTCTACTAGCTCTGAGGAAATGTGGTTGCTTCTGAAGTGAGGCCTGCTTTATTTCCAGTCTTACTGACAGAGCTTTGTGTAGGAAAACTCATTTATTTTATTTATGAACTGCCACATTTCTATACTTCTTGAGTGTGACACTGAATAGCAAGTAAACAGACCATTCCAGAATCCAGTGTGATTAATACCTTGCTGCTTTGTGCTGATATAGGTTCATTCATGTTACAGATACCTTATGTTTTATTACAATAAACTTTCTGTGTATGGTTTCAATATAAGCAGCATTTCTTCTGTGTAAGTACTGTGTGTAATCTAATAGCATTTTCCAATACTGTACATCAGTGAGAAACTAACCGTTAACAGACTGTTCTCTCACATCCAAAACACACTAACTGCTCAGGTAGTTTACCAATTCCACACATGTAGAACTGTACGGCATCCAAGTTTGAAGCACATTTTCATACCAGAAAGGTATCAGCTTTATAGTTTTTTTACATTTGAAGGCATAAGATCAAGGAATAATTGCATGAGAGAGGACATAAAACACACTCCTGGGCAGTTTTGTTTGTGAAATCAGCCTATTGCATTACCTTATAGCAGCAATACATCACACAGTTCCGCAGGTTGTCTGTATATGCCATATTCAAAAAGCATATTAGTTGTTGGCAAAAAATACCAGCTGCAACATGCTCACCCCTGTGTACAGGTTCGTGGTGCACAACACACTTTTTTCAGCTACTGGGTGCAAAATATTATGGTCAGCCCTCTCTTTGCTCAAGTATGTCTTGTTAGGACTTTGACACCAGTTTCTTCTTCAGAAGTTAACAAAGGCACCGTAACACATCAGCAGTAACAATATTTCACAGAAATTTTAAATGAATGAACTGACAACATTCAAGCAAAAATGCAGCAATAGTATTTTTGACTTTTATTGCTTTGAATTAGAGTATCCAGGACTCCTATGCCAGAGTTCTGAACTTTGTCTATTGAATTAAAGTGTCGCACAGTGTTTAAAGAGTTTTATTTCACCACCTAAATTCAAGACTTCCTGAATGTGGGAAATCATTCATGCCAGAACTAACTATCTTACAAAAGAAAGCACTTCCCTGACATCTTTTTCCAAATAATACATTTCCAATTTTAGACCTTTTACCATTTGTAGCTATTTTACAATTATAATTGCATAGGCTTCCGTGGCCAGAGTCAGTCGACATAAAAGTTTCTTGGGTTTGGTACTGTGTCATAATGTAAAAAAAAACTACTGCTGCTGGAGAAAATCCAATGTTTCGGCCATGATTGCAAAATCCAATATGTGACTGCTATATAAATATTAGAAATGCAAATAAGGAAATGACAGTTGTTAACACACTTTTAGAGCCACACCACCTTCACCTGGCCCGACAGGTCCTTACATTAGGAGGTAGGTAGTGTATGGCCAGCACCTGGTGCCTGCTATAGGACGAGGGAACTCTCAGGTGTGAATATTCTGATCTTGGCACAATCACGATCTGTTTGGTGGAATTGTTTCTAGAAGTTTTTGCTATTACTGGTGTGTTAGAGATGCAAATTATCTTTGAAATTCCATCAGACAAAACTTCAACAGATACCTGAAATGGGATTTAAAAAATGAAACATTGAGGGGTATATCTCTTGACTTCTTATCCACACTGGGCAATCCTTGGCACTAAATCACAAATGGACACAGCTCTCTAACAGCTAGCTAAGAATAACAACACTTCTTTCGTACACTTCTGCACCCTGCAGCATTGCCAGATGACGCATATGGCTGGACTTGGTGTCCTGAGTGGTGGACAATTATCTTGGCTGTTGTAAGTAAATGACTGAAATTTCTGGAGCAGCTGGCTGGTGGCCAAATTTTATGTCTGTGACTATTCATTAACCCTGAGATTGAAATGGAAATTAAATAGACCCTGATGTATAGGTATCCTAAGAAAACAGACTGATATAGGAAGGACCTCAACTCGCACTTACATGAAGCCAGAAATTTGATAAGAAATCCACTGTACTTTTAGGAAACGTCAGATAATAACGTTTGCCATTATGACCTGATATTTAGAAAACTACTCAGTTACCAAGAAGTGCACAGATAGGAACGCATATTGGAGTAACATTAACTTGGAATTGCAAAGGAAGCAGGTAAGAAGGCTATTCAACATTGTAAGAAGGAAAGGAGCTTCTGTAAAGTTTGGAAGGTAGGAGACGAGGTACTGGTAGAAGTAAAGCTGTGAGGATGGGGCATGAGTCGTGCTTGGGTAGCTCAGTTGGTAGAGCACTTGCCCGCGAAAGGCAAAGGTCCCGAGTTCAAGCCTCAGTCCGGCACACAGTTTTAATCTGCCAGGAAGTTTCAGGAGAGAGCTTAATTCAGTTCCCATGTGGGCTGTTCAGGATTATCCTACCAGCAGAAACCATTCCTAATGCTTTATTGACCGTAAGGGTTGTTTTCATTCTGAAGACAGACTTGATTGTATAGGGATATGAGACCAATCGTTTCATAATAGTAAGTCATTTCATACTGAATTATCCTTATTTCCACATCCCATAGACTACAACTAATATATTGTAATGAAATACCACACATTACAGAGAAACCCTCTCAGGATACCTTGTTACAAATATTGTTTCATAATTTGCAAGAAAGTAGCATAAAAAAATAACAGCTGAAAATTCACAGAGCTTGTGTCAGTTTACACATTCTGCTTCTGATTTAATGTCTGTGGCTGACAATCTTTTCAGCATTTTATTGATCAGATTTTGGTTCATTACACATAAAATTCACTTTATTTAGCAGACTTCCTTTATTTCATCACTCCCTCATACAAATCTAGTATTCTGGTAGTCCTTATATGGTAGTTGAACTGGTGACCTTTCTTATGAAGAATGATGAAAATTCAAGTTTCATTGTTCCTTCACATGGTGTAACTTATTTGACTGGATTGGATTGATGGGGTTAAGGAGACCAGATTATGAGGTAATCAGTTCCTCCACCCTAAACTGGGAAGAATCCTCTGATAAGGAGGACACAAAGGACAAATCCCAACGAACATGGCTGTAAATGAGAATCAGTAAAACCATAGAAGCAAGTGGAAGTGAGAAATGGGTAAGAGGGTGAAGATGGGTGAGTTGCTCTGCTCAGAAAGCAGCTAGAAGCCCCAAGAACATGTTACATGATGGGAAATGCACCCCTGCATCCAATCAGCATTTCCTCACCCTCCATTACCACTAGAAAACTAACAACATGGAGATGTTTATAAAAGAAAATCAGGAAACCGAACAACAATGAGACAGTAACCAATGACAGATTTAGTAGAATAAGAAGTATTAAAAAGGTAGAAAGGGCAGGAGTCAGGCCAAACTCCCATGGGCCCCATTAAATCAGAGCAGGCAACAGAGCACCCTTGCAATCCCTCAAGCAGCAGACAAGGCCAAAGAGCCCTCCATCACTACAAGGGGCAGAAAACTCTTTCATGGATATACTATGAACCATATCAGCCATTTTGGCACTTTCCACTAGCAGCAGAGGCAGTGTGTCAACAAGTTTAAGGTTTTGCCATAAGGTGGTAAATTAGAACAACCCAGCAGGATGTGGGTCACCATCAGATGGGTACGACAACAGCGAAGTGGATCCCCAAATTGCAGGATGTGGCCATGGGTCAGGCAAGTGTGGCCAATGCAAAGCCAACAGAATGGTGTATTCCATGTGAGAAACGTGAAGGGAAGACTGCCACATGGTCCCAGTTCTATTTATTGCTTACATGGCACACAAATCTGTGTTTCAAGTCTCCAACAATTGGCTACATAGAATCAGCTAAAGGTCTTGTACCCCCATCTCCAAAGTTGGCGTCCTGGTAGTTTGGCCAACAGGTTTGCATGTTCATTCCCTGGAATCCCAGTGTGACCTTATGTCCAGACAAATACATCCAAAGATGTCCAGCCGTCCAGCATAATGGAGTTCAGAGAGGAGATAAAGAATAATCACAACCAATGAGTGTCAAGGGTAGCAGTTGTCAATAGCTTGAAAACTCCTCAGGAGCCATTACCAATTAAGAACATACTTGACATGTCCTGAGTGTGTCACCAATTCTTTAGCAAATACACTGCATCCATTTGTCAGGGAGCATAGTGACTGGACCTTTCATGTGTGTAGGCAAAACCAGTACGTCCATCAATCCTAGCCATTAGTGTGTGCCACTTTCCAACTCTGAAATACTGGGTGATCAAAAAGTCAGCATAAATTTGAAAACTTAATAAACCACAGAATAATGTAGATAGAGAGAGAAAAATTGACACACGTGCTTGGAATGAAATGGGGTTTTACTAGAACCACCCCATATTGCTAGACGCGTGAAAGATCTCAAGTGTATCTTGATCGACCGACATCTCTAGGGATGCTGAAAGACAACATCTGGCACCAATGCCTCACCATAACTCTGGACATGCTTTATAGTGCTGTTCACAACATTATTCCTTGACTACAGCTATTGTTGAGGAATGATGGTGGACATATTGAGCATTTCCTGTGAAGAACATGATCTTTGCTTTGTCTTACTTTGTTATGCTAATTATTGCTATTCTGATCAGATGAAGCGCCATCTGTCTGACATTTTTTGAACTTTTGTATTTTTTTGGTTCTAATAAAACCCCATGTCATTCCAAGCATGTGTATCAATTTGTACATCTCTATCTACATTATTCTGCGATTTATTCAGTTTTCAAATTTATACTGACTTTTTGATCACCCGGTATATCGAAGAGAGCCGGGAACAAGCAGAAAAAACTGAGGTCAACAGAGTCTCAGGCCAAAGAATATGTTGAGACAGATGCAAGGAATTAGTACACACAATGGGGGCATATGCAGCAGTTGCTCAAGCTGCGACAATGGGGGACTTGAGTTCAAAGTGGAGACACCATATGTGAACTGCAATTGTCACTCCAGTCCTGAGTGGTGTATCTCCCTGCCAGGAAAAATAAAATGGTAGTCTGGGTGCTCAGGGCTGCAGCAAATGTGCAGTGCATAGCTAAGCAGCAGTATTTGGAGCCTGATCTGTAGTGAAGGTGTCCCAGTCACCACGCATAGGCTGTTAACAGGGCTGATCTGAAAGGTCCCTCTCAAATCAGATCCCCCCCCACAATGGTGGGTCAGGTCCAGCATCTGCAATGCTGAAGGTGTTGCCAAGCCAGATGCCACACATGCATCATCAAGAAGATGTATAGACCAGTCTGCATCCTGGCAGTGCATCCTGAGGCAGTGAAGAGTATGAAGGTGTGACCAGTGAAGGTGTGAATCAAAGATCAGTCCCTAAAATCAATAAGACTTCACCACATTGAACAACTGGTCCTCAAGGTTGGTGTCTGGTTGGGGATGAATTGTGAACTGTGGTTTATTAGTCCATAACATACATAACTAAAATCATTTCATTCAGGTACAGGAGACATCAAATTTTTGGTAAAATTTACCATAAACATAGAAAGCTGATGTTTACATACAGCATAATAATAATACAATTTTGTTTTATATACACAAAAGGCAGAGGTGGTGATGATAATAGCAACAACAATGTCATCTCCATATACTGTGGCGCCCATTCATATAATTTCAATTTGTGTGTCAGAAGCATAAAATTATTTTTATTTCTTGTGTTGTTTGTGTGGTTAAAATGATTTTCCTCAAATAATTTTTGCCTGGTGTGAATGAAGATGATAATTTCAAAAATATATATGGAGAGTCAGTCAGGATTTGAGTTTGTCGAAATCATGGGTGACAAGATTCTGTTTTCTGTGCGGTACACAGGTATTTGATAATTTTTTTTCTGAAGTTTCAGTATACGAGATACTTTACTTTAACTTCCCCAGAAAATTATACCATACCTAATGACAGATTCAAAATAACTAGTGCATGCTATTTTTCATGTACTCAGCTCAGTAGAATTTGCAAGTATCTACATTGCAAATGCAAAACTGCTTAGTTTATTTGATAAGGAGTCAATATGTGTGTTCCAGTCCAAGTTCATGTCCACATTTAGTCCTAGAAATCTGACAGTGTCAGCTTCTTCCATAAGTTGATTATTGCATTGTATTTTAAGCTCTGCATATTTTGAGTGTGGTTTGGAAATGTACCACATGGGTTTTTGCAATGTTCAGTTTCAACCCATTTAACTGGAACCAGTTTTCTAGGGTATCCAGTGTGCCTCACTATGAAGCTTGGAATTTTCTCTGTATCACCATCTTCAATTAAAATAGAAGTATAGTCTGCAAACAGAACTGACAGGGAATTGATATTTGTGGATAAGTCGTTCACGTAGAATAGGAACAAGACTGGCCCCAAAATGGAGTGTTGAGGCACACCTTGTGATACAGTACTTCACTTCGAAAAACAATTCACCACGTTTGAAGTGATAGTGACCCTTTGTTTTCTGTTCAGCAGGTATGATTTAAGCTATTTGAGAATATTGCCCTTAATCCCATATTTATCTAATTTGTAGATAAGCATGGCATGGTTTACAGAGTCCGAAGCTTTAGTAAGTTCACAGAAAATACCAACAACTTTATTCTTCTGGTCCAGTGCTTTGCCTATCTTCTCAATGAAGTTATTTACTGCATCCAATGTGTTTTTTCCTGGCTGGAATCCAAATTGATTGATTATAATAATATCAAGACTTCAGACACTTTCGACAAGATTGGAAGAATAGAAAGAGGACAATAGTTTCCCACGTCTTCCCTCAACACTTTCTTGAACAGAGGTTTGACTTTGGCATACTTCAACACATCAGGAAAGCATCCCTGTTCAAAAGATGGATTAATTATTTTAGTTAGATGAGGTGCTATTATGTGGTACACTACTTGAATCACCTTAGTCAGTATCCCATCCCACCCAGCTGAGTTTTTATTTTTTATTTTTTAATGAAAATATAATATATTCCACATGCTTTATTGAGACTTTTTTGAAATCTGTGAGATACTCAGCTCCTTGCTGGAGTCCAAAGGGGTTTACTATACTCTGATACTCTACTATATCAACATCTGACTTTGCCACATTTATGAATAATTCTTTTGAACACTCCGATATTTGAGCTGGGTTTACAATAAGGCTATCATTTACTCTAATCCTAGATATTTCATTTCTATTAATGGGCAGTATGACACTGACAAAAGTGCATGGTGCAAGTCTTGATGACTGAAAACCAGCAAATATGGGTTGGAGTCTAGGACTGTGCACTTTGTACAGCACCCTGCAGTTGGCATTCAGCAACACCCAATAGAGGAGCAATAGTACATTCAAAAACCATTAGCATTCAGGGAAAGTGACAGTATAGACCCCACAGCTGCAGCTAGACCATTGTTAGCTACAAGAAACAGGGGACACTTTCAATATAGTGCTTCGTGGGATCCCATTCTCTTTTGTATAGGAGGGGGGGGGGGGCTGTGGAAAGCGCTAACTCGAAAAACAAAAAGTAGGGAGTGGTCCACAGAGTACCTATTCATGTAGTGTAACAAGGATGTAAGGATCTGATGCAGACATCTTGCGTCTTAAGTATTTTGAAAATCTAAGACACCAATAATGTGTTGACACTGAGCAAAAGCTGACTGGATAGCAAACCCCAGGCATACGAAACTGAGCAGTAGAACAGCCTTTGCAAAGACTGCCCCAGGACAGCACCAAAACACCCCCAGGCTCAAGATGCCAACAGAACCACTTTTTCACCATAGATTTGAGCAACTTGCAGAAGATATTAGACTAATTGAGCGATAGCTGTCCATTTCAATAAAATTCATACGATTAGCAAGAACTCCTCTGCTAACTTCATTAGAGAGCTTAAAGGAGCCTTTTGAACCCTTTAACTCACACTTTGCTTCCAACAACCGAGAGGGGTTATTAATCACGAATACCAGGACACCAACTTTGTGACCATAAATTAACATACATGAAAGTAATTGGTTCATTCATCCAATTACTAAGTGAATTCGTACCCCCCCCCCCCCCCCCCCCCCGGATATTTCTTGAGCGTGATCAAGTAAAATGAGTAAGCTATGACTGGTGTTCAGCTGAATTTGACAGGGCAAGAGGAATGCTTGATAAAAGTTGTTCACTTTGGCCTGTAACATAATAATGGCCACCACGTGTGACCTTCCGATGCATATATTCACAGTTTTGCTGTTAGATGGTGACACGAACGAATGCAAAAGAAACACCGATTGTGGTGACACTGGTCTGTAGCTTAGCTGCAGGTATAGGTTAGGTCGGAAGGTGACAGTTCGGTTTGAGTTGGCGAAGGCAAAGAATGTGCTACTAAGAAACCTGGTTGTGATGATAGACTGATCTGTAAGTTAACCGTTTGACAAGATCGCCATAAAATCACGTCATAGTCGCCATATTGTTTACGGCATTTAACGCTTGTTTCACATACTAATTGCCAAAGAAACCGACTTGTCAGACACTCATATTCCAATTTCGACCGATTAAATAGTGTGATTGTAAACGTTAAGCTGCATTACAGGTCAGCCCTTGTTACTACAACCGTTATGTGGGATTCACATTCGTTGGCGCCAGCAACTGAAAACCAGATTATCACCTTTCAAGATAACCTAGACTTCAGTCCCACCATAAAGTAGCTAACCTATTTAAGTAGAATCCACATTGTACTAAACTTATTAGCGACTCATTTTTTGACTAAGTTACGTTTCCTTCTCCAGAAATGTAATACAAATGAAACATTTTTGATTAGTAGTAGGAAAGAGCTAGATAACTTTCAAAACAATACCTTTACCCTTGTCCTCATTGTGCGCTTGCATCGCTTTTAATTGTAAATCTTTAATATTCCAGTAGAAGAAACAATCATTATTAAAGTATCTCACTAAGCATAAGCAATAGAATTTCGACAATAGTAAAGAAAAAAGTTTTGAGAACCATTCTAAGGTACAGTCACTTCAGATTCAACAGTCAGCTACAACAACAAGCTGAAGGCGTCATTACATGGAACTGCCTCGCCGTGTTAGTGGCTGAGATCTTCATTAATTGTTCTCGGATCAGCTTTTTTAAATGTTACCACATTCAACTAATAACATCTGTTTCTATAGAAAGTGTGTCGACCATAGTATATTAGATGGTGAACGTCATTACTTAGTGACTCCCTGGATTTCTGCCACCCCAAAATTAAATTCACACGTGAAACAGAAAATCAGTATCAATAATTTAGCTTCCTTCACAATCCGCTTCTAGTAGATGGGAAACTTAGGTTTGACGTTTACAGGAAACCCACCTCGAAAGATATTGTTCCTGCCTTACCTGTCGCCCTCGAAAGTTCAAATTGGCGTTTTATCATGCTATGTTTGAGGTCTCTCTAACTCCTGTTGTTACTCAAGAACATGGGGTATCAAAGAGAATCACAACTGTTACGTTATTTGAAATATAGGCCTATGTGTGAACAACTAACTGTCGGAAGCAGCAAACTCTCGAATTTTACACGCCACACTGGCGTCTGGAAGAGCAGGAATTTTTAAATCTAAGGATTACTGAATGATGGATCGGTTGCACTGGACCAAATGATTCAGCCTCATATTACTGACGTCTAAGGTCACTAGACCCAACTGATTATGTCTTGTGGAGGTTTACAAAAGACTATGTGCCTCCATTACCAACAACAACGAATGAACTGAGACATCACAACAGCAGCTGTGCAAGCTGTAACTCAAGACATGCTCACTGCAGGGTGGGAACAATCTGAATATGAATACAGCATTGACATTTGCCATGCATCTCAATGGTGGCATATTGAACACCTTTGGAAAGGTATGAAAAAAAAACTGAGTTTTCCTTTCATCAGAAAACAAAATTCATTGTGTTTGTTTACTAGTCTCAGAAATATAGACGTGCCAAAACGGATGATTTTTTGATACTGTATATAGCAGCCAGCAACTTTTTTTTGTTTTGGTTTTAGGGCGCAAAACTGCTATGGTCATTAGCGCCCGGTCCGTGACTTAGGAAACAGTAAAAAACGACAGTGGAAACCAGCAGCAATGGGAACGAAAGTCATAAACTACAAGCAGAAAGAAGGCTTAAAAATCCACTACAGAAAGGGGTTGGTTGTCCCCAAAAAAAGCTTCAAATGACTGACATTACGCTGGCACTAATAAACGCGATCGGCTGAGCGCGTGTCATCTGCTAAAGTCGACGATATATCAGGCGATAGCTGTAGACGGGAGCGTAACGGATTAAAATAGGGGCACTCAATTAAAAGGTGTCTTACCGGCCACAGCTGAGAGCAGTGGGGACAGAGTGGGGGAGGATCGCCGCTTAAAAGATGTCGATGGCTAAAAAGACAGTGCCCTATCCGGAGTCTAGTTAAAATTACCTCCTCCCGACGACGCGTTCGGGAGGAAGAGGTCCAAGCACAAGGAAGAGCTTTCACGCCCTGCAATTTATTATGGGGAAGTGTCGACCAATGCGCGTGCCATAAATGAACAACATGACGACATAAAACACTCCGTAGATCAGCGAAGGGAATCGATTGGATAGCTGGCCGAAGAAGAGACTGCAGCCTTGGCTGCAATATCGGCCGCATCATTTCCACAGATACCAACGTGTCCCGGGAGCCAGAGGAACGCCACCGAGACGCCCCCAGGTGGAGCAAGCGCAGACAGTCCTGAATCCGGTGGACCAGAGGGTGCACAGGGTAAAGAGCTTTGAGACTGAGGCGAGAGCTGAGAGAATCTGAGCAGATTACCTACTGTATCCGCTGATGGTGGCGGATGTAGTGGACAGCCTGGAGAACAGCGTAAAGCTCCGCAGTATAAACCGAACACTGGTCGGGAAGCCGAAATTGATTTGGGGTGTCGCCAACAATATAGGCACTCCCTACATCTAACGATGTTCTCGAGCAGTCTGTAAATAAATGTGGCGTCCATCATTTGTGCACATAGAGCAGCAAATGCCCGACGATAAACAAGTGAAGGAGTACCATCCTTAGGAAGTCGACAAAGGTCACGGAGCAGGCAGATCCGGGGACGGAGCCAAGGCGGTGCTGTACCCCAAGTTGTCAAGAAGGTTTTAGGAAAGCGGAAGGAAAGAGAATGGAGCAGTTGACGGAAGCGGACTCCCGGTGGTAGTAGGGAGGAGGGGCGGCCTGCATACACTACATCAAAGGAGGCGTCGAAAAAAATGTCATGGGCTGGATTAGCAGGCATGGAAGACAGATGGCTAGCATAACGACTCAGAAGGACTGCTCACCGATTGGACAGCGGAGGTTCAGCAGTCTCAGCATAATGGCTTTCCACAGGGCTGGTGTAAAAAGCTCCAGACACTAAACGTAATCCACGGTGGTGGATAGAGTCGAGACGCCGAAGAATAGACGGCCGAGCAGAGGAGTAGACTATGCTTCCATAGTCCAATTTCGAGCGCACTAAGGCGCGATAGAGGTGGAGAAGGATCACTCAGTCCGCTCCCCAGGAGGTACCATTCAGGACACGGAGGGTGTTGAGGGATCGCAGACAGCGAGCCTGAAGATAGGAAACGTGGGAGGACCAGCACAGTTTTCTGTCAAACATAAGACCCTAGAATTTAGTGACTTCTGAAAACGGAAGGTTGACAGGTCCTAGATGTAAGGAGGGTGGAAGAAACTCCTTACGTCGCCAAAAATTAACACAAACGGTCTTACTGGGAGAAAAACGGAAGCCGGTTTCGATGCTCCAAGAGTGGAGGCGATCGAGACATCCTTGAAGACGTCGATCAAGAAGGCTGGTCCGTTGACAGCTGTAGTAGATCGCAAAATCGTCCACAAAGAGGGAGCCCGAGACATCAGGAAGGAGACAATCCATAATTGGATTTATGGCAATGGCAAACAGTACCACACTCAGCACGGAGCCCTGGGGAACCCCGTTTTCTTGGGAGAAAGTATGGGAGAGAGTAGTGTTCACCCGCACCCTAAATGTGCGCTCTGCCATAAATTCGCGAAGGAAAAGGGGGAGCCGACCTCGAAAGCCCCAAGAGAACAGTGTGCGGAGGATGCCTGTCCTCCAACAGGTATCGTATGCTCTCTCCAGATCAAAAAATATTGCTACCGTTTGGCGTTTCCAGAGAAAATTGTTCATGATATAAGTGGAGAGAGCAACAAGATGGTCAACTGCAGAACGATGCTTTCGGAATCCGCATTGGTCAGGTGTTAAAAGACTGCGGGATTCCAGCCACCAAGCTAAACGGTAATTCACCATACGCTCCAAAACCTTACAGACACTACTCGTGAGAGAAATGGGGCAATAGCTAGAGGGGAGATGTTTGCCCTTTCCAGGTTTCGGAACGGGAACGACGATAGCTTCCCGCCATCGTCTGGGAAAGTACTGTCGGTCCAAATTCGATTATAAAGGCGAAGGAGGTAACGCAGACAATGGGTTGATAAATGCAGCAACATTTGGACGTGGATACCATCTGGTCCTGGGGCGGAGGAGCGAGAAGAAGAGAGTGCTTGTTGGAGTTCCCGCATGGAGAAAACAGTATTGTAGCTTTCGCGATTTTGAGAGGAGAAAGCAAGATGTCGCACTTCCGCTGCACATTTCTTCGGGAGAAACGCTGGCGGGTAATTTGAAGAGCTCGAAATCTCAGCAAAGTGCTGACCCAATGAGTTAGAAATTGCGACGGGGTCCACTAATGTATCATGCGCGACAATGAGCCCAGAGACCGGGGAGAAACTAGGCGCGCTTGAGAACCGTCGGAGCCGACTCCAAACTTCCGAGTAGGGAGTGAAGGTGTTAAATGAGCTAATAAAGAATTTCCAGCTTGCCTTCTTGCTATCGCGGATGACAAGACGGCATCGCGCACGGAACTGCTTATAGCGGATACAGTTGGCCAAAGTAGGATGGTGGCGGAAAATGCGAAGAGCACGTCGCCGCTCACGTATTGCGTCACGGCATGCCTCGTTCCACCAAGGAACTGGGGGGCGCCGGGGCAATTCGGAGGTGCGTGGTATTGAACGTTCCGCAGCTGTAAGAATAACGTCAGTAATATGTGTGACCTCATCGTCGACGCTGGGAAAGCGACGGTCATCGAATGTCGCTAGAGACGAAAACAGTGTCCAATCGGCTTGGGCAAACTTCCAGTGTCGCGGGCGCATATATGGCAGTTGAGGCTGCAGTCTAAGGACACATGGAAAGTGGTCACTCGAGTGTGTATCATCAAGGGCGCACCATTCGAAGCGCCGAGCTAGCGGAACAGTACCGACCGCAAGGTCTAAATGAGATAAATTTGTCGTGGAAGCAGACAAAAATGTGGGGACCCCAGAATTGAGGCAAACTAGATCCGCTTGGTGGAAGACGTCTAGCAATAGTGAGCCACGTGGACAAGGATGTGGAGACCCCCAAAGCGGGTGGTGGGCATTAAAGTCCCCAACCAGCAAATATGGGGGTGGAAGCTGATGAAGGAGATCAGCTCGTGCCATTTGTGTGGACGATGGAACGTATACAGTACAAAGAGAGAACGTGTATCCAGAAAGGGAAAGACGGACGGCGACAGCTTGGAAGGAAGAGTGTAAATGGATTGGGTGATAATGGAGAGTTTCATGGAGAAGAATCGTGAGTCCTCCATGTGCTGAAGTGCCTTCAACAGAGGGGAGATCATATCAGACGGACTGAAAATGAAGGAGAACAAAGCGGTCATGGGGACGCAGCTTTGTTTCCTGAAGACAGAAGATGACCGGCGAGTAGGATCGCAAGAGGATCGACAATTCATCCCGATTGGCTCGAATACCACGGATATTCCAGTGGATAATGGACATAGGGTGAACAGAAAATGGAGGAATGTGACTAAGGTCGCTGTCAACTCCACGACTGCTCAGAGCTCGCGACCGACAGCATGGAATGGCATTCAGCCGAAAACAGAAGATTCTGATCCATAGGTTGGTCAGGAGCAGCTGCCACCAGCGATCGGCTGGTTGATCGGCCGCCAGCAGTGCGCCTCGGCGACACAGAAGATGGCCGAGGGGATTTCCGCCAGGTGGTGCTGTAGAGGGGACACGCCTTGGTGGAGAAGGAGATGAACTGGGTTTCTTTGTAACCTTGTTGGAATTATGATGTTTAGAAGAAGGAGGAACCGATGGTTGTGAATTTGGGGTACGTAAGAAATCTTCACGAGTATGCTCTTTTTCGAAGTCTTAGTGTCTGACTTTTGGGCTCGAGATTTAGCAGAACCCGACGAAGGGTGAGCCAGAGAGTGGGCAGGCGAAAGTGGTGAGGTTGAACGGGCGATCTTTGCGCTGGCCGATCTGACGACCGTTGCACTAAAGGTGAGGTCGCAAGTCTGCGTGGCCGCCTCCTTTGTTGGCCGAGGAGAAGCAAAGACAGTGCCGTATTTTCCTGTCTGATGCACGGTGGGCTGTCGACTGGCGAATAATTTTCGAGCAGCTAAGGTCGACACCTTTTCCTTCACTCTAATTTCCTGGATGAGCTTTTCGTCCGTAAAAACGGGGCAATCTCGAGAGGAAGCAGCGTGGTCACCCATACAGTTAATGCAGCGAGGGGATGGAGGTGGACAAGCACCCTCATGGGCATCCTTGCCACATGTAACACATTTGGCCGGATTGGAACAGGACTGGCTGGTGTGATTGAACCACTGACACCAATAGCAACGCGTAG
This sequence comes from Schistocerca piceifrons, assembly GCF_021461385.2. Classification (NCBI taxonomy): domain Eukaryota; kingdom Metazoa; phylum Arthropoda; class Insecta; order Orthoptera; family Acrididae; genus Schistocerca; species Schistocerca piceifrons. The sequence goes on from NC_060146.1 coordinate 74,448,545, forward strand.
GGTTTGGGATGTAAGGGCGAACGGAAATTATCTCATAGCCTGCTTTGATTTTCGATGGGAGTTGAACTTTGTCAAATGTCAAGAAGACAGTGCGGGTTGGAATGATGTTCGTATCAACCCTTTTCATAACCTTATGAACAGCCGTTACGTCCTGGTAAGACAGGTAGTGCTGAATTTCAGCGTCAGACAATCCATCAAGGGAGCGTGTATAAACGACTCCACGCGAGGAATTTAAAGTACAGTGCGGTTCCACCCAGACAGGGAAGGTGTGTAGTAGTGAGGTACGCAGCAATTTTTGTGCCTGGAGGGCACTGACTGTTTCTAGCAACAGGGTGCCATTCCGTAATCGGGAACAAGACTTTACAGGACCTGCATTTGCGTCGACACCTTTCTGAATAATGAAAGGGTTGACCGTGGAGAACTCGTGACCTTCGTCAGACCGAGAAACAACAAGGAACTGTGGCAACGATGGAAGAACTGTGTGGCTGAGACTCGGTGAACTTACGCTTGTGAGCAGACGTAGTGGAAGGTGAGGAAACCATTGCGGAAGAATCCCCCATGATTACCGGCGTCTCCGATGGCGCGCTCCTCCCTTGTGGGGGCCCTCTCTGACGGCACTCCCGCCTTAGGTGATTGTTCACACCTCAGGTCACACCTCCCGACAAACGGACGGACGGACCAATCGGCACTTTCGGAAGGTATCAGCTCGGGTAATCACCCCTCCCTGGGCCTGGCCGTTACCAGGGGGTACGTACGTGTCCTACCTGTCTACCCGGGGTGGGGAATTACGCGTTACCCCGTCACCGGCTACGCATGGAAGTGCGTGGGTCGGCCTTCAGACACGCACAGGGAGGAAAAAAGAGAAACGGAAAGGAAAGAAGAGGGGTCTCAAACGCCGCAGCGGAGAAAAGTGCAAGGAGGAGAGGGAAGGAAAAGAGAAGGACAGAGGAAGGACGAAGACTTGCAAGTATAGAAAGCAAGGAATTTGTAACAGTTTCGAGCGTCCGTCTCCGGACGTAGGCACAAACCATACTCCCAGAGGGGGAGAAGGGGAAGGAAAGAGCCAGAGGTGAGGGGGGGGGGGGCGAAGATGGGGGACAGGGAAGGATGCAGAAAGGGAGGGTATGCAGCCCGGAAAGGAAGGAGGGCTACATTAGCTCGGGGTCCCGTGCTCGCTACGCACGTATCCACAAAAGAGTTGTGGACCCCCTGGGGGGCAGCCAGCAACTGATGTCCGGTTACTCTTATATCAAACCTTAAAATGCGAAAACTAGTAATCATTCCACTTACGCAATTAAAATGGCTGTGCCCATCGTGTTGGTATGTGGCCCAATTTTCAGTCATTTTGAGCATCTACCGTATTAACACCTAGCAGCCTATAAGATTCATTCTCTTTTTGGCAGCTACCTGCGAGTGACAGACAGCAGAATCGTTTTTTCTTGCATGTTGCACTGTCGCCATATTTCGTGAGAACCAAATTATCGTGGAGGTAAAAAGAGGGAAGATCGCAACACAGAGTTATGCCACACACTGTTTTGACAGTGGGTGGGGCCTGCCGCCATCTTAAATAGATCAAACCATTTACAGATTCCTGTTTACGATTGCTTCATGTTCATTATTTCGTGTGAACGAAAAGCTGTTTTTAACACCGAAAAGTACAGTGCTTACATGAACAACAGTGTTACATTTCACACGTTGAAATTTTGCCTATGATTCGTAATTCAGTGTACGACCAGTAGTAGCAATTTACAGGGTAAAAAATGTAAACTTTAAACATGTTCCAGAATTGCGCAATACTACAAATGTGATCTCAAACTCTTAGATCCCTAAAACGTGTGGAAGTCGTCATTTTTAATAAGGATAGACTAACCTGTGTAACATATATGCCTGCCTTTCCAGCAATATGCTATCTACTTATTTTTGCCAGGCTGTTTCTGACAGATTCTGTCAGGTTTTTTTTTTTTTTTTTTTTTTTTTTTACGAATAACCAAACATACCACAATTGGAATGTACATCTGCTTTGATCGGCTGCTTCAGTTTACTTTTTAATTTCATTTTGAGGTTTTCGAAGTACATACGTAAGTCTGTACCATTCTTTGTGACATACCAATAGTGTCTTGTTCCCTGTATCATCTGAATTATAAATCGTACTGATGTACAACAAGTCATTTTATATCCATTTTTTAAAAATTCCTCCTTGGTGATTTTTAGATTTTTTTAACAGACACGTTAGAAATTTCTACCCTGTACCATTTACACATTGCAGTAACAGGCTTATGCGGAACAGAAGATGTTGACAAATGTTTTCCGTTTAGTTCCCAGTTTTACTTTGCTCTCTGTCAGGAATTTTATATCACTGGCCGAGTGATCAAAACTTTTGGTTGCAGCATTGTGAACCCCCGTTTGTTCTCCAGACAACCTTAATGTGACCTAATGATTGTCATTTTTTTCTTCTGGTATTGGAATTATCTACATCTACATGGTTACTTGCAATTCACACAAGTGCCTGGCAGAGGGTTCATCGAACCCTTTTCATACCTCACCATTCCACTCTCGAATGGAGCGTGGGAAAAAGGAACACCTAAATCTTTCCGTTCGAGCTCTAATTTCTCTTATTTTATTATGATCATTTCTCCCTACGTAGGTGAGTGTCAACAAAATATTTTCGCATTCGGAAGAGGAAGTTTGTGATAGAAGTTTCGTAAATAGATTTCGCCGCAAAGAAAACCGCCTTTGTTTCAGTGACTGCCACCCCAACTCGCGTGTCATATCAGTGACACTCTCACCCCTATTGCGCGATAACACGAAACGAACTGCCCTTCTTCGCACTTTTTCGATGTCCTCCATCAATCCTACCTGGTAAGGATCCCACACCGCGCAGCAAAATTCCAGAAGAGGACGGACAAGTGTAATGTAGGCTATGTCTTTAGTGGGTTTGTCGCATCTTGTAAGTGTTCCGCCAACAAAGCGCAGTCTGAATCGCCTTCCCCACAATATTATCTATGTGGACTTTCCAACTTAAGTTTCTCATAATTTTAATTCCTAGGCATTTAGTTTAATTGACAGCCCTTAGATTTGTGCGATTTATCATATACCCAAAATTTATTGGATTTCTTTTAGTACCCATGTGGATGACCTCGCCCTTTTGTTTGGTGCCAATTGCCGCTTTTCGCGCCATACAGAAATTCTCTCTAGATCATTTTGTAATTGGAATTGATCGTCTGATGATTTTACTAGATGGTAAATTACAGCGTCCTCTGTAAACAATCGAAGGGGCCTGCTCAGATTTTCACCTAGATCATTTATGTAAATCAGGAACAGCAGAGGGCCTATGTCACTACCTTGCGGAACGCCATATATGAATTCTGTTATAGTCGATGATTTACCGTCTATCACTACGAACGGTGACCCCTCAGAGGAAATCACGAATCCAGTCACACAACTGAGACGATACTCCACATGTGTGCAATTTGATAATAGTCGCTTGGGAGGAACGGTATCGAAAGCCTTCTGGAAATCTGGGAATATGGAATCGATCTGAGATCCCTTGTCGACAGCACTCATTACTTCATGGGAATAAAAGGAAGAAGGATATGCACTTCACTGTTCCTGTTGAGGAGCAGTGGATTATTTACCTTAAACTTCGTGGGGGAATTACTATATGTGAAGCGGCTAGATTGCTACTCTCACGACGAGCAGCAGGCAAGCCCTATGAAAAGGGTGTTCACATAAGATTTCAGCCAAAGCGTTCTTCAGAAAGGAAGGGAGAGATGTATTTATTTGGAAGTCGCACTAACACATTTACAGTTACACTTTAGCAGCTATTTTACTACAAGGAAATAACATCAACAATTGAATAATTAGCACGGAGGTAACAAGAGTTGTCACTACGTCACAAACTTGAAGCCGACGTCCGCCATCTTAGTAGCCCTAAACATCGGGCGCACCGCGTTTATACATCCATGGCTCACCACGGCGATGTCACACTGATGCGTCCGCGCCCAGTTTCGGCGGTTGGGATATGTATCGACTTCTGCAGTCTTATCCTAAATAGCAACTGGTACTTTGTGTGGAGAAGTGGTAGTTTCATCAAAAATTACACTTTGCGACGTTTACGGGTGAACTAATATATCTGATCGTAATCTTAAGTTTAAAGGAATCACATTTCACTCGTAAGTTATTCATTTCCATCCAAATAGCTAATGTTCTGATATCGCAGCCACACTGTATCAACGGTCCCGTCCCTACACAAAGTGACCGCGTACGCGCGCGCGCTTGTGTGTGTGTGTGTGTGTGTGTGTGTGTGTGTGTGTGTGTGTGTGTGGGGGGGGGGGGGGTAGGGTGGGGTGGGGGAGAAATATTCAAGATAACAGACGTGGATGAAGCAATAGACAACACCCCACCCCCCTCCCCTCCTTTCAGTGTGGATACAATGTATAGCATGCTAAAAAGCTTCAGGAAGAAGACTTTGATACGGAGGTGTAGATGGATGTAAACCTTGAACCTAACATCGTAAATTCAATCAGATGGTTCAGACACAGATGCAGGGAGCAGTGTCAATGTTATTACGATGTAGACTTTGGTTTTAAAGATTCGTGTTAACGTATCAATTGCATGCATAGGATGTGAACTTCCTAGCCTTTATTGATTAGGAATTTGTATCTTATAAAGTATGCAGGCTTTAATGTTATAACGTTTTAACTTTTACCAGTGTGTCGTATGCTTAATAAATCGCGAAAATGAGGCCAAACAAATCCATCAAGAACTAATATTTCTACAAGTACACTCCTGTTATTTTCCCGGTACAAACTGGAAAACGCCTTAAAATGGTAGGATTACCTGTCAAGACATCGTTGGTTTTCAACATTATGTCGCATTTCTTCGAGTTTTTCGCAGAAGACTTAACTGCTTGTTCAGTGGTTCAGAAATGCTGCCTCTCACTGTAATGTCTAACACTAATAATGCCCGCTGACTGCAAAAAATATGACAACGTACTGCCCATTTACGTGATAGTCTTTTGCGTTAGTAATTCTTTACGTGCAGGGATTTCAACTTAATTTCAGTCAAACACCGACACACATTCATTACACACTACTCCACATCTACGATAGCCTACGTGACGCAGGCAGTAACAATCTCGCTAAGCTATTTTTATTCGTACCGGTATCGGTAATGAGAAATCTATAACTTATAATTTCTCAAATTTGGTATGCACAATATTCAGTGCAAACGAGGGCGCTCACACAATAGTTTATAGGGAGGGGGAAGGGTGAGGCTAGACCTAGGGGTATGATCAATATTTTGTAAGACATGAGTAGTTACAAAAAAGTTGCAAATCTGAGCCTGTTAAAATCTGCATGATACCGATTGTTGAATTATTTTCTTGAAAGAAAAATTCTGACTACACTATCTTTCTTTTCTGAGAGCTCTGAGGAGGAGGGCCCTTTCGCTCCCGTTTTTGGGCGCCTTCGAATACAGCGAAGTTTTTATGAAGGACAGATGAGGTCATTCAAGACTATTTTTCCGTGATATTTGCTCGATAAAGACGTCGAAAAGTCTTAATTCAATTTGCGCGTAACATAATATTGAAAAACATTCTCTTCCATCGCCATCCTCAATATGGAAATCTTGTATATAGTTGACAAGGACGATCAAATCAACCTGCTTGAAACACAAACATTCCTGCCTAAATAATGAAGACTTGCTGAACGATCGGCTAGCCTAAAAGAATATTTTTATTGCTTATTTCTTTCAAAATGATGTAAATTAATTCAGTTTATGAAGAAGTCATGTTGTAATAAACTATCTTGTGCCCACATTTTCGGCAGGTCCTTCCGATAATTGTTGGTTTTAATTTAAAAGGCATTAGCTTCTTTCATTGTGTCACGGATCTTACTTTTACTATACAGTCTGTAACGTCAACTTTTAGCCGAGGTCTATGACGTAATAAAATAACTACACAGCAACAAGCCACAAGTTTGTCACACACCAGCTTCCGAAAATGTATTAAGCGAATGTAATAACGATCTGACAGCTCGAAAGTATTTGTACGTCACTCATTAGTCACTACTAACATGAGCTACAGGGGTGCGTTCTGCAACGCTGTCAATTTGTAAACATGCGCTGTGACCCCTCGCACGTTCCCCTGTCTACGTAACCAGGGCCCATCCCACTCACCTTGCCCTCCTGTACAGTATCAGCCGGCTGTCGGCGTCGTCCGTAGGATACTGGAAAGTACATCCAATTGCCGATACACCATCGGCCCGTGGCGCCACCATCAGCTATGAATAAAATAGAGTTCTTCACCTCTCTTTTAGTTAGACCTCTTTATAAGTAATTTTACATTTACACATCACTGGCTGTTGAGTATTTGATCCATTGTATAGCTGATTTTTTATATGCTTATGTCAAACACTTTATATAGTTTGATAATTATAAGATCATATGCCTGTTAGCGCCCCTACTTTGCACATGTGTTTTTTTTGCACAGGGTGGCCTGTCAGAAGTTACTGTGGCCGACTTTTAACCTGTGCATGTCCATTCAGTGTCTTCTCTGTGTTTTAAGAATCGCCAACTGTGTTTTTTTAACTTTCTGGTGACTTTTTTAACTGTCTACATCTCCATCTACATGATTACTCTGCAATTCACATTTAAGTGCTTGGCAGAGGGTTCATCGAACCACAATCAAATTATCTCTCTACCATTCTACTCCCGAACAGCGCACGGGAAAAACGAACACCTAAACCTTTCTGTTCGAGCTCTGATTTCTCTTATTTTATTTTGATGATCGTTCCTACCTATGTAGGTTGGGCTCAACAAAATATTTTCGCATTCGGAAGAGAGAGTTGGTGACTGAAATTTCGTAAATAGATCTCGCCGCGACGAAAAACGTCTTTGTTTTAATGACTTCCATCCCACCTCGCGTATCATATCTGCCACACTCTCTCCCCTATTACGTGATAATACAAAACGAGCTGCCCTTTTTTGCATCCTTTCGATGTCCTCCGTCAATCCCGCCTGGTAAGGATCCCACACCGCGCAGCAATATTCTAACAGAGGACGAACGAGTGTAGTGTAAGCTGTCTCTTTAGTGGACTTGTTGCATCTTCTAAATGTCCTGCCAATGAAATGCAACCTTTGGCTCGCCTTCCCCACAATATTATCTATGAGGTCTTTCCAATTGAAGTTGTTCGTAATTTTAACACCTAGGTACTTAGTTGAATTGACAGCCTTGAGAATTGTAGTATTTATCGAGTAATCGAATTCCAACGGATTTCTTTTGGAACTCATGTGGATCACCTCACACTTTTCGTTATTTAGCGTCAACTGCCACCTGCCACACCATACAGCAATCTTTTCTAAATCGCTTTGCAACTGATACTGGTCTTCGGATGACCTTACTAGACGGTAAATTACAGCATCATCTGCAAACACCCTAAGACAACTGCTCAGATTGTCACCCAGGTCATTTGTATAGATCAGGAACAGCAGAGGTCCCAGGACGCTTCCCTGGGGAACACCTGATATCACTTCAGTTTTACTCGATGATTTGCCTTCTATTACTACGAACTGCGACCTTCCTGACAGGAAATCACGAATCCAGTCGCAGAACTGAGACGATACCCCATAGGCCCGCAGCTTGATTAGAAGTCGCTTGTGAGGAACGGTGTCAAAAGCTTTCCGGAAATCTAGAAATACGGAATCAACTTGAGATCCCCTGTCGATAGCGACCATTACTTCGTGCGAATAAAGAGCTAGCTGCGTTGCACAAGAACGATGTTTTCTGAAACCATGCTGATTACGTATCAATAGATCGTTCCCTTCGAGGTGATTCATAATGTTTGAATACAGTATATGCTCCAAAACCCTACTGCAAACCGACGACAATGATGTAGGTCTGTAGTTCAATGGATTACTACTACTACCCTTCTGAAACACTGGTGCGACCTGCGCAATTTTCCAATCTGTAGGTACAGATCTATCGGTGAGCGAGCGGTTGTGTATGATTGTTAAGTAGGGAGCTATTGTATCAGCGTAATCTGAAAGGAACCTAATCGGTATACAATCTGGACCTGAAGACTTGCCCGTATCAAGCGATTTGAGTTGCTTCGCAACCCCTAAGGTATCTACTTCCAAGAAACTCATGCTAGCAGCTGTTCGTGTCTCAAATTCTCGAATATTCCATTCATCTTCCCTGGTGAAGGAATTTCGGAAAACTGCGTTCAATAACTCCGCTTCAGCGGCACAGTCGTCGGTAACAGTACGATCGGCACAGCGCAGCGGAGGTATTGACTGCGTCTTGCCGCGTGTGTACTTTACATACGACCAGAATTTGTTCGGATTTTGTACCAAATTTCGAGACAATTAAAGGCATCTCGCATTGACGTCAGTGCCAAATTTCGCGAGTCTGTAAATTTTAGCCAATCTTCGGGATTTCGCGTTCTTCTGAACTTCGCATGCTTTTTCCGTTGCCTCTGCATATTTGAAACATTTAAAACATGTTACCGAAACACTGATACGTAGAAGAAGCCCCATGCTGTCGCTAGAAATTGCAAGGACCTGTCACGGGATAGGGAGTCAGTTGTTGAAGGGGAAATACTGGGCGGTGAAGAGAGTAGGAATGTGTTGGTTTAAGCATGGAGGAATAGTGCACTGTAGCGATAGCGGGGGAGTGGCTGTTCGGACCGAAGCGGGTAGAAATAGTAGAGAGGGGAACTGGTGACACTAATAGTTTTTCAGAAAGTGAGAGGGGGGGGGGGGGGAGAGGGGAGAGGAAGCGCTGATAAGGTGGAATGGGTGGGGTGGATCTATAGCTGGTAGGATAGGGGGAGTTAATGATTTGAAAGGGGCAGGTGGTTGAAGTTTCTTTGGGATACGATGTGGAGGTTGTATAAGTGAGGATTGTTGGAAAGTGTTGGTAACTGCGTGGCAACATATGAGGATTGGAAAGCAGAAGAGAAATGATAGGATTTAAAAGTTTATTTGACACTACAATAGTGAAGCCATAGTCACAGTATATAACATTTTTTTCTTTAAAAAGAAAGGGTTACATTACCGGTTTCAACGAACTACGTCGTCATTTTCAAATGTAAAAACATCAGTTGGAGAATATATAAGTAGGTACTTCCTGTGAGTTAGTATGGGCAGAGGTCATTGTTGGCAACCGGAATAAAATAATAATTTGATCCTTTTACCGACCTCCCAATTCAGATGGTAAAGTTCAAAGAAAACCTGAGTTTGATTTCAAACACGAACCCGACTCTTACGATAATAGTTGGTGGTGACTTACATTTACCCTCGATTTGTTGGCGAAAATACATGTTTAATTCCGGAAGTACGCATAAAATATCATCCGAAATTGTGCTAAACGCATTCTCTGAACATTATTGGCCGGCCGGAGTGGCCAAGCGGTTAAAGGCGCTACAGTCTGGAACCGCGCGGCCGCTACGGTCGCAGGTTCGAATCCTGCCTCGGGCATGGATGTGTGTGATGTCCTTAGGTTAGTTAGGTTTAAGCAGTTCTAAGTTCTAGGGGACTGATGACCTTAGAAGTTAAGTCCCATAGTGCTCAGAGCAATTTTTTTTTTTTTTAATTATTTTGGGCAGTTAGTTCATGAGCCCACGCGATTAGTAAACGATTGTGAAAACACACTTGACCTCTTAGCAACAAATAATCCTGAGTTAATAACAAGCATCAAAACCGATACAGGGATTAGTGAACACAGAATTCTCGTACCGAGATTGAATATTGTAATCCCCAAATCCTCGAAAAATAAGCGAAAAATACACCACCTATTCAAGAAAGCAGATAAAATTTCACTTGACGCCTTCCTGAGAGACAATCTCCATTCATTCCAAATTAATAATATAAGTGTAGACCAGATGTGGCTTAAATTCAAAGAAATAGCAATTGAGAGACTTATACCAAATAAAGTAACAAACGACGGAGCTGATCCTCCTTGGTACACGAAACGGGTAAGAACATTGTTGCAGAAACAACGAAACAAACATGCCAAATTTAAACAGACGCAAAATCTCCAAGATTGGTGATCTTTTACAGAAGCTCGAAATTTAGCGCGGACTTCAATACGAGATGCCTATAAGTTTCCACAACGAAACTTTGTCTCGAAACCTGGTAAAAAATCCAAAGAGATTCTGGTCGTATGTGAAGTATGTTAGCGGCAAGAAACAATCAATACCTTCTCTGCCTGATAACAATCGAGATACTATCGAAGACAGTGGTGTCAAAGCAGAGTTACTAAACACAGCCGTCCGAAATGCCTTCACAAAGGAAGACGAAGTAAATATTCCAGAATTCGAATCGAGAACAGCTGCCAACATGAATAACGTAGAAGTAAATATCCTCGGAGTACTGAAGCAACTTAAATCACTTCATAAAAGCAAGTCTTCTGGTCCAGACTTTATACCAATTAGGCTCCTTTCGGAGTATGCCGATGCATTAGCTCCAAACTTAACAATGATATACAACCATTCACTCGACGAAAGATCCGTACCCAAAGACTGGAAAGTTGCACAGGTCACACCAATATTCAAGAAACGTAGTAGGAGTAATCCACTAAATTACAGGCCCATATCGTTAACGTCGATATGCAGCAGGATTTAAAACACTTACTGTGTTCCAACATTATGAATTACCTTGAAGAAAACGGTCTATTGACACACAGTCAACATGGGTTAAGAAAACATCGTTCCTGTGAAACACAATTAGCTCTTTATTCACATGAAGTGTTGAGTGCTATTGCCAAGGTATTTCAGATCGATTCCGTATTTCTGGATTTCCGGGAGGCTTTTGACACTGTACCACAGAAACGGCTCATAGTGAAATTGCGTGCTTACGGAATATCGTCTCAGTCATGTGACTGGATTTGTGATTTCCTGTCAGAGAGGTCACTGTTCGCAATAATTGACGGAAAGTCATCGAATAAAACATAAGTTATTTCAGGCGTTCCCTAAGGTAGCGTTATAGGCCCTTTGCTGTTCCTTATCTATATAAACGATTTAGGAGACAATCTGAGCAGCTGTCTTCGGTTGTTTGCAGATGACGCTGTCGTTTATCGACTAATAAAGTCAGCAGAAGATCAAAACAAACTGCAAAATGATTCAGAAAAAAATATCTGAATGGTGCGAAAACTGGCAGTTGACCCTAAATAAGGAAAAGTGTGAGGTCATCCACATGAGTGATAAAATGAACTCGTTTAACTTCGGTTACATGATAAATCAGTCTAATCTAAAAGCCGTAAATTCAGCTAAATAACTAGGTATTACAATTACGAACAACTTAATTTGGAAGTAACACACAGAAAATGTTGTGGGGAAGGCTAACCAAAGGCTGCGTTTTGTCGGCAGGACCTACTAAGGAGACTGTCTACATTACGCTTTTCCCTCCTCTTTTAGAATACTGCTGCGCGGTGTGGGATCCTTACCAGATAGGCCTGACGGAGGACTTCGAACAAAGAAAGGCAGCACGTTTTGTATTATCGCGAAATATGGGAGAGAGTGTCACAGAAATGATACATGATTTGGGCTGGAAATCATTAAAAGAAAGGCGTTTTTCGTTGCGACGGAATCTTCTCACGAAATTCAAATCACCAACTTTCTCCTCCGAATGCCAAAATATTTTGTTAACACCGACCTGCCAGCCGCGGTGGCCAAGCGGCTCTAGGCGCTTCAGTCCGGAACCGCGCGACTGCTACGGTCGCAGGTTCGAATCCGGCCTCGGGAATGGATGTTTGTGATGTCCTTAGGTTAGTTAGGTTTAAGTGGTTCTAAGTTCTAGGGGACTGATGACCTCAGATGTTAAGTCCTATAGTGCTCAGAGCCATTTGAACCATTTGACACCGACCTACATAGGGAGGAACGATCAGCACGATACAACATGGGAAATCAGGGCTCGTATGGAAAAATACAGGTGTTCATTCTTTCCGCACGCTATACGAGATTGAAACAATAGAGAATTGTGAAGGTTGTTCGATGAACCCTCTGCCAGGCACGTAAATGTGATTTGCAGAGTATCCACGTAGATGTAAATGTAGAAATCATGACCATTCATCTGACACAAACTTTGCACCGATGCTGATGATTCGCTGTCACCATACCATTAAGAACGTATACTACCCCACAGATGACTGTTAAGAAAGTTGAAGGTACCACCATGTGTAAAGGTAGCCTTATCTGTGAATAGGATGGATGACACAAATCCCGGAATCGTGGTTGCCTGGTGAAGAAACCAGTGACAAAACTGCTACAGACGTGGAAAGTCTGTCGCTAGTAAGCCCTGTACAGGCTGTAAGTGATAGTTATCAGTCGTCACGGAGAATGTTCCACACGGCCGTCTGGCTTACCCTGTACAGGCGGGCCAACTGCTTGGTACTGACACGGCGGAAACCTTCCACTGTGTTGATCACATTTTCCCTCGTGTCCGAACGTTTCGGGTACGTCCTTCATGATTTCCTGTTTCCTGAAACAACCCTGTCTCAGACAAACGGCACAACACTGTTGCAAACATTGAATGCTATGGTTGTTGTCGGCGGGGATAGATCTGCTGATACAACCTTGCTAACGGCGCCCGTTGCCATTTGCCTTTCCGAATATGGAGCTATTGAGGACTACGCTGTATCACATTCACTATACGGTGAGTCAGCAAGAGAGGTGAATCGGACACAACATTACCAACGACTATGGCAGGAGAGGGCGCTAGGGAATGACGTATGAGGAACAGTACCACCCTCTAGGAGGAAACCATGCATACTATAACTATGGCTGCATGGTACAGCGCACATTAGACCGCAGTCGCTGTACCTAGTATGATTGAATAAACGGTCTCAAGCATGGAAACCATGCTCCTCCGGAGATTAGGCCTTTTTTGTTCCGTATTCTCTCATTCGATCAAGCCCTAGAGTTTGTACACGGTGGAAAAATAATCACCCTGTAGAAGATTAGGTAAGCAGTTGTTAGCATCTTACGTGGACAATGAAACGACATCCTTAGTTCCAATAAGAAGGACGGAGAGAAATTATGAGCAAAGTTTAAACAGATTGTACACTACACGCCATTAAAATTGCTACACCACGAAGATGACGTGCTACAGACGCGAAATTTAACCGACAGGAAGAAGAGGCAGTGATATGCAAATGATTAGCTTTTCAGAGCATCAAATAAGGTTGGCGCCGGTGGCGACACCTACAACGTGCTGACATGAGGAAAGTTTCCAACCAATTTCTCATACGCAAATAGCAGTTGACCGGCGTTGCATGGTGAAACGTTGTTGTGATGCCTCGTGTAAGGAGGAGAAATGCGTACATCACGTTTCCGACTTTGATAAAGGTCGGATTGTAGCCTATCGCGATTGCGGTTTATCGTATCGCGACATTGCTGCTTGCGTTGGTCGAGATCCAATGACTGTTGGCAGAATATGGAATCGGTGGGTTCAGGAGGGTAATACGGAACGCCGTGCTGGATCCCAACGGCCTCGTATCACTAGCAGTCGAGATGATAGGCATCTTATCCGAATGGCTGTAAAGGATCGTGGAACCACGTCTCGATCCCTGAGTCAACAGATGGGGACGTTTGCAAGACAACAACCATCTGCACGAACAGTTAGAAGACATTTGCAGCAGCATGGACTACCAGCTCAGAGACCATAGCTCCAGTTACCCTTGACGCTGCATCGCAGACAGGAGCGCCTGCGATGTTGTACTCAACGACGAACCTGGGTGCAGGAATGGCAAAACGTCATTTTTTCGGATGAATCCAGGTTCTGTTTACAGCATCATGATGGTCACATCTCTGTTTGGCGACATCGCGGTGAACGCACATTAGAAGCGTGTATTCGTGATCGCCATACTGGCGTTTTGGGCTCTAATGACCGTAGCAGTTTTGCGCCCTAAAACCATAACAAAAAAAAACCATACTGGCGTATCACCCGGCATGATGGTATGGGGTGCCATTGGTTACAAGTCTCGGTCACCTCTTGTTCGCATTGACGGGACTTTGAACAGTGGACGTTACATTTCAGATGTGTTACGACCCGTGGCTCTTCATTCGATCCCTGCGAAACTCTACATTTCAGCAGGATAATGCACGACCGCATGTTGCAGGTCCTGTACGGACCTTTCTGGATACAGAAAATCTTCGACTGCTGCCTTGGCCAGCACATTCTCCAGATTTCTCACCAACTGAATACGTCTGGTCAATGGTGGCCGAGCAACTGGCCCGTCACAACACGCCAGTCACTGCTCTTGATGAATTGTGGTATCGTGTTAAAGCTGCATGGGCAGCTGTACCTGTACACGCCATCCAAGCTTTGTTTGACTCAATGGCCAGGGGTATCAACGCCGTTATTACGGCCAGAGGTGGTTGTTCTGGGTATTGATTTCTCGGGATCTATGCACTCAAATTGCGTGAAAATGTAATAATATATTTGTCCAATGAATACCCGTTTATCATGTGCATTTCTTCTTGGTGTAGCAACTTTAATGGCCAGTAGTGTATAACTGCATTCGATAGTTCTTGAGAAGACAATCACAGTGATATACCGTTTGCTAGTTGTTACGTTGAAACGTGTCGTAAAAAAAATTCGAGAAATGTCCTAGAATTTGAGAGCACAGCGGCCAATGTCGGCATTAGTGGGGCAAAAACCGCCAAGCGGAGCTCTCGTGCCACACTGTGTCAAAACGTCAACACATTTGCCTCTTTACTCGTTTGCGCAGCAGGCCGCTCATTTCTGCTTCAACATTCGTTGCGTGCAGACGTGAAAAACAATGAGGAGACGTTGTATATACTACTTTCATGTGCCGTAAAAACAGTACAGCGGTAGAGGACTATACAGGGTGGTCCATTGATCGTGACCGGGCCAACTAGCTCACGAAATAAGCGTCAAACGAAAAAACTACAAAGAACGAAACTCGTCTAGCTTGAAGGGGGAAACCAGATGGCGCTATGTTTGGCCCGCTAGATGGCGCTGCCATAGGTCAAACGGATGTCAACTGCGATTTTTTTTATATAGGAACCCCAATTTTTTTATTACATATTCGTGTAGTACGTAAAGAAATATCAATGTTTTAGTTGGACCACATTTTTCGCTTTGTGATAGTCACAAACATATGGCTCACAATTTTAGGCGAACAGTTGGTAACAGGTAGGTTTTTTTTAAATTAAAATACAGACCGTAGGTACGTTTGAACATTTTATTTCGGTTGTTCCAGTGTGATACATGTACTTTGTGAACTTATCATTTCTGAGAACGCATGCTGTTACAGCGTGATTATCTGTAAATGCCACATTAATGCAATAAATGCTCAAAATGATGTACGTCAACCTCAATGCATTTGGCAATACGTGTAACGACATTCCTCTCAACAGCGAGTAGTTCGCCTTCCGTAATGATCGTACATGCATTGACAATGCGCTGACGCATGTTGTCAGGCGTTGTCGGTGGACCACGACAGCAAATAACCTTCAACTATCCCCACAGAAAGAAATCCAGGGACGTCAGATCCGGTGAACGTGCGGACCACGGTACGGTGCTTCGACGACCAATCCACCTGTCACGAAATACGTTATTCAATATCGCTTCAACCGTACGCGAGCTATGTGCCGGACATCCATCATGTTGGAAGTATATCGCCATTCTGTCTTTCAGGGAAACATCTTGTAGTAACATCGGTAGAACACTACGTAGGAAATCAGCATACACCGCACCAATTAGATTGCCATCGATAAAATGGGGGCCAGTTATCCTTCCTCCCAAAATGCCGCACCATACATTAACCCGCCAAGGTCGCTGATGTTCCACTTTTCGCAGCCATCGTGGATTTTCCGTTGCCCAATAGTGCATATTATGCCGGTTTACTTTACCGCTGTTGGTGAATGCTAAATAGAACGCGTGCAAAAAATCTGTCATCGTCCCGTAATTTCTCTTGTGCCCAGTGGCAGAACTGTACACGACGTTGAAAGTCGTCGCCATGCATTCTGGTGCATAGAAATATGGTACGGGTGCAATCGATGTTGATGTAGCATTCTCAACACCGACGTTTTTGAGATTCCCGATTCTCGCGCAGTTTGTCTGCCACTGATGTGCGGATTAGCCGCGACAGCAGCTAAAATTCGTACTTGGGCATCATCATTTGTTGCAGGTCGTGGTTGACGTTTCACATGTGGCTGCACACTTCCTGTTTCCTTAAATGACGTAAATATCCGGCGAACGGTCCGGACACTTGGATGATGTCGTCCAGGATACCGAACAGCATACATAGCACAGGCCCGTTGGGCATTTTGATCACAATAGCCATACATCAACACGATATCGACCTTTTCCGCAATTGGTAAACGCTCCATTTTAACACGGGTTATGTATCACGAAGCAAATACCGTCCGCACTGCCGGAATGTTACGTGATACCACGTACGTATACGTTTGTGACTATTACAACGCCATCTATCACAAAGCGAAAAAAGTGGGCCAACTAAAACATTCATATTTCTTTACGCACTACACGAATATGTAATAAAAATGGGGGGTTCATAGTTTTAAAAAACGCAGTTGATATCCGTTTGACCTATGGCAGCGCCATCTAGCGGGCCAATCACAGCGCCATGTGGTTTCCCCCTTCAAGCTAGACGAGTTTCGTTCTTTGTAGTTTTTTCGCTTGATGCTTATTTGGTGAGATATTTGGCCCGGTCACGATCAATGGACCACCCTGTATTTCCGGATCGCCAATCTCCGACGCACCAGACTATTGCACGAATTATGAAGAATCTAGAGCGGACAGGCTGCTTGAATTTCAAAAAGAAGACAAGGACAAAGACTGCAACTAACAGAGAACACGGATAAGCTGTTATAGCTATGACGTTAATTAATCCGCGCAGTGGTACGAGACGTATTGCCAAGCAATGTGGAATGAGCCAGACAAGTCTCATTCACATCCCCATGATCAGGCACTGACCACCGTGATTCCGAACATCGTAAATAATTTTGTCGGTTTGCCCTTCAGCAGCTGAGAGATGACATCACGTCTCTCCAGTGTGTGCTCTTTACCGATGTAGCAACGTTTACTAAGTACGCTAATGTAAATTTGCATAACATGCACTACTGGGCAGCCGAAAATCCATACTGGCTTCGTCAGGTGAGCATCCACGGCCGTGGAGCGTAAGGTGTAGTGCAGCATCACAGGAAATTACACTGTGCGACTTTTCTTCATCTCAGACGTCCTAAATGGAAATTCGTACGCACACTTTCTGACGAACATTTGGCGGTTCTTTTAGAAGGTCTACTACTGGATATTCTAAAGTGTCAACTATGTGATGAAAAGTACCCGGACACCCCCAAAAAATACGTTTTTCATATTAGGTGCTTTTTGCTGCCACCTACTGCCAGGTACTCCATATCAGCGACCTCAGTAGTCATTAGACATCGTGAGAGAGCAGAATGGGGCGCTCCGCGGAACTCACGGACTTCGAACGTGGTCAGGTGACTGGGTGTCACTTGTGTCATACGTCTGTACGCGAGATTTCCACACTCTTAAACATTCCTAGGTCTACCTTTTCCGATTTGATAATGTTGTGGAAGCGTGAAGGGACACGTACAGCACAAAAGCATACAGGCCGACCTCGTCAGTTGACTAACAGATATTGCCGACAGTCGAAGAGGGTCGCAATGTGTAGTATGCAGACATCTACACAGACCATCACACAGAAATTCCAAACTGCATCAGGATCCACTGCAAGTACTATGACAGTTAGGCGGGAGGTGAGAAAACTTTGATTTCATGGTCGTGCGGCTGCTCATAAGCCACACGTCACGACGGTAAATGCAAAACGACACCTCGTTTGGTGTAAGGGGCGTAAACGTTGGACGACTGAACAGTGGAAAAACGTTGTGTGGAGTGATGAATCACGGTACACAATGTGGCGATACGATAGCAGGGTGTGGGTATGGCGAATGCCTAGTGAACGTCAGCTGCCAGCGTGTGTGGTGCCAACAGTAAAATTCGGAGGCAGTAGTGTTATGGGGTGGTCATGTAGGGGGCTTGCACCCCTTGTTATTTTGCTTGACACTACCACAGCACAGGCTTACATTGATGTTTTAAGCACCTTCTTGCTTTCCACTGTCGAAGGGCAATTCGGGGATGGCGATTGCATCTTTCTACACGATCGAGCACCTGTTAATAATGTACGGAATGTGGCGGAGTGGTTACACGACAATAACATTCCTGTAACGGACTGGCCTGCACAGACTCCTAACCTGAATCCTGGAGAACACGTTTGGGATGTTTTGGTACGCCGACTTCTTACCAGGCCTCACCGACCGACATCGATACCTCTCCTCAGTGCAGCAGTCAGTGGAGAATGGGCTGCCATTACCCAAGAATCCTTCCAGCACCTGACTGAACGTAAGTCTGCGAAAGGTGAAGCTGTCATCAAGGCTAAGGGTAGGCCAACACCATATTGAATTCCAGCATTACCGATGGAGGGCGCCACGAACTTGAATGTAGTTTTCATCCACGTGTCCGGATACCTTTGATCATTTAGTGTATGTGGCTGCAACACGACGGTTGTCCAGATCTCCCGTGTCGCACCGCAAACAGTGAATGAGAACTTTCCTGGACGATGGATAGCATGAAATTTTGTTGTAAATGGCCTGCGAGGTCTTTGTTTGGTGAGGGACCAAAGATGCAGTCTATGACATAGCCCCAACTACGCCAGACGATATGCGTCGTCGAATCACCAGTGCATGCTTTATCATATTATCCATTGTGATTACACCTCTTCATCTTGCTTTGGAATGGTGACTGCAAATGTGCTTTTCAGTCCATGGTCAACACATCCTTAAATAAAGGACAAAGTTACTATTTTTAAGACGAAATTTATGTTAGGTGATTTAAATGGTTACCAAATCATTGTTAGTAAATTGTTTATTTCATTTACGTGTGTACGAAGGTCCACTGCGACGTCAAATAAGACGACAGCGTGTATCGCACGTAGCTGGTAACACGGTCATTACGCACTTACGTGCATGAAACCACTCCAGAGTGTATATAACTTATAACCGATGCACTTTTGTATGTTTATTCTAGCCTTGGTTAAGAAGAATATTAATATTGCAGTGTACAGATGGTCATCAAAGCATTTTTAACAAAATGTTTATTTCAACGAATGTATCCCATATGATATAACTGAGAATAGTATAGGTAGAGACAGTTGTCCGACAGCATGCATTTTACCACTAAGAATCATACAGCCACATACAGGTAAAGATAGATCAAGTCTTCCTTCTAACATTCAGCGTGTCTCTTTTATTTTTGAAGGATGGGCAATTGATTATTTCAGCTCACGTAAGTCATGGAGGATAAATGTGAGAAGTTTTCCTAAGCCCTTTGCCATACGCTAGATTCTAGCGTATGTCGTATTCCCACATACAACATTCGTAGGTGAACCTGCATCTAGGTCGTAAGTTGGTTCAAGCGGAAACAAAGCTTTATTCTCGTATCGCAGGTCTGCCTTACGGTGTACAACCACACTGCGTGGTCCGAGACGCTTGCTTGGCAGTGTTTGCACTGCAAATGCCGTTTCCGGCCACCGTGCTCTCATATTCTGGAATATTTATGTAATATTTTACGACTGGTTTCAACGTCAACATTAATAAACGCTATATCACTGTAACTGTCTTCTCAAGAGCTATCGAATGCAGTTTTAGAAAGTATACGGTTCCATTTAGAAAAACGTACTTACTTCAACATCTCAATTGATACCAGCGCTAAAAACTTTAACCAAACAAAAACATACGTGCCCTTCGACGCTCTAACATTTGCCAAAAACTGTGCAACAGTTCACGAAATAAAAGGGGTGTACGTCTTATTGTGATTCACCCTGTAATATTGTCACGTAAAGGAAGGTGTAAGTAGATGAATGACGAACATTAACTTCACTTAACGAAGGTTTGTTCAGCACTTGCACATACAAGAGCGCGGAGCGAACTCCCTCTGGCCAGAACACATACGGTACATATACAACTACAGAACATTCCAGTACAATTATTCTTGCCATTTGGGGATACTTCGAGAATGTACTCGAACCGAATATAGAAATTAAAATGCTTTAAATCATAGGAGTTTCGAACTCACGACCCTCCAAGCAACAATCTAGCATCATAACCATTACACTACGGCGACTGCACTACTCGGCTTCCTCTGCGACATTGCTCCTCCTAGTCCGGGAACGAGTCATCTGTCCTGCATACTCCGACTCCCGATGACTGGTGTTCGCCTTGGCGATGATCTTCTTAGAACTTCCCTTGCCGCTAAGTTCTTCGGTACCTTCCCGCTTGTTGCCTGTCTCTGGAGCTTCGAATTTACCCTGGGTTGCAGGATCCTTATAGGGCTTCATTCGAAGGACGTGGACCGTATCTCTGATCTTTCGTCGTCTTGCGTCGGGGTCGAAATGTTCAACTCCATAACTAACATCAGACAACTGTCTTACAACCTTGTAAGGTCTAAAGTAGCGCCTGAGGAGCTTCTCAGAGAGACCAACCTTGCGAATAGGAGTGAAGATCCAGACGAGGTCACCAGGCTGGTAGATAAACGGGGGGTGACTCGCATCATACCTTCGGCGATCGTTTTCTTGAGCCCGCAGCGTGCGTAGTCGAGCTAACTGCCGAGCTTCCTCAGCTCTGGTTAACACCTGGCCGATGTATTCGTCGCCCACGTCATCAGGATGTAACGCAAACACAGTGTCCATCGTCGTAGTCGCCTCACGTCCATGCACCAGGAAAAATGGCGTACATCATGTGGTGTCTTGTTTGGTGGTGTTGTAGACAAACGTCACGAAAGGTAGCACCTCATCCTAGTTGCTCTGCTCAACATTGACGAACACTGATAGCATGTCGACCTAAGTCTTATTAAGGCGTTCAGTAAGCCCGTTAGTTTGCAGATGGTAGGCAGTTGTGATGTGATGAGTAATGTTGCACTGACGGTTTATCTCTGCCACAAGATTCGATTGAAAAACTTTCCCTCGATCCGTAATTAACGACCTTTGGGCACCGTGTTTTAATACCATGTCTTCTACGATGAATTTGGCTACCTCTAATGCTTCGGATGTTTTCACGGCTTTTGTAATGGCATAGCGTGTTAGATAATCAGTGCAAACAATAATCCATCTATTGCCACTAGCAGACGTTGGAAATCGTCCGAGGAGGTCAATCCCAACTTGCTAGAAAGGTGTTTCGGCTGGTGGAACTGGTATGAGTCGGCCAGGTGGTTTCTGAGGAACTGCCTTTCTCCTCTGGCACTCTTGAAAGTGCGAAACATAGTGACGGACACTCCTAAATAAACCTGACCAGAAAAATCTCTTGCGGATCCTAAATGTCCGGCCTCAGGTGTTTCATGGAATTTCTATAGAACATTTAAGCGCATGTGTTTAGGAATCACTGGTAGCCACCTCTTTCCAAACGGCTCAGAGCTTTTCTTGCAAACTAATCCATTAACTACCTTAAATTGTCCTTTCACATCCTCTGACCGATTTAAGGCAAGCATAATTTGCAATATCTTGGCGTCCTTCTTCTGCTCAGCAGAGAGATCCTGGGGTGCAGTGAGACAGTCACTATCTTCATCAAAGTCTTGATGGCCTTGCACAAGGTTTCTTGAGAGACAGTCGGCATCTTGGTGTTTTCTTCCACTTTTGTACACTATGCTAATGTCATACTCTTGAAGACGTAGTGCGCACCTGGCGAGTCGTCCTGTTAGATCCTTAAGACCTGTCAACCAACAAAGTGAATGATGGTCTGTAACAACTGTGAATGGCCTTCCATTGAGATAGTCGAAATCTGCACATGGCTCAGATCACAGCAAGACATTCTCTTTCTGTAGTTGAGTAGTTTCTCTCGGCTAGTGTCCTAGAAGCATAGGCTATAACCTTCTCTTTTCCATCTGAAATCTACACCAGAAAAGCACTGATCCCATACTCACTGGCATCTGTGTGTAGTTCTGTAGGTGCTCTCTCATCATACAGACCATGTACAGGGTCAGTCGTCAAAACTTCTCGCAGCACATCGAAAGAATCTTGTTGAGCACCACTTCAGATAAATTTAGCATCGGCTTTTAACAACTCTTGGAGTGGCACCGCTTTGATACAAAGGTCTATGATAAAACAAGGGTAATAAGAACACAATCTCTAATACTTTTAGGAATAGGAAATTCCGTTATAGCGCTCACCTTTTCTGGGTCTGGCTGCACACCTTTGTTTGACACAAGGCGGCCAAGTATTTTGATTTCTTTTGCTCCAAAGAGACACTTTCTTGGATTAAGTTTCAGTCCGCCTTGTTGGAGACACTTAAGAACGGTCCTCAATCTTTTTATGTGTTCATCAAATGTCTCTGAGAACACTATAATGTCATCTAAATAACAAAGACGCATCGTCCACTTCAGGTGCCTAAGAAGATTATCCGTCATCCGTTCAAAAGTTGCTGGAGCATTACACAAACCAGACGGCATTACCTTAAAGTCATACAGGCCCTCAGGGGTGATGAATGCAGTTTTCTCACGATCAGCCTCATCTACTTCGATTTTCCAGTATCCCGAGTATATGTCCACGGTTGAGAAAAACTTAGCCCCCTTCAGACAATCTAGTGTATCGTCAATTCGTGGAAGAGGGTCAACGTCCTTTTTAGTTATCTTATTAAGCTTCCTGGAATCAACACAAAAGGGCCAACTGCCATCCTTCTTCCTGAAGAGAACCACTGTTGACGACCATGGGCTCTGCGAAGGCTGAATGATGTTATTCTTCATCATTTTCTCTACCTCGTCGCGAATTATTCGACGCTCGATTGCTGACACACGGTATGCTCTCTGGCTTATTGGTTGAGGGTCTCCAGTGCTAA
Organism: Schistocerca piceifrons; assembly: GCF_021461385.2. Taxonomy (NCBI): domain Eukaryota; kingdom Metazoa; phylum Arthropoda; class Insecta; order Orthoptera; family Acrididae; genus Schistocerca; species Schistocerca piceifrons. Next base: position 74,471,434 of record NC_060146.1, read on the forward strand.
TCCGGTGCTTCACCGTCGATTTCTCTAACTTGTTCTTCACCTGTGGATTGAAGTGTTCAGAGAACTCTTGAAGAATGGCAAGTAGCTTCTTGTTCCTTAGTGAGATCTGGTGATAGTCGAGCTAGAAGTATTTATGTGCCCCAAATTTGACCGTGAACGGTTGGTCTTTCTGAAGACATTGCTGAGTATGGGCTACCATCTTCCTCAATCAGCTTCTTCTCTTTTGTGTACCAAAGACGTTCGTCTATATAAAGTGATAGTTAACTTCATCAAGAGTACTGGTTACAATCTGTAGGTTTTAATGGTGTATGTAAATTATAAATATGTCTTGCTGATGAAGATATTTCAGAATTGGTGTGAATTGTAAGCCAAGACACTTTTAATTATTTTCCAATTCAATTCAATTCAGTTTTTAAAACATTATGTACAAAACTGTAACAGTTAAGCTTTTTATTCTTGTAAATATGCATTTCTGTATTTGTTTATTCAATTATGTGTACATTGTCACTCTGTGTTGCCGATGGCTAAATTGAGTACACATTCAAAGGCAAAAAAAAAAAAAAAAAATCGCGCACACACTCGGCATGGGAGGTTTCTATGATGCTCAGCTGTTTTGCAGTTAACGACTCAGCGTTTGCTACGCACATACGTCTTGGAAGGATCTGCTGTTCACGGCGACAGTTAACTATCCACAACTCACCGAATCCGTTCTTAAACGAGACGACAGAAGCTGGGATGACCAAGTTATTCTTCAGTGGTATGCTTCTCTTACATTCCAGTACTAGATCCATGGGTTGATGCATGGCATGACACATGACAGCTACATTTCTAGCACACGTAGTCTCCACACACACGTAGTCTCCACACACTCGGATGCGCGTCTTCCTGACCACAGTATCTCATCTCGTCTAGCATAATCTTCGAGCGACCACAATCTATAATTGCTTGAGAAGCTTTCAAAAAGTCCCATCCGAGAATGACATCATGAGTACATTCTTCTAAGACGATGAATTCTAAGGGTTGTGTGTGGCCACTTATACCCACACGAATGACACATCTTCCTGTAGGTTTTACATATTTCACATTTGCCACATTGAGCAGAGATGTTTTGCTGTCGACGAATACGATTTTCTGCAACTGGTGACGGTACTTTTCCGAAATGACTGAATATGATGCTCCAGAGTCCACAAGAGCTTGGGCTGGTCGGCCATCCATGAGGATATCGACGTAGTTTCCTATCATTTTTGTAGTAATCGACGGCAGAGGATTTTTCTCTTCGGCGGCCTCACCTCCAAGGAAGGTCGCACCCTTTAGTTTTCCAGGTTGTGGCGGCTACGTAATCGGCTGGAGCTTCTAAACGGCGATGGAGACCTTGATCGGCGTGTTGGGGAGCGTCCTCTCCAGCGGCTAGCTTGCAGCAATGGTGACCTACGTCGTCCTGCACCCATATCTTCTTGTTCATCTTCGTCATCCCGGAGTTGGCGTCGGCTAAGATAGGTCTGCTCTCTTCTGGCGCGGGCGTCATCAAATATCCGCCGCCTTTCTCGACAATAGCGCACCACATGTCCCGGTCGTACGCAGTGGAAACATTCTGTTTGGTTATCCTGGGTCCTCTAGACGTCAGGCTTCTTTGGTGTCCATACAGGTTCCTCATGCGGCATAGTAGGAACGTAACTTCGCCTGGGTTTCGACTTCTTTACCGTTTTAAAGGGAAACGAAGCCCGAGAGATAGGGTTCTGTTGTTCCACTTCCTCCCTTCTGACCTCTTGAAGCGTCTCGGTTTTTTGCTCGCCGTGCAATCCAAGTGCCTTCTGAACTTCCTCTCTCACTATCTGACGAAGAAGGCTTGTGAAATCAGTTTCTTCCTCCATCACAGGCATCGATACTACGTTTGAAAGCCGTTCAAACTTCTTGCGTATAATTCTTTTTTGATGCATTGTCTCGATATAATGGCACCATTTTATGAAGTCGTCTGCTGTCGAAACCTCCTTCAGGAGTAGAACTTGATACATGTCCTCAGCAACACCCTTCATGATATGTGCAACCTTATCTTCCTCCTTCATTCTAGGATCCACTATTTTACACAGCTCCAAGACGTCTTGAATGTAGGATGGTGTCGTTTCTCCTGGACGCTGTGCCCTGCACTTTAATCTATCTTCAGCATTGCACTTCTGTCGTTGTGTGTTGCCGAAATACTTGCGCAGTTCCACCTAGACTACTTCCCAGCTTGTAGACTTCTCCTCGTTGTTATCGTACTATTGCTTGGCAATGCCCTCCAAGTAGAAAAATACTTTAGCCAAACAACGGTGTTATCCCATCTGTTAAATTTGGCTATACGCTCATATACCTTCAGCCACTTGTTTGGATCTTGGCCGTAGTCACCAGAGAATGTTCTGTAGCTGTGTATATGTACCGTATGTGTTCTGGCCAGAGGGAGTTCGCTCCGCGCTCTTGTATGTGCAAGTGCTGAACCCGGGAGGATGGTTCAGATGGCTCTGAGCACTATGAGACTTAACATCTGAGGTCATCAGTCCCCTAAACTAAGAACTACTTAAACCTAACTAACCTAAGGACATCACACACATCCATGCCCGAGGCAGGATTCGAACCTGCGACCGTAGCAGTTGCGCGGTTCCAGACTGAAGCGCCTAGAACCACTCGGCCACACCGGCCGGCGCCCGGAAGGCTGTCTCATTTGCTGGCACACAGTTGCTGTCATCGTGACGTCCTCTTCTTCTTCTGTCTCCGATAGACTGCAATCTGTTGAATATGGCTCGAACTCGGGTTTCTCGCCTGGTAAACGGTGGCTCTGTCGTGGCCCTAATGGGAGCCACCGTGTCGTCGATAATGTGCGGTATCACAAGTTGCAATAGCCAGCACCTCCACCAGAATAATGTCACGCAGAGGAAGGTGTAAGTAGACGAATGACCAACACTAACTTCCCTTAACGATGATTTATTCAGCACTGGCACCTACAAGAGCGCGGAGCGGATTGCCTCCAGCCAGAACACATACGGTATATACACAGCCACAGAACGTTCCAGTACAACGATTCTTGCCATTTGTGGATACTTCTAGAATGTACTCGAACCGAGTATAGAAATGAAAATGTTTTAGTTCAGGTGAGTTTTGAACTCACGACCCTCCAAGCAACAATCTGGTATCATAACCACTACACTACGACGACTGCACTACTCGGCTTCTTCTGCTGCAATATTTATGTTCATTGAGAGAAATTAAGTCTCACTGGGGTTTTCCGGATCGGACTCGAACCCGTCTCTTGCGCTTAACTCTAACGGCGCCGTGACGATGTCGGCTGTCCTGGCACGCTTCCCATTCGACTAAAATTCTCAGCGTGTCGTACGAAAGTAGCGCCCTGTCCATTCTTTTCCCGTTAGTAGCTCCCCCTAACTCCTATGAGAGTTCGAACGTAATGTGCAGCCGCACTGAAATATTTGTAAGAACGGTCGCTCTCATATATATCAGGGTACACACACACACACACACACACACACACACACACACACACACACGTACACCGACGGAAAAAATCACAACATCAAAAAATAAAAAAAAATAAAATAAAATAGCTGCTAAGGCTCCGTGACCGTGTCAGAATTATATTGGAATAAATAAGCCCTCGGTCACAAATACTAAGTCAAAATTGCAACTAGACTCGCGTTGCAACCCTTGCTCACAGTACGAGCAGCCCTTAGCGGCTCGCCATCTCACAAGTGTTCTTTTTTAATATGTGACTTGTAAGTACTGCATCTTTTCCAGTCAATACAAACTTTAATTTTATTAATGTACTATATATCTAATATGTTTTAGAACAGTTAGTCTAATTCTGAAGACGACGCTCATAGTAGCGTCGACACCAGGTCAATTTTGACTTAATATTTGTGGCCGAGGCCTTATTTGTTCCAATATAAAGAAAATTGATGTAGACTAGTGAAATTTCGGGTGTATATTTGTCTACATAATGTATTTAACTGATTAACATTGCAAGATCAGAGATTGTATTGTATGTTAACCGTGGGCCTAGAAACGACGGAGAGGCTCCGTCCCCGCCGCAGCCACAGTGGTCCACAACGACTACCGCAGTTCACTTCACCTCTCCTCCGCCCCACACCGAACCACTCTTTGAGGGTTACTGTGCGGTTCGGCCCCCGGTGGACTCCCCCCCCCCCCCCCCCCCCCATATATGTTTGCGTGGTAGAGTAATGGTAGTGTACGCGTACGTGGAGAACTTGTTTGCGCAGCAATCGCCGACATAGTGTAACTGAGGCGGAATAAAGGAAACCAGCCCGCATTCGCCGAGGCAGATGGAAAAACGCCTAAAAACCATCCACAGTCTGGCCGGCTCACCGGACCTCGACACAAGTCCGCCGGGCCGATTCGTGCCGGGGACCAGGCGCTCCTTCCCGATCCGGAAAGCCGTGCGTTAGACCACGCGGCTAAACGGGCGGGCGTGATCAGAGGTGCAAGCGCGAGGGTAGCCAATGCAAATGTAAAATACTGCTGCATTAATAACCGGTGTAATCGCCAGAATGTTGAATAGAAGCATGCAAACGTGCACGCATTGTGTTGTAGAGGCGTCGTATCTCAGTTTGTGGGGTGGAGTTCTATGCTTGTTGCGCTTGATCGGTCAGTACAGGGACGGTTAATATTGGTTGTGGATCACGCTGGAGTTATCGCCCGACAACGTCCCGTATGTGCTCGTCTGGAGACAGATCTGGTGATCGAGCAGGTGATAAACACGTCGACACTATGTAGAGCACGTTGGGTTACAGCAGCGGTATGTGGGCGAGCAGTATCCTGTTGGAAAATACCCCCTGGTATGCTGCTGATGAATGGCAGGAGACAGCTGGTTGAATCACCCAGATTGATGTACAGTTTTGGAGTCAGGGTGGATGCCTTTACTCCTGGTGTAGGTCTTGCACGCAGACAGCTTGGTTGTAGACCCTCTTTCTAACCAACACACCGCCGCCACTGGCACCAATACTACAGAGCTCAACCCTGCTTTCCAATAAACACTCGTTTGACACCACTGAATTGCAAATGGCGGTGGTTTGGGGTCAGTGGAGTCTACACTACAGGGCATCTGGCTCGGAGCTGTCCTTTAAGTAACCGGTTTGTAACAGTTCCTTGTTTCACTTTGGTGCCAACTGCTGCTTAGATTGGTGCTGCAGACGCAGTGTGATCCTCTAGGGCCTTACACCGAATACGACGGTCTTCTCTGAAAGCAGTGCCACGGTCTCCTTGCGACCGTACTTTCCCGTGACCACCACTGCCTGCAGTAGTGTGTACCAGGTGTATCGGTATGAAATGAGCGTTTTTTTGTGAAAATGAAACACTAATTTTGAAGTGAAAAGTAAAAACATTTTATTCAAAGTACTGATCATTGCTTTCTATACATTTTGAGCACCTTTCTGGCAATTTGTGGACACCACGCCAATAGAAATGTTCGTCTTTTGAAGCAAACCAATCAGACACCCAATTTTCGACTTCTTCGTAGGAATCGAAGTGTTCTTCAGCCAATGCGTGTCCGATTGATGGAAACAAATGGTAGTCGGAAGGCGCCATGTCTGGTGAATACGGCGAGTGGGGTAGCAGCTCCCAGCCAAGTGTTTTTATTGTATCCTGAACCAGTTTTGCTTTGTGTGCAGGTGCATTTTCACGTAAAAAAATTACTTTGCCATGTCTTCTGGCCCATTCTGCTCTCTTTTTGATCAATGCATAGTTTAAATTGATCATTTGTTGTCTGTAGCGATTAGTATTCACAGTTTCACCGGGTTTTAGAAGCTCACGATACACCACACCTTTCCGATCCCACCAAACACAGAGCATTGTCCTCTTGCCGAATCGATCTGGTTTTGCAGTCGATGTTGATGGTTGTCCCGAATTAATCCATGATTTTTCCCGTTCAGGATTCTTAAAATAAATCCATTTTTCATCGCCAGTAACAATTCGATGCAAAATTGATTTTCTTTCAGGTCTTTGAAGCAAAATTTGACAAATGGTTTTTCGGTTTTCCATCTGTCTTTCATTCAATTCACGTGGCACCCATTTTCCACACTTTTGGATCTTTCCCATAGCTTTCAAACGGTCAGAAATTGTTTGTTGTGCAACATTTAGCATTGCTGCAATTTGATTCTGACTCAAAGTATCATCTTCATCCAATATTGCTTGCAATTCGGCGTCTTCGAATTTTTTTGGTGGTCTTCCACATTCTTCATTTCTTACATCAAAATCATTATTTCTGAACAGTTGAAACCATCTTTTGCACGTTGCTTCTGATAGAGCATGATCCCCATATGCCTCGACAAGCATTCGATGCGACTCTGCAGCACTTTTTTTCAAATGAAAACAAAAAATTAATGCTTTCCGAAAATCATCACTTTCTGGTACAAAATTCGACATTGTCAACACGATGAAAACGTATGATGATGTTTGTTCCATGACTTGATGCATATTAAATATCTTTGACAGATGTCATACCAACCAAACAAAAAAAAAACGAAGGCTCGTTCACAACAAATGTTCCGTATCGACACATTTGTATCTTAACGCTCATTTCTTACCGGTACACCTGGTAGTGGGTACTTTCCTGCCAAGTCGGAGGGGGAATATCCAGCTCTCGCAGCTCTATTACAGAACCTCGTACAAAATGAGGTGTTGATAATGGTGTATTTGGCGCTCAGCCGTGCGCGGCTCGTGTTCATCCCATTAATTGTTTGTAATCTTCTATTACGGTAGTGCCGCCTCGTTTTCTTATTCTATTTACTGGCGTCACTGCCTTCCTGCCTTACTTGCCCTTGAGTGGCAGCAGCAGCGTGTATCGATAACCGCACTGTTGTACCATCTCTGGAGCGGCTGACAGTATTTCCGGGTCGTTGTGTGTCGGGTAGTGAGTGAGTGAGTGGGAGACTCAACTGTTTACATTTCTTCGTTTGATCCTGGTTGTCGCTTTTGGGACATTCCCGCGAGCAACAACGTCTGTGTATTTAAGTCGACTAAGATTCCAGGCGTCTTCCAGTGAAATTTAACTTAATTATTCCCTGTTATGGAAGTTCATCAGTGGTATCTTCTGCCTTGTGGCCGGATTAGCCGAGCCGTCTAAGGCGCTGCAGTCATGGACTGTGCGGCTGGTCCCGGCGGAGGTTGGAGTCCTCCCTCGGGCATGGGTGTGTGTCTTTAGGATAATTTAGGTTAAGTAGTATGCAAGCTTAGGGACTGATGACCTTAGCAGTTAAATTCCATACGATTTCGGTTGGGTTGCCTCCAGATTAAGAAGTCGTTGGACAGGCTGCCTGTCTCACCTAAACGGGCGTTAGTGTTACAGGCCGACCCTTGGAAACATCTGAACTCCGTTCCTTGTGTATTATGTAGTAATTTCCCTGTTTGGATTTTAGTTATTTGATTGATGTGTGGCTTTCATCAGAGTATTAATATCTCTTAAATTAAAATCTTTGTCTTGCTCTTAAGGCACGAGATTGTTATTCTTTATTTTATATGAAATGTTTTCAAAAACGGCCTTCTGCCCTTTAAAATTGAAATTCTACTTGTAGGGCTTAAGCCGTTAAATTATTTGTTGGTTAGCGGCCTTCAGCGGAATTGTAATATCTCTTAAATTCATCTTCTTCTCTTGCCCTTAAGGCATAAGATTGCTATGCTTTTGAATGGGGCCTTCAGCTCAATTTGCATGAAATGTTTTAAGATAAGGCCTTCTGCCTTTTGATTGAGACTCATATTATTGCTTAATACGCGATCTCCAGCCTAGTTCCATTAAAATTAAATTGCGAAAGCCTTCATCTGATTAGATTGAAGATTTAGAAAATATTCTTGGGTGAAACCTCCAGAAGAATCTTTTGTTTCAATTTTGCTTAAGCCTTGTATCTTGGATTTTGAATGTGGCCTTCAGCCGATCTACAGTTAATCAAAGGAGGTCGATTAAAGTTTTGAGTGTTTTGCATCCGTGCTGTAATATTGTGTGTTGATAAATAAATTTGTATGTTGGGTGCAACTGACAGGAACTCATTTTGTCCCCTTTCCACAACCTAACCCGCTCTGTCCTGCTAGCCTAGGCATTTCAGGCGCCTTAAAGGCATTTTTGACTAACGTCAACTTACCACGTCCAATCTCAATGGAAACTAAGGCTCACGACCGTTACAGTGTGAATTTAAAGTAAGCCTGATTTGCATTCTCATAGAGGTGCTACTAGCGCCGCTCTTACGCGACTGGCGTGAAATATGAGTAGACATTATCTTTCTGATGTAGAAACACACCTACCGACTTTCGTGTAAGTCGTACAACTCCTTGGTGTTGCGATTTTTTTTTTTTTTTCAGACAGTGTACATATGTGTGGTGTCTGCTCTGTCGTACATGTCAGACAGAGGAGACACCACGCATATTCAAGGTGTATCATAATTAATGGCGAAACGCATACAGTTGAAAGTACACGATACTAGAAGCAAAAAAGTCTCAGTAAGCATAGGGTCGAAAATGGATACCTTCAGAGCTACGAACAACTTTTCATCTTCGATACTGTGAAACAAATCTCTTCTACTGCAAGTTCTTTGCTTTCTATATTTTGGGAACTGTTAGTATGAACCAAAACAAGAAAAAAAGTCCGGTAAACATGTGCTCCAAAATGCATTCCTTAAGAGCTTTGAACACTTATTCTTCTTTGCTACTTTGAAACACAACTCTTCTAATGATCAAGTGGTCGTAACTTTTAAGGTATGCGTTTTAGAGCACGTATTTGCTGGACTTTTTTTCTTATTTTGGTCCATACTACCACTTCCCAAAATATGGAAAGCAAAGAATTTGCAAATATTTACTGTTAAAAACAGTCTTGATCACAATTTATTTATTACGGTGACCGGTTTCGACCGCTACTGTGGTCATCTTCAGACCAATGGGTAGGAACCTCCTTCTGCTGGAGAATCACTACTGTGATTCTCCAGCAGAAGGAGGTTCCTACCCATTGGTCTGAAGATGATTGATTGATTTTTATTGTTGTAGAGACCTCAGAGATCATCTGAGGCATTACAAAAGTCAATATTACACAGTATAAATGTTACACAAATAATTACAAAAACAAGAAAAATGTTACACAATATAAATATTACACAAATAATTATGGTACCTTCACATAAATACAAAACAGAGAAACTTCTGGTACAAATTGATATTACATAGTAAATTTAGCCAATTACAGACTTACTCATATATAGAAGCATATAAAAACTGATCACAAAGTGTAGTCATACCATATTCTTTGCCTCTCTTAAAAATTCATCAGTTTCATAAATGCTGAGCCCAAGAAGAAATTCTGTTACTTTTTTTTTGAATTGTTGAATTGGAAGATCCCTGATATGTTGGGGTATGGCATTAAAGAATTTTATGGACTTGTATAAGAAGCACTTTTGTGTTTTTTTTATAGTTGCATCGGAAAGAAACTATGTCCTGCTTGTTTCTTGTGTTATAATTATGTCGCATGTCATACTGTTGATAACTCGGATAGTTTTCCTTAATATGCGTTACACACTGTAGTATAAATATTGACGGCAGGGTCATAATCTGTAATTTTTTAAAGCTTGGAATACAGTGAGCTCTGGGTGCCAAGCTACATATCAGTCTCATTGCCTTCTTTTGTAGTTTGAAGACATTAGCTGCCTTGCTTTGATGTCCCCACAGTATTGTACCATAGGATATGTGACTGTGTATTAAAGCAAAATAAACCATTTTAAGTACTGGTACGTTTAGACGAAGACACAGCTTCCTTAGGGCAAATATTCCTTTCCTAATGCTGCTCCCCACTTTTTCTATATGGCTACCCCAGGATAATTTTGAATCAATTGAGATTCCAAGGAAATTAACAGCATTTGAGCTCTGCTCAAGTTCAGTGTTATTATTCCACGATACATACCGGTCTTGTATTTTTTTTTTTCGGTTGACGAAAAGGGAATTAGCTTTACACCAATTTTCAACTTTGACAGTGCACTGGTCTGCTTCATATTTCACCTCCTGTGCTATTTCCGCAGTTATACAGACTGCAAGATCATCTGAAAATATGTAAGTCCTAGTTGACGGCCCAACTATGTTACATGGTAAGTCATTTATACACTCCTGGAAATGGAAAAAAGAACACATTGACACCGGTGTGTCAGACCCACCATACTTGCTCCGGACACTGCGAGAGGGCTGTACAAGCAATGATCACACGCACGGCACAGCGGACACACCAGGAACCGCGGTGTTGGCCGTCGAATGGCGCTAGCTGCGCAGCATTTGTGCACCGCCGCCGTCAGTGTCAGCCAGTTTGCCGTGGCATACGGAGCTCCATCACAGTCTTTAACACTGGTAGCATGCCGCGACAGCGTGGACGTGAACCGTATGTGCAGTTGACGGACTTTGAGCGAGGGCGTATAGTGGCCATGCGGGAGGCCGGGTGGACGTACCGCCGAATTGCTCAACACGTGGGGCGTGAGGTCTCCATAGTACATCGATGTTGTCGCCAGTGGTCGGCGGAAGGTGCACGTCCCCGTCGACCTGGGACCGGACCGCAGCGACGCACGGATGCACGCCAAGACCGTAGGATCCGACGCAGTGCCGTAGGGGACCGCACCGCCACTTCCCAGCAAATTAGGGACACTGTTGCTCCTGGGGTATCGGCGAGGACCATTCGCAACCGTCTCCATGAAGCTGGGCTACGGTCCCGCACACCGTTAGACCGTCTTCCGCTCACGCCCCAACATCGTGCAGCCCGCCTCCAGTGGTGTCGCGACAGGCGTGAATGGAGGGACGAATGGAGACGTGTCGTCTTCAGCGATGAGAGTCGCTTCTGCCTTGGTGCCAATGATGGTCGTATGCGTGTTTGGCGCCGTGCAGGTGAGCGCCACAATCAGGACTGCATACGACCGAGGCACACAGGGCCAACACCCGGCATCATGGTGTGGGGAGCGATCTCCTACACTGGCCGTACACCACTGGTGATCGTCGAGGGGACACTGAATAGTGCACGGTACATCCAAACCGTCATCGAACCCATCGTTCTACCATTCTTAGACCGGCAAGGGAACTTGCTGTTCCAATAGGACAATGCACGTCCGCATGTATCCCGTGCCACCCAACGTGCTCTAGAAGGTGTAAGTCAATTACCCAGGCCAGCAAGATCTCCGGATCTGTCCCCCATTGAGCATGTTTGGGACTGGATGAAGCGTCGTCTCACGCGGTCTGCACGTCCAGCACGAACGCTGGTCCAACTGAGGCGCCAGGTGGAAATGGCATGGCAAGCCGTTCCACAGGACTACATCCAGCATCTCTACGATCGTCTCCATGGGAGAATAGCAGCCTGCATTGCTGCGAAAGGTGGATATACACTGTACTAGTGCCGACATTGTGCATGCTCTGTTGACTGTGTCTATGTGCCTGTGGTTCGTCAGTGTGATCATGTGATGTATCTGACCCCAGGAATGTGTCAATAAAGTTTCCCCTTCCTGGGACAATGAATTCACGGTGTTCTTATTTCAATTTCCAGGAGTGTATAAATAATAAATAGAACTGGGCCAAGTACAGAACCTTGTGGGACACCCATGCCCACAGGTAAGAAATCTGATTCTGCACCATTAAAAACCACCTTCTGCACTCTATTACTTAGATAAGATTTTATCAATTCCAGAGCACATCCCGTAAAGTCATAGAATTGCAGTTTGTTCAATAAGATTTCATGAGACACAGTGTCAAAAGCTTTTGATAAATCAAAGAGTTTATTCTGAGTCACTAGCTTGCTTTATAGTTGCTTCACACACCGTGTCAAAAGTGATAAGACAGATTTAACAGTTCCTAACCCTGATCTGAAGCCAAATTGACTATCAGTGAAGATTTTGTTTTCTTCAAAGTATTTTACTATTTGATTATTTAATATAGCTTCTATCACTTTAGACAAGATTGGCACAATTGAAACAGGCCTAAAATCATCACAACTTGACAGGCTGCCTTTTTTGTGTATTGGAGTGACTTTAACAAACTTTAGTGCCTTTGGGAACTGAGCCTCCAAAATACATGTATTTACTACATGTGTTATCAGTTCTGGCAGTTGAACTGAATCACACTTTAACATGGCTGAACTAAAACCATAAACGTCATTACTAATACTGTTCTTCATTTTCCTCAGTATATTAGTAACATCCTGTACCTTGACCAGTTTAAAGCTAAATATACTTTCAGGCTTTGGGGTGTTTCTCAGGTAGTATTTATGGTCAGTGGCTATATTGGAAGTGCCAATCACCTTTATTATTTCTTGCCCCTTCTCAGTGAAGAATGCATTTAACTGTGCAGCATTCAGATTGCTGCTTTCAGCCTGTGAAGTCATTTTCCTGTTGCACTGACTGTTAATGATATTCCACATTGCACGTGGCACCACAGTAGTGGTCGAAACCGGTCACCGTAATAAATAAATTGTGATCAAGACTGTTTTTAATAGTAAATATTTGTAACACATTGACCACTGTCACTCCTATAATGTATTCAAAAGTAATTAAAGAATTTGTAGTAGAAGAGATTTGCTGCACAGTATCGAAGATGAAAAATTGCTCGTAGCTCTTAAGGTATGCATTTTCCGAGACTTTTTTGCTTCTATAATCGTGTACTTTCAACTGTACGCGTTTACACCATTAATTATGATACACCCTGTATATGGTGAAAGAGGGACAGACAGAAATACGGGGGAGATGGCCAACGGCTGTGGTTTTCCAATTCCCCGTTTGACAGCGCCGCCGGTCTGTTGATAGTGAGTCTTTGTCGCCAGTGACACGTTAATGCTTACTTTCACTCTTTATTTCAGCAAACAGTATTTTTCGTGATTTTAGTTTTTAACATAACATAATATTATACGAGATGTCAATAATTTTCCATTTTTCCTTAAGTTAGACTGTGATTACTTAAGTAAACTTACATTTCAGGGCTGTATGAGCCTAGCTTAGCGTCGTGTTGCTATCTGCGTTCTCGTCGTTTGACGAGGCGCTATGGCTACATACCCCTGCCGACTGCGAGAGACAGCCATCCCATCTTTTGTATAATTAACCACCTTGTTAAAACTCTTTTTATCTTTTAATTTTGAAGGGAATTTCTTTTTTTTTTCTTACAAATGGCAATTAAATACATTTCAGTGAATGGTTCTACCAATTTCAGATGGAGAGACGACTTCGAACAGCTATTAATAAAGAAAAAAATGGTATTCAGTCAGAAAATATTCTGTAAGTTTAAGATTCCAAGAAAAATTCTAGAGCGAAAACTAAAAATCAGTTGCGAATCAAAAACTGCAATGGGCCCATGTCCCTGTTTGGATTTAGCCAAATGAGGAACGACTTGAGTGATTTTCTATAATTTTCTCTATAAAACTGACTTGTAACAGCTATTTGAACAGCAACAAGTTAAGATTATTGGATACGCTTCAAAATGACATTCTCTTGGTTTTTAAAGTATTTAGCCAGCTGGCCATCTATCTCTTTCGTGTCTGGTCATCGAATTCTGAAACACGAGTGAGATGCGAAACTGTTCCTTAATTAAAATAACCGTTGTTAGTTTGAAATTTGGTTGTTTACGAACATATAAAGCAAAAGATATAAATTTCCCAGTGTTTTTTTGTGCGTCGTGGTCAGGTGACTCTTGTAGTCTACGTATAACAGTGCATCTACCATAAAATAATGACGCGCATGTAATTGAAAAAACATACGTATACATCACACAATTGTGCAGTATGCTATCTCTAGCATAATTAAAGTAACTAGTAGTTAGTTTGAAATGTGGTTGTTAATGAACATGTGAAGCAGAACGAGGGAATTTTTCAGTGGTTTTACCTTGTGTCACTGCCATTTGAAGTTGTTGTTGTTGTCTTCAGTCCTGACTGGTTTGATGCAGCTCTCCATGCTACTCTATCCTGTGCAAGCTCCTTCATCTCCCGGTACCTACTGCAACCTACATCCTTCTGAATCTGCTTGGTGTATTCATCTCTTGGTCTCCCTCTACGATTTCTACCCTCCACGCTGCCCTCCAATGCTAAATTTGTGATCCCTTGATGCCTCAGAACATGTCCTACCAACCGATCCCTTCTTCTAGTCATGTTGTGCCACAAACTACTCTTCTCCCCAAACCTATTCAATACCTCCTCATTAGTAATGTGATCTACCCATCTAATCTTCAGCATTCATCTGTAGCACCCCATTTCGAAAGTTTCAATTCTCTTCTTGTCCAAACTAGTTATCGTCCATGTGTTCACTGACATACATGGCTACACTCCACACAAATACTTTCAGAAACGACTTCCTGACACTTAAATCTATACTCGATGTTAACAAATTTCTCTTCTTCAGAAACACTTTCCTTGCCATTGCCGGTCTACATTTTATATCCTCTCTACTTCGACCATCATCAGTTATTTTGCTCCCCAAATAGCAAAACTCCTTTACTACTGTAAGTGTCTCATTTCCTAATCTAATTCGCTCAGCATCACCTGACTTAATTCGACTACATTCCATTATCCTCGTTTTGCTTTCAAATGGCTCAGAGCACTATGGGACTCAACTGCTGTGGTCATTAGTCCCCTAGAACTTAGAACTACTTAAACCTAACTAACCTAAGGACATCACACACACCCATGCCCGAGGCTGGTTTTGAACCTGCGACCGTAGCAGCAGCGTGGCTCCGGACTGGAGCGCCTAGAACCATCGGCCACCGCGGCTGGCTTCGTTTTGCTTTTGTTGATGTTCATCTTATATCCTCCTTTCAAGACACTGTCCATTCCGTTCATCTGCTCTTCCAAGTCCTTTGCTGTCTCTGACAGAATTACAATGTCATCGGCGAACCTCCTAGTTTTTATTTCTTCTCCATGGATTTTAATACTTACTCCAAACTTTTCTTTTGTTTCCTTTATTGATTGCTCAATATACAGATTGAATAACATCGGGGATAGGCTACAGCCCTGTCTCACTCCCTTCCCAACCACTGCATCCCTTTCATACCCCTCGACTCTTATAACTGCCATCTGGTTTCTGTACAAATTGTAAATAGCCTTTCGCTCCCTGTATTTTAGCACTGCCGCCTTTATAATTTGAAAGAGAGTATTCCAGTCCACATCTGCCCCTGGAAATGTCTTACAATTTAAAACCTGGTTCCTAAATCTCTGTCTTACCAATATATAATCTATCTCATACCTTCTAGTATCTCCAGGATTCTTCCATGTATACAACCTTCTTTTATGATTCTTGAACCAAGTGTTAGCTATGATTAAGTTATGCTCTGTGCAAAATTCTACCAGACGCCTTCCTCTCTCATTTCTCTCCCCCAATCCATATTCACCCACTACGTTTCCTTCTCTCCCTTTTCCTACTCTCGAATTCCAGTCACCAATGACTATTAAATTTTCGTCTCCTCTCACTAACTGAATAATTTCTTTTATCTCATCATACATTTCATCAGTCTCTTCGTCATCTGTAGAGCTAGTTGGCATATAAACTTATACTACTGTTGTAGGCATGGGCTTCGTGTCTATCTTGGCCACAATAATGCGTTCAGTATGCTGTTGGCAGTAGTTTACCCGCACTCCTATTTTTTTATTCATTATTAAACCTACTCCTGCATTACCCCTATTTGATTTTGTATTTATAACCGTGTATTCACATGACCAAAAGTCTTGTTCCTCCTGCCACCGAACTTCACTAATTCCCACTATATCTAACTTCAACCTGTCCATTTCCCTTTTTAAATTTTCTAACCTACCTGCCCGATTAAGGGATCTGACATTCCACGCATTTGAAGTGCACACATATTACTGTTGTAATAAATTCTATAACTTCACACATTCCCAGGAATATTTTTTTTTTTTTTTTGTGATATGTTACAATACAGCATCACCGGTCTATTGCGGTCTAACTGTGTTGGTGAGGCAGTAAATCTATCCACAGGGCAGTGACTGCGTCACTGCAATTCACTTTGGAGGTGTGGCGGTGGGACTTGTAGTCCCGTACCACCCTCTGACGGTGATAGTACTACATTCCCATTGCTCTATGAAGTCTCATCGCAGATTTATTAGCAGAGTAATTTTTCACATTAATTTATCCGATTTTCAATAAATATGAAATGTATTGTTATTCTAAAATATAAGTAAGACTACTCAGCGGAAAAATGGAGCACATGAAAGAGAACCACAGCCTCACTCCCGACTTTGCCTCACTCTTGGTTCCCTTTCGTCCATTACTGGTTCATAGATTTCGACCTTACGTCTTTCCACATGTACATTTGTGCTTATATTCTGCAGATGACTGGGAAGTGCTTGGCGAGTGGTACTTTCCAGTGTCATCATTTAAAGATTCTTTGTCGTTCCATTTATAGATGGGGAGAGCATGAAACAGCTTGCAACGCTGAATGCGAGCTGTCGCGAGTGACGGCCATAAAGTTTTTAGCCTGTTTTCCGGAACATGCGTGCAGTCGTGGCACACATTGAAATCCATGCTCCACAGTAGCTATAGAGCCGCTAGACGACCCATAACACAACGGAAGTATTGCGGCATATATCCCTTGGATTTTTGTGAAATCTGCCATGTCTGTGATTATTCTCGATGGACCTTTTTCTTTACGCCAAGAAGGAAAGAGTAGTAAAGATGCCTTCAATCACACTTTATTTCGCCAGGTAGTCCACCATATCGTTACATGAGATGCCAGAGTGTCCCTCGACCCATAATATCGTGCACGTTTATGTTTCCTTTCACACTGTCAGATTAACTTAACTACATCGAGCACATGTCGATTAGTGTTGGAGCCTCACTGCTGCTTTTCAAGGTTTTATACCGAACGGCCTCCTCCATTGCAAGAACTTCGGCAGTGAAGATGCTGGCTTCCGTCGGGAGCTTAAAAAGAGTCCAAGAGAGTATCCCCGCATAACCGGTGCCTTCTCTTGTTTTGGAGCTGCCAGTGGATTTGCGACCGGAGTGCAACTATTGTGTGGGACGAATTCAACAACGTACACTATCGTGTATGGCTCGCGCCTAATGAGCTGGCACACCCGCCGCACAGCACTGTCCTGCAGGTTGCCGATCCTCCAGACGCCTAGAGTTGACGCGAATCGACTTCACTGCGCCATCCGCTGTAGTAAGGAGACCCCAGAAGACTTCCGGCATAAGAAGTCAGCCTCATACAGCCAACGGCCTTGCCAAAGAGTGTCAAGCAATGGACAGAGGTTCAGGGCACTCTCTTGCCCTTGGGATGGGAAACTGCCCCTAAAGGCGGAAGAAACAGCAATGGTCAATGGCTTGAGGATGCAGAACGCAGTGGAAACTACTACATTAAAACGCATAGTGTGCAGCCACAGGACACGTGGCCTGTAAATTTACAAAATGTCAGACAGTCTCTCCATTGGTGGAAGATTCCGGACTGGTGCCCCATTTGCATCACCAGGAGACTGCCAAGGGGGAAGTGACCATGAGAGAAAGATTGAATAACGCACGAAAGGATAATCTTCTACGAGTCGGGTCTTGGAACATCAGAGTTTTAGAAGTGGTAGGGAATCTATAAAATCTTAAAGGAGAAATGCTAAGGCTTAATCTAGATATAGTCCGCACCAGTGAAGCGAAATGGAAAGAAGACAAGTATTTCTTGTTAGATAAGTATAGAACTAGGGTTCCCAAGGAATGCCTGCAAGTCTTATCATAGCTCCGCACCTTCTTCTCTCTTTGTCTGTTGCCTCATACCTCTTAGCTTACTTCAGTGTTATTGGTTCGAATGGTTCAAATGGCTCTGAGCACTATGGGAAGCCATCAGTCCCCTAGAACGTAGAACTATTTAAACCTAACTAACCTAAGGACATCACACACATCCATGTCCGAGGCAGGATTCTAACCTGCGACCATGGCTATCGCGCGGTTCAGACTGTAGCCCCTAGAACCGCTCGGCCACACCGGCCGGCTCAGTGTTATTGTTTTTTCTCCACACCTTGTTAATAAAGACTTTTTCTCGCCTTGTTCGAGTGTAATATCCCGTGTTGATTCCGCTGGAAGGATGGCCTTTCTGTTGTATTTATGCTTGTACAGATACAGATATTTTGTTTCACTTACCGTGTTTCCGGTAAAAAAAAGAAAAAAAGGGGGGCAGCGTCTTTGATCAGTAATCAAAACGTCCTCGGACCCGGGTTAGAAACCCGCCAGTGCTAAAATTTTGATTAGTAATCAGCATTGGTGGGCGAAGACTTCCAGTGTAAGAAGTCACCCTCATTCTGCCAACGCCCTTGTCAAAGAGAGCGGAGGAGTGGGCGGAGGTTCAGGGAACTCTAAAGGCGGAAGAATCAGCAATGATAAACGGCATGAGGATGCCGAAGGCAATGGAAACCACTGCGTTAAGTCACGTAACGTGTATCGACAGGACGTGTGGCCTGTAATTGAAAAATTGTCTTGGTTATCTCTCCATTCCGGAATAATCCCCCATTCGGATCTCCGGCAGATGACTGGTGGACGTAACCATGAGAAAAAGACTGAATAATCGACGAAAGGATAATGTTCTGTGAGTTGGGGCATGAAATGTCAGAAGCTTGAACGTGGTAGGAAAAGTAGAAAACCTGAAAGGGGAAATGCAAAGGCTCAATTTAGATGTAGTAGGGGTCAGTGAATTGAAATGGAAAGAAGAGGATTTATGGTCAGATGAGCACAGGGTAATATCAGCAGCAGCGGAAAATGGTGTAACGGAAGTAGCATTCGTTATAAGTAGGAAGGTAGGGCAAAGAGTGTGTTACTAAGAACACTTTAGTTATAGGGTTGTTCTTATCAGAATCGACAGCTAACCAACAGCGAAAACGATAGCTCAGGTATACATGCCGACGTCGCAAACTGAAAAAGAAGAGATAGAGAAAGTATATGAAGATATTGAAAGGGTGATACAGTACGCAAAGGGAGATGAAACTCTGTCATGGGGGACTGGAATGCACTTGCAGGGGAAGGAGTAGAAGGAAATGTTACTGAAGGATATGGGCTTGGGACAAGGAATGAGCGAGGAGAAGGACTAATTGAGTTCTGTAATAAATTTCAGCCACTGATAGCAAACACTCTGTTCAAGTATCACCAGAGGAGGAAGTATACTTGGAAAAGGCCGGGTGATACGGGAGGATTTCAGTTAGATTACATCATGGTAAGGCGTACTCAGGAGCAGATATAGACTCAGATCACAATGTAGTAGCGATGAAGAGTAGGCTGAAGTTTAAGACATTAGTCAGGAAAAATCAACACGCAAAGAAGTGGAATACGGAAGTACTAAGGAATGGCGAGATACGCTTGAAGTTCCCTAAGGCTATTGATACAGCGATAAGGAATAGTTCAGTAAGCAGTGCAGTTGAAGAGGTATGGACATCTCTAACAAGGACCATCACAGAAGTTGGAAAGAAAACATAGGTACAAAGAAGGTAACTGCGAAGAAACCATGGGTAATGGAAGAAATACTTCAGCTGATCGATGAAAGGGTAAAGTACAAATATGTTCCGGGAATCTCAGGAAAACAGAAATAGAAGTCGCTGAGGAATGAAATAAATAGGAAATGCAGGGAAGATAATACGAAATGGCTGGAACAAAAGTATGAAGAAGTCGAAAACGAAATACCAGAAAGTCAAAATAACCTTCGATGACATTAAAAGCGAAGGTGGTAACATTAACAGTACAACCGGAATTCCACTCTTAATTGCAGAGGAGAGAGCAGATAGGTGGAAAGAATATATTGAAATCCCCTATGTGGGGGAGGATCTACCTGATGTGAGAGAAGCGGTTACAAGAGTCGATTTAGAAGAGATAAGGGATCAGTATTAGAATCAGAATTTAAAAGAGCTTTGGAGGAATTAAGATCAAATAAGGCAGAAGGTATAAATAACATTCCACCAGAATTTCTCAAATCATTGGGGGAAGTGGCAAGAAAACGAGTATTTGGGTTGGTGTGTAGAATGTATGAGTCTGGCGACATACCATCTCACTTTCGGGAAAATGTCATTTATACACTTCCGAAGAGTGCAAGAGCTGATAAGTGCGAGAATTATCGCACAGTCAGCTTAACCGCCCACGCATTCAAGTTGCTTACAAGAATAATATCCAGAAGAATGGAAAAGAAAATTGAGGAGGCGCTATATAACATTTGGCTTTAGAAAAGGTAAAGGCACGAGAGAGATAATTCTGACGTTGCGGTTGATAATGCAAGCACGACTAAAGAAAAATCAAGACACTTTCAGAGGATTTGTCGACCTGGAAAAATGTTCGACAATGTAAAATGGTGGAAGATCTTCGAAACTCGGAGGAAAATTTGGGTCAGCTATAGGGAGAGGACGTAATAATATACAAAATGTGCAAGAGCCAAGAGGGAATAAAAAGAGTGGACGACCAAGAACGAATTGCTCGAATTAAAAAGGGTGTAAGACAGGGATGCAGTCTCTGGCCTCTGCTCTTCAATCTGTACATCGAAGAAGCAATAATGGAAATAAAAGAAAGATTCAGGAGTGGAATTAAAATTCAAGGTGAAAGGATATCAGTGATACGATTCGCTGAATGAAAGTGAAGAAGAATTCCATGATGTGCTGAATTGAATGAACAATCTAATGAGTACAGAATATGGACCGAGAGCAAATCTAAGAAAGGCGAAAGTAATGAGAAGTAGCAGAAATGAGAACAGCGAGAAACTTAACATCAGGATTGATACTCACCTCACGAAGTAGGCGAAGTTAAGGAATTCTGCTACCTAGGCAGTAAAATAACCAATGACGGACGGAGCAAAGAGGACACCAAAAGCATACTAACACTGGAAAAAAGGTCATCCCTGGCCAAGAAAACTCCACTAGTATCAAATATAGGCCTTAATTTGAGGAAGAAATTTCTGAGAATATACGTCTGGAGTACAGCAGTGGAGGGTAGTGAAACCATGACTGTGGGAAATCGGGAACAGAAGAGAATCGAAGCATATGAGATGTGGTGCTAAAGACGAATGTTGAAAATTAGGTGGGCTGATCCAGTAAGGAATGAGAAGGTTCTGCGCAGAATTGGAGAGGCAAGGAATGTGTGTAAAACACTGATAAGGAGAAGGGACAGGATGATAGGACATTTGTTAACACATCAGGGAATGACTTCCGTGGTACTAGATGTAGAGGGCAAAATCGTAGACAGAGATTGGAATACATCCAGCAAATAATTGAGGACGTAGGCGGCAAGTGCTACTTTGACATGAAGAGTTTGGCACAGGAGAGTAATTCGTGGCGATTCGCATCAAACCAGTCAGAAGGCTGAAGATCCAAAAAAAAAAAAAAATATAGGGTGATATCAACAGCAGCATAAAATAGCATAACGGGACCAGGATTCATTATGAATAGGAAGCAAGGGTGGAAAGTGATAGAGTTGTTTTTATCAGAATCGACAGCAAACCAAAAACGACAGCTATAGTTCTGATATACATCCCGATGTCGCAAGCCGAAGATGAGGAGAGAGATAAAGTATATGAGGATATTGAAAGAGTAATTGAGTATCTAAAGGGAGATGAAAATCTAGCAGCGATGGAGGATTGGAATGCAGTTGCAGGGGAAGGAGTAGAAGAAAGAGCTAGGGAAGAATATGGGTTTGGTACTAGGAACGAGAGAGGAGGAAGACTTATTGAGTTCAGGAATAAATTTCAGATAGTAAAAGTGAATACTCTGCCCAAGAACCACAAGAGGAGGAGGTATACTCCGAAAAAGACGGGTGACACGAGAAGATAACACCCTGGTTACACTTACATTACATCATGGTCAGGCAGAGATTCCAAAATCTGATACTGGATTGTAACGCTTACGTAGGAGCAGATACGGACTCAGATCACAATTTGGTAATGATGAAGAGTAGGATGATGTTTAATAGACTAGTCGGGAAGAGTCAATGTGTGAATAAACGGAATATGAAAGTACTAAGGAATGAAGAGATACGCAAGTTCTCTGGGGCTATAGATACTGTGATAATGAATAGCTCAGTAGGCAGGTCAGTTGAAGAGGAATGGACATCTCTAAAAAGGGCAGTCACAGAAGTTGGAGAGAAAAACGTAGGTACAAAGAAGGTAACTACGTAGAAACCACGGGTAACAGAAAAATCACTTCAGTTGATCGATGAAAGAAGGAAGTACAAAATAATTCATAATACAGAAATGTAATAGGAAGTGCAGGGAAGCTAAGGCGAAATAGCTGTATGAAAAAGTCAAGAAATCGAAAAAGTAATGAATATAAGAGAGACTGTAGAAAGATCATGGCAACCTTCGGTGAAATTAAAATTAAGGGTTGTTGTTGTTGTGGTCTTCAGTCCAGAGACTGGTCTAATGCAGCTCTCCATGCTACTCTGTCCTGTGCAAGTTTCTTCACCTCCCAGTACCTACTGTCACCTAAATCCTTCTGAAACTGTTGAGTGTATTCATCTCTTGGTCTCCCTCTACGATTTTTACCCTCCACGCTGCCCTCCAATACTAAATTGGTGATCCCTTGATGCCTCAGAATATGTCCTACCAACCGATCCCTTCTTCTAGTCAAGTTGTGCTACAAATTTCTCTTCTCCCCAACTCTATTCAGTATCTCCTCATTAGTTATGTGATCTACCCAACTACAGCATTCTTCTGTAGCACCACATTTCGAAAGCTTCTATTCTCTTTTTGTCTAATCTATTTATCATCCACGTTTCACTTCCATACATGGCTACGCTCCATACAAATACTTTCAGAAACGACTTCCTGACACTTAAATCTATACTTCTCTTCTTCAGAAACGTTTTCTTTGCCATTGCCAGTCTACATTTTATATCCTCTCTACTCCCACCATCATCAGTTATTTTGCTCCCCAAATAGCAAAACTCATTTACTACTTTAAGCGTCTCATTTCCTAATCTAATTCCCTCAGCATCACCGGATTTAATTCGACTACATTCCATTATCCTCGTTTTGTTTTTGTTGATGTTCATCTTATATCTTCCTTTCAGCACACTGTCCATTCCGTTCAGCTGCTCTTCCAGGTCCCTTGATGTCTCTGACAGAATTACAATGTCATCGGCGAACCTCAATGTTTTTATTTCTTCTCCATGTATTTTAATTCCTACTCCGAACTTTGCTTTTGTTTCCTTTACTGCTTGTTCAGTGTACAGATTGAATAACATCGGGGATAGGGTACAACCCTGTCACACTCCCTTGCCAACCACTGCTTCCCTTTCATACCCCTCGACTCTTATAACTGCCATCCGGTTTCTGTACAAATTGTAAATAGCCTTTCGCTCCCTGTATTTTAACCATTCCATCTTCAGTACTTGAAAGAGAATAATGCATCAACAATGACAAAAGCTTTCTCTAAGTGTACAAATGATAGAAACGTAGGTTTGCCTTTCCTTAATCTATTTTCCAAGAGAAGTCGTAGGGTCAGTGTTGCCTCACGTGTTCCAACATTTCTGCGGAATCCAAACCGATCTTCCCCAATGTCGGCTTCTACCAGTTTTTCCATTCGTCTGTAAAGAATTAGTGTTAGTATTTGGCAGCCGTAGCTCATTAAACTGGCAGTTCGGTAATTTTCACATCTGTCAACACCTGCTTTCTTTGTGATTGGAATTATTATATTCTTCTTGATTTCAGAGGGTGTTTCGCTTGTCTCATACATCTTGCTCACTAGGTGGTAGAGTTTAGTCATGGCTGGCTCTCCCAAGGCTATCAGTAGGTATAATGGAAAATTAAGGGTGGTAACACTAATAGTGCAATGGGAATTCCACTGTTAAATGCAGAGGAGAGAGCGGATAGGCGGAAAGAATGCATTGGAGGCTTCTGTGAGAGGAACACTTGTCTGATGTGATAGAAGAAGAAACAGGAGTCCATACATAGGGAGGAGATAGGGAATCCAGTATAATAATCAGAATTTAAAAGAGGTTTGGAACACTTAAGATCGAATAAGGCGGAAGGCACAGTTAACATTCCATCGAAATTTCTATCATTGAGGGAAGTGGCAAAAAAAAAAACAAAAAAAAAACGACTGTTCACGTTGGCGTTTCAAAGGCACATCCGCGGGAAGAGCGTAATTTACATAAGAAATATTTGAGACGCAATAAAAAAAAATGGTTCAAATGGCTCTGAGCACTATCGGACTCAACTGCTGAGGTCATTAGTCCCCTAGAACTTAGAACTAGTTAAACCTAACTAACCTAAGGACATCACAAACATCCATGCCCGAGGCAGGATTCGAATCTGCGACCGTAGCGGTCCTGCGGTTCCAGACTGCAGCGCCTTTAATCGCACGGCCACTTCGGCCGGCCTGAGACGCAATAAATAAATAAATAAAGTAATAATTAAAAATTAACTACTCTAACGGTTGTATCGACTGTAGGATACAACCGCAAAACCGAATGTAGAACTGCGATAATCAGTTTTTTTATGGGGACGGCACCTTTTTGTTTTAGAAACCAGCCAACACGGACGCTTTTCTGTGAGAACGGCAGATTTATACAACACACCACCGTTATCATTTATATTTTGCTTAATTCTCATTGTCACCCGCGTCAGACAAGAGAAGTGAATTAACAAAAATTATTTATTTAAGAAATTAGTTAATTATTTTAATAAATGTGGCTACTCCCTAGCATTTATCAATGCACAATCTCGTCGGAATCAATAACGAAAGAAAATTTAAACCGGTTACCGTGACAGGACCAATTACTGTATGCACTATACTGTGTTTCTTTGTGCATGGACGATGCGAACATTCTGGAGGGGCCATTACCACTGAAAAAATGTAACAACCAAACTAGAGAGAAATTCAATGGAAATTATGATGAAATCTGGAACCTGCATTGAAAAATACGATCTAAGGTAAAATACCACATTTATACTTTAGAACACTAGTTCAAACGCTTTCCATAATAGTAGTTTGCTTTGTAGCTTCCCTAAAACATTGTCCGAAATCACTTTTGCTAAAATAGCGAGTTGCAGTGTACGCTGTCGAATAATCCACTACAGCAATAGACTTACACAATTTTGCAACATGGCCGAATTATGTCTCGTACAACCCAAAATGGAGAGCCGCTCTAACAGTTAAATATTTTCTGATCAACTGCCATTCTTGCTCAGTAAAACCGTCATTGTTGCTATACTGAATTTTACGAAATTAATTTTCGGGGGTATAATCTCTGGCGAATTCAAAAAATTTTTCGTTCCATAATACATTTCGTGACGGTAATTTTATTAACGTCCCGACCTCTAGTCAATTATTAAAAGCCAGCTCTGAACCAATTGTTGACCGTGACATCATGTCAAAAGGCGTGGCGGGGGCGGAACAGTTTCAATTGACAAATATTGCTCTTGTGCTTAATACTATAATCCAACAAATTACTGAAAATAGGAGAGACAGTGACACATGTATGACATCAATGCAAAATCATATGATCAATAATAAAAAAGACACTGACGCTCATATCGACGCTCTACGAGCATACATACAAAAAGATATGACAGTATTAAAAGACACTTTATGCGAAAGGACAAACGAAATAAACGCAAGACTGAGCATACAAGTGACATAACTCGATAACTTTTCCTAACTAAATTTACAACAGGAAAAAACCACCAATGACGTAATAAACATTCAGAGTGAAATCAAAGAGTTAAACTGTGGTGTCACCGCCAGACAGCACACTTGCTAGCTGGTAGCCTTTTTAAATCGGCCGCGGTCCGTTAGTATACGTCGGACCCGCGTGTCGCCACTATCAGTGATTGCAGACCGAGCGCCGCCACACGGCAGGTCTAGAGAGACTTCCTAGCACTCGCCCCAGTTGTACAACCGACGTTGCTAGCGATGGTTCACTGACAAAATACGCTCTCATTTGCCGAGACGATAGTTTAACATAGCCTTCAGCTATGTCTTGCTACGACCTAGCAAGGCGCCATATTCAGTTACCATTGATATTGTGAATCATGTACCGGCATTACCGACGTTCTTCATTAACGGATTAAAGTTAAGTATTCCACCAGCTACGTCCGTTTTTCTAAATTCTAATTTCCTTGTCCTGTTCCAGACCTCACGCCAGCCTGCGTGAGCTAAAACGCGTGCCTTTCGGCCTCCTTCTAGTAACACGGTGTTGGCTCTCCTGCCAACCAAAACATAAACGCCACCTGCGAAGCTGTTGCGAGTCAAGTGATGTCTTGCGCTGCAGTTCATGAATCAGTAACTACGCGGGTTTCACAAGTTGCGGACAAAGTGAACACGTTAACCAAACAATTCACACATAAGCGTCAGTTAGACACAGGCAGCCATTTCGCAAACATAAGCGAAGAATTTCACAATTGGATTGATGAGAAGAACACATATTTCGAGCAATGCATACATGAAAAATTAATGACAGTTGTGGTATGAATTACAAAAGGCCTTCAGTCACAATATTTCGTGTTTTATTCAGTACACGATTCATTTCGGACTGTGGGTCCATCTTCAGGTGTAATTCATCTTAATACATGATTTATTTGTTCTTCAGAAACACTTTCCTTGCCATTGCCAGTCTACATTTTATATCCTCTCTACTTCGACCATCATCAGTTATTTTGCTCCCCAAATAACAAAACTCCTTTACTACTTTAAGTGTCTCATTTCCTAATCTAATTCCCTCAGCATCACCCGAGTTAGTTCGACTACATTCCATTATCCTAGTTTTGCTATTGTTGATGTTCATCTTGTAGCCTCCTATCAAGACACTGTCCATTCCGTTCAACTGCTCTTCCAAGTCCTTTGCAGTCTCTGACAGAGTTATATTGTGCGTATGAGTATTGAACGACGACTCGTCGTACATAGACTGGAAATCTGCATCCAAAGGCATTCTAAAAGCAATAAACTTTGTCCAATGAGACAATCAACTAAGTCTAACTGTATTTGTGTAAATAGATGCAATACTTTTGAGATTGTTTTACCTGTTATAGATGTAATTGCATATTTTCTTCTGAAGACTTCATGTAGTGTTCTGTCACTGTGAGATTTCCGCACACGTGCATACGCAAGTGATAATAAACTGTGAGCAGTGTGTTGCGAGATGGACTGCGAAGTAACTGTATCTTAGCCGCAGGTGGAAATTCATGATTGAGCATGCGCGCGGCAGTCGCTACGACCATTGAAATGTACGTGGCGTACCTGCCGCATTCAAATTTGCGTACCTTCACTGTACGCGAACATTAGTTGTAAATATAGAATAAGATGTGCTTTAGCGTGAATTGTTCTCAGGCAGGTGCGTCCTTTCGCCTCGCAATTCAGGGGACAACTTAAACGCACGTCTGCGGGAAGAGCGTAATTTACATACGAAATATTTCCAACGTAGTAAATAACTACATAAAGTGTTAATTAAAAATTAAGTACTATGAACAGTTGTATCTATTGTAGGATACAACCGCAAAAAGAAATGTAGAATTACGTCCCTCAATTATTTTTGTGATGCGGACGGCACCTTCTTGTTTTAGAAGCGAGCCAACATGGATGCTTTTCTGTGATTACGGCAGATTTATACGGCACACCGCCATTATCATTTATAGTTTACCTAATGTGAGTCTCATTGTAAATTCATTGTTTATGTGTGATAATTGAATATAGTGATTGATATTGCTTAATATTTGTTTCATCTTATGTTAAAAGTCAACCTCAACCATACCGCGCCTTGACATGGGGAAACGCTACGGCTTCTTTAAATGCACATAAATAGCCCAGTACGACCCATTTTTTTGGTGAGTAAATGTGTTCGATGTTTTCATTTGAAGAAATATCCACTGTCGAGTAAAGGAATCAGAACGGAGCTTACGCACAAAACCATTGTCAAGCGAGCCAAATAAGAGAAAAGAATTAAAAACAATTATTTACTTAAGAAATTACAAGGTATACAATTTTGCTTCCGCCGTTTGGGGATAGGTGGCGACAACGGTAAGTAGCGGTCGAAAGAAACAGATCGCAGACGTCACGCAGTTAGCTTGGACCTCGGTCAACATAACCTCATTCAAACATTAGTCTATTTGTGTCTGCATCATATAGTTGTTCTTGACTGAAAATGTCAGTTTACGAGCCTAATTCTCGTCGTTTGCGGGATGTGTTACTGTTTTGTTTCAGTATGAAGAAAACAGCGGCTGAGTCTCATCGTATTCTATCAAGTACGTGTGGCAAGGGCGCTATTAGTGAAAGAACGAGTCGTGAGTGGTTTCAACGCTTCAAGAACGGCGATTTTTAGGTCGTAGACCGGCGTAGTGGTGGAAGAAGAATGTTTTCTAAGATGCAGAACTGGAGACAATGCTGAGTGAAGACTCACGTCAAACTCAAGAAGAATTGCCACGATTAGTGGGAGTGGCATAGCAAGTCATTTCAAAGCGTCTCAAGGCTACGGGCATGATTCAGAAAGAAGGAACTTGGATCCCGTGTGAGCTGAAACCAACAGACGTTGAACGGCGTTTGTGAGTTTGTGAACAGCTGCTTCAGAGGCAAAAATGGATTTCTGCATCGCATTGTGACCGGGGACGAAAAATGGGTTCGTTATGATAAACCTAAACGCAAAAAGTCATGGGGATATCCCGGCCATGCTTCCACGTCGAGGGCCAAACCGAATATTCGCGGCTCCAAGATCACGATCTGCATTTGGTGGGACAAGCTCTGTGTCGTGTACTATGAGGTGTTAAAACCAAGTGAAACAATCACAGCTGCTCGTTATCGAATGCAATTAATGCGTTTGAGCAGAGCATTAAAAGACAAACGGCCGCAATACAGTGAGAGGCACGATAAAGTGATTTTGCAGCACGACAACGCTCGAACCCACGCTGCAAAAGAGGTCAAAACGCACTTGGAACCTTAAAATAAGAAGTCCTATCCCACCCGCTGTATTCTCCAGACATTTTTCCCTTTGACTATCACCTGTTTAGATCAATGGCACATGGCCTGTCTGACCAATACTTCCGATCTCATGAAGAAGTCATAAATTGGATCGATTCGTGGAGCGCTTCAAAAGATGAACTATTTTTTCGACGCGGTATTCGTACGCTGCCCGAAAGATGGGAAAAAGTAGTGGCCAGCGTGGAAAATACTTTGAACGATACATTTGTAACCAGTTTGTCTCATTAAAGCCTCAAATGTTGCGGAAAAAACGGCGGAAGTGAAGTTGTACACCTTCTACTTAATTACTTTAATAACTGTGGCGCACTCCCTAGCATTGATCCACACGCAATTTCATCAGAATTAATAACGAAAGAAAATTTGAAGCAGAATGTGTGAGTGTGGCGATATAACATATGACATTTGCGAAAACATCATCCACACAATTGTAAAGATTGCAAGAGGCGGCAAGTAGAAAAATTTAACAGTTCATGCCTCAAAGTTCATGGCAAGACTAATATAAAGGGACACTGGAAAAGAAGACTGAGTAAGTGCTAGATGACGATCAGTTTGGCTGTAGTAAAAGTAAAGGCACCAGAGAGGCAATTCTGACGTTGCCGTTGATAATGGAAGCAAGACTAAAGAAAAATCAAGACAGGTTCATAGGATTTATAAATCTGGAAAAAGCGTTCGACAACGTAAAATGGTGTAAGACGATCGAAATTCTGAGAAAAATAGGGATAATCTCTAGGGAAAAACGGGTGCTATATAGCATGTACAACAACCAAGACGGAACAATAAGAGTAGAAGGGCAAGAACGAAGTTGTTGTTGTTGTGGTCTTCAGTCCTGAGACTGGTTTGATGTAGCTCTCCATGCTACTCTATCCTGTGCAAGCTTCTTCATCACCCACTACCTACTGCAGCCTACATCCTCCTGAATCTGCTTAGTGTATTCATATCTTGGTGTCCCTCTACGATTTTTACCCTCCACGCTGCCCTCCAATGCTAAATTGGTGATCCCTTGATGCCTCAGAACATGTCCTACCAACCGATCCCTTCTTCTAGTCAAGTTGTGCCACAAGCTCCTCCCCAATTCTATTCAATACCTCCTCATTAGCTATGTGATCTATGCATCAAATCTTCAGCATTCTTCTGTAGCACCACATTTCGAAAGCTTCTATTCTCTTCTTGTCTAAGACATTTATCGTCCACGTTTCACTTCCATACATGGCTACACTCCATACAGATACTTTCAGAAACGACTTCCTGACATTTAAATCTATACTCGATGTTAACAAATTTTTCTTCTTCAGAAACGCTTTCCTTGCCATTGCCAGTCTACATTTTATATCCTCTCTACTTCCACCATCATCAGTTATTTTCCTCCCCAAATAGCAAAACTCCTTTACTACTTTAAGTGTCTCATTTCCTAATTTAATTCCCTCAGCATCACCCGACTTAATTCGACTACATTCCATTTTCCTCGTTTTGCTTTTGTTGATGTTCATCTTATACCCTCCTTTCAAGACACTGTTCATTCCGTTCAATTGCTCTTCCAAGTCCCTTGCTGTCTCTGACAGAATTACAATGTCATCAGCGAACCTCAATGTTTTTATTTCTTCTCCATGGATTTTAATACTTACTCCGAAATTTTCTTTTGTCCCCTTTATTGCTTGCTCAACATACAGATTGAATAACATCGGGGATAGGCTACAACCCTGTCTCACTCCCTTCCCAACCACTGCTTCCCTTTCATACCCCTCGACCCTTATAACTGCCATCTGCTTTCTGTACAAATTGTAAATAGCCTTCCGCTCCCTGTATTTTACACCTGTCACCTTCAGAATCTGAAAGAGAGTATTCCAATCAGCATTTTGAAAAGCTTTCTCTAGATGCTAGAAACGTAGGTTTGCCTTTCCTTACTCTTTCTTCTAAGATAAGTCGTAACGTCAGTATTGCCTCACGTGTTCCAACATCTCTACGGAATCCAAACTGATCTTCCCCAAGGCCGGCTTCTACTAGTTTTTCCATTCGTCTGTAAAGAATTCGCGTTAGTATTTTGCAGCTGTGACTTATTAAACTGATAGTTCGGTAATTTTCACATCTGTCAACACCTGCTTTCTTTGGGATTGGGATTATTATAGTCTTCTTGCTCACCAGACGGTAGAGTTTTGTCATGGCTGGCTCTCCCAAGGCTGTCAG
Source organism: Schistocerca piceifrons (assembly GCF_021461385.2). Classification (NCBI taxonomy): domain Eukaryota; kingdom Metazoa; phylum Arthropoda; class Insecta; order Orthoptera; family Acrididae; genus Schistocerca; species Schistocerca piceifrons. Next base: position 74,502,518 of record NC_060146.1, read on the forward strand.
TAGTTCTAATGGAATGTTGTCTACTCCGGAGGCCTTGTTTCGACTCAGGTCTTTCAGTGCTCTGTCAAATTCTTCACGCAGTATCATATCTCAGTGCTCAGATTAAAAAGGGTGTAAGACAGGGATGTAATCTGTCACCCCTACTGTTCAACCTGTACAGGGTGTCCCGTAAGAGGAGCAAAAATTTAACCGGACTTGCAGGATGTTCCACTGAACATTTTGAGTAGGGAACTTGGGGTGGCAGAAATCAGTTTAAAGAGAAAATAGGAATAAAATCACATTACTGTGTACTTTTTTATTTACGTTAGTTGCAGTTAAATGCAAATATCACCATTGATATAATGGACGTACTATTTGTACTGTATCTTACAAAATGCGCTGAAACTGACGACCATCAACCTCAATGTAAGCATGACGTCAGCTAAAAAACTTCTGACGCACCCTGACAAATATCCCTGGTGTGTTTCGAATTACAGCACAGGCAGCTACAATTCTGGCAACTAATTTCATATCCGTCTCCACCGAGGTCTCATACACGAGTGGCTTTAGACATCCCCACACAAAATAATCAAGGGGATTCAGGTGAGACGACCTCGTAGACCGTGGAGTTGGACGCTCCCTCCAATCCGTGACCAGGAAAGACAGCATTGAGATGGCTGAAGTGAGGCCGTACACCACATCCTCTCACTAGCAGCCAAGGGTACGTTCTCCAACAACCCAGGTAGTAGGAACCTCAAGTACATGTGGCTATTCAGACGGCCAGGTAGAAGATATGACACAATGAGACTGTCGCCCAGATACGCACAGCAAAACACACTCGATGGTGTGACTGTACCACAGCGTGAGGGCTTTCCTCGGCCCACTCGCGGCTATTCCTGCTGTCCGAAATACCATCGCGACCAAATGAGGTCTCGTCAGTAGACAGCGCGATTTGGAGTAAAACTGGTAGATCAGTCCATTGCTAGAGCAACCACAGACATAATGTGACCTTTGGTGCAAAGTCAGTCACAAGCATTGTACGGACTCGTTGGCGATGATATGGGTGTAACTGTTGTTCGTAAAGTACTCGCCGCACGCTAGTGTGTGCAGCGTCCATTTCACGTGCAAGACGACAGGTAGTTGTCGTGAGATCCGCTGCAGCAGGTTCCGGCAGATCTTCTTCAAAATAGGGCGTGCGAGTCGTCCTCATGTTGCCAGGTCCCTCGTTTCTTCCTTCCACTGAACCAGTCTCTCGTAAATAAACACTCTTAATGGGTGTTTGCTATCTTTGGCCCGAAAAAAGCGTTTCCTTTGAGATTTTTTTCTCGGGATGTATTATAGATATCAATGTCAAATTTGGTCAAAATGTTTATTGATATTTCCTCTACAAACTGGAATTTTGTCGACCGGAAATGACGAAGAGCAAAGGCGGAAGTGCCGTCGGAACGAAACAAAATTTCGATGTAGACCTTCACGCGCGGTATATCACAGGTGAGCCGGCTCGTCTGAAATCAAAATTGAGTTGACGTTAGCGAAGTATATAAGATTCTTTAGGAGTTGTACCTCGCTTACGTTATTTGGACCATAGGAAACAAAATGGCGGCCATTTAAAAAAATAGGGTTTTTTCATCGATTTTTCGACTTCGTCAGCCAAGTAGAAATATTTATAGTTGATGGATAGGAATAAAAGCGGTACAATTCCTAGACAATTTGGTTAGCTTCGTCGGAAACAAAGAATCATGCCAATCGGTTCAGTAGATTTGAAGTTACCATACCGTGCGATAAAAGAAACGTCATTTCGAGAAAAACGCGTTTGAAGTTTTGACTATGTATAAATGCAATATTGTGCAACGTACGTTCAATCTGCTATTCCGGGTCGATAAACAAGTCCTTCCTCTTCCTCATAGAGGGCGTTCTGCTCGATCTGGGCCATCCTGCGCTGCTCCAGAGCCGCTCGTGCGGCCGGTGACAAGCGGTTTTCTGCCGCTTGAATCCGGTGGTCGTCCGAATGCTTGGCGAACTGCGTCGAATAGAGTCCCATCATTGTTGAATACCACTCGTTGAAGCTTTTCACTGCCAGGAAAGTCGCAATCTCCACCAGAATGCAAATGCTTGGGAGCTAACTTCCAAACACACGCGTTCAGACTTTCATTTGAATTTTGTGTTTCCTCCCAAGCACCGGTACAATAACTCATCCTCCGAAAGAAAAAAACTGGTGCGTGCAAAAGGCCGATTTCAGGCAGGTGCATTTTTTTGTTCAACCGCGAATAACAAACATTTCCGTTCCGTTTCAGTGGTGGATTCGAAACACTTTTATGAATCCAAAAATGTAATTAAAAAAATAGATCTTTTGAACCAAAAGATAGTAAACCTCCACTTAATGACAGATGATGACTGTTAGAGAATCATTCCCTGTACAGCCTTCAAGCGGCTAGAGCGTTGCAGCGTAGTTACCTATACATAAGGCGCATGTCAGCAAGTTCTGCGAAACTCTGCGGGTACTGCTCCATTGTATTAACTGTATGTCTCTGAACAGCACTGAGTAATAAATATCGCTTGATTGATGTCACGTTTTGTCGTGGAACGATGTACATACGATACAACAGAGCCTCCTAACGGACAAGTAAAGTCAACAAAACCTGCATCATGACTTCCTAGTAATCAGGCTTGTCCTCCTTGTTTTCTTGCAGGAAATAAAAAATGTACATGTAAATAAACAGCACAGCACGGGTAAACTTGTACGCATAAATAAGCTGGAAAACAGTAGTGTTAGAATAGACAAGTTTACTTCCATATCTCCTTAAGCTGGCTTCTCCGACCCCAGGTACCCTGCCTAAAATTGTTCAGTGGAGCATTCTCTATGTCCTGTTACATTTTTGCACGCTCTTACGGAAACACGCTGTATATCGAAGATGCTGTGATGGAAATAAAAGTTCAAGAGTGGAATTTAAATTCAAAGTGAAATGATAATATTTGCTGATGACAATGCTGTCCTCAGTAACAGTGAAGAGGAGTTACAGGATTTGCTGAATAGAATATCAGAATTGGTTAACACGAAGAAGATGAAATTAAGGAATTCTGCTACCTAGGCAGCAAAAAATCCATGATGGTTGGAGCAAGGTCGTGAACAGCAGACTAGCGCTGGTAAAAGGGGCATTCCTGGCCAAGAAAAGTTTACTAATATCGAACACAGATAGCGCGGGGTAGCCGTGCGGTCGTAGGCGTCTTGTCACGGTTCCCGCTGCTCCCCCCCCCCCGTCGGAGGTTCGAGTCCTCCCTCGGGCATGGGTACGTATGCCGTCCTTAGCGTAAGTTAGTTTAAGTTAGATTAAGTAGTGCGTTAGGCCAGGAACCGATGACCTGAGCAGTTTGGTCCCATAGTCCTTACCATAAATTTCCAATTTTCGTAATTTGACGATGAAATTTCTGAGAATGTATACTTCGATTGTGGGAAAACTGGAAGAGAAGAGAATCGTAGCATTTGAGATGTGGTGCTACAAAGAATGTTAAAAATTAAATGGACTGAAAAGGTAAGGAATGAAGAGGTTCTCTGTAGAAATGAGAAGGTTTTCTACATCTACATTTATACTCCGCAAGCCACCCAACGGTGTGCGGCGGAGGGTGTGGTGCCACCGCCAGGCGCCACACTTGCTAGGTGGTAGCCTTTAAATCGGCCGCGGTCCGTTAGTATACGTCGGACCCCCGTGTCGCCACTGTCAGTGATTGAAGACCGAGCGCCGCCACACGGCAGGTCTAGAGAGACTTCCTAGCACTCGCCCCAGTTGTACAGCCGACTTTGCTAGCGATGCTACACTGACAAATACGCTCTCATTTGCCAAGACGATAGTTAGCATAGCCTTCAGCTACGTCATTTGCTACGACCTAGCAAGGCGCCATTACCAGTTAATATTGAGATTGTAAAACATGTACCGTCAAGAGCGATGTACACCAACTATGGACTAAAGTTAAGTATTCCAGCAGCAACGTACCTTATTGGCTATATTAATTACATTTCCCTGTTCCAGACCTCACGCCAGTTTGCGTGAGCTTAAACGCGTGCATTTCGGCCTCCTCTAGCAACACGGTGTTGGCTCTTCTGCCAACACATCAGAGCGCACTTTACGTGCCACTGTCATTACCTCCCTTTCCTGTTCCACTGGCGTATGGTTCGCGGGAAGAACGACTGCCGGAAAGCCTCCGTGCGCTCTCGAATCTCTCTAATTTTGCATTCGTGATCTCCTCGGGAGGTATAAGTAGGGGGGAAGCAATATATTCGATATCTCATCCATAAACGCACCCTCTCGAAACCTGAACAGCAAGTTACACCGCGATGCACAGCGCCTCTCTTGCAGAATCTGCCACTTGAGTTCGCTAAACATCTCCGTAACGCTATCACGCTTACAAAATAACCCTGTGACGAAACGCTCCGCTCTTCTTTGGATCTTCTCTACCTGCTCCGTCAACCCGATCTGGTACGGATGCCACACTGATGAGAAATACTCAAGTATAGGTCGAACGAGTGTTTTGTAAACCACTTCCTTTGTTGAGGTACCCGCCTTACCAACAATTAATTTTATATGATCATTCCACTTCAAATCGTTCCGCACGCATACTCCCAGATATTTTACAGAAGTAACTGCTAACAGTGTTTGTTCCGCTATCATATAATCATACAATAAAGGATCCTTCTTTCTACGTATTCGCAATACATTACATTTGTCTATGTTAAGGGCCAGTTGCCACTCCGTGCACCAAGTGCCTATGCGCTGCAGATGTTCCTGCATTTCGCTACAATTTTCTAATGCTGCAACTTCTCTATATACTACAGCATCATCCGCGAAAAGTCGCAGAATAGGAGAGGAATGTATGGGAAACACTGACAGGGAGAAGGGACGGGATGGTAGGACATCTGTTAACACATAGCGGAATAACTTCCATGGTACTAGAGAGAGCTGTAGAGAGTAAAAACTGTAGAGGAAGACAGAGAGTGGAATACATCCAGAAAATAATTGAAAAATTGTGGTCGTACGTTTCAAGTGCTACCATGAGTTAGAAGAGTTGGCACAGGAGACGAACTGGTAGTGGATAGCATCAGACAAGTCACTATACTGATGACTCAAAAAAAAAAAAGAAAAAGAAGGAGGGCGTCACGATCAGCGGACACAGCCGGCACACATTCGCCAGGCGACCTTTATAGGACGGCCGCCTGCAGTTCTCTAGCAGTCTCACGCCGAGCCCGATTCAAATGGCTCTGAGCACTATGGGACTTAACATCTGAGGTCATCAGTCCCCTAGAACTTAGAACTACTTAAACCTAACTAACCTAAGGACATCACACACGTCCATGCCCGAGGCAGGTTTCGAACCTACGACCGTAGCAGTCGCGCGGTTCCGGACTGAAGCGCCTAGAGCTGCTCGACCACAGCGGCCGGCTGGGAAATGCAAAGGCTCAATCTAGATGTAATAGGGGTCGGTGAAGTGAAATGGAAAGAAGAGGATTTATGGTCAGATGAGTATAGGGTAATATCAGCAGCAGCAGAAAATGGTGTAACAGGTGTAGGATTCTTTATAAATAGGAAGGTAGGGCAATGTGTTACTAAGAACATTTCAGTGATAGGGTTGTTCTTATCAGAATCGACAGCTAGCCAACACCGACAACGATGGTTCAGGTATACATGCCGACGTCACAATCAGAAGATGAAGAGGCAGAGAAAGTATATGAGACTATTGTAAGGGCAATACAGTGCGTAAAGGGAGATGAAATTCTAATAGTCTTGGGGCACTGGAATTCTACATCTACATTTATACTCCGCAAGCCACCCAACGGTGTAGTTGTAGAAGAAGGAGTAGAAGAAAAGGTTGCAGGAGAATATGGGCTTGGGACAAGGAATGAGAGAAGAGAAAGGCTAGTTCAGTTCTGTAATTAATTTAGCTAGTAATAGCGAATACTCTGTTCAAGAATCACAAGAGGAGGAGGTGTCCTTGGGAAAGACCGAATGATGCGGGAAGATTTCAGTTGTTTACATCATGGTCGGACAGAGATTCCGAAATCAGATAGTGTATTGTAAGGCCTACCCAGGAGTCGATACACAGTGTAGTAGTGATTAAATGGAGGCTGAAGTTTAGGAGATTACTTAGGAAGAACCAATATCCAAAGAAGTTGGATATGGATGTATTGAGGAATGACGAGATACACTTGAAGTTCTTTAAGGCTATAGATATAGCAATAAGGAATAGATCAGTAGGCAGTAAAGTGAAGAAAAATGGACATCTCTACAAAAGGGCAATCACAGAAGTTGGAAATCAAACCGTCAGTACAAGGAAGGTAACTGTGAAAAATTCTATAAGTAACAGAAGAAATACTTCAGTTGATCGATGAAAGGAGTAAGTACAAATATGTTCCGGGAAACTCAGGAATACAGAAGTAGAAGAAGCTGAGGAATGAAATAAATAAGAAATGCAGGGAAGCTAATACGAAATGGATGCATCAAAAGGGTGAAGAAGCCGAAAACGAAATACCGCTCGTCCACAGCTGCCGGACCGATTCCGAGTAAGCGACGCGTTTACAGTGCAGCGCTACAGGGTCCAGACAACGCCAGCGCACCACCGATTACGACCGCGACCAGTTACCACCCTGAGGAGTAACCTATGGCGACAGACGGTGAGCTTTCTCGCACGCTTTCGCAGAAATGCTTTCAATGAGTGACATTCTTATTAGATCAGGACGATCTGTCGTGTTTTTTCATCGGGAACCAGTATTCTTTTGGTCATGCTTTCTGGTGATTTCTTATACATTGAAGCGCCAAAGAAACTGGTACAGGCATGCGTATTCAAATACAGAGACATGTAAAGCTGCAGAATGCTGCCTGGCGATCGGCAACGCCTATACAGGGTGAAAAGTATTTAAACCGACAAACTCTGGGAGGTTGTAGGGGACATCAAAACAAATATTTTTCCCTCAGGAATACAGAAGTACAAGTCGCTGAGGATTATTTAAACCGGTGGAGGCTGTATTACGGTCTTCAGTTGTTAGAGTCCGTATTACGATTTTCAGTTGTTAGAGGGCGTATTACGCTCTTTAGTTGTAGGCAACTGCCGTCTACCAGTATACTAGTGCATTGTCTCTGTTTACTAATGGAGCAATACACCTGGAGTGAGTACACTGATATGGCTGGTCCGTACTACGCAGCGCACCACAACGGACGAGCTGCACAGCGGATTTGTCAACAACAATATCCTAATCGCCGTATCCCGCATCATACGACCTTTGCTGCTGTGTACCAACGTCTGCGTGAGACCGGGTCATTTAGCAGATTACCTGGACAGGGACGCCGTCGCACGGTAAGAACGCTGCAATTTGAGGAAGCTGTCTTGCAGCATGTGGTGCGGGGTCCTTCAATCAGCACTCGCTCACAGTTTTCGCAGTGGTACCTGGAATAATGTGAAATGCATCCTACATTTCCATCCTCTGTGTTGCTTACCAATGAAGCAACGTTCGCGCGTGATGGAGTCTTCAGCATACACAATTCGCAAGTTCGGAGTGAGGTTTACGCACATGCCACAGTTACTAGGGCTCATCAAGTGCGATTCTTCGTTAATGTGTGGGTCGGTGTTGTTGGGGACTGTTTAATTGGGCCGCATCTCCTACTTAGGCCATTAAATGGCTGACACTATTACAATTTTCTCGCCAGAGCATCGCCAGAATTGCTCGAAGACATCCGGCTCCCTACAAGACAACGCATGTGGTTCCAACATGACGGGGCGCCGGCACATTTCAGTCGTCGTGTGCGTCGATTTCTGGACCGACGGTTCCCAGAAACGTGGATTGGTAGAGGTGGTCCTGTGCCATGGCCTGCTCGATCCCCAGATATGTCCCCTCTGGACTTTTACGTGTGGATAGAGATGCGCAACATTGTTAACGCAACTCCTGTTGCATCAGAAGAGGATCTGGTTGCCCGAAGAGTAGCAGCAGCAGGAACAATTCAGGATACTCCTGGGGTTTTTGCCCGTGTCAGACAGAACATGACCCGGCGGTGTAACCTTTGTTTACGTGTCAATGGAGGCATTTTTGAAAATCTACTGTAATTGAAATTGGGTTGTGTTAATGTGTTGTCTGTTGGTCATAAAAATGGAAAAGTGTTGGTTTAATTAATTTGCCGCCAGAGAAATCTTCCTCTACCGCTTTAAATACTCCCTAATGACATTAGGGAAAAATATTTGTTTTGATGTCCCCTGCAACCTCCCAGAGTTTGTCGGTTTAAATGCTTTTCGCCCTGTATAAGACAAAAAATGCCGTGTTGTGGCTCGCGTTGGTGCCGTTGGTAGATTGGCATCATGTAATAAGTATAGTGGCGTCTCGTTGCCTTCTTGTGTTTACTGGCGCCACTACATTTGCTAGAGTTGTCTGTCTGCAAGTGGCAGCAGCAGTGGTTATCGATATGTAGTAGGGTGGTTCTACCTTTGGAGGGCCGTCAAGTGTTTTCCGGGTGGGAGTGTGTCAGCGGGTTCATTTGGGAAGGAGCAGCAATGAGGTACGGCAGCTCGTGGACATATCGGGACCACTGGCGGCAAGCAGGCACTGCCGGATCGAGGGGCTGTAATTGCGAGGGCCACAACCTCGTTGTCCACCGGGCCCAGGACGTCTGAGTTGAGTGAACATTAACTCAGTAGTGAAACCTCCACAAGTTTGAAATCACGCCGTTTGCTCAAGCGTTGCTACTCGGAGGCTCACTGAGATGAAGAGCAACGAGTGGAGTGTTTGGAGTTGGCGAAATAAATTAACCGCCCTCCACTTCTTATTATTAATCATTGAATTCCTTGTGTTATTATTGGTGTGGTTCAACGAGAAGTATTTTTCTGCCTTGTGGCCACTAACCCCCAGTTATCTGCCCTGGAGGTTAGCGTATTTTCGCGGCAGTTTACCTTTCCTCACCTTGCCGCTGCTGGCGTGTAGTTCGACAGCCTCCTTGATTGTGGTTCGGATATTTGATTTCTTTTGGACTACTTTGGCTGTAGTGGTTCCTTCTGCTTCTGTATGTTCTAAACACCGGATTCTGAAGACGCAGTGCTGTCCTCCGGTTCCGCCTTGCCTGGGTTATTCCGTCCTTGTATTTGTTATCAGACGTTAGGTAGATTTGGCAAGAGTGTTGGTCTGCTTTTATACTGTTTGAGTTGCCATCCAGTTAAGTGAATACAAGTCTTGGCTGCCCGTCTCATCGTTTACGAAGGTGAGCAACTTTCCCAGGTCGATCCTTGGAGCACTGTCTGAGGCCCACTTCTGTCTTCACTTGGTCAGGTTGTGATAATTGTTTGTTTTTTTAATATTTTAATTTTGATTATTACTGATTGGGCCTTCATCTGACAAAGAGTTTGAATTTATTGTTAATAAGACCTTCAGCCGTGAGTTTAACTTGTCTTAAGAGATTTTAATTAGACAAAATATCTTAACACTGAAATGTTGATGATTGTTCTTTAAATATCTCTCGAAGAAGTTTAATTGCTCCTCAAAAATTTGCTATCCAGGCCTTCAGCCGTCAAATTGTTTTTTGAGTTATTACTATTGGGGCCTTCAATTGACAAATAATTTGAATTTGTCGTCAATAAGGCCTTCAGCCGCGGGTGGAAGTTGATTAAGAATTTTTTTACTTAGACATTGTGTCTTAACAGTCAAATCTGATAATTTTTCCTTATTGTCAACTTTATTTGCGGTTGTTTCCAAAGAAAGTATATGTGATTTTTTTAAAAAAACTGAGCAACCGACGGTAAGTGATTACGGCCCCGTGCACACAGAATCCTGCTGTCCCTAAGTACCAGGTTCCAGCTTCTCTAACATGAAGAGACTAACGCCAAAAGTACAAATGATTGAATTATCGCATGGGACAGAATCTGAAACCAACATTAGGTTTCGGCCCAGTTTCTGTTCATGTTGACTTCTGCTTTAGAGTTATAACGAAATTCATCATTCACAGCTAAACAGAATGTGAAAAAAATCCCTCTAACAGAATCAGTAATTTGGATGGCACTTTACTAAAATCTTCGGTGATAAACTGTACTGTGCGTCGAAATGACTTTATGTGAGGTCGGCCCTGTATTTTACAACCTGACAGTAATTCTCGCGTATGCCGAATAACGTGACTATATTACTCAAATGAAGGTCCGCGCAGCGAGTTATTGCTGTAGCGCTCCTGTGTATTCACTACAAAATTACCTGGATCACAGGTTGTGAAGGTGCTCCACGAAAATCTGTATTTCTTTACTAACACTTACGTTCCTGGTCTCGTAGTATCAGCCATTCCCCGTAGAGTGGCTAAAATACATTATTTTTAAAAGTTGTAATTCGTGTGTACAAATAGGTTTTAGGAGTTTCTAGACATTTTCAGGTTCATTAGACTTTATACTTTAAATACACATATTTGGTTTTGCTAGTAGTAAATCCCGAATACGTAGATGAAACCTCGATTCAACAGTAATAATTACATGGAAAAAATTGAAAATGAATTCTAGTATTGAAATATGTAATCAAACAGCCGGTAATTCTGTTGATATTGATTTCGTAAAAAGTAAACTTTTACAACCGGAAATGTCACAATTAAGAAAATGTTCCCAGTAATTAAACTCTGGTTCGCCACTGAATAGCGGACATTCAAAGACGCTAGAATCCCCCTTGAAAATGTCACCCGCAGATGGCGACGAAACGTTGGGCTTTAATGTGAAATACGTACGACAACGACATAATTGTCCAGAACATTTTATTAATTGTATGTTCCTTTTACAGCCAATTTACTTCTAAATAAACACTCTAAACACAAGACTAAAGCTAAATTTTGCATTCATAGTGGACTACAGCGTGATCTACTAGATCCACAGTCAGCAAGCAAGAACGATTCTCATGACGTAAAGAAACAAAGTTTATTTCGTACCATTAAACACAAATCTCCTTTTACAACAATAACAAATAATTTCTGTCTAAATTCCCGGCCAGCAAAAGAACACTTGACAGAAGGCCAGTTCTAATAGAACAACGGTTAACATTCCACTAACTAGCCTGCCGGAAGACCGGTATTGAAAAGTACTTATGCCAGCTTGAATTAGGCTGTCAACGTCATACAGAAGATAAACAGGTATGTCAATTATATTTCCTCGAGTTAGTCATCAATCACTGATAGCCAACGTCCACGACCGGTGAGAGGCCTTACAACCGAAGTCACCAACCACCATAATTTACAAATCCAGTCTGTTGACAACGTGTCGTAGGCCACACGTCGACCAGTACCAGTCCGGAGCGTATTGGTGGTTCCGGGAGGAGGAGTCGGCAGCGTAGCGGAGGTGGACTGCGACGCACCGAAGTAACGTCCTGATTGGTGAAGAGCGGCTGCTCTCGACACCTGGCACAGTGGCTTGCTCAGCGGAGACAGCCTTCTGCGGTCTGTACGTGGCTTTAGGTGACCCACCCGAGGCAAAATACTCTGCACATCATTTCCGTTTCCGTGCCTGTGCGCAATAAATTAGTCCGTGCACGTCGCGAACCCTAGTGCCGTGTCCAGCGCCCCGTGGCGGCTGCCGGTATGACCTGCACTCTGCTTGACGGGTGACAGGCTTGCCCCTGCTGGGTATGGGACCCGCCTCACACATGTGATATGAAGGTAGCCCGCACCAATTAGGCACATGGCCAAAACACACTGAACAGAAGAAGGTTTGCCTCACTTTGGATCCCAAAATTCTGGAACCTGTACAGAAAATTGTAATAGAGATCCTTTTTATTGTTCATAAAAACTGCAAGTAGCATGTTGTATCACAATACAGCGAGACCTTCAGAGGTTGTGGTCGAGGCTGCTGTACACACTGGTACCTCTAACACCCAGTAGCACGGCCTCCTGCATTGATGCATGAATGTGTTCGTCGTGGCATACTATCCCCAAGTTCATCAACGCACTGTTTGTCCAGATTGTCCCACTCCTCGACAGCGATTCGGCATAGATCACTCAGAGTGGCTGGTGGGTCAGGTCTTCCATAAAGAGCCATTTTCAATCTATCAGAGACGTGTTCGATAGGGTTCATGTCTCGAGAACATGTTGCCCACTCTGGTCGAGAGATATCGTTAACTGAAGAAAGTCATTCACAAAATGTGCACGATATGGGCGCGAATTGTCGTCCATGAAGACGAATGCCTCGCCAATATGCTGCCGACATGGTTGCAATATCAGTCGGAGAATGGCATTCACGTATCGTACAGCCATTATGGCGCGTCGGCCCCACATAATGCCACCCCAAAACATGAGGAAATTTCCATCTTGCTGCACTCGCTGGACAGTGTATCTAACGCGATCAGCTTGACCTGGTTGCCTTCAAACACTTCTCCGACGATTGTCTGGTTGAAGACATATGCAACACACACCAGTGAAGAGAACGTGATTCCATCCTGAGCAGTCTAGTCGGCATCTTGTTGGGCCTATCTCTACCGCGCTACATGATTTCGTGGTTGCAAATAAAAGTTTTGCATCAACCCATTTCCCAGAACGCAAGACAGACGTCGATTGTGGACATTGTATCACAGACTCAGCCCTTTGACTATTCAGAGATGTCATTAAACCCGCCCAAAGGTGTAAACAACCACGCATGAGCAGCGACTATTAGACGGAGGGTGTCAGAAAGCCGATCAGCTCCAGTCATTTCACCAGTAAGGAACTACACGGTTCGTGTTGTCTGTAGTTCATCCATGCTTGTACTGTCAATACCGTGGTTCGATTGCGTCCTGACTGTGCCAGGGAAGGCTCTCAACAAGGGAAGTGTCCAGACGACTCGGAGTGAAGCAAAGCGATGTTGTTCGGACATGGGGGAGATACAAAGAGACAGGAATTGTCGATGACATGCCTCGCTCTGGCTGCCCAATGGCTACTACTGCAGTGGATGACCGCTACCTACGGATTATGACTCCGAGGAACCCTGACAGCAACGTTACCATGTTGAGTCATGCCTTTTGTGCAACCAGAGACGTCGTGTTATGTGTCCAGACGACTCGGAGTGAAGCAAAGCGATGTTGTTCGGACATGGGGGAGATACAAAGAGACAGGAATTGTCGATGACATGCCTCGCTCTGGCTGCCCAATGGCTACTACTGCAGTGGATGACCGCTACCTACGGATTATGACTCCGAGGAACCCTGACAGCAACGTTACCATGTTGAGTCATGCCTTTTGTGCAACCAGAGACGTCGTGTTATGACTCAAACTGTGCGGAATAGGCTGCACGATGCGCAGCTTCACTCCCAACGTCCATGGCGAGGTCCACCTCTGCAACCACGACACCGCCCGCATCTCGTGGTCGTGCGGTAGCGTTATTGCTTCCCACGCCCGGTTTCCCGGGTTCGATTCCCGGCGAGGTCAGGGATTTTCTCTGCCTCGTGATGGCTGGGTGTTGTGTGATGTCCTTAGGTTAGTTAGGTTTAAGTACTTCTTAGGGGACTGATGACCATAGATGTTAAGTCCCATAGTGCTCAGAGCCATTTGAACCATTTGAACCACGACACCATGCAGCGCGGTACAGATTGGCCCAACAACATGCCAACTAGACTGCTCAGAATGGCGTCACGTTCTCTTCACCGGTGAGTGTCGCATATGTCTTCAACCATACAATCGTCGGAGAAGTGTTTGGAGGCAACCCGGTCAGGCGGAACGCCTTAACACACTTTCCAGCGTGTACAGCAAGGTGGAGGTTCCGTGCTGTTTTGCGGTGGCATTACGTGGGGCCGACGTACGCCGCTGGTGATCATGGAAGGCGCCATAAGGGCTGTACGATACGTGAATGCCATCCTCCGATTGATATTGCAACCATATCAGCAGCATTTTGGCGAGGCATTCGTCTTCATGGACGACAATTCATACTCTATCGTGCACATCTTGTGAGTGGCTTTCTTCAGATAACGACAGCATGTTCTCCAGACATAAACAGCATCGAACATGCCTGGGATAGACTGAAAATGGCCGTTTATGGACGACGTGACCCACCAACCACTCTGAGGGATGTACGTCGAATCGCCGTTGAGGAGTGGAACAATCTATGAGAAACTCAGAGAAATAATACAATAAAAATGTACAATATCATCTGAAATTGCCGTTAGACGTATTTGTAAAATATATATATATATATATATATATATATATATATATATATATATATATATATATATATATATATATTTAGACGTAGCGTGCCAGGCTGAAGAAAACAAACAAGAGCACTGTATTATTTCAACTTGCCTGCAGATGGCGTTGATCTCAAAGGTCGAAAGAAAACAGGACATAGCTTTTATAATATACATTACGTCATAAATATCCCTTACGACATAACATTTTTTTTTTTTTTAATAAGTGCCGTATCGTCAACGAAAAAATGAAAAATAGAATACCTTATGAGCCAAAATCTGTCATGGAAGATACACAAATATCATACAGCACACTAGCCATAATGTCCAAATATTCCACCAAGAGGAGAGAGAATAATGTCAAGGCCATCATTATAAAAGAAGGCACTGCAGTTCTTAATTACTATTTTCTTAACAATAACTTACATCTTATTGTCTAATGCTTTCTCTGTTATATCACATTATCTATGTGTAACAGTTTAGTATATGATATCAAGGAAAAATATATAAACTTATAAGTGTTAATATCGATACTCAGAGATCTGCCGAAAGATCGGATTTATTGTCGCTTCACAGTTACTTAAATATTTCAAATCACCATAACGGTATGTAATGTTGTAATAATGGGTTCATCTACTGGTTCAAAAATGTTCAAATGTGTGTGAAATTTTATGGGACTTAACTGCTAAGGTCATCAGTCCCTAAGCTTACACACTACTTAACCTAAATTATCCTTAGGACAAACACACACACACACACACCCATGCCCGAGGGAGGACTCGAACCTCCGCCGGGAAAAGCTGCATAGTCCATGACTGCTCAAAGGCTTCTATTCCCGTCTTGTCTAAACTTTTTATCGCCTATGTTTCACTTCCAAACATGGTTACACTCCATACAAATACTTTCAGAAAAAGACTTCCTGACACTTAAATCTATACTCGATGTCAACACATTTTTCTTCTTCAGAAACGCTTTCCTTGCCATAGCCAGTCTGCATTTTATATCCTCTCTACTTCGTCCATCATCACTTATTTTGCTCCCCAAATAGCAAAACTCATCTTCTACTTTAAATGTCTCATTTCCTAATGTAATTCCCTCAGCATCACCTGATTTAATTCGGCTACATTCCATTATCCTTGTTTTGCTTTTGTTGCTGTTCTTTTTATATCCTTCCTTCAAGACACTGTCCATTCCGTTCAACTCCTCTTTTATGTTTTTTTCGTCTCTGACAAAATTACAATGTCATCAGTAAACCTCAAAGTTTTTATTTCTTCTCCATGGATTTTAATTCCTACTCCCAATTTTTCATTTGATTCCTTTACTGCTTCCTCAATATACTGATCGAATAACGTCGGGGATAGGCTACAACACTGTCTGACTCCCTTCCCAACCACCGTTTCCCGTTCGTGCTCTTCGACTCATAGCTGAAATCTGGTTTCTGTACAAATTGTAAACAGCTTTTCGCTGCCTGTATTTTACCCCTGCCACCTTCAGAATGTCTTATATTCATAAAATATACGTTAGTTTGAGAGGCACCCACATGCTTTGCTCATACTGTGCATCAAGCAGTCAGGCCTGCAAGATGAGTGGTCTGCCAAACGAGTGGATTTATTTCTATTTCTCGAGTAACATCAATGACTGATTATGAGCTCTAGTACCCACAATTAAGCTATAAATTATTCTCCTGTTTGAATATTACGCAACGGAAACGGATAACGCACGTCTGACTATCAGGAATTTACACAACTCTGATTGTTCACTACGCTCAGGCAATACCACATTTTCTTTCTTACCCAACGGCTTTGATCAACACGTGGCATCGCACTGAATGTGAATGGCGCACACATTATAAATTCTGGATATCATGACTAACACTATTCGAAGAACAAGGCCACCAATCTTCTTCTTTTCACTATCTTTTTTATTCCGATAAATTCTATTATGATTCAAAGATAACCTAAACACACCATTACATTTTATACAACAATTACACATGAGAAACTCCGTCCAGTGGGCATGGCTTTATATTGGTGATTCTCTATCTTATGGTCTCGTAACTATCTGACGCTACAGTGCACTTTCTGGATAGGATGGTGGATCTTTTGCTATATCTCACAATTCGACTCTCACACCCATCATCACGAAAATTTACTCCAGACCGAGCGGTACAAAAAGGAAAATGCATAACCCACTGCCCCTGAACCTATCTTGCTACTCTCCCATGGAAACGACACATACCTAAATTACATGAAATACATCACACTGGCAACATAGAATACATCACAAAGAATAGTCACAACGTTAGAATCACTTCACTTTCAGCTTTCCCACTTCAATTAGTATTCATCCCAGTTTCACTCGACACTGCCCCACTTCGTAACTCTTCTTTTCTACTACGAACTCTGGAGGATATATTTACGTCTTCCTGTGTAATGCAAGTCAAGTGGCGTTGCTGGTTAGCAGCTGACTCACCTTGCTTCTCTCTCAGAGTATTAGAGTTTGAATCTAGCGTCACACGGACACATAACACGCAAAGTAATATTAAGATCATATTCGTCACATAAGCGAATCCTCAACCGATACCTTGGACGAGTACTTCTCTTTATCCTTTGTCTCATACACAGATTGAGACTCACACAGTACTCACCACGTGGAAGTGCTCGTCTCTAATTTCAAGTCCTGCACACGCCATTTCTTAAATATTTCCAACATATAGTACCCACGCCCGTAATTCAGCTTAACTTTAGCACTCGGAAGTATTTCAACTTAGTACTAGCACTCGCAGATATTCCAACTTAGTACTAGCACTCGCAGGTATTTCAACTTACTGCTACACGTGGTTTCATTGTGACCATTGGTCAGTTCCGAAGATTACTACGATCCCTTTAATATTACCTGCCTGTCATTTAATTCTCCTCCCAAAAGTTCCTGAAATAGAGAAATAATTATTCCAAACTACTCTTAAGTATTTCTCATGCGTACCATTCTCTCCAGTCTTTTCTCTTTACGGAGCACACCTAAGAGAGGTCTTACCAACACAAGATCCAGCGCCAGAGTGCTGAAACATGGCCATTTTTCAGGTCATCTCGCACCTCCGCCGAGGTGGGGGAGCACCATGCTACCGTATTGGTCAGCCACATTTCAGGCTCTCAAAACTCAGGTAAATTTCATCTCTTTGGTTCCACCAAAGGTGACCAAAGGACCATCTCAAAGATGATCACATATTGCACATTCACTATCTGCTGTTAGCAGACGACCATACATTTATTCATTTCACAGATATCACCAAATTGGATATGGGGATTTATTTTGTGGGAGTGCACATGTGATCAATTAAATAAATAAATTGCCGTCTTTCCTTCACTGGTACCCACGCCCGTAATTCAGCTTAACTTTAGCACTCGGAAGTATTTCAACTTAGTACTAGCACTCGCAGATATTCCAACTTAGTACTAGTGTATTAAGTGAAATTGAGTTATTTTTACAAACAATATATGTTGTTCTGACAAGAATAACGAAGAATGTTGTAACCTATTTTCAATGTCGGTCAGTACTGTACCCTCTCACCACCGGCTACCCATGCAGAAAAAAATGGCATGGTACTATCCTTGCAATGCGAGGGTAGTTCCGAACATTTTTTTAAGAAAACTATTCGAACGAACGTAGCAAGTCATCATAATAACCAGGAGGAGACCTTTGCCCCTGGTGACCTTAAATAGACGACCAAATGCTGTTAATTTACCAAATTATTGACACAGTTATTGCATTATTGTACTCTCCACAATACGGAGTAACGTACACATACAAACTTACATCAATCCAAATGACAAATAAAACATTACATCACACAAATAAAAGTAATAGTGAGATAAACATTTGCTTAGTTACCGGGATCTTCGTTATTTTTAGAAGTAATCCAAACTTCACTAATTCTATAGCAAATAAAAAAAATATAATTGTACTCATGAAATTTTAAATAGCTCACCGTCAAAACACTGAGCAAGTTATCTGACATTCATAAATTGCAGTGTAGTAATCTTTACAAAGCAGTGTCTAAATACAAAACAAAATCAACAAAAGAAAAAAAAACTCTGTACACTAGTTACATGTAGAATGTGAGGCTCCATACCATTACTCTAAAATGTACGTCAAACCTACAGAGAAATTAAACTGAGAAAAAAAAAAACAATGAAATGTACCACAAGTTACATACTGGTTACGTAATATAGTCCATCTAAGACATCATGTCACATCTCATTAACTATCATCACTTAAGCAATTGCCACCACTACTCGACTGTGAGTTTAACCTTATCCTTGTCCACCAGTACAAATACCTGCTGCTGAGCGAGTCAGTCCATCAACGTCGATCTGTACACTCAGTAAATAGCAATACGTGCTTGAATCCACCAGTAACTCTCGTATTTTACTCTACTGCTAATTTCTCTGTTGTTACATATTTAGACGACAAGAACTTGCATTTCGACTAGCCTCCATTACACTTCAATGAGAAATATCACCAGTGTGATAATGCAAATAAGTGGCTTCAGTCAACACACAAACAAGATTATTACTGTCCACGACATCAAAATACATCAGTTAATTCCTATATTTGTTGAGCAATGCAAACTCTCGTCCCCTGTGACAACCTTACTGACCAATGCAACAAGAGCCATTACGTTAGTATTGCGACACTGGCTAATAATTAAAGCATCCTTGTACCAAATATTCTAATAAACATGCTACGTGAACTTGATAACCCAGAACAAACAAAAAACAAACACACTAACTATTCTAAACGCATATGTTAATGAAATACAATTACACTTGCTGTCCCTTCAGGAATAAAACATATAAAAAAATTTACACAATTACAAATACATTATTCCCTACCTTGCGAGTCACATGGAATCACTTCATTCTGTGATTTTCTTGGGGTCAAATAGTTCCTGACAGTTTTCCTAGAAACACTGTCTCGGTGTCAAAGCTCTCCCACGGTCCCCGGACGAGACTGTTCTATGATACTGATAATATGGCAATTGGTAACATAGGAATTGTGTGCACCTTGTATGAAAAAATTATTGTAAAATTAGAAAACACGTCATCTATCTTAGAGGATTATTACTTCGTTAATTCTATGGGCGACGGGATTATCTCGCCAGTTTCGTTTTCACTTGTGGGTGCTGCCGTCCCTGTTTTTAATTTGCCCTCATTTCTGTCTTTATTTATTTCTCCCTTTTTAGTTTCTAAACTCATCACTTGCTTCACACCTGCAGAGAGAGGTGTATTTCTGAGTCGTGTGTCGTCGCCCCCGAGGCATAGCAGAGTATGCCTCCGCTTTTATTTTCGGTTTATGGCAATAAGTCTTGCTACTAACAGCACCATGCTTTACGTGCTGCGTCAACACTAGAGGATGGCGGCGTTTCTGGAGAGGAAAAGGTAGGGCTATAGGGGAGGAAGGAGGTAAAAAAAAAGTGTAGTATCTGTTCTTATCAGCTTAATATCTGATACGCCCTGCATCGCAGGACCAGAATATTAAACTCATTTTTGGCTCATCACGGAGTGCTAGGGGCTTGCTCCACCTCTGTCGCGGGTTGGCCCGGCATTGCAGTACCGCCGGGATTGGCCCACCTAAACTTAATTAAAACACAGCCTGAAATGGGTTGGTACTCTGCAGTGATCAGTTTTTCCGTTGGTAGCAAAACTTGGCGTAGTTGTCGATGTGCCCAGTAGTTAGCTGCTTACACACCACGATTTCCTTTAATTAAAAAAATGGTTCAAATGGCTCTGAGCACTATGGGACTCAACTGCTGTGGTCATAAGTCCCCTAGAACTTAGAACTACTTAAACCTAACTAACCTAAGGACATCACACAACACCCAGCCATCACGAGGCAGAGAAAATCCCTGACCCCGCCGGGAATCGAACCCGGGAACCCGGGCGTGGGAAGCGAGAACGCTACCGCACGACCACGAGATGCGGGCTCCTTTAATTAATTTAAGATTAATATATATATATATATATATATATATATATATATATATATATGTTTCGTTTAGCCTGACCGCTCTTGCAGCAGTTAAAAAAAAAAAAAAAAAAAAAAAAAAAGTCTTTAGGTCGGCATTTTCAACACGCACTGAACAGTAAACTGTATCTCACATTAAACACAAATGTCATAGACACTCTCAGAGTACCATACACACGAATCTGGTCGTCCAGAAATGGCCCTACAACTACTATTTCCCACGGTCCTGTCCTTTCAGTTCATGGTGTAATTAAAAGTCGTAAGTTCCAACAAACAGCACTTCTTCCTGCACCAATTAAAGAAATGTCTCCTACTACAAATGCAAATGTCAATGTCCCACTTTAGTTTCTTGCGTTCAGACAATAATTAGTCACCGAACGACAACTGTCCTCTTTAAGTATACCAAGCACACTTAACAAGTCACTCCCAAAAGTTTATGGATCCCACCGTTCAGTGGTCAAGACAAAACAAAAAAATCGTCCTGTCTACTAAAGACAAAATTTTTTCCACCACTCACAACATGGAAACACTAGTCTTTCATGTAAATTTTCAAAAAGATTTCGGGCTTGCAGCCGGTCGTCGTAAACTTCATTGCACGATATTTCGGCTGCACAACTGCCAGCCATCTTCAGGTGAGCCGAACGAGGACTGACGAAGACGTTCTCCGCTCCAGCTTATATAGTGCGCTGATAGTACTGCCGCGCATGCGTTGCAATTGCGGAGCAGAAGGGCCACACCACCCAGCAAATTTCTGAGATGACGGGATTCCATGCGTTATTCAATTGGTAACCACTGTCACGGTTCCTCAGATTTCCCACAATGTGTATTTCAGCTGATTCTTTCATAATGGAGTCCCAAAAAAGTTGTTGCAGTGGCCAAAATCGAAGTTTTGACGTACTCCATTGAAAGTCCATTAGAACATCAACGTTGCACTCGCCTACCGCAACCTAGTAAGTCTGCAGTTGCGCAACATTGTATGTCTAACAGTAGTAGCTCACTGAGGATGTCCTGAAAATCTTTGAGAAAAATATTCCAACTTCTATGTTGCCTATGGCAATAGTTCTTACACAACTTTCCCAGTTATTTTACCACTCTTTCACTGGGGTTACCTGCAGCATGGTATCGGGATATGAACACCGGTTTTATCCTTCTTCTCTTCAGTGTGGTTAGTCATTGTCTGGAACTATATTGTGGTCCATTGTCAGCTATGAACTTATCTACAGTTCCTACTTTTCGCAAACATTTTTTAACGATCGCTGCTGCTACTGTACTTCCCGTCGCACGTTTCAATGCGGTAAAAGTCACATACTTTGACACCAATACCACTACTACCGAAACATATCTATAACCCTGCACTGACTTAGGTAGTGGTCCAAACAAATTTGTTGCTCCGAATTCGCTCAATCTACCTGGCACTATCGGAAAAAGCGGTGCTTTGCATGAGATAGTTAGCGATTTTGCCTTCTGGCACAATTTGCAACTATCAAGCACGTTCTTGATCCTCCTCTCTATGCTAATGAAATAAACTGATTCCCTTAATTTCTTACAGCATTTCCTTGCCCCGCAATGCCCATAACTTAGGTGCGTATACCAGATCAGCTTGTTGACTATTTGGTATACACAACACCCAGTCCTGTGTGTTCCGATTTCTAAGGTAGAAAAGGACCACGTTCTGAATTGTATAGAAGCGCGCTATATTGGCATCTAAGTTCGCTCTAACTTGTCCTTCACCATTCTCCATGACGCGTCATTGTCCTGCTCTTTCGCAATATTTGTGAATACCGCTCCTATGTATTTCTCGAACGGCACGCCCTGCATATACAATATGTCATATCTGTTCTCGTTTACCTCCTCATCAAAGCATTGACCATGACCTACTGGGTTCCTCGACAACGCATCTGCCACTATATTCTTTGGCCCAGGAACACACATGACCGTAAATTGAAACTCCTGTAAATAGAGTGCCCACCTAGCGAGTCGTCTATGGTTAAGTTTGGCCGACATCAGAAACTGTAGTGACTTGTGGTCAGTATAGATTTTAGTATGTCTCCCATACAAATAGTATCTAAACTTACTAAAACGCCAATACCATTTTCCAAGCTTCAAGATCAGTTACCGTGTAATTTCTCTCAGCTTTGCTAAGCACTCGGCTCGCAGATGCAATAGGTTGTTGTTGCTCTTGCTCTTGGAACAATGTTACCCCAAGTCCACTACGGGAACTGTCCGTGGCCATACAAAAAAAACTCTTTCCCTAGGTCTGGATGCCCGAGAAGAGGTACCGATACCAGTGCCTTCTGTAACGCTTCATACTCTTCCCGCGCGACAGGGTCCCAATTCCATACCGTTTTCTTTCCAGTCAGCTGACATAGTCTGGGTGTCACTGCACCCCCAATCTTAATAAAACTCCTGTAAAAATTGATTAATCCTAAATAACCCCGTATCTGACGTTTTGTTCTTGGTACCGGAAAATCTCTGATTGCTTCGAGTTTGTCTGGATTTGGTCTTATTCCCTCTGGCGTCACAATGTGACCTAGAAACTCGATTTCTTTTCGTCCAAATTCTGACTTTCCCAAATTCACGGTTACCCCATGTCTCTCCAATGCACCGAGCAATATGCTTAACGTTCTATTGTGGTCTTCCCAGTTTCTTTCTGCTCTCAGGACGTCATCCACGTACGGTGTTACCTTATCTTTTATTTAATTAGGAATGACAGTATTTAGCGCTCTGATAAATGCCGCGGATGATACATTTAACCCAAATGGTAGCTTCCGGAATTGATACGATTTCCCGTAGCACAAGAAAGCTGTGTATTTTCTACACTCCCTATCTAACTCCACCTGCCAGAAACTCATTCTCAAATCAACTGAGCTGAGAACTCTGACCCCATGAAACCTTTGTAGCAATTCGTCAAGTGTCAGTGGCCGATCTGTCTCTGGCTCTATTATCTTATTAATCCTTCTTGCGTCCAAAACAAGTCTGATTGACCTATCCTTTTTTTCAACACAGACTAAGGGGCTGTTGTACGGACTGGATGCTGGTTCGATAATCCCTTGTTGTAGCATGCTTTCGATCTCAGCTTCTACTCTTTCTTTGTACACAACAGGTATCGGGTACACTTGGGCCCTAAACTGTTTATGAGACTTTACCTTGAATCTATACACAAAATTTCGTATTGTACCCGCATCATGTTTAAATACCTTTCTGTTCTCGTATAAAATTTTCTGCAATTCACCGTAGACCGTGTCCCTCGTAAATGCCAGATTTTCTCCTTGATCTCCTCCTCCACACATTTATGAATTTCCTCCTTCTCTTGTTAGAACCCCTTATTCTGTGCCTGTCTACCGGACTTTACCACGAGACATAATGTGCGTTATCATTAGCACACAAGCAATCGTCGATATTAATGTAATTTCCTCCGAATCTCGTTTCAACTCCATCGAACCATTTCTCATGTTAGCTACTGCTTTATATTGGTTCAAAAAATTTACGCCTAATATCGCTTCAACGGCTAGCGACAACACAATCATGAACATTGTACTAAACCTCTTCGCCTGGCACACAAAGTCTACCTGCGCTTAACCTCAGTTCCCTTTCCTGTAACTGCCCCTCTCACTGTTGTCCTTTGCAATGGCAACGTCGGCCATGGTTTTGTGAGACTACAACACTTAAAACACATCTTCCCTCAAAACACCCATTACACTGCCTGTGTCGATGACACACAGTACTATTACATTATTTATTTCCACGCTAATTGTTGGGTGGACTTCACTCTCCACATATCCTACCTCTTCTAACAGAGTCTCTCTTAGTTGTCCGTAATCGATATACCTAATATTATTTACAACATTAATAGACCTGGCGCCGGCCGCGGTGGTCTCGCGGTTCTAGGCGCTCAGTCCGGAACCGCGTGACTGCTACGGTCGCAGGTTCGAATCCTGCCTCGGGCATGGATGTGTGTGATGTCCTTAGGTTAGGTTGGTTAAAGTAGTTCTAAGTTCTAGGGGACTAATGACCACAGATGTTAAGTCCCATAGTGCTCAGAGCCAGAGCCAATAGTCCTGGCTTGTACCCCTCTACCATGTAGTCACCTTCTTGTCCCTCCGTCATTGTGAGAGTGATTGTCCTGTTGTGAACCCAATGACTGCCTATCCTCTCTTGGCCCATCATTTTTATTTTCCCTTCTTCTTCCATCTCCATCCCATCTTCTATTTTCCCGGTTTGACGGTCGATTCCCCATGAATTCTGCCCCCTAATTCCTCGCCATCTTCCATTTCCGTCATACCTCTGATTCCATGCTCTCCTGTCATTTTGTTAGTTTCTGCCGTCCCTATTCTCGACTCTGTCTGACCTATGAGTCGTGTCTCCGTTGACGATGTTGCTCTCATTACCCAGTTCCTGTAACAAGTGCTGAAATGACGCAGAATCGTCTAAGCCTCTGCCTGCTATCACTATATCTCTGCGCAATCTCACTGGCAACTTCGTTATACTGATGCTAATGAGCTCCCCAGGTTCGTATGGCACATCCAGATACCTATTTCGTCTCAGCATTTCCTGATAGCACGCCACTGGATCTCTTATACCACCTTCTTTACAATTTGGCATCATCAATATGCTTTGCTTAACCTGGTCCTGCTTAATTTTCGACCAGAATTCATTTAAAAACTTGTCACAAAATTTCTTGTTGTTACTACAGTCTTTAATAACTTTCTGCATTTTCGCCCTAGCCTCGTCCCTCAAATGGTTACACACAAACATCATTTTGAGGAGCGGTCCCCACGATAAAGGTAATGAATCTTGAAATTCAGACAGCCACAGGCAAGGATGTTGGTAGTTATCAGGATCCGGAAAACAAGTGTACGTTTGTACCGACACAAAGTGCCTCCTACATTCTTCTTCCGCATTTATGTTTTCCGACCTTGGACTATACCCAGTTGGGTTTGCCACCTGTTTTATCCGATACAACCGTTCTTCTAACTCTCTGAGTTCGTCTTTCTCTTTCTGCCTATTTTATCTTTTTGAATTTATCTCACTCTCCCTCTGCAATATACCTGCCGGTGTGTCACTTTCGCTTCTGCACGCTAATTGCAACTGTGCTAGTTCTTCCCTATGTTTCCTATTTATTTCTAATTGCGCCTCTTTAAACTGTAATAGTGATTGTATCTCCTCCTGGTCTGCATGAACCTCTCGCTGCGTACTGTCAGAGCCTGTCTCACCTCTTTTACTGATCTTTTCCACATCTGCACTAATCTTATTCATTCTGACCACTACCTCCGCAACTTCATCCCTGTGTCTATTTAGCGCCACTTCCTGCCGGGTGACCTGAGCTTCCACACTGTCTATTGCCCCTTGTTTATCTGCAAGTAAGTCCTCCACTACCTCTTTGATTCGCTTATCCGGCAACACGTCCCTACGTTCTGTAATATCACTCTCTATTGCAATTATTCGTACCTCCAAATTATTGGCTTTCTTTAACGGCGTCACATACTTGCTTCAACGCACCTAGATTCTTCTCCCCCTCATCTAACCTACTATTAGCTGCGGACAGACGCTCAGACGCTGAGTGTAGCTTCCTCATTGCCTCTTTATTTCCCTTATCCATTGCCTCCAATCTTTCCTTACTATCTTTATCCATCGCTTCCAATCTTTCCTTATTCGCTTCCAATCTTTCCTTATTCTCCCTATCTCTCTCCTTATTATCTCTATCCATCCTCTGTAAAAACAGCAATAGCACATTGACATTTGCTGCTTTCGGCGTGCTCACCTCGTTCGCCTGAGAAACCTTAGCTTCGCTAGGGGTAGCTACACTTTCACCGCATACCTTACCTAGTCTCGGCTCGCCCGCGTCGTCACGAAAAGCCCCCGCCTAACGGATCAACTAGCCGCGGTCCGCTGACCAATTCAGCCCCTTCTGAATGTTTGCCATGCTCGCTCATTAACCCAGGGTCGACACGTACTTCTTGTTCCACTATGCCGCCTGCTAAGTTCACCCCATAATCACTCTTCTCCATGGTGACTACACTTCGACTGCGATCTAGGTACTAAGGACATTACACACACAAAAATTATACAATAATCTTCCAGCCTTGGACGACGAAGCAATCAATTACATAAAAAAGATCCTCAAAACTCCAGAAAGAAATTGCAAACAAAAAATTTGACTTCTTAGCGCTATCACAGATTTCGTAAAAATCTTGACAAATCCAATAAAAAAAATCTTTATCAGCAAACCCTAACAGCACAATCCTGGCAGGGTCGAAATTATGAGAGGCACCTGTGGTGACACCGCCAGACACCACACTTGCTAGGTGGTAGCCTTTAAATCGGCCGCGGTGCATTAGTATACGTCGGACCCGCGTGTCGCCACTGTCAGTGATCGCAGACCGAGCGCCGCCACACGGCAGGTCTAGAGAGACGTGCTAGCACTCGCCCCAGTTGTACAGCCGACTTAGCCAGAGATGGATCACTGACAAATACGCTCTCATTTGCCGAGACGATAGTTAGCATAGCCTTCAGCTACGTCATTTGCTACGACCTAGCAAGGCGCCATTATCAGTTTATATTGAAATGGACATTATGTACCGTCAAGAGCGATGTACACCAATTGTGGATTAAAGTTAAGTATTATATCAACTACGTACTTTATTTGCTACTATTAATTCCCGTAACTGTTCCAGACCTCGCGCCAGTCAGCGCGTAATTAAACGCGTGCATTTCGGCCTCCTCTAGCAACACTTCAGCACCCACATGCCTTGCTCATATTGTGGCATCAAGCAGTCAGGCCTGCAAGATGAGTGGTCTGCCAAGCGAGTGGATTTATTCCTATTTCTCGAGTAACATCAATGACTGATTATGAGCTCTATTACCCACAATTAAGCTGCAAATTATTCTCCTGTTTCAAGATTACGCAACGGAAACGGATAACGCACGTCTGACTATTAGGAATTTACACAACTCTGATTGTTCACTATGCTCAGGCAATACCACATTTTCTTTCTTACCCAATGGCTTTGATCAACACGTGGCATCGCACTCCATATGAATGGCGCACACATTATAAATTTTGGATATCATGACTACACTCTATTCGAAGACCAAGGCCACCAATCTTCTTCTTTTCACTATCTTTTTTATTCCGATAAATTCTATTATGATTCAAAGATAACCTAAACACACCATTACATTTTATACTACAATTACACATGAGAAACTCCGTCCAGTGGGCATCTCTTTACATTGGTGATTCTCTATCTTATGGTCTCATAACTATCTGACGCTACAGTGCACTTCCTGGATAGGAAAGGGTGGATCTTTTGCTATACTCACACTTCCACTCTCAGACCCATCATCACGAAAATTTACTCCAGACCGAGCGGTACAAAAAGGAACATGCATAACCCACTGCCTCTGAACCTACGAGGTGTGACTAGTACTGGTGAAACAATAAAACGAATGCAATAAGGCTGAAAGTCGCGTGGCCTGTCACGTGACTCTCGCTCCGCCTACTGCTCGAGTTTCATCTGCCTCCTGCACTCAGTCTGCCCGTGGCGTCTGTTTTAAGTAGTTGACGTTTTGTCTGTGCGTCGGAAAATGTTGAATGTACAGAAAGAACAGCGTGTTAACATCAAATTTTGTTTCAAACTAGGAAAATCTGCAAGTGAAACGTTTGTAATGTTACAACAAGTGTACGGCGATGATTGTTTATCGCGAACACAAGTGTTTGAGTGGTTTAAACGATTTAAAGATGGCCGCGAAGACATCAGTGATGACACTCGCACTGGCAGACCATTGTCAGCAAAAACTGATGCAAACATTGAGAAAATCGGTAAACTTGTTCGACAAGGTCGCCGTTTAACAATCAGAGCAGTGTCTGAGTTAACAGGAGTTGACAAGGAAAGTGTTAGGCACATTCTTCATGAAAGTTTCAACATGAACAAATTGTGTTCAAAAATGTTTCCAAAGTGTCTCACAATTGAACAGAAGGAACGCCGAAGAATGATTTGTTCTGACATCCTGGAAAACATTGAAAGTGATCCCACCTTCTTAAAAAATGTTATTACTTGCGATGAATCGTGGTTTTTTTACTTACGATCCCGAAACTAAACGCCAATCGATGCATTGGAAAACTCCTGGTTCTCCACGACAAAAAAAAGCACGAATGTCAAAATCGAAATTCAAGGCAATGATGATTGTTTTTTTTTGACATCAAAGGGATTGTGCACATTGATTGGGTACCAGAGGGACAAACAGTGAATCAGCATTACTACATTAGCGTCCTGGCTACCCTACGTGAGCGAGTACGGAGAAAACGGAACGATTTGTGGAGAGAAAAGTCATGGATCCTTCACCAAGACAATGCCCCAGCTCACAGTGCGTTGTCAGTGAAGACGTTTTTGGCAAAACACAACATTCCCATCTTAGATCATCCACCCTACTCACCTGATTTGGCCCCCTGCGACTTTTTTCTTTTCCCTGAAGTCAAGTCAGCTTTGAAAGGAACTAGATTTGAGACTGTTGAAGCAGTAAAAGAAAAAGCGACGGAAGTAGTGTATGGACTTACCGAAAATGATCTGCAGCATTGCTATGAACAGTGGAAAATTCGTATGGAGCGGTGCAGAGACCGAGGAGGAGAGTACATTGAAGGAGATAACATGAAACTGTAAATAATTGTAAATAAATGTTTTTTCCAGCATCAGTCCGGTTTTTTTCTAGCCGCACCTCGTATCTTGCTGCTCTCCCATGCAAACCACACATACTTAAATTACGTGAAATACATCACACTGGCAACATAGAATACATCACAAAGAATAGTCACAACGTTAGAATCACTTCACTTTCAGCTTTCCCACTTCAGTTAGTATTAATCCCAGTTTCACTCGACACTGCCCCACTTCGTAACTTTTCTTTCCTACTACGAACTCTGGAGGCTATATTTACGTCTTCCCGTGTAATGCAAATCATGTGGCGTTGCTGGATAGACGGCTGACTCACCTTGCTTCTCTCTCAGAGTATTAGAGTTTGAATCTAGCGTCACACGGAAACATAACACGCAAAGGTAATGTTAAGATCATATTCGTCACACAAGCAAATCCTCAACTGATACCTTGGACGAGTACTTCTCTTTATCCTTTGTCTCATACACAGATTGAGACTCACATAGTACTCACCACGTGGAAGTGCTCGTCTCTAATTTCAAGTCCTGCACACGCCATTTTTTAAATATTTCCAACTTATAGTACCCACGCCCGTAATTCAGCTTAACTTTAGCACTCGGAAGGATTTCAACTTAGTACTAGCACTCGCAAGTATTTCAACTTAGTACTAGCAAGTATTTCAACTTACTGCTACACGTGGTTTCACTGTGACCGTCGGTCACTTCCGAAGATTACTACGATCCCCTTAATATTTACCTGCCTGACATTTAATTCTCCCCCCAAAAGTTCCTGAAATAGAGAAATAATTATTCCAAACTACTCTTAAGTGTTTCACATGTATGCCATGCTCTCCTGTCTTTTGTCTTTACGGAGCACACCTATGACAGGTCTTACCAACACAAGGTCCAGCGCCAGAGTGCTGAAACTTGGCCGTTTTTCAGGTCATTTCGCACCTCCGCCGAGGTGGGGGAGCACCATACTACCGTATTGGTCAGCCACATTTCAGGCGCTCATAGTTCAGGTAAAATTCATCTCTTTGGTTCCACCAAGGGTGACCAAGGGACCATCTCAAGGATGATCATATATTGCACAGTTACTATGTGCGGTTAGCAGACGACCATACATTCATTCATTTCAAAGATCTCACAAAATTAGATGTAGGCATTTATTTTGTGGGAGTGCACACGTGATCAATTAAGTAAATAAATTGTCCTTCTTTCCTACACTGGTATCCGGCTTCGGTGTATTAAGTGAAATTGAGTTATTATTACAAAAAAATATGTTGTTCTGACAAGAATAACGAAGAATGTTGTACTTATTTTCAATGTCGGGCGGTACTGTACACTTTCAAGTTTTCAGAATGTAATATGTTTTACGCTTTATGTACACTATTCGCAGACAATATGATGGTAACTCTGTTTACCGAAACCGGTCATCGTAAATAAAGATTTTACAAATGTGGTTCTGCCTGAGAAGTTGTCTTTCTTTACGCTGAATATTTACGGATCAGCATAAACAAGTTTAAACATAGGATATTCCGGTTTGTCAACGTGCTGCGCCATGTCGTTCTAACATACTGTGATACTGTGGTGAGGCAGATGTCAGTATGTACTACGGCTACTGAAAAGGAAGTTGTGGAAAAAAACTCCATGCTTATACAGGCTGCGTGGCATTATTATACTAAGCGTATTGTGGGGAAGTAGTTCTCTTTGTATCATGGAAGATACAGACATTCATAATTGCTGCTAGTCCGGTTATGTAGTATTGATCAATTATTCTGTTAATTATCTTGTAACGGCAGTTTCTAGTGAAATCATTCTCGCAGCTACGTTCGTGAATCTTGCCTTATTTATAAAAGCCAATATGTTGATTAAACTTTTAATTGTAAACAATTAAATTGATTCTTCTGATGTTATGGTCGTTCCTACGTTGCATTAAGCCACATGTATACGAGATGTTAAACTCACAACATCAAGTATGTTGTGGTCTTGTGTTATAACTGATTAACATCTGGTGACGTTTCTGTCAATTATATGTGAACAGGGAATGAACTGTTCATTTGCAACCTTCTTGGTAAATCATTACCGCCTATTGAACGACGTGCCAGGTGGGTCGTGACACCTATGGACTGTATGAACAAGAAATTCATCTTCTGGATCCCATCCTCTGAAATGAAACAGTCTGCCGATCTCTATCAGCTCCTGTCACCTCCGTGGGCGTATGATTTACTTTTCGCAAATCAGTGACAAGCAGGCTGTGTCAACTGTTCTCATGTCCGCGAACAGTGGATTAATAGAAGAAATGGAAAAGCGACAGCTTACTTTAAACAAAGGAAGAAAACATTTTCTTACCTATATCACAATTCTATTTTTTATGTCAGTGAAATAAGGCTATTTATTAATTTATGTAACTGATGTAATGTAGTATGCATTATGTGGATTCTAAGACAAAAAAAGTTAAAAGTACATTATTTGCGAAAAACTATGAATATGATGGAATGGACTTGCTTTAAATAGCGACTTGTTGAATGGCGTTGTCAAATCATGAAAAACCCTACCACCGACTTTTAATGGGGCTGTATTATAAAATATTTACCTGTATACCCACGTTTTCCCAGTCTCAGACATGTAGTAAATACACAGAAGTTCATCAGCTGTATTTAGTTCTTTGTTTGTTTTAAAACGGACAAATGCTGTTCTCTCAGTGCCGTCTCTTACTCTCTTGTTTCCTAGTATTCATCCTGAACGGATGGACTAAAGTAGGTATCGTGTAATAATACACTGACTGAGTTAAATAATGTTATTATGAATATTTACTTTAATCATTTATTATTATATAATCTATTTCTTGTTCTCGTCTGATTTTATTCAATGCCTTTTGGAAAAGGTTCGTTGTCGGTCGTCTCAATACGATGATGCAACGGATCGGCCACCATTTTCACTTATTGCACGTCCCAAAAGCTAACCTATTTTCTTTCGGTAGCCAAACTACGAAGTCCGATGTCATTTTTTGAACGTCTTTATATCTTAAGGTCATTTCTGATGCAAAAACTTTTAGTTATCTTTCCACTGTCATGCATCATCGTGATAGGTTGGTTGGTTAATAACGGGGAGGGGACCAAACAAAAAGGTCAATGCTCCCATCGGATGAGTGAAGGATGGGGAAGGAAATCGGCAGTGTCCTCTCTGAGAAACCGTCCCAAAATTTGCCCAAAGTGATTTCGGGAAGTAACGGAAAGCCTAAATCAGTAAGGCCGGACGCGGGTTTGAACCGTTGTCCTCCCAAATGCGAGTCCAGAGTGCTAACCACTGCGCCACCCCGCTGATCATCGTGTTGAAGACCGGCCGACAACACAAACGATTTTAATACCTCCTCTCATCAATATAAATACGCTTTCTTTCTTTTACTTTTCTTACTCTTTACACTCAAAAAAATTAACATTCAGAGGAGGGGCATTTATACGGGATGAGTCACTAACTATTGCCACCTAGAATAATCCGAAAGTATGATAGTACCTGAAAAGTTTGAGGGACAAATGTTGCATGGGATAACGGGGCCACAATATGACGTTGATGTTTTGTTGACAGAGATGTGAAGGTCAACTTTGTTTTTTAAATGGGATGCTATAGTTTGGTACTTATTTTCTGATAGCGGCTATCGAGACATCCAATGATGTGTAACAATAAGGGCTTTGAAGATCAACGAAGGTCGCAAAGTGACATGTACGTCCATTTACAGAAGGTGTTCGAAGTGATAACCTTTGGTATCAAGGCAGTGCTGCAATCTTCTTATCATGGCTGGAATGGTGTTCCTTATCACTTCGGCACTTATCGAGGCACATTCTCTGACAATTATCTATCGTACATCGCGCACGTAGTAAATATTCGCCGAATACGGCGTATCCATCTAACGTGCCATTGACATGATGACATGTAAACACCATTCGACGGTTTCGCAATGCAACACTAATGGGAACGGTAAGACTAGACTCGTAGAATCAAGCGAATGCGAATGATCCATTCCTTAGAAGAATAAGTCGATATGTTTCTCATTTACAGAGAATGCCAACGAAATTCAGTGAGAGCTAGAGACTTATAGACTGAAAGATATCCTCAACATACTCACCCTACACGCCATACATTTATATATGTGTATGATTAATTGAGAACAACTGGACCTTTAACGCATCGGAAACATACCCGGCAAAGGAAAGTTACTAACGACGAAACGGAAATTGGTACTCTTGCCACTGTGGTTCGAGATCCTCGTGTCAATTCGCGTCAAATCGCAAGGGAATCTGGCATAAGCCAGAGTAGTGTTGTTCGTGTTTGGCATCGCCATAAATATCGTCCTTACCGTATCACTCTCCACCATCTGGTATGAACTGTTAGCGTCACATTGAATTCTGCCGATGGGCTCAACTTCAGATTCAGAGGGATGACACATTTATTAATCTGATTTTATTTACTGACGAGGCTATACACGAACCATGAAAATTTGAACTTGCATAACATGCATTGTTGGGCAACTGAAGATCCATGTTGGCTGCGGCAAGTTGCACACCAAAAGCCGTGTTTGGTGAATGTATGGTGTGGGATTCTGCAGGACAGAATTATAGGCCCATGTTCCATCGACGGAAATCTTAATGGTGGGAAGTACACCACATTCCTACAAGAACCATTACGTCTGTTACTGGAAGAAATACCTTTAGGAGCAAGGAACAGAATGTGGTATCAACACGATGAGTGTCCGGCACATTTTTGGCTGATGGCTAGAAATGAGTTTCAGAGACAATTCACGAATCTTTGGATTGTACGTGAGGAGATGTGTCGTGGCCGGATCATCGCCAGACTTGATGCCTCTGGATTTTTTTCTTGTGGGGATTCGTAAAATACACTGTTTACAAAGACGTTGCCACTACATCTGAAGAACTGCGAGAGAGAAATGTCAGAGCGTGTGCTTCGATAATTGCCGCAGTGATAAGGAATACCACTCGATCAGTGACAATAAGATTGCAGCACTGCATTGATACCAATGGTCATCACTTCGAACACCTTCTGCAAATGGATGTTCATGCCACGTTTTAGACCTTCGTTGACCTTCAAAGACCTCACTTGGATTCGTCTCGATAGTCGCTATCAGATAATAAGTACTAAACTACAGCATCCCATTTAATAAAACAAAGTTGACCTTCATATCACTGATGCGACCCCACCTATCGACAAAAACCAATGTCATGTTATGGCCCCCGTTATCCCATGCAACTTTTGTTTAACAAAGTTTTCGGCTCCTATCATACTTCCGGACATATTCTTGGTGGCAATAGTGACTCACCCTGTAGTCACAGTACTAGATGAAAGTGTTCTGGGTATTTGAGCTCTGGAATTTATGCTCCCTCAAGACATATAGTTCCAAACCATAATACTTGTCTCAGTGTGTTAAAAGTTTAACGTAAGATTATTCTTCTTAACGAGTAGATTATAACAGCATTATAAATTTTTATATTCGGTCGATAGTTGTCTGAAATCTAATTTTTGGTGCCCCTGGGAGCAATTCGGTATGCAACCTACAGCTGGAACATTGCACCGTCAATGAACGGGGTTAGACGCTTAGTAACATAGATTGAAGAGAGATCTACACAAATTTTCTATTTCTCGTAATGAGTTTCATCTCCCGTAAAAATCTACATTAGAGTAACGTAAAGACCACCATAACCGTAAAAGAAAGAATCTCATGGCGCCCGATTACAAGTTCAATGACACACTTCGACATCCTCTAGTTTGAAATGGGATTCGGAAAACGATACTTGCGTTCCAACGGGCTCGAGACTTCCCGATATGCTTGAACGTTCGATACAGTATCAAACTTATCGAACAATTACGTGACATTTAAGGCGCACGGCATAAGTACAAGAGATGCGCAAGAAACTGCAAGTAGCCACGAAGCTATTGCTCAGTATAAATGTCACAGTTTCGTGAAGAAAGTAGAGAAAACAGCATTAAATCTGACCACTATACGAACTCCTATTGTGCTTGAACAAATTTACTAGTTCTCATACAATATGTACGGCTATATAAACACTTATGCCGGTTTTTATGTAAATATAACAAAGACGAAAACGTTGTCCTCCAAAAACATTGCTGGACTGAATCCAATATAATATTTTTTTTTATTATGAGAGGCGGTAATAATTTACCAAGTAGGTTGCAAACGAGCAGTTTAATCCCTGTTCACAGTGCAAGGTAGCTCTTTACGAACACAAATTGAAGAAACACATTAACAAAGTTTCTACTTAGTGTTGTGTGTTTAACACGTCGTATAAATGTTGATTAGTGCAACGGTGGGGCAACCATAACAACAAACGAACGAATCTGATAGCATCCAATTACAAGTTCAATGAGATGCTCGGTCATTCTCATATTTTGAATAAATATTAAACAAATTGTAAGTAGGCTGTTTATGTTTTCTCTATGTAAGTAGGCTGTTTATGTTTTCTTATTGGCAACGTTACGTAGCGCTCAATATGAAAATCACTGGCTGTGCTGTGTGGCTAGTTTGGATTGTTGTCTGCCATTGTAGTGTTGGGCAGCGGCAGCTGGATGTGAACAGCGCGTAGCGTTGCGCAGTTGGAGGTGAGCCGCCAGCAGTGGTGGATGTGGGGAGAGAGATGGCGGAGTTTTGAAATTTGTCATGAACTGCTATATTTATATATGATGATATCAAGGTAAATACATTGTTTGTTCTCTATTAATATCTTTCATTTGCTAACTATCCCTATCAGTAGTTAGTGCCTTCCATAGTTTGAATCTTTTATTTAGCTGGCAGTAGTGGCGCTCGCTGTATTGCAGTAGCTTGAGCAGCGAAGATTTTTGTGAGGTAAGCGATTTGTGAAAGGTATAGTTTAATGTTAGTCAGGGCCATTCTTTTGTAGGGAATTTTGAAAGTCAGATTGCGTTGCGCTAACAAAATATTGTGTGTCGGTTTAAGCACAGTCATGTATAATTGTTCAAAGGGGACGTTTCATATGTCGACCCTTAGCCGAGGATACCTCACTGGAATCTTCTGATTTTTTTTTCTTGTAGTTTGTGTAATTAGTGTAGCTTTTGTTTATTGCTAGCGCGTAATTGTAGAGAAAATCTCCTTTGTAGTTGCAGTCTTTCATTGTTGTACAGTAAAACAGTTGTGGCATGCATGTAGATTTGCACCAAGTATTTCGCAGCTGCTATTAACTAGATATTATTTTCAGTGTTATGTTAATGTGTTCTCTTATTTTTGCTCTTCAAATTGTGCTTTTCTGTGTTATCGTGAAATATTGTGACAATAATGGCGTGTGAAAAACGTAATACTAGGCTCCAAAGTAAATTGAGAAATGACAGTGAAGACGAAAGCAGTGTGTTAGCGCCGCAGAGTAATGAATTAACTAATGTTCAAAGTAGTAATTTGGTAATTGTGCATAGGGAAATGGAGCGGGCGGCAAACAATGGTGTAGACAGTGAAACAATTAGAGAACAGGGAAGCATTATCGATCGATCGGTCGGCAACAGCTCGCCTCAGGAATCCGAAATGACAGGAAACAATCTCGCAAATACTGTAGATTCAGGTTTTGGATCCTCACCGTTTTCTCAAATAAGTCAAGACACATTTTCTGCTTGTCAAAATGTGAATGTTTCCGGTGCAAATTCACTGCCGAAAAGCACTGAGGAACATGTTCCAGACACCAGTGCATTGTTATTACAATTAATACAGCAAATGGG
Source organism: Schistocerca piceifrons (assembly GCF_021461385.2). NCBI lineage: Eukaryota > Metazoa > Arthropoda > Insecta > Orthoptera > Acrididae > Schistocerca > Schistocerca piceifrons. The sequence goes on from NC_060146.1 coordinate 74,539,066, forward strand.
ACAAACACAGCAAAAGCTTCAAAAGTTAGACACAATGGAACAAAATCTTCGAAAGTTAGATACAGTGGAACAAAATCTTAAAAAGTTAGACACAGTGGAACAAAATCTAAAAATGTTAGACACAATGGAACAACATCAGAGACAAACACAGCAACAGTTAGACACAATGGAACAAAATCTTCAAAAGTTAGACACCACACTTGAACAAACACGTGAAGATTTAACTACTGAGTTACATAACATTGAATCGAAATGTCAAAAAGTCTGTAATGACGTAAAAACACAAATTTGTGAGCATTTTCAACCTATTTTTTCGCGGCATGAAAATGCATTACAGAATCACGAAGCAGCCATAAAAGAACTGCAAGCCATTGTTCATGAAAATCATGAGACCTTGTGGGCTAAAATTGACTCAGTTGCATCTACCGATTCGGTTACGCAACTTGCAATAACTCAGGAAAACTTAAAGGACACAGTAGATTCGATTTCAACACAAATGGACACTCTGAAACTTGGTTCAGAAAAACACACTGAGGAAATGTGTTCACTATCGGAGAAAGTAGCCGAACTTTCGGATCAGGTCACTAACTTATCTACAAAGGTAGATGATGATCTGAATGACACAAGACCTGTAGCCTTCACTGACACAGAAGAGTATGAACAAATTAGAAAATTCAAACAGAATCAAAATCAAATCAATACACAGTACAAAAGAGAAATCCGGGAAGTACAAGATCAGCTGACACAGGTAATACAAGAATTACGTATTTCAGAGGATACTCGCGCCCCAATACGGGAAGAGGGACACAGAAATACGGAACAGCCACAAAATAATAACACAGGGCATTTCGGAAGTTATGAAAGAAATTGGCAATGTGCACCGAATTTTGATATGGAACGGCCGACACGACCTAACAATGACCGATATGCGACTCGCCGACATGATGGTTTTTGACTATAAGCTGTTCATTACTACACGTAAATTCAAAACATTTAAGAATTCTGGCAACGACATTCATCCACAAGCATGGCTCCATCAATTCTCGCATTGTTTTCCTCCCAACTGGTCGTTAGAACACAGATTAGAATTTATGTGTGGCTACTTGGAGAATGAACCAGCTGTAAGAATGTGATCGGTAATTCACGATTGCCACAGTGAAGGAGAGTTTTACCATGCCTTCCTCTCAGCATATTGGTCTCAAGCCACACAAGACCGAGTAAAACATAGCATCATAATGATGAAACGTTTCGAACAATCTGAATTTTCCAGTCTTATGAAATATTTTGAAGACATGTTGCATAAGAATCAGTATCTTTCAAACCCATACAGCCCCTCAGAACTCATCCGCATTTGCTTAATCAAACTGCCTGAACATTTACGACATATTATTTTGGCAGGACGTTGCAAAGACGACATTGAAGCATTTCAGGGACTGTTACAAGAACTGGAAATTGACACAGACAGTCGCCGGATGCGAAATCAGGAAAACAATCACTACAGGTCACATACGTCACAATTCCGTGATGACAGAAACAATAACTGGACACGAAAAGGCTATTCTTACAACGCAAATCGTGACCAAAACGGACACCACCCATATGACAACCGCTGGCAGAGTAATAATACACTCCTGGAAATTGAAATAAGAACACCGTGAATTCATTGTCCCAGGAAGGGGAAACTTTATTGACACATTCCTGGGGTCAGATATATCACATGATCACACTGACAGAACCACAGGCACATAGACACACGCAACAGAGCATGCACAATGTCGGCACTAGTACAGTGTATATCCACCTTTCGCAGCAATGCAGGCTGCTATTCTCCCATGGAGACGATCGTAGAGATGCTGGATGTAGTCCTGTGGAACGGCTTGCCATGCCATTTCCACCTGGCGCCTCAGTTGGACCAGCGTTCGTGCTGGACGTGCAGACCGCGTGAGACGACGCTTCATCCAGTCCCAAACATGCTCAATGGGGGACATATCCGGAGATCTTGCTGGCCAGGGTAGTTGACTTACACTTTCTAGAGCACGTTGGGTGGCACGGGATACATGCGGACGTGCATTGTCCTGTTGGAACAGCAAGTTCCCTTGCCGGTCTAGGAATGGTAGAACGATGGGTTCGATGATGGTTTGGATGTACCGTGCACTATTCAGTGTCCCCTCGACGATCACCAGTGGTGTACAGCCAGTGTAGGAGATCGCTCCCCACACCATGATGCCGGGTGTTGGCTCTGTGTGCCTCGGTCGTATGCAGTCTTGATTGTGGCGCTCACATGCACGACGCCAAACACGCATACGACCATCATTGGCACCAAGGCAGAAGCGACTCTCATCGCTGAAGACGACACGTCTCCATTCGTCCCTCCATTCACGCCTGTCGCGACACCACTGGAGGCGGGCTGCACGATGTTGGGGCGTGAGCGGAAGACGGCCTAACGGTGTGCGGGACCGTAGCCCAGCTTCATGGAGACGGTTGCGAATGGTCCTCGCCGATACCCCAGGAGCAACTGTGTCCCTAATTTGCTGGGAAGTGGCGTGCAGTCCCCTACGGCACTGCATAGGATCCTACGGTCTTGGCGTGCATCCGTGCGTCGCTGCGGTCCAGTCCCAGGTCGACGGGCACGTGCACCTTCCGCCGACCACTGGCGACAACATCGATGTACTGTGGAGACCTCACGCCCCACGTGTTGAGCAATTCGGCGGTACGTCCACCCGGCCTCCCGAATGCCCACTATACGCCCCCGCCCAAAGTCCGTCAACTGCACATACGGTTCACGTCCATGCTGTCGCGGCATGCTACCAGTGTTAAAGACTGCGATGGAGCTCCGTATGCCACGGCAAACTGGCTGACACTGACGGCGGCGGTGCACGAATGCTGCGCAGCTAGCGCCATTCGACGGCCAACACCGCGGTTCCTGGTGTGTCCGCTGTGCCGTGCGTGTGATCATTGCTTGTACAGCCCTCTCGCAGTGTCCAGAGCAAGTATGGTGGGTCTGACACAACGGTGTCAATGTGTTCTTTTTTCCATTTCCAGGAGTGTAGTTACAGAGAAAGATCGCATTTCCGTAGTAATGACTATCACAGAGACAATCAGAGAAACAGACAATATGGGAACCAAAACAATTATTATCAAGGGAGACAGAATAACATTAGACGCAACGGTCCAGCGCGCAGTTACGATTCAGGGAGAAACTCTCCACCACGTGACCGACAAACAAGAAACTATGTAAACTACCGACAAAACGATAGACGTGAATTTCATCAGAACTGGCAGGATTCTAACAGAGCTGGGCCCTCTCGGCAAGGCGAATTTGTAGAAGTTAGGTCTCCTAATCCCAATAACAATGCGCACCAACAAAGAGACAGACAATGACTCGCACCGCAGGCAGCCGCGTGCGCCGGCTGGCTCAGAGAAAAATAACATAGACGCTAACCTTGAGAAAAAAATTCCAGTATTCTTTACCGACGTATACCACATGATAATTGCGTTGAAGTTGAAACTCTGCGTACTAGGAAGAGTAAAGGTTTACACCACATTTCACATGTAAAACCGTTTATTGGAAGATAATCTGCTTTTTAACTTTGTCATTGCCATAAAACTTTTCACTTTACATTACTAGTATGCTTGTCAGACTTAGAATCTGTTAACATGCAACAATGTTTGAAGTTAAATATCCAATCAAGAACCAAGAGAACTTATTTAAACAGAAATGACGAATGCATTGATATAGTGAACAGATGTCACAGTGTTATTGTGTGTGTACATTCTTGCTTGTTAGTTGCACGATTATGGAACGACTATAAGGCTTACATACTTAGAACATTTACCAGTACTGCTAATAAGATTTTAATGCAACATTTTGGTTGACTTGAAAATATATTCTGGGTTTAATGTACTTTCTGTGAGATACCAGACGACACAGTGGTTAGTTTATGTGACAGCTACACGATTTTATCACGACGCTACTAATGAGTGACAATTTACAATGTTGCTTTTGCAGTGTTTCTGTTTTATATCTGCACAGCTTTCTGTTTTATTCTGGAAAGTAAAACAGGTTTTAGTAGTAACTTTTGTGGTATAGCAACAATGAGACAGTCTTTTTCGTGGCACAACAATACGTTACTGTACAGTACTTTCTTCATCACGCCAATAAGCATAATAACTACGATATCTATACGCAAAGCATTTCACTTTTGTTTATCATGAGGTAAGTACATTGACTTCTGCAGAACTTAGCTTTCGGAGGACGATAACTACGACACTTCCACACAGATTATGTTGCGACAAGACGCACATTTAGCGCTACAGTACACGTATTTGAGTGATTAATTTTGTACTTAAAACATTTATTTTTAAAGATTTTTGAATTACAAAGAAAGTTTTCCGTGGTACATTTCATTCCATTGCTGTAATCTGTAACACCTGAGGGTATAATTACATTAATCCTCAGGGGGTACACGCCTACTTTGTGTACCATGTGTGTGGCAACCACAAGGAACCCTAGCTAATATGGTATTTACTTATACAACTTTACACATCGGTACCATATTTCTCTAACACACAAATTACACAGCTATCTAAACTTTTTTTTATTACATCAGTGACAGATGTTTACGCAATTACACAGTTGGATAACTTCACACTTATGAAATTGTATTTTGTCTGTACTTTGTGAAATGCTCATATTTTTTCGGAACCATTGTGATACTATGAGAGCTTTGAATGATATATTTGGTAAGGGAGCATGATTTTAAAGTACGTTTGAGGTAGATGACATTATTGAAATGAGCAGAGAATATTTTTTTAGGGTTTGAAATTATTGCAGAAAGCTACGACGTTTTTGAGATTTGACTGAGGTGTTATGATGTTATTATTACGACGACGATGTGTAGTATGTTGTTGAGGAATGTTTATTATGCTACGTATTTCTCATGATGAAATATTGAAGAAGTGTCGACGAATATGTATATGTATAATGAGGTAAGGAATAATGAGTAGTGTTTAGGGACTCTGATTTGTGGAAAAGGTTGTTGGAAACCAAGAATCGTACTTTAAGAGTTATGAAATGTGCGTAAATGCGTGACTGTATCACAATGCTGACGAATATTTTATTTGGACACTTATATTTATAGGATTTTCTTTCTACAGATTTGCAACGCTAATTCTTGACCTGTGAAATATTTTTATGTGAGACTGTCACGGTAGCGGAAACTGCTGTCGTAAATATTTCCGTAAGAAAGTTAAGTGACCACCTGCACGTAATGCGTCGCGGGCACCCACCTGGGTGACAGCCGCCCGAAAAAAAAGCCATTAGCCTTTCAGCGGCACAGGTAGAAAAAAAGAAAGGGGAGGCCATTGTCCTCGCTATTGACATTTCCTTGTTGAAAGCATACTGTGGAGGTCGTAATTTATGATATTTACTGAAATGCCTAATGAAACGATGAGAAACATTTCACGGCTATTGTCTTGCTAGTGGAGAAAAATGCCATATGGCTTGCTTTATGTATTTATTTACACATTTTGTTTAATATTAGGTTTCTAGCTGCACTGCAGCATTGGTTAAAATAAAATTTAATGTATGTACTAATATAGTTATTTTATGCCTACAGATCCAGTCAATAAGAAATTTATGATCTACTTCCAAGAAAACGAGGGCACATAAATATACATTTCCTTTCACAGGAATTGCATAAATAATTTCTTTACGATTTGGTAACTTATCTGCTAGTGTAAGTTCACGTGATGCATCACTCTAGTGTTAAGATGTGACATAGGTATTAGACATGGCCATTTTAGTGTAATATTTTTTCTGCTTGAGCTATGTCATGTTTAGGTATAAGTTGCTGCTGTTTGCCAGGCATAGTGTTATTGAATTTGACTTTGTATTATTCTGTTAAGCCAGTTTTACTAATGATTTATTTTTATTGTTTGCTGCACATTGCCTTAGATTAGTTGTAATATTACAATTGCTTTGCTAATCTCTTAATGCTGCTTGCTTTGCAAATCTGCGTTTTTTTTCATTGCTGTTTATATTAATTGTTTTATGTGATGCTGCATTGCCTCATCCCTTGGTATATATATCTGAGCTCAGTAGATTTAAGTTAGCTTAAGAGGGGGTAGCCTCTAAGAGAATGAGTTGCGATGAATTGGAAGAAATGCATTGAGAAGTTATACGAAAAAAAGTACAGAAAACAGGTTTAGGTAGGGTTTTCTTGGAAATAAATGTTGAGGTACGAAATGTGTGAGCATATAAATACAGAAAGCATGCTTAGATAGAATTTTTTTGGTGGAAACAAAGGATGAAATAAGAGGAAAGATATATGAAGTTTTGGGTTGGACTGCAGTACCAAATGTTACACTGAAAACGAACCCTGTCCTTTCCTATTGGTGTTATCCCACTATATGTTTGTGTACCCTTGTGTATTTGTTTTCTTCCTGTCTCTGTGTAGTTTCATTGGATTTTTTCTTCTTCTAATACTAAGCTACATTCACTATGATGAGGAATACTGTTATCCTCAAATATAATTGGCATTAATAATATGTTATTTACCTTGTAACTATGCTTAGACATTATTTATTCTGTTTTGTTTTAATGCTCATGTGTAAAGTTGATGTTCCAAAAGTTATTCTGATCTTTTATGTATCTACTTATCTCATAATTCCTGTAACACTGATGTATATGTTTATTTCTATTCTTTTGTAAAGCCTGTGTTACTACAATTGTTATCTATATTGCTATGTTCTTTAATGATGTATTTTGTACCTTTGTAATTGTATTCTTATGTTATAAAATTGTAATTGTCACCAGTTCATGATATTATTAACTTGTTAGTTACATTTCACTGCACACGTTTCTGTTGGTCATAGTATATGGACAATATGTGAGAAGTTGGGACTGTTAGTGTTTGCACGTGTGTTACTAATTCAGCAAGGGACTGGATAACAGCATTGCTGGTTCTAAGGACAATTCCAAAAACTTTGTGAGTGCACAAGTGGTGGTTATGGACTTGCTATATTATTCGCAAGACTCTTCGATGGTGATTGTGCACCTGCACAGTCGCAACAGATCGCAACAGATGGCTGCTGGCCATCTCTACAAGGACTACAGTGGGTCTGCATCTTTGATGACCCACCAATACCATCATCTCTACAAGGACTACAGTGGGTCTGCATCTTTGATGATCCACCATGCCATTATTTCTACAAGGACTGCAGTGGGTCTGCACCTCTGGTGGCCCACCAATACCACAATCTCTACCAGGACTCCAGTGGGTCTGCTCTGTGATGACCTACCTACCAATATTCTTCAAAACTTCGAATGACTCTGCTGTGGGTTTGCTCCATTGTGGCCCATTACCTGTCAGCATGTCAAGAGTCAGCACTGTCTTTCCGTTGGAAGGACAACACTACTTCAAGACGACATGGAAATCCACTACTTCCGTGTGCATTGTCTTTTACTGCTCAGACTTCGAGAAAAGAAACGGCAGTTTCACTGTGATGAATGATCAGGACTGTCTTTATAGACTGTGAGAGAATTTGAGCTTTTGACCAACATAATATCAATAAGTGTGTGCATTTGATTTCTTTGTTATTGTAATTATGAAAAATTTTATCAAATCATAATTGGCCACAGCCCAAAAAAAATTTGTAAAATTTTTTGTGGGGAGCATGGGGGCTATGTAAGTAGGCTGTTTATGTTTTCTCTATGTAAGTAGGCTGTTTATGTTTTCTTATTGGCAACGTTACGTAGCGCTCAATATGAAAATCACTGGCTGTGCTGTGTGGCTAGTTTGCATTGTTGTCTGCCATTGTAGTGTTGGGCAGCGGCAGCTGGATGTGAACAGCGCGTAGCGTTGCGCAGTTGGAGGTGAGCCGCCAGCAGTGGTGGATGTGGGGAGAGAGATGGCGGAGTTTTGAAATTTGTCATGAACTGCTATATTTATATATGATGATATCAAGGTAAATACATTGTTTGTTCTCTATTAATATCTTTCATTTGCTAACTATCCCTATCAGTAGTTAGTGCCTTCCATAGTTTGAATCTTTTATTTAGCTGGCAGTAGTGGCGCTCGCTGTATTGCAGTAGCTTGAGCAGCGAAGATTTTTGTGAGGTAAGTGATTTGTGAAAGGTATAGTTTAATGTTAGTCAGGGCCATTCTTTTGTAGGGAATTTTGAAAGTCACATTGCGTTGCGCTAACAAAATATTGTGTCAGTTTTAAGGACAGTCATGTATAATTGTTCAAAGGGGACGTTTCAAAATATGTAACACAATCTACAGCTTAAACTGGCAATAGGTGACGTGACAATCCCAGCCAATTAAACAAATATCTAACACAATATACAGCTTAAACTGGCAATAGGTGACGTGACAATCCCAGCCATTAACATCCAATAATTCTGATGCAGTTGGAATATTGGCTTTTATAAATAAAGCAAGGTTCACAAAATTAGCTGCGAGAATGATTTCATAACACTCTGCCGTTACAGGAAAATTAACAGAATGATTGCTGAATACTAGTTAACCGGACTATCAGAAAATATGAATGCCTTTATCTTCCATTATATTAAGAGTAGTACTTCCTCACAGTACTCTTGGTATAATAATGCTGCGCAACCCGTATAAACATGGACTATTTTTTACAACTTCCTTTTCGGCAGTTGTAGTACATACAGACATCTGCCCCACCACAGTATCCCCGCATGTTAAAACGAAATGGCGCAGCACGTTGACAAACCGGAATATCTTAGGTTTAAATTTGTTTATGCTGATCTGTAAATATTCAGCCTAAAGAAAGACAACTTCTCAGACAAAACCACATTTGTAAAATCTTTATTTACCATAATCGGTTTCGGTAAACAGGGTTACGATAATATATTCTGTGAATAGTGTACATACAGCTTAAAACATATTACATTCTGAAAACTAACGTGTACTTCATTGATATAATACATTCTGAAGGTGTCAGGGGTAAAATACAGGGATCGAAAAGCTATTTGCAATTTGTACAGAAACCAGATGGCAGTTATGAGTCGAAGGACACTAAGGGGAAGCAGTGGTTGGGAAGGGAGTGAGACAGCGTTGTAGCCTGTCCCCGATGTTATTCAATCTGTATATTGAGCAAGCAGTAAAGGAATCAAAAGAAAAATCTGGAGTAGGAATTAAAATCCATGGAGAAGAAATAAAAAGTTTTAGGTTTGCCGATGACCTTGTAATTTTGTCAGAGACAGAAAAAAAACGTGAAATGGCAGCTGAACGGAATGGAAAGTGGCTTCAAAGTAGGATATAAAATGAACAGCAACAAAACCATAACGAGGATAATGGTATGTAGTCGAATTGAACCAGGTGATGCTGAGGGAATTAGATTAGGAAATGGGACACTTAAAGTAAAAGATGAGTTTTGCTATTTGGAGAGCAAAATAAGTGATGACGGTCGAAGTAGAGACGATATAAAATGTAGGCTGGGAATGGCAGGAAAAGCGTTTCTGAAGAAGAGAAATTTGTTGACACCGAGTATAGATTTAAGTGTCAGGGAGTCTTTTGTGAAAGTATTTGTATGGAGTGTAGCCATGTATGAAGAGAAATACAAACGATAAATAGTTTACACAAGAAGGGAATAGAAGCTTTTGAAATGAGGTGCTACATAAGAATGCTGAAGATAAAATCGGTAGATCACGTAACTAAGGAGGAGATATTGAATAGAATTGGGGAGAAGAGGAGCTTGTGGTACAACTTGACTATAAGAAGGGATCATAGATAGGACATGTTCTGAGGCATCATGGGATCACTAGTTTAGTAGTGGAGGACAGCGTCGAGGGTAAAAATATAGAGGGAGACCAAGAGATGAATACACCAAGCAGATTCAGAAGGATGTAGTTATGCAGTAACTATGCAGAGATGAAGAAGCTTGCACAGGATAGAGTAGCATAGGGAGCTGCTTCAAACCAGTATCTGGACTGAAGACAACAACAACTACAACAACAAGACATAGATTGAATTATTATTACACATACGTCAGTACAGGTTGATACATGTGGTCAGTTTACACTGTACGTGTACTCCATATCTTAATTAGCTTGACAGTTGACGTTTGAAGGATGTTAAAGTTAAAACCAGCATGTTCAACATCTTCAAACATTAATTCAGCATTTAGAAAATGTTCCAAGTGTGACCGTCCCATATCATAGATCACAGAGTGAAGCACTGATAAAACTCCGCCGCTAAACTGATACACACCGAAAGTTACTACAGAACTTGCTGACACTTATTGCCACTAGAGGTCTTTTGTGTATTCACGTCATCGTGAACTGCAAATGCGAATTGTAATTTTAATTAAAATTTGGTATCTGGGATACAGTAACAATTTTTTTGTGTAGTGAGTACAAGGTAAAGTATTTTTTTAAAACAGGAGGAAGTAAAACATTATAACCTCGGCTCTCAGCTTATTGTCAGCTCTGCAAGCATATTGTCAGCAAATTGGGTTAGATGGAGCAGCAATCAGTAGTAGGATTAAGTTGCTTTAATATGACGTTTATAGTCACAACGCAGATCAGATTTCGACCTGTGTCAGGTCATTATCAATGCTAAAACAAATACAAGAATATTTATTACAATGTGATTTACAAAAGTTATAAGTCCATCACATCGTTGTCTTTTAATGTTAACATTACATACCAGTGCGGAATTGTAGCAGTTGTTCGTGCTCGAGTGAATGCTTACACAGTTCAACCATTACTGTCGTAAAATTATATGTTGGTTTCACAGTACACATCGGTTTTGCGTATGGCGCCCTCTATGATCTCCGCCTGAAGTTTACAGTTTTGGCGACATTTTTTGTAATATTTATGTTGTATAGGAACTAAGTAGTAACAACGATGTGATGGACTTATAACTTTTGTAAATCACATTGTAATATATATTCTTGTATTTGTTTTAGCATTGATAATGACCTGACACAGATCGAAATCTGATTTGCGTTGTGACTATAAATGTCATATTAAAGCAACTTAATTCTACGACTGATTGCTGCTCTATCTAACCCAATATAACCACAGTCGTTGTGTGCACCCACCCCATGGAGGGCAACCTGTTGTCAGCAAATGTTACTATGCGACTATTTTTCTTGTAAGGCGTAATTTTGGAATACGACATAGGATGGAGTGTAAAGGACTTGTTGTCTTTGTTAACTTACTGTTTTACCTCTATATGGTTAAGTATGTTCTTTATGGGTTTAGAAAATATTTTGCCTTCTACCTCCAACAAAATAATTTTATATTAATTATTAATTTATTAAAAATACGTATTTATATTTGCAGTTGACGATGTCATGAACACACAAGCTCTCTCAATTCCGTCGTCAAATAGTTTTCCGCTGTGCAAGCACATCGTCGATAATGTTACTAAGTGATTATCTTTTCTTATATGCCGGCCGGAGTGGCCGAGCGGTTAAAGGCGCTACAGTCTGGAACCGCACGACCGCTACGGTCGCAGGTTCGAATCCTGCCTCGGGCATGGATGTGTGTGATGTCCTTAGGTTAGTTAGGTTTAAGTAGTTCTAAGTTCTAGGGGACTTATGACCACAGCAGTTGAGTCCCATAGTGCTCAGAGCCATTTTTTTTTTCTTATATCTCACTTTACACAAAGGCAAGCTTTTGAAATACGACTTAGGTTGTAGTCTTAATGACATGTTCTCTCTTTCGACTAACTGTTTTACCTTCATATACTTACGCATATCCTTCTGTTTTTAGAAAAGTTTTAGCTTTTACCTGCTGCAAAAAAAAAAAAAAAGAAAATAGTTGTATACCAGTAACCAAATTTTTATTAATATCATCTGTTTATATTTGTAGTTGACGATGAGATAAATACACAAGCGACCTCCAGCGACACTAAATGTCACCATGTTGTCTAGAAAATTTCGCAGCGTGTCGGTTCATCGGTGCCCTTACGTCAGTGATGTACTGTGTGATCTGTAATATAGGACGGATGTATTTGGCGAAACATTTTTTAAATACTGGTTTTAAACTTTTGCGTGTTGTAGAAATTTGTTTCATCTTGACGTGTCAATACATCTTTCGGCAACAGTCCGGCTAATTAAGGTGCGGAGTACAAATAGACCACATGCATTGACCTGTACTGAGGTATGTGTAATAATAATTCTACCCATGTATTATATTAATTACATGTACGCTAGTTTTGTGAATGTGATGTGTTTACACTTTATGAGCATTATTCACACACCAGATAATGGTAATTCCGTTAACCTAAACCAGTCGTCGTAAGATAAGGTTTTACAAAAGCGATCTTGGCTGAAAAGTTGTCTTTGTTCAAGTTGAATATCCTACGGTAACTGGTTTTTGCATTCGAAGGGGAGCTGTTACAGTCGGTACTGATTTGGTGGCGGTATACGCCAGCAAATCAGTGGTTAGGTCTCATAGAAGCTTCCGGTTTGGTCAAACACGTCAGACTGACTAAAGAACCAACCGGCAGACCAGTTCTCTGTGAACAACCGAAGCGCCACGACAGGACTGGAGGAGTGCAGAAACCGCCTGAGGCTGACGTGGCGACAGTGTAGAAAGTGTAATTGAGTCATGGATTAGTGTTCAGTATTTTGTACGACAATTTGTGCTTGCCAGTCTTTGGCGTCACATTTGAACGTTGTGTATAAGTGCTTCTCTGACATGAAGAGACTGATGCCAAAAGTACAAATAACTCAAACTGATTGAATTATCGCATGGGACAGAATCCTTAATCTATATTAGGTTTCGGGCCTGTTTTTGATCATGTGGCATCAGCTTCAGAGTTACAACGAAATACATCATCCACAGCTAAACAGGATGTGAAAAAAATCCATCTAACAGAAACTGCAATATGAGTGGCACTTTACTAAAATATTCGGTGATAAATTGTACTGTGCGTCGAAATGACTTTATGTGAGGACGGCCCCGTATTTTAGATCCTGACAGCATTTCTCTCATATGTCGAATGACGTGACTATATTACGTAAATGAAGGTCCTCGCAGCTAGTTATTCCTTTAGCCCTCCTGTGTATTCGTTACAAAATTACCTGGATCACAGGCTGTCAAGATGCTCCACGAAAAACTGTATTTTATTATTAACACTTACGTTGCTGGTCCCGTAGGTAGCCGCCGTTACCTGTTGAGTGACTAAAATATCTGATTTTTTAAAGTTATAATTCGTGTGTACAAATACGTTTTAGGAGTTTCAAAACATTTTCTGGTTTATTAGACTTTCTACTTTAAATACACGTATTTTGGTTTTGGTAGTATCAAATCCCGACTATGTAGATGTAACATCGACTCAACAGTAATAGTTACAGGGAAAAAATTGAAAATGTATTCTAGTATTGAAATATGAATATCGAACTAGGGTGTGAATCTAACATTCGAAGGCGCTAGAATCCCCCTTGAAAATGTCCTCCACATTTGGGGACGAAACCTTGGGCTCTAATGTGAAATCCGTACGACAACGACATAATAACCCAGAACATTTTATTAGTTGTATGTTTCTTTTAATGCCGATTTATTTCTAAAGAAACACTCTAAACACAAGACCAAAGCAGTAGTTTGCATCCATTGTGGACTACGGTGTGATATATATAGGGTATTACAAAAAGGTACGGCCAAACTTTCAGGAAACATTCCTCACACACAAAGAAAGAAAATATGTTATGTGGACATGTGTCCGGAAACGCTTACTTTCCATGTTAGAACTCATTTTATTACTTCTCTTCAAATCACATTAATCATGGAATGGAAACACACAGCAACAGAACGTACCAGCGTGACTTCAAACACTTTTTTACAGGAAATGTTCAAAATGTCCTCCGTTAGCGAGGATACATGCATCCACCCTCCGTCGCATGGAATCCCTGATGCGCTGATGCGGCGCTGGAGAATGGCGTATTGTATCACAACCGTCCACAATACGGGCACAAAGAGTCTCTACATTTGGTACCGGGTTGCGTAGACAAGAGCTTTCAAATGCCCCCATAAATTAAAGTCAAGAGGGTTGAGGTCAGGAGAGCGTGGAGGCCATGGAATTGGTCCGCCTCTACCAGTCCATCGGTCACCGAATCTGTTGTTGAGAAGCGTACAAACACTTCGACTGAAATGTGCAGGAGCTCCATCGTGCATGAACCACATATTGTGTCGTACTTGTAAAGGCACATGTTCTAGCAGCACAGGTAGAGTATCCCGTATGAAATCATGATAACGTGCTCCATTGAGCGTACATGGGGCCCAATCGAGACATCACCAACAATGCCTGCCCAAACGTTCACGGAAAATCTGTGTTGATGACGTGATTGCACAATTGGGTGCGGATTCGAGTCAGCCCACACACGTTGATTGTGAAAATTTACAATTTGATCACGCCGGAATAAAGCTCATCCGTAAAGAGAACATTTGCACTGAAATGAGGATTGACACATTGTTGGATGAACCATTCGCAGAAGTGTACCTGTGGAGGTCAATCAGCTGCCGATAGTGCCTGCACACGCTGTACACGGTACGGAAACAACTGGTTCTCCCGTAGCACTTTCCATACAGTGACGTGATCCACGTTTCCTTGTACAGCAGCAACTTCTCTAACGCTGACATTAGGGTTATCGTCAACTGCACGAAGAATTGCCTCGTCCATTGCAGGTGTCCTCGTCGTTCTAGGTCTTCCCCAGTCGCGAGTCATAGGCTGGAATGTTCCGTGCTTCCTAAGACGCCGATCAATTGCTTCGAACGTCTTGCTGTCGGGACACCTTCGTTCTGGAAATCTGTCTCGATACAAACGTACCGCGCAACGGCTATTGCTCCGTGCTAATCCATACATCAAATGGGCATCTGCCAACTCCGCATTTATAAACATTGCACTGACTGCAAAACCACGTTCGTGATGAACACTAACCTGTTAATGATACGTACTGATGTGCTTGATGCTAGTACTGTAGAGCAATGAGTCGCATGTCAACACAAGCACCGAAGTCAACATTACCTTCCTTCAGTTGGGCCAACTGGTGAATCGAGGACGTACAGTACATACTGACGAAACTAAAATGAGCTCTAACATGGAAATTAAGCGTTTCCGGACACATGTCCACATAACATCTTTTCTTTATTTGTGTGTGAGGAATGTTTCCTGAAAGTTTGGCCGTACCTTTTTGTAACACCCTGTATGTATCCACTATAAGGAACGAAAAGTATTACTTATGTTTTTATTTTACATTTAATAATTGATCACACATGTTGTCCAACCTTCAGTTTGGCACGTGGTTACTTTAAATGCTCAAAATGTGCACTGTTGGTGCTCATAACAGAATGACGAGCGGTCGCCGCAACTACGTCAGTCAAAGTTACAGGGGAGATCGTTGCTCATGTCGCTGTAATCTCCTGGCGAAGTTCGTCCAACGTGCGTGGCTTACGTCGATAGGCGTTATCTTTCAAGTTCCCCACTAGTAAAAGTCCATAGGTGTTAGATCTGATGACTGTGGAGGGAACTCAATGGGCCCTCTTCGTCTAATCCAATGACCCGGAAAATTTCATCCAGGAAAACTCGTACTACTAGGTGGTAGTGTGCAGGCGCCCTGTGCTATTGGTACAATACCTATTCATCAGCTCCATAAAGCGCACATACGCCTGGCAAAATTGATGTGCATAACATTTCCAGGTACACATCTCCAGTGACATTAGCATCAAAGAAAAAGGGTCCTACTAAGTCCCTAGATGGTAGTCCACACCACACATGAACCCCCGGTTCCAGTACGTTTAAATTGTGCCTCGTCACTCCACACCACTTTAGTAAGAAACTGTTCATCAATTACCATTTGCTGATACCATTCGCAAAATTGCATTCGACGATCAGGATCGTCATCATTAATCACGTGTAGCTATCGTGGAATGCAAACTTCCCTCTTTTCAGGTCTCAGAATTTTTCGTACACTTGTACTGAGAAACTCCACTTCACGTGCACATTGTTTAGTAGAGTTCTGTGGAGAATGAACAAAGCTTCCAACACGAGAGCCGACGAAGCAGGACTTGTAGCTGTACGCTCTCTTACTGTGTGAATATCACAAATAGTTCCATGCAATTCAAACTTGTCAGTGATGCGTTTAATTTTTAGACGGGTTGGCGGTTCTGTATCAAACTCGCACCTCCACTGACATTGCACTTTAACGGCATTGTTGTTGTTGTTGTGGTCTTCAGTCCTGAGACTGGTTTGATGCAGCTCTCCATGCTAACCTATCCTGTGCGAGCTTCTTCATCTCCCAGTACTTACTGCATCCTACATTCTTCTGAATCTGCTTAGTGTATTCATCTCTTGGTCTCCCTCTATGATTTTGTACTCTCCACGCTGCCCTCCAATACTAAATTGGTGATCCCTTGATGCCTCATAACATGTCCTACCAACGAATCCCTTCTTCTTGTCAAGTTGTGCCACAAACTCCTCCCTAATTCTATTCAGTACCTCCTCATTAGATATGTGATCTACCCATCTAATCTTCAGCATTCTACTGTAGCACCACATTTCGAAATCTTCTGTTCTCTTCTTGTCCAAACTATTTATCGTCCATGTTTCACTTCCATACATGGCTACACTCCGTACAAGTACTTTCAGAAACGACTTCCTGACACTTAAATCTATACTCGATGTTAACAAATTTCTCTTCTTCAGAAACGCTTTCCTTGCCATTGCCAGTCTACATTTTATATCTTCACTACTTCGACCATCATCAGTTATTTTGCTCTCCAAATAGCAAAACTCCTTTACTACTTTAAGTGTCTCATTTCCTAATCTAATTCCCTCAGCATCACCCGACTTAATTCGACTACACTCCATTATACTCGTTTTGCTTTTGTTGATGTTCATCTTACATCGTCCTTTGAAGACACTGTCCATTCCGTTCAACTGCTCTTCCAAGTCCTTTGCTGTCTCTGACAGAATTACAATGTCATCGGCGAACCTCAAAGTTTTTATTTCTTCTCCATGGATTTTAATACCTACTCCGAATTTTTCTTTTGTTTCCTTTACTGCTTGCTCAATATACAGATTGAATAACATCGGGGAGAGGTTACAACCCTGTCTCACTCCCTTCCCAACCACTGTTTCCCTTTCATGCCCCTCGACTCTCATAACTGCCATCTGGTTTCTGTACAAATTGTAAATAGCATTTCGCTCCCTAAATTTTCGTTGCTCGAATGTCAAGCGGGCTCCAGCCATCTTGTTTTCTAAATATCGAGATGTAAGTACTAACATCTATCGAGCCAAAGACCATACTACAGCACACTCGTATTTCAAATCGAGCGGCAATATCGATATTGCCTTACACTCGAAGCGGGTTACCCAACGTGAGGAACTGGCAGAAGGCGAAGAACAAAGTGGAATGATCATCTTGCCATATACCGGCGGTGTCTCTTCAAAAATAGGAAGATTATTGAAGAGGCATAAAGTTAAATGTATCTTTCGTCCGCCGGCAAAACTCAGAGCTCTCTTGGGCTCGTCTAAGGACAGCCTTGGCCTGAGAAGACCCGGTGTTTACGAGATTCCGTGCAGCTGCGGCATGTCGTACATCGGACAAACTTGTCGCACTGTAGAAGAGAGATGCACTGAACACCGATGCTACACTCGTCTAGAGCAACCAGAGAAGTCTGCAATGGCCAAGCATTGTCTCAGTACAGGCCATTCTATGAATTACCAAGCCACTAAAATTCTCGCATCGACAAGTTCGTACTGGGACAGTGTTATTAAGGAAGCAGTGGAAATACGTAGCTCGACGAATCTTGTTAACAGAGACACGGGCTTTCTCCTCAGTACAGCTTGGGATCCAGCAGTGGCGCTATTGAAGTCGCAACGAGCAGTGAGGGGCACTATTTGTCATTCGACGGATGACGAATCGCCAGCAACATAAATATTCTGTTGACAACCGGAGGATAGTCATGCGCCTACGCGGACGCGCATCTTTGCTTGCGGCTTCCGACAGAGGTTCGGATGCAGGCTGAGTTGGCATCCCTTCTCTCCCAGCTTCAGGCAGTGTTGGCTTCGGTCACACAGCTTGAGGCTGTTGCCAATGGTCATCACTGTGGCGTTCGGGATGGGGATTTGTCGGGGACGGCCAGCTCGTCCCACGCATCCCCCGATCGGACTACGACTGTGGTTGCCCGGGATACTGCCCGCACCTGTGGTAGTGGGAGGTCGTCTCAAGGTGTGGCAGGGGGCGAAAGACATTCCGGAGGGCTGAACGGAAGGCCTCTCCAGTTTGTCTGACGAACCGGTTTCAGGCTCTGTCTCAGGCTGATACTGATCTTCGGCCTGACATGGCTGCCTGTCCTGTTCCAGAGGTTGCCCCTCAGTCTGCAAGATCTGGGCGGTCGCAGAGGGTGGGCTTACTGGTAGTTGGGAGCTCCAACGTCAGGCGCGTAATGGGGCCCCTTAGGCTCTGAGCACTATGGGACTCAACTGCTGAGGTCATTAGTCCCCTAGAACTTAGAACTAGTTAAACCTAACTAAACTAAGGACATCACAAACATCCATGCCCGAGGCAGGATTTGAACCTGCGACCGCAGCGGTCTTGCGGTTCCAGACTGCAGCGCCTTTAACTGCACGGCCAGGGCCCCTTAGGGATATGGCAGCAAGAGAGGGGAAGAAAGCCAATGTGCACTCCGTGTGCATACCGGGGGGAGTCATTCCAGATGTGGAAAGGGTCCTTCCGGATGCCATGAAGGGTACAGGGTGCACCCATCTGCAGGTGGTCGCTCATGTCGGCACCAATGATGAGTGTCGCTATGGATCCGAGGAAATCCTCTCTGGCTTCCGGCGGCTATCTGATTTGGTGAAGACTGCCAGTCTCGCTAGCGGGATGAAAGCAGGGCTCACCATCTGCAGCATCGTCGACAGGACTGACTGCGGACCTTTGGTACAGAGCCGAGTGGAGGGTCTGAATCAGAGGCTGAGACGGATCTGCGACCGTGTGGGCTGCAGATTCCTCGACTTGCGCCATAGGGTGGTGGGGTTTCGGGTTCCGCTGGGTAGGTCAGGAGTCCACTACACGCAACAAGCGGCTACACGGGTAGCAGGGGTTGTGTGGCGCGGGCTGGGCGGTTTTTTAGGTTACATGGCCTTGGGCAAGCACAGAAAGGGCAACAGCCTCAACGGGTGCGGGGCAAAGTCAGGACATGCGGGGACCAAGCAGCAATCGGTATTGTAATTGTAAACTGTCGAAGCTGCGTTGGTAAAGTACCGGAACTTCAAGCGCTGATAGAAAGCACCGAAGCCGAAATCGTTATCGGTACAGAAAGCTGGTTGAAGCCAGAGATAAATTCTGCCGAAATTTTTACAAAGGTACAGACGGTGTTTAGAAAGGATAGATTGCATGCAACCGGTGGTGGAGTGTTCGTCGCTGTTAGTAGTAGTTTATCCTGTAGTGAAGTAGAAGTGGATAGTTCCTGTGAATTATTATGGGTGGAGGTTACACTCAACAACCGAGCTAGGTCAATAATTGGCTCCTTTTACCGACCTGCCGACTCAGCAGAATTAGTGGCAGAACAACTGAGAGAAAATTTGGAATACATTTCACATAAATTTTCTCAGCATGTTATAGTCTTAGGTGGAGATTTCAATTTACCAGATATAGACTGGGACACTCAGATGTTTAGGACGGGTGGTAGGGACAGAGCATCGAGTGACATTATAATGAGTGCACTATCCGAAAATTACCTCGAGCAATTAAACAGAGAACCGACTCGTGGAGATAACATCTTGGACCTACTGACAACAAACAGACCCGAACTTTTCGACTCTGTATGTGCAGAACAGGGAATCAGTGATCATAAGGCCGTTGCAGCATACCTGAATATGGAAATTAATAGGAATATAAAAAAAGGGAGGAAGGTTTATCTGTTTAGCAAGAGTAATAGAAGGCAGATTTCAGACTACCTAACAGATCTAAACGAAAATTTCTGTTCCGACACTGACAATGTTGAGTGTTTATGGAAGAAGTTCAAGGCAATCGTAAAATGCGTTTTAGACAGGTACGTGCCGAGTAAAACTGTGAGGGACGGGAAAAACCCACCGTGGTAGAACAACAAAGTTAGGAAACTACTGCGAAAGCAAAGAGAGCTTCACTCTAAGTTTAAACCCAGCCAAAACCTCTCAGACAAACAGAAGATAAACGATGTCAAAGTTAGCGTAAGGAGGGCCATGCGTGAAGCGTTCAGTGAATTCGAAAGTAAAATTCTATGTACCGACTTGACAGAAAATCCTAGGGAGTTCTGGTCTTACGTTAAATCAGTAAGTGTCTCGAAACAGCGTATCCAGACACTCCGGGATGATGATGGCATTGAAACAGAGGATGACACGCGTAAAGCTGAAATACTAAACACCTTTTTCCAAAGCTGTTTCACAGAGGAAGATCGCACTGCAGTTCCTTCTCTAAATCCTCGCACAAACGAAAAAATGGCTGACATCGAAATAAGTGTCCAAGGAATAGAAAAGCAACTGGAATCACTCAACAGAGGAAAGTCCACTGCACCTGACGGGATACCAGTTCGATTCTACACAGAGTACGCGAAAGAACTTGCCCCCCTTCTAACAGCCGTGTACCGCAAGTCTCTAGAGGAACGGAAGGTTCCATATGAGTGGAAAAGAGCACAGGTAGTCCCAGTCTTCAAGAAGGGTCGTCGAGCAGATGCGCAAAACTATAGACCTATATCTCTGACGTCGATCTGTTGTAGAATTTTAGAACATGTTTTTTGCTCGAGTATCATGTCGTTTTTGGAAACCCAGAATCTACTATGTAGGAATCAACATGGATTCCGGAAACAGCGATCGTGTGAGACCCAACTCGCTTTATTTGTTCATGAGACCCAGAAAATATTAGATACAGGCTCCCAGGTAGATGCTATTTTACTTGACTTCCGGAAGGCGTTCGATACAGTTCCGCACTGTCGCCTGACAAACAAAGTAAGAGCCTACGGATATCAGACCAGCTGTGTGGCTGGATTGAAGAGTTTTTAGCAAACAGAACACAGCATGTTTTTGTCAATGGAGAGACGTCTACAGACGTAAAGTAACCTCTGGCGTGGCACAGGGGAATGTTATGGGACCATTGCTTTTCACAATATATATAAATGACCTAGTAGATAGTGTCGGAAGTCCCATGCAGCTTTTCGCGGATGATGCTGTAGTGTACAGAGAAGTTGCAGCATTAGAAAATTGCAGCGAAATGCAGGAAGATCTGCAACGGACAGGCACTTGGTGCAGGGAGTGGCAACTGACCCTTAACATAGACAAATGTAATGTACTGCGAATACATAGAAAGAAGGACCCTTTATTGTATGATTATATGATAGCGGAACAAACACTGGTAGCAGTTACTTCTGCAAAATATCTGGGGGTATGCGTGCGGAACGATTTGAAGTGGAATGATCATATTAAATTAATTGTTGGTAAGGCGGGGACCAGGTTGAGATTCGTTGGGAGAGTCCTTAGAAAATGTAGTCCATCAACAAAGGAGGTGGCTTACAAAACACTTGTTCGACCTATACTTGAGTATTGCTCATCAGTGTGGGATCCGTACCAGATCGGGTTGACGGAGGAGATAGAGAAGATCCAAAGAAGAGCGGCGCGTTTCGTCACAGCGTTATTTGGTAACCGTGATAGCGTTACGGAGATGTTTAATAAACTCAAGTGGCAGACTCTGCAAGAGAGGCGCTCTGCATCGCGTTGTAGCTTGCTCGCCAGGTTTCGAGAGGGTGCGTTTCTGGATGAGGTATGGAATATATTGCTTCCCCCTACTTATACCTCCCGAGGAGATCACGAATGTAAAATTAGAGAGATTAGAGCGCGCACGGAGGCTTTCAGACAGTCGTTCTTCCCGCGAACCATACGCGACTGGAACAGGAAAGGGAGGTAATGACAGTGGCATGTAAAGTGCCCTCCGCCACACACCATTGGGTGGCTTGCGGAGTATAAATGTAGATGTAGATGAAGATGTAGGTCGCTTGTGCAGCCGGTGGCAGCGCAGGGCAACAGCGGCAGCCGCCGCACGTGCGCTGAAGTCTTTGGTTCTTCATCCTGTAGGTGGCGTCGCTGTCCTTCCAGCTATCGGTTGATTTCGTAGCTATTGGCCATCGAATTTGGCGCCTCCGCGCATGAGCACTTCCTGCCTAAGACTGGCATAAATAAGGGGCTCTAGTCATGCCTTAGCAGGCGATCATTGTAGGCTAAACCACCCCTTCCTTCCGCCTCCTATGTCACCATCTATGGCCGTCCTATCGCCCTCATCCCCACCATTAAGTACCTTGGCGTCACCCTGGACCGTCGCCTCTCCTGGACCCCCAGTCTCCAGACAATCCAAGCCAAGGCATGCTCCCGACTCCGTCTCCTCAAGCTCCTTTCTGGCTGTACATGGGGTCTGGACCCTCCATCATCCTCCATACCCATAAATCCCTCATCCGCCCTATCCTCTGCTAAGCCCACCCTGCCTGGATCTCCACTCCTCCTAACTTTTACAAATCCCTTCAGATCCTTGAACGCCATGCTCTTAACCTCGCCTATCGCATCCGTCTCCCTTCCCCCACGACGATCCTGTACGACCTTATTCCGTTCCCCCACCTCCTCCTTTTCCTCAAATGGATACGGATCCTCTACACCTCCCGTAAACTCGATCCTCCTCACCCACTTGTCTCTCCCATCCTCTCCCGCCCCCATCTGCTGCCGCGCCTGTATTTCCACGTCCCACCTGCTCTCCATCTCTCCACTCTCCATACCCTCTCCCAAGATGGCTTCCGCCAGCTCCCCCTCCCTGATGATGCCCTCCTCCCCTCCATCTACCCCTCCTACCAACTTTGATACTCCCTCCCTCTTTCTGTGTTTGTTCCTATGGGCCCCCTCTCTCTCTTCTCCCCCCCCCTTCCCTCCCTTCTCCCTTTCTCCCCCCTCCTTCCCAGGGCTTCCCCTATACCCAACGAGCGAGGTGGCGCAGTGGTTAGACACTGGACTCGCATTTGGGAGGACGACGGTTCAATCCCGCGTCCGGCCATCCTGATTTTGGTTTTCCGTGATTTCCCTAAATCGCTCCAGGCAAATGCCGGGATGGTTCCTTTCAAAGGGCACGGCCGACTTCCTTCCCCGTCCTTCCCTAATCCGATGAGACCGATGACCTCGCTGTCTGGTCTCCTTCCCAAAAACCAACCAACCCTATACCCATACCTTCATTCCTCCCACCATTTCCTCTCCCATTGGCATCTTTGCTCTCCCCTCTCCCTCCCCCACCACCTTCTTCCCCTCTTGGCAGGTCCCCAGACTCGCACACGTTAAGTGGACATTCGCGCGCCAGAGATCATCGCCATCGTTTTAGTGTGCGTGCCGTCGCGTTTGTGCCTCAGTGGATTTGCCGCGCACGCTCCATCGTTCACGTGTCGCCTCCGTCATCAGTGTCCGTGTGCAGTGCCAACAGTTTCTTTAGGTGTTTTCGCGTGTGTACGGCTACGTGTTATTTGTTTCTGTGTCTACTGTTTTTTGCCCTCCACTTTTTTCTGTATCTCCATTGTATTTTCTTTGTAAAACTTGTGGCTGAAGAGCAGTGTAGTATGCTGCTGCCACCCCACCTTATGTAAGGTGTTAAATGACAATAAAGAAAAAAATGCCTTAGCAGTGTGTTCGTCGCAGCTGAAGATGTCGGCCAGTTGCGCTGATGAAATATTGAGGAGTTTTCACTATGACATCCGACGTCTCGCCCGAGAACCATATATACAACATGTCCGTCGGGAAAGCCTCAAGCAACACAAATATCGATATACATTTTTTTGCTGGCTTTGTATGTCTAAATAAAAGTTCCAAACTATATTCAAACTGTGAGATGTGATAATGCGTAGTAATAAACAGTGGGATGGAGAGAGTAGCTATTCCTATGAAATAATATTCCAAGACAACTATTTTAGAATGAACCATGTATTTAAAAAGAGAGCGTAAAACTTGGCATGATGTTTTCACATAACATACGTCTGAACAATACTATGCTTAGCAAAGTCAACAATGATTTAAAGAAGATACAACGTTAACAGAGAATTACTATACAACCAAACAGCTTAATCAATTAATATGTTATTGCATGACTCAGGAAACAAGGGTGGTCTTTCTGTCAGCTCTGAGCAAATGTGCAAAGCAACTAGTTTACAATAATCATTCTGACAAACTAGCTGTGTAGCACTGCAGTCTTACTTCAGGCTTCTTCTCTTCAAAAAGTTGCAACATTATTCAAATTTATATTCTCTTCGTTATATAATACGTACATCTTATTCATCCTTGCTCTCCTTTCCAGTCAATCTTTCTTCATCTAACAGATGCAATCATAAGTCAACACAGCACTACAGAATACGACCATCACCTACGAAACTTCAACTGAGAATGTAAAACTGCGCAAATGCAAGGATGGTTCCAAGACAAGACCAAAGTTTGTTTAACAGTAACGTAACCGTCCTCTTCCTCTCCAACGTACACGTGGATAACATACAAAAACCAAAATGACATGATCGCCTTACAGTACCAACAAAAGTCACTAGATCTTAGGTGGATCAAAGGATCGACCTGAACTACGAGAAACTGGTGAAACAGTTCGAGTCGAGTTCAAACACAGCGCAAGGTTAGCTGTTTAGTAACACAAATTGAAGAAAGACGTTAACAAAATTTCTACTTGGTGTTGTGAGTTTAACATCCCGTATAAATGCTGGTTAACGCAAAGTAGGGGCGACCATAACAGCAACACAATACAACTGATGGCATCCAAATAGAAGTTCAACACTTTGCTCACCCTCTTTCATGGTTTGAAGTGCCTAAAGTTAGAATTAGACTACCATTTACACAACCTACAACATAATAGTAGAAAAAGAGACGTGGTAGACCTAGCCATTGACATTTGGCGATCATGGTCCAGACAAATTATAGGCTTACATAAATAAGACAAGTTTCACAAACGTAGCTGCGAGAATGATTTCACTACGAACTGCCGTTACAGGGGAATTAACAAAAATTGGTTCAAATGGCTCTGAGCACTATGGGACTTAACTTCTAAGGTCATCAGTCCCCTAGAACTTAACCCAGCGAGGTGGCGCAGTGGTTAGCACACTGGACTCGCATTCGGGAGGACGACGGTTCAATCCCGCGTCCGGTCATCCTGCTTTAGGTTTTCCGATATTTCCCTAAATCGCTCCAGGCAAATGCCGGGTTGGTTCCTTTGAAAGAGCACGGCTGACTTCCTTCCCCGTCCTTCCCTAATCCGATGAGACCGATGACCTCGCTGTCTGGTCTCCTTCCCCAAACAACCCAACCCCCCCCCCCCCCCTAGAACTTAGAACTTATTAAACCTAACTAACCTAAGGACATCACACATATCCATGCCCGAGGCAGGATTCGAACCTGCGACCGTAGCGGTCGCGCGGATTCAGACTGTTGCGCCAAAGCCACTCGGCCACCTCGGCCGGCGATAATTAACAGAATAATTGCTCAATAATAATAATAAACCGGACTATCAGCAAATATTAATGTCTTTATCTTCCATGATATAAAGAGTATTACTTCCCCACAATACGCTTAGTATAATAATGCCACGCATCCCGTTTAACCATGGACTTTTTTTGTACAACTTGAAAGGTGGCTACACTGAGTCACAGCGATTCAGCCGCCTCCACTGGCAGTGCTTGTTGAGATGTGGTAGTGAACAGTGCTTGTCGTGAAGGCGTCGTGGAGAGTGCTTATTGAGAAGTGGGCAGTAGAAGTTCCGATGTAGCCGTGACTAGTTGTGAACATGTTGTATGCAGTTGTTCTGATGGGCTAGACAGCCGATGCTGTTCGATTGCGGATGTTGTAATGATCAGAGTGTATGTTTCGTCAATACATATGAAGGTAATAATTTTTTATTATTATTATTTCAAATGTCCTAACTAACTATGTCTCTTGGTCACAAATTCAGTCTACAAAGCATCTGGCTTGTGTTCATGTATTAGAGTGTAATTATGGTTTTTAAGTGCAATTATAGTATTTTTTTTAATTACTTCATTGTAGATGGTGTTTAAAGCATCTTGTCGTATTGAGGAAGAACCGTGCCAGATGTGTACGTTGAATCACACTTACACACACAGAACAGTTACATTTGTGTTTTGTTGTTCCGTAGTTTTTGTTTCGTAGCTTTTATAGTTTTGCTGGGGACTTAATTAATTAATTGTGTTAACGGAAGTTTTGTTACATTCTTTGTTGTTATTGTATGCAGTCAGATTGCGTACTAATACTGGTCAGGGCCAACCGGTTACGAGACTGCGTAACCGGACATCCAGCAAAAAAAAAAAAAAAAAAAAATTAAATTATTTGCATTCTTTTTAATTATGCCCCCATGCAAACTTCCTTTTCAGCAGTCGTACTACATACTGACATTCGCCCCAACACAGTTTCAGAGTATGTTAGAACGAAATGGCGCAGCATGTTGACAAACTGGAATATCCTATGTTTAAACTTGTTCATGCTGATTTGTAAATATTCAGCTTAAAGAAAGACAACTACTCAGGTAAAACCACATTTGTAACATCATTATTTACGATGACCGGTTTCAGTGAACAGAGTTACCATCATATGATCTGCGAATAGTGCACATAAAGCGTAAAACGCATATTTCATTAATATAAGACATTCTGAAGGTGGCAGGGGTAAAATACAGGGAGCGAAAAAAAAATGTGTGTGTGTGAATTCCTAAGGGACCAAACTGTTGAGGTCATCGGTCCCTAGACCTACACACTACATAAACTAACTTGTGCTAAGAATAACACACACACCCATGCCCGAGGGAGGACTCGAACCTCCGGCGGGAGTGGCGCGCAGTCCGTGACAAGGCGCCTCAAACCGCACGGCCACTCCGCGCGGCCACGGAGCAAAAAGCTATTTACAATTTGTACAGAAACCAGATTGGCCCAGCAACATGCCGACTCTACCACTCTGGATGGTATCACGATCTCTTCACTGGTGTGTGTCGAATTTGCCTTCAACCAAACAATCGTCGGAGACGTGTTTCGAGGCAACCCGGTCAGGCTGAACGCCTTAGACACACTGTCCAGCGAGTGGAGCAAGGTGGAGGTTCCCTGCTATTTTGGGGTGGCATTATGTGTGGCCCACGTAAGCCGCTGGTGGTCATGGAAGGCGCCGTAACGGCTGTACGATACGTGAATGCCATCCTCCGACCGATATTGCAACCACATCGCTAGCATAGTGGCGAGGCTTTCGTCTTCATGGACGACAATTCGCGCCCACGTCATGAACATCTTGTAAATGACTTTCTTCAGATAACGACATCGTTCGACCAGAGTGGCCAGCATGTTTGCCAGACATGAACCCTATCGAACATCATTGGTATACATTGAAAAGGGCTGTTTATGGACGACGTGACCCACCAACCACTGTGAGGGATCTACGCCGACTTACTGTTAAGGAGTGGGACAATCTGGGCCAACAGTGCCTTGATGAACTTGTGGATAGTATCCCACGACGAATACAGCCATCCATCAATGCAAGAGGGCGTGCTGCTGAGTATTAGAGGTACCGGTGTGTACAGCAATCTGGACCAACACCTTTGAAGGTCTCGCTGTATGGCAGTACAATATGCAATGTGTGGTTTTCATTAGCAATAAAAAGGGCGAAAATGATGTTTATGTTGATCTCTAGCCGGCCGGAGTGGCCGCTCGGTTCTAGGCGCTACAGTCTGGAATCGCGTGACCGCTACGATCGCAGATTCGAATCCTGCCTCGGGCATGGATGTGTGTGATGTCCTTAGGTTAGTTAGGGTTAAGTAGTTCTGAGTTCTAGGGGACTGATGACCACAGCAGTTAAGTCCCATAGTGCTCAGGGCCATTTGTTGATCTCTATTTCAATTTTCTGTGCGGGTTCCGGAACTCTCGGAACCGAGGGGATACAAAACTTTTTTTGATGTGCATATATCTTGAAGGGTTGTGTTATTGTTGGGCTGTTAAGTGACGTTTAATTATAATGGTAACGCGTTTGTGATAAATTTTTAGTGCCCCGTTACCTTGAAACGGCATACTGCAAATTACATTTGAAACATTGATCATGCTTAATTTGTAAATTATTGACGGTATCAACACATTCGTCAGATAGCACTCGTACATTAAGGCATCGGCCGTCGATAAATTATCATGTGACGGTTAGTTACAAGAAGTTATAATAAATCAGTCTAAGAATGACGTGTTTATGCGTGTATGAAGTCTTTTTTTGAAGCACGCATCGACCACTGCTGTCGTCAATGTTGCGCGCGCCGTCAGAATGTGGTTCATACATGAGGGAAGTGTTGTGAAACGAGTGTTGCCTCAAAAGAATCACGGCTAATGCTCGTTTCACAGCAATTTTCGTCATTTTGACGTCACGCGCTACATCATCGACAACCGCTTGATCAGTTATCGACTTTGAGACAAGGAAAAATATGAAGGTTGTCACTCCTCGATTCACCCGCAGCAAAGGAAGTAGGTTACAGCACGCTTGTTCGCCCACTGCTTGAATACTGCTCAGCAGTGTGGGATCCGTACCAGATAGGGTTCATAGAAGAGAGAGAGAAGATCCGACGGAGAGCAGCGCGCTTCGTTACAGGACCATTTAGTAAGCGTTACGGAGATGATAGATAAGCTCCATTGCAGGAAAGACGCTCAGTAGCTTGGCACCGGCTTTTGTTGAAGTTTCGAGAACGTACCTTCACCCAGGAGTCAAGCAGTATATTGCTCCCTCCTACGTATATCTCGCGAAGAGACCATGTGGATAAAATCAGACAGATTAGAGCCCACACAGAGGCATACCGACAATCCTTCTTTCCACGAACGATACGAGACTGGAATAGAAGGGAGAACAGACAGAGGTACTCAAGGTACCCTCCGCCACACACAGATTCCTAACCACACAATCGGAAATCGGCACATATTTGGAAATAAAGCGCCAAATATTTGTGTAAAGGCAGAATACGAAGTTCATTGCAACTGGTTTCAGTCTGCCGTAAGACATCATCTGGTACGAAAAATCACTTATTTCATTTGTCGTGAATATTGAAACACGCAAGTATTTGAATCCACGTGAAGAACATAATAAAGAACTCATTCATAGCATTTACAAATGCAATAATTGCCCTGTTCATATGAGTTTTTTTAATACGTGTTCCATGTAGGTTAAAATATTCAGTGCTTTGTGTTTCAATATTCATGACAAATGAAATGTTTTAATTGATTTTCGTAGCAGATGACCAGACAGTAGTAATGAAATCAAGATAATGCAGTTCAGTGTCATGAGTTCTTTGAAACATAATGGCGAGGTTTCTGTTATACATTTCCGGCTCGTCGTTACCTTGATTTACCTTGTAAATCTCCGGTACTCGTCATGTTTGGGGACCTGTTGTGAAACGAGCATTACATAAGAATTAGTTACAAGGAATAACAATCATTCAAAGAGTAAACATTTAGTTAGTCCACTCCAAAGAAGACACAAATGTACAGAGTGCGCAGTTTATTCTGCCTGCTGCGATTCCAGTATAGACCCCGCCTCCTGGAACATGTGAGTACTTCCAGCGTATCCGCTGGCCTCTTCTGGTGCGGGTTGTAGGCGTTTTCGGACTGTCCTCCGGGGCTCGACGAGTTGATGGCAATGTGTTACCCTACTTGTGCCGCATCTTCTTCGGCCTATTCCGGCGGATGGGACGCAACTTTACTCTGCTGATCGTGCCCTCCTTCATCATCATTATTCCCCCTAATGAGTAGTTTATAAAAGCGTTACAAATTTTTAAATTCGGTTGACAATTATATGAAATACTGAAAATCGTATTTTTGTTGGTCCTGGATGCAGTTAGGTGCCCAACCTACAACTAGATCACTGCGCGGTTAGCCGTGAACGAGATTAGACTCTTACTAACATAGACTGAAAAAAGACATTCACAAATTCCCTGCTTGTGCAATGAGTTTAAGGTTTTGTAAAACTGTTGATTAATTCATCGTAGCGGCCACTATAACAATAAAAGAAAGAACGTATTGGCATCCGACTCTAAGTAATATACTTCATCAGAATTGTGTACTGATTAAGGATTGGGCAATCATATGGATGAACTAACAGCATGTGTTGACGCTAGGAGGCGTGGCACAATAGGCCATGCGATACATTCTCTTTTTTTTTTTTAATATTATCTTCATTCCACCTCTGAAGGATATGGTGGGCTGTAGGAGAGCACAGCCCTTTCTCAGCTGGTAGTTGTGGTTTGTGCTGTTGTGATAACGTTTATTTAGGAGAATTGGGTGTTTATTTAATTTTATAGGATTTTTTTAATTGCATGTAGATGGATAGTTGAGAGGAAGATGTTGTTCATTAAATTTCCTTCATTCTAAATGCCGACATTTGTATTACAGCTGAAGGAAAAGCCTTTCGGTCGAAAATTCCGCAGCTGGGATTGGTTGTCTGTTGTTCGCTTTATATATTTTTATGTTATCTCAGTGGCCTTGCTAGTGCTGTATTGTGATTTTGGAGTTTTGTTGGAGAAAATCTCCTTCTAATTCTGTAGAAGATGTGGGACTTGAAAACATAGTCGATATAGAAAATGTTCTCTTCTACTATAGGGGATGATTGAAGTAATTTTGCTCAATGAGCTGTTTTTTCTCTATCAGGCTGCTGCATCTTCCCAAATCCTTGTAGGTATCTTTGATCTCTTGTCAGTTCCATTGATTTAGTTTTCCAGCGGATTCTGGTATAGCAAATTCGATACTGCTTCAAGAATAAGGTAGGGAGGAAATGCATATTTCAGTTTCAGTAAATTAAACTTTGTATGATCGTGCTGCAAGCTCAAGCCGATTTTGTAAGTCCATTATTACGGTGTCTGTTGAGCCCGAATATGGTGATTTGTTCTTTCATTCTGTCTAGAATGTTCCTGTTTTAAGTGTATCGTGAAAGTAGTTTGTTGGAAAGTCAAAGCGTAGATCTCCAGCTATTCGAAGCATCTCCCGGTCCGCAGATAGAATTGTTTTCGGCTGCTTAGATGATACAATCCATGTTCGAGCTCCATATTTGAGAATGTGTCGGAGAAATATTTTGTCTGTAAGAAGGGCAACTGGTTTCTCCACTCCACGTGTTCGGTATTTCATGAGACGTACTTAAGTAAGTCGGATTTCAGCTTGTTCAATCTTTTCAGTCGTGTTTTTCTACCAGTTTGAGAGTTCATCTACTTAGATTCCAACCTATTTTACGTTTGGTTATGGAGTACTTTCTTGTCGCAAAGTCGAATGCTGAGTTTTTGGGGGTCCTGCCGTTGGCGATTAGTGAGATTTCTATGTCTGAATGGGATAAGTTGACTTTTGGTTGGATTAGGTCGGATTCTCCATTTAGTGAGCCAGCTTTCAAGTTCGCTGATGTAGCTGTTGGCTTGTTCATTGATTGCATTGAGGGTGGGTACGTGACGACAGTAAGTGGTGTCATCCCCGTTCACTGCTATGTCTTCATTCTCCCACCTATAACTTGGGATGTCAGCTCTACATACCGTATACAACGATGGGGAGGTGACAGCACCCTGACGGACTCCCGCTTTGACTGTGAAGTAAGATGATTTTTGATCCACAACTTTACTTTTCCATTCCCAAAGGGGTTAGCTATTAATTGTACTATTTCGGGTACGAAATTGTATTTTAGCATTTTGTCAAGAAGTTCCTCATGCCATAATTTATCAAAGACGCGTTGTATGTCCAGAAAGAGAGCAGCAATTGCATCTGTTAAGCTGCAGATTTTTGCTACTTTGCTAATTAATAATGGATCAGCGGTACTGTGACTGTTTCTGAAACCAGCTTGTTCAAGTGATGTGATGCTGCTGTCTTCTGCAAACTGTTATAGCCTGTTATTAATCATTGCTTCACAGGTTTTGCCAATTATTGGAAGGAATGTGATAGGCTTGTACAAGCTAGGGTTCTCTTTTGGTTCTCCAGGTTCCGGAAACATTCTAATATGCCAATGTTATCATTGGGACGGTACAGATTTTTTGAGTTAAGGCTGTAATCAATACAGGTTTTAGTGTTTGAGCAAGTCTCTGTGGTAGAAGTAGTATGAGATGAAATTGTCCAATGCTGTCATTTCCAGGTGCTGTAGTTTTGCTGCTTAATATAGCAGAGGCTGTCTCACATTCTTTTATTTCTTTCAATAGTGGTTGATTTTCTGGTGCACTACTTTTGTACAGGAATAAATGAAGTTTCCTAGCAGTAATTTCCTATTGGTTATCGTCAAATTTGTGGTCCTGTGGATGATCGTGTGTTTTTTCGAGTAAATAGCCTTCTCTCTTTTGTCCACAGTGATGTTGTCATCTGTTTGTAAACACGGTACTTCGGTGACGGTTTTGCCACTGATTTTTCTTGAATTTATTCCAAACGAGAGTTTGGTTATGTGGGTCAAGCAGTGTTGACTCAGGTTCCCACCTACTTGCTCTGAATTGGCGAATCTCTGATCTAACTTGATTGTTAAGACGGTTCCATTCAGGTTTAGTCCTTTCATTAGGTTATCGTTTAATTTGTCTACATAATTTTCTTATTTCTTTGACTACGTTAAGAACATGTGTAGAAGCCTGTCCTTATGTTCTATGATTGTTTTCTTTGATGTATTGTTAGTGATAGATTTTATCGTTGGGACGATTAGCTGGTTATAGTTGTCAAGGTCTTTTGTAGTTTTAATGGCTGTCGTGATGGCCTCTTTGCTTAAAAATTCCGTTCCAAATTTTTCTGTATTAGGGTTTTTGAATTCGATGTAAGTTTTCCTGTTGTGATTGTCATTCTTGACTGAGTGATAGCCGATGTTTTCATGATGATGAGGACATGGTCGCTGGAAATGGTATCACCTCCGTCCACAGTTACTAGATATTTGCGGTGTGCAAACAATCTCATCAACTATGGAGGTTCTTGGGTGATTGGCGAAATTAGGTGAATTACTTTCTAAGTGAATCAGATTGTACTTTAGACCTGCAAGGAGGAGATCACCGTTTATGTTGTTGATTTTGGCGCCAAGAGGAGTGGATATATCATTAAGGTCTCCTATGATGATTGCTGGGACAAGTGTCGAGATGTAATCAAAGAGATCCATTTGTATATCCTCTGTGGGAGTTACATGTACGGCTGCGAAGAAGATCGGTTTTCTAAATTTTCCTCAAGTCTTATAGCTGCCAGTTATTTTGCTTGAAAGATGGCGACCACTCCTTTAAACGTCTTCCTCTGTCTGGTTTTGGTTTGTCTAACCTGTGACATACATAATCGAGAAGGCTTATGTCTTTGCCGAAGCATTTGGTTTCAGTAATTCCAATAGTTGTAATGTTTTGTTCTAGAACGATTTTTTTTTTTTTTTTTTTTTTTTTTGGTGCAGAAACCATCTGGGTTGACGAAGCATGTAACTGTAGAGTCTTTTCGGGACGCGAATGTAGAAAGATTACCAAATTTGTAGAGTGCAGGAATAAGATAGACTTGGGCAGAAGAGCCTGTCGGTTTGCTGATGTAGATGTGTAATTTGTCCCTGTCGCACATATCTCTCTGCAGGAACTTTCTCTAAACGGTTTTTATCGTTTCAGTAATAAGAGATCAACGTTCCAGAAGAGTGTTGTGCAGTGCAGTGACGAGTACACGCAAAGCGTTATCAGGATTTAATTCGATAGCTTTGTTTTACAGCACTTGGTAATTCATCAGCAGACTTTTTTTTTTTTTTTTTTTTTGTGATATGTTACAATACAGCAACACCGGTCTTTTGCGGTCTAACTGTGTTGGTGAGGCAGTAAATCTATCCACAGGGCAGTGACACTGCGTTACTGCAATACACTTTGGAGGTGTGGCGGTGGGACTTGGAGTCCCGTACCATCCTCCGACGATGACAGTACTACATCAGTGGGGCAGAAAAATTTAGCCTAACGGGGGCGGGTAGGGTGTGAGAGTGTTGGACGCAGAGTTGGGGCCAGTCCCGTCAAAGGATGCATCCGTGGTGGGCGTGCCAGGCCTATCGTTAGCCATGGTCGGAATCCGATTCCCCTAGGATGGTTGGATTCTCGTGAGTGGCGCTGCGTGCAGGCTCTACCTGGGCACCTTGATTTGAAGGCGCTGCCACGATAAACTGACTGTATGTTTGCAGACTTCAATAACTAAGGCAACATTTACAAATTTAGTTGCGAGAATGATTGCACTACGAATTGACATTACAAGTTAATTAACAGAATAATTGTTCGAAAGTAACTAACCGGACTATCACCAAATATGGAATGTCTTATCTTCCAAGCTACAAAGAGTACTATTTCCCTACAATACTCTTAGCACAAGCCACAGGACTTCAGTTAACCGAGATTGCAATCACGTATGTGTGTGAAATGCGTTTGCATGACCGTGTGTGTGTGTGTGTTTGTGTGTGTGTGTGTGCGTGTGTGTGTGTGTGTGTGTGTGTGTGTGTGTGTGTGGTCTATTCTTGACGAAGGCCTTGCTGGCCGAAAGCTTATTTGTGACAGTCTTTTCGTTGTGCCTTTCTGCGACTCAGCATCTCCGCTGTATGGTGAGTGGTAACCTTCCTTTTCATAATATTTTTAAAACATCCACATATTCTGTACATGCACTACCGTACACGCAGCTTCAAAGAAAAATACTGACCTGGTTCTGTGAGCAAGGTTGCACTTGTGGGGACGGAAGGGATAGCTTCATATCGGAGCATGTGCAGTCGATTATTTGCATACCAGCTCGTATTCGAAAAGAAATGACGTAGCGGTTGTGCTATTTCCTGTTCACATGAAATGGCGTAAATTTAACGTCATTTGCACCTTACATTCAAAGCGAAATTTTAGTGCGGTATTAATAATGTGTTGTAGCACAGTTTTTAGCACATAACAGGTGTGATGCTGCTTTAGCTGAGATCAGAGGACAACTTCGATTCTCAGAACGTTAAGAAATTAAGTTTGTTTCCTGCCAGTAAACACAAACCCCTTTTTAGTGGTGTTGACCATGGCTGAAGGCCGAAATCAGAAACAATAACTGACTGATGGCCGAATTACAACAATAGCAAATAATTTCTAGCTGTATGCCCAGGTAACAAAATCACTCTTACCAGAGGGCCAATTGTAGTAGAACAACAATTCATACCTCCGCTAACTAGTCTGGCGGGAGGCCAGGGCTTAAGCCAGCTTGAATAAAGCTGTCGACGTAATTCAGAAGGTAAATAAGTTATATTTTCTGGCGTTCGACGTCAATCACTAATGGTCAATGTCCACAGTAGGTGGGAGGATTTAGACTTCGGTGTAACCAAAGTCAACAATCTGTATGATTTACAAATCCTGTTGGTTGATACAGCATCGTAGGTCACACGTCGATTGGTCGTGGTTCCAAGAGAAAGACTCAGCGATGTAATGGCGGTGGATTGCGACACGTCTTCCTGGATGCACCGAGGCAAACCCCTGGCTGTGGGTTGCCCTCGGCTCCTGCCCAGCCGATTACTCGGCGAAGAATGCCTTCTACTTTTTTTTTCTTTGTTGAATTTCGATTCTCCCGCAGGGGGGGGGGGGGGGGGGGCGGGGCGGGGGGCGGCTGGCGGCAGCATAATATGCCGCTCTGCGGCCTACAGACGAGTTAAAAACATAATGACTGGATAACAAACCCTAAAAACAGGCGATAACACGCTGTAGCATGGAGAAAAGTTGCGGAGGTGAAAATATAAAACAAAGGTTTTGTGATGCTGATTATTACACACAGTAATTTGACAGGCACAGTAAAAAAAACGCGCGATAGTCAAGTTTCTGTTTGAAAAACTTGAAAAGGGGATGCACAACACCGAATACTCACATAAACACTGCACTATAGACACGAAGGCAGGTGGGAGTGGGGGGGGACCCGGACAGATGAGGTGGAAAAAGGAGGGAAAGCAAAAAAGGGGCAGCCGATGGAGGGACACATAATAGGTGGGGGGGGGGGGGGGGAGGGAGGCAGGGCAGACATGAGAAAAGAGTAAGGAAGGCGGAGGGCAAAGCAAAACGACTCGGGGGAGAGAATGGAGCCACAGGAATGGTAGGTGGGGAAAAACAGGGTGGAAGGGGAGGGGAGAGGGAGCCCAGGAAAAGGACAGAAGTAGGGGGGGGAAGGCAAGGATCAGAGTTGACAAGAGGGATAAATGGAGGGAGAGAGTGCACCATCTGGGAGGGGGACAAAAGACACCTCAGGAAAGGAAATGAAGGGTGTAGAGGTGGAGGATAGGGGGGACACAACAATGAATGCACAGCAGTGGGCAGGGGTTGGAGAGGAGAGGAGCAATCAGTGTTGGGGGGCATCAGGACGGCGAGGAAAAGCAGCATATGGAGGAAAGGAATCAGGTTATAGAGGATCCACGTGGGGAACGGGAGGTGTATACAGAAGGCAAGGCAGAGTCCATGGTGTTTGAGGATCTAGAGCGACTTACAGAATCTGGGCGGAGGGGGGGGGGGGGGGGGCAGACATCCAGGACTGGCATAACAGAGGATGGGATGGATCAAGGACTTGTACATGTGGAGGATGGTAGAGGGGTGCAACCCCAATGTCCAGACAGAGTTTAAGGAGTCAGAGGCAGTTGTGGGCTTTCGATTGGATAGAGTGGAGATGAGGGCTCGAGATGAGGTACAGTCAAACTGCCTTCTGTGGTCTGTGCCTGGATTTAAATGGGCTGCCTGCAGTGGAATACTTTGTATGCTATTTCCGATCACCCATCTATGTGCAATAAAATAGTCCTTGTACACCGCGACCTCTAGTGGTATAGCTGATGCCTCCTGGTCTCTGCTTAGTGGCCAACAGGCTGATCCCTACTCGATCCGGGACTCTCCTGAAGCATCTGTTGTGCAGAGAGACTATGCACGTACGGGCTGGGCCAAGATATATGCTGATGGATAAAAAATCGCAAAGCCAAAAAGTAATTAAGGTAGAGTAATTTCGGGAATGCATCTGCATAGGTGTCACATTTAAGTATTTAACATTGCAAGATCACAGGTTAACGCGAGTGCGAGATAAATCATTGCAAATATGAAAAGCTGGTACATTACTAATCCATGTACATTACTAAGCCAGAATGTTGAATGCAAGCATGCAAACATGTATCCATTGTGTTGTATCAGTGCCAGATGTCAGTTCGTGGGGTGGATTTCCATGCCTGTTGCGGTTGATTGGCCAATACAGGGAAGGTTAATGCTGTTTGTGGATGATGCTGGAGTTGTCTGATGATGTCCCATGTGTGTACCATTGGAGACAGATCTGGTGATCGAGCTGGCCAAGGCAACATATCGACACTCTGTAGAGTACGTTGGGTAACAACAGTAGTATGTGGGCGAGCGTTATCCTGCTGGAAAACATCCCCAGGAATTCAGTTCACGTATGGCAGCCCAACAAGTTGAATCACTAGATTGACGTTAAATTTACCGTCAGGGTTCGTGGGAGACTGACGGGACTGCTACTGCTGTCATACGAAATATCACTCCAGAGCATAACTCCAGGTGCTAGTCCAGTGCGTCTAGCACCCAGACACGTCGATTCCCAGGCCTCAACTGGCCTCCTCCTAGCCGATCAGGGTAGCTGAGCAGTTCTAAGCGCTTCAGTCTGGAACCGAGCGACCGCTACAGTCGTAGGTTCGAATCCTGCCTTGGGCATGGAAATGTGTGATGTCCTTAGGTTAGTTAGGTTTAAGTAGTTATAATTCTAGGGGACTCATGACCTCTGATGTTAAGTCCCATAGTGCTCAGAGCCATTTGAGCCTCCTCCTAACAAACACACGACTATCACTGGCACGGAGGCAGAACCAGCTTTCATCAGAAAACACAACAGACGTCCACCCTCCTCTCCAATGAGCTCTCGCTTGACACCAGTGAAGTCGCGAACGGCAGTGGCTTGGAGTCACTGGAATGCACGCTACAAGGCGTCTAGGTCGGAGCTGTCGTTGAAGTAACTAACGCTGACGATCGTCACAGCGTGTATTTAAAGGAAACCCGATTTGCATCCTCATAGAGTAGCTACTAGCGCTACTCTTAAGCCACTGGTGCAAATTCTGAATAGACGTCATCTTTCAGAAGTAGGAACAAGCCTGCCAACTCTTTCTCGGTATTGGCATCATTTAGTAGATGTGAATTAAAACTTGAAGAGAGACACAGTCACTGAACTTTTATCACGCATTCATTTCCTGATGTACCTGAAGGAGAATTCTTCATAGCAACACAATTTGTGAAAATAATGCGATAAAAGTACGCAGTAATTAATTTTCAAAAAGCCTAGAACTCCTACAATTTTCAGATGACTTATAGTCTGAATCGTCATCAAGTACCTAGTTTCCATCATCTGTTGGCTCTTCAAAGGCTTCGTAAATCATTTTCTCCAAACATTTCTCCTCTTCACTGTTCACTCTGAATGCGAAATCAATATCAAAACATACGAAACCGACGAGAATTCGAACCTCATTTTATGTCTAGGTAGCAAGAGACAATATTTGTTTACTTGACCTTGCTACTGTCGTCGACGAAGCCTGAGGACCTCACAGATGATTCCGGGAGCGTTAAAAATACGTTTGACACCGCGGAAAACCATCGTAACTGACGTGACGTAATATTCCCGATTGCCGCAGGCGTCGTAATATTACTTCAACCGCACGCTGAATTTTAGAGCAAGGCCGGCCCCGAAGTGGTCGAGCGGTTCTGGGCGCTACAGTCTGGAACCGCGCGACCGCTACGGTCGCAGGTTCGAATTCTGCCTCGGGCATGGATGTGTGTGAAATCCTTAGGTTAGTTAGGTTTAACTAGTTCTAAGTTCTAGGGGACTGATGACCTCACAAGTTAAGTCCGATAGTGCTCAGAGCCATTTGAACCATTTTTAAAGCAATATCACAAAGTGTCAAAAGAATGAATTACAAAGAGTAATATCATTCAAGGAATGAACAAACTGTGGTGTCACCGCCAGGCACCACACTTGCTAGGTGGTAGCCTTTAAATCGGCCGCGGTCCGTTAGTATACGTCGGACCCGCGTGTCGCCACTGTCAGTGATTGCAGACCGAGCGCCGCCACACGGCAGGTCTAGAGAGACGTCCTAGCACTCGCCCCAGTTGTACAGCCGACTTTGCTAGCGATGCTACACTGACAAATACGCCCTCATTTGCCGAGACGATAGTTAGCATAGCCTTCAGCTACGTCATTCGCTACGACCTAGCAAGGCGCCATTACCAGTTTATATTGAGATTGTTATTAATGTACCGTCAAGAGCGATGTACACCAATTATGGATTAAAGTTAAGTATTACACCAAATGCATCCGTTTTTCTAAGTTCTCAAATACTTGTCCTGTTCGAGATCTCACGCCAGTTTGCGTGAGCTTAAACGCGTGGATTTCGGCCTCCTCTAGCAACACGGTGTTGGCTCTTCTCCCAACACTACACAAACTATCATTTATTCTGCTCCAAAGAAAACACAAAAATGCACTGGGTGTAGGTTTCTCTACCGGCAGGGGATGCCCACAACGCAATAAAACTCTCTTGGGTTTCTACCTCTATCCACGTCTACACATACACTGTGAAAACCGCTGTGAGAGGTATGTCTGGAAGTGCTTAGAGTGGGACCACGTGTCATGATTTCTTTTCGTTCTATTTGCGAACGGAATGCGATAAAAATGCACACTTAAATGACGCTAAGCTTCTTTATTAGTGTAATCTTGTGTAAACTATCCTGCGGGAGCGGTACTTGGAGGCTGAAGAACAGTTCCAGCTTATTCACGTAACACTGATTGTCGAGACTTTGTAGCCGGGCCTTCGTGAGATGTCAGGTGTCTGTCTTCAACTGTCTGCCAATTCAGGTTTTCCAGGATTTCCGTGATGGCCTTCTGTCAGCCAAACAAACCTGTCACCAGTCGCGCCACCCTTCTTTGGAAAAGGCCAGTATCCCCTGTCGACCCTATTTGGTACTGCTCCCACACACCTAGGCACTATTCTAGGATAGGACTCACAAGTCATTTATAAGAAATCTCCTTCGAAGATCTACTCCATTTTCCCAGTGTGCTGAGAATGAGCCCAAGTCTGCCGCCTGTTTTCCATGTGAGTGTACACCTGTGCTGAGTCCATTACATATTGCTACAACATGTTACATGTTGGAATCTGTCTGATGTTTCTTGCCACATCAATCCACAGTGTATCCTTACTGTTCTGGGACACGTGTTACCTGGTTCAGACATCTGGCGAGGTCGATTTTTACATTGAGCTCAGCTAAATAACGAAACATCACAAACTGTTTTTAAATTACAAGAAAACATTCATACTGTTGTGGTATGAGACGCCAAATGTGGCGTATTGACATCAAATGTAGTGGACGGATGCCAGGAGGAGCTGTATGAAAACTCGGCAAGAACTTTCCAAATGATTTATTTGTTTCCTCTACAATGCTCTGTTCACCTCGGTCTGTGTCACAGGCCCCGCAATGCTGAGGTAGCACCCCAATGGCCTGTCCAACCCGATACTGTGTCGTGCCAGCCTCGTATGCCAGCGGAGTGCGTCGTCATCAGGACGCCACGGTTGACTCAGCGGTCTGCATCCCTGCCAACTCAGTGCCACTCGGTGTCAGCTGCAGGCGGCCAGCTCCGTCCTTCTCCTCGCCAGCGTGGCTGAGGTCGCGGTGACTGACAAGCACCCGCTACCCGGCATCCATATCTGTGGCCCTCGCCTCGGAAGTCTCCAGCGTCTGCCGGGAGCTGTGACGACTGCCCGCGGTAGTGAGCTGAAGAGTATCCCACTGCTGGCTGGCTGCGGGCCACGCATCAGCCTCAGAGGGTCGAATCGACGACCCACTGTGGACTGTGACGCTGGTGCTGCATCTGCTGCCATGTGTCACCGGTAGTGTGACACACCCCGCCATCCAGGAGAGCTGCCGCACTTGAATGAATCTCGTTAGAAAATGACACCTATTTGTACTCGGCTGTGCACTTCTGTTTTGTCAAGTGCGCTGGTTCGCGTCACGTATGCGCAACAGGTTGGCCAGTGGCCCCCTCCTGCCTGTGACTTGCGCCATGGAAACTACTGTGTGCGCCCTCTCCAGCAGTTCTACGCCCCTGTGGCCTCTATTTGCCTTCGCAACTGCTCGTATATTTAACTTACTGCAATCCGTCCCACACCTGGCTGTAACTCGTGCTTTGAATATCGCACAAAACTAACTTTGCCTGTCCTAAACGGTGGTGCCGCTACAATACACTACGCCATTGTCTTTGTGTCTTTTACAGTATACCCATACTACTAAACCGCTATCCTGGAAACTCCTAACGTTTGTATGTTACCCATCTAACACCTCCAGCTACAACAAAAATTTGGTTTCCAATATTCCGCGTAATACTTCACACAATTTAAAATCCTGCCATAATCTACTCATTAAGGAATATAATCTTATGTTGAACCCTTAACACAATAAGGCGTGTTTGTCTTGTGGTAGTGTAATGGACGGCCGATAAATACACGAACTCTATTCGTCTAGTATTTGAAAGTGACAGTACTGAGCTACTTTCTGCAAACTTCACACGTAATTTCAAACCTTTATGAAACTTTTTCTCGCTGACACCCCAAAAAAATGCTGACAAGAAGAATGTTTACCGCTTCCTACATTTACCCTGTTCATGCAGTAAAACTTCTGCGTTAGGTGCGACATTTTAATTTATTACTTCCTTACTACTAATTACATTCGCAACACATTTCACAGACAGTATCCACGTATATCAATGGATGTACTCAAAAATTATATGATTGTAAGACACTCAGTCAAGGAGATACGATGTCATAAATATTGAGATGCGCGAAAAATTAGCTTAAATTGGAGACGCACTTACCTTACTGATACAGTGTTCCACAATGAGGCAACTTAGCGTTTTCCAGCAAACTTTAAACATAATTTCAAACCTCTCCTAAACTTTTTTTCGCTTACATGCTTAAGTCAGTTATTCGACACATTAAGCATTTTTAATGTAATCAGATGTCCGCTACTTCCACCCCTACCCTTCTTCTTGTTTACACGCTTAAAGTCAAATATCATTAAAGACATGAATACATTTAAAAAGTAATCTGCCGTCTACTTTTTAGAGCAATATCTTCTTCTTGCTTACATGCTTAAAAGCAAGTATTTAAGATATGTACTAATTCCATGAAAACGTCTTGATCGCAGAAAACTTTATTCATTAAGTGTTTCGAGTCATCATCATCAGATATAACATGCTTACGAAAGCTCATATACGTGAGCAATAAAAGAAAAACGTACAGTCTCATATGCAATTGCCGTTAGGCGATATTTACAAAATATGTTATTTGGAGACTTCATATGTCTAGCATGTGAAGTCTCCGCATAACGTCTTTTGGAAATATCGCCTAGTGGCAATTGCATGTGAGACTGTACGTTTTTCTTTTATTGCTCACGTATATGAGCTTTTGTAAGCATATTTTATCTGATGATGATAAGTCAAAACGCGTCATAAATACTTTTTTTTTACCGATCAAGACGTTTCCATGGAATTACTATGTGCCAAGTTTGGGTGGTCGCATGCATTACAAATGCAAGACTTCATCACTGAAAAGGAACAAGTATTGAAGAGTAACACATTTGAGAAACCATCTGACATCTACTTTTTATAGCAATGTCCTAGATTTCTATACACGGATTAAGTTATTGGACGTTATAAGTAACGCAAAACTCACAAATGCAATTGTGTTAAAAATTACACCGCAAATTGTCAGTGTAAATTTAGTGCAAGAATTTTCTTAGCACTCGCTTCGTTTTCAGCCAAGGATTTTAAAATCACTGCCGAAGGACAAACACCTGCACACATCCATCGCAGAATGAAGAAAATGTATGGGGTACCATGTCAGTCGAAAACTACCGTTTTGGTATGGTGCGCCAAGTTCCAGGCTCTTCGCGATTCGGCACAAGACGCCAATCGATCTGTTACATGTCTGGTTGAGAAGTTACACCAACTCATAGGGCGACATTCGATCATCCGCCCCATAGCCCCATAATCCCCATGCGATTATCGCGCATTCGATCCCTCAGGAAGACCCTGAAGAGTCGAA
Source organism: Schistocerca piceifrons (assembly GCF_021461385.2). Taxonomy (NCBI): domain Eukaryota; kingdom Metazoa; phylum Arthropoda; class Insecta; order Orthoptera; family Acrididae; genus Schistocerca; species Schistocerca piceifrons. The sequence continues at coordinate 74,582,172 of NC_060146.1, forward strand.
GACTCCTGTTGTGGATTTCTTCACACAGCAGGACACGGTGTTTTAACCAACCAGTATCTTCAACTGTTGAAATCTGGTTTCGCAGGACAGAGTGGATCAGGTTGTGGTTGTGGAAAGGGGCCCAAATCAGCTGCTGTCAGTTGCACAAAATACAAATACTTTATTTTCCTAAAAATACTTAATCACACATACCCTTAAACGTACTCAATACAATACGGCCGAAAACCCGAACACAAGTTATTAAGTTTGCTTTAAGAAATACACGGGGCTGAAGGCCTTACTTCAAAATATTTCAAGCTCGGCTAAAGGCCACATGCTGAACATAGAACAACTCAAGGCTTAAGGCCTTTCCAATCAAAATTCCTCTTTCTTTTTTTAAAGCAAAATTAGTTTAAACAAGAATCTTCAGAGTTTTAATTTAAGACGGCTGAATTCTTTATCTTAAAAACATTTCACGTAAAAGCGCGGCTGAAGGCCACATTCTGAACACTGAACAACTCAAGGCTTAAGGCTGGATAACAAAGGTTTCAAATGGAGCCAAATCTCTTTTTTAAAATAGTTTTAAACAATTCAATCTTGAAAGCTTAGTTTAATTCGGCTGAAGGCCTTACTTTAAAATTAAACAAACTAAACTAATAAAAGGCTGAAAGCATCTGGCAGTACTTCAGACTAAAAGAAAATCACAATCTAAAACCAACAGAAAAGTGGTGCTCAGAAGTGTTCCAAGGGTCGGCCTGAGGAGGTAGATCTAATGTAAGGTGAGGGGAGTCAGGCAGACAAGCGTAATACTAAATAATTGGATAGCAATCCGACCCAGGAACGGCTGAAGGACAGACCAACAACCTAATCATTTCCCTTCCGGCCGACCAATGGCACAGCGGAAAATGTCAGAGAGGACGAAGATACCAGCAGCACTACGTCTTCAAAATTAGTATCTAAAAACAGCCAAGGCACAACAAGCACTGAAAAATATGAACAACACCAAAGGCTGTCAAACTACACGCGGTACGGGCAGCATCAACACGGCGGGGAAAAACACACTACGGAACACTACGCTAATGACCTCGCCGCGGAGACTTCCTCACTGTTCTGTCCCAACCGACCAACTGCCTACTCCAGTACGCAGACAGCATTAACGTATTGCTCAGTCGAAATTACACAAGCTAGACACAGTTCCACGAAAACGCTTCCACAAGAACTCGAACAATCGTAAAAGCACTGTGGAACAACCAGGACGAATAACAAGTCGAGACACACAGAGAACCCGAAGACGACCGACCGAACGACCAACCAAGGTCGTGCCCACTCAAGTCACGTGTGTCAGCAACACTCGGACGAGTCTTGGCTGTCCGGAGCTCACTGCAGCTCCATCCCGACTCAACTCCACGTCCGTTCAGAACTCGGAGACACGGCGACCCAACCATGCAGAGGTAATGTGATTCTTGAGTTTCTAACGGCGAGGAGGTAGGCACTGCGTTTATTCCATATACAGGCGCACTCTCGGGGAAAATCGCCCGCATTTTGAAGAAACAGCGGGTCGGGACTGTGTTTTGTCCTCCGAATAAAACTCGTGCACTGGTGGGGAGCGCCAAAGATGACCTCGGTTTGAGGAAGGCCGGCGTGTACCAGATTCCGTGTCAATGTGGCAAGTCGTATATTGGTCAGACGATGCGTACCGTCGAGGATCGATGCCGTGAACACCAGAGGCACACTCGACTGATGTATCCGAGCAAGTCGGCGGTCGCTGAACGTTGTTTGTCGGAAAATCACGTTATGGAGTACGAACGCACGAGGATTCTGGTACAGACGTCGAGATACTGGGACAGCGTTGTTAGAGAGGCCATCGAAATTCGCACCAATGACGACCTCATAAACCGTGACTGTGGCTATAATCTTAGCAAAGCTTGGGAACCAGCGATTGGGTTAATCAAGAGTAAATCGAGCAAATGTATAGTTGTGACGACCACGGTGGACAGAGCCATCACTCTGACGTTATCTCAGACGCCGTCGCAATCTGTTCCACCGCGCGACCGTGCCGCGGAGCGCGGACAGCGGAGGGAGTGCGCCGCGGGCGGAGGGTATTTAAATCGGCCGCCGCCGCGATCGAACGCAGTTCAACCTGAGCAGCCACAGCGTACGGATCTCCGTACCGGCACGTTCACAGGAGGTCAGTCCGTCAGTTCACCTGATGATGGCGACATGTATGATCGTCGAAATATTGTGCCCGTTGGATACTGTACACCGGCAGTACACCCGTGGATATTTTGATTATGCAGAGGTAATACTTGCCCATTGGCCACCCAACATATCTACACAACGAAGGCACCGACCCACGTTCGGCAAGATCACCAACTGACGAGGCCCAGAAGCAGTCAAAAGACCAAATACACGTCGTCCGATGAGACGACCGCCCCAGTCTCCTTCCGTCGGATAGTGCATGCGTGTTGCGAGCGGTCGGCGAGTACAGGCTGTCCGGACCTCACTGGCGCTGCGTCCCGACTGAACCCCCGACACACGACGACTCGGAAATACTAACGGTCGCATCAAAGATAATACGACAGTGCTCTTATCGATAAGCGCTGCTGCTGCCACTCACGGGCAACTTAGTGACGCCAGTAAATCGAATAAGAAACGAGGCGACAGTCCCATAGAGGGAAGGTGTCAAGCGACAAACGGCATGAACACGAGCCGCGCACGGCTCAGCTGTGTGCACCGGTGGGATGTGCATGGGGGCTTAATTAAATACTTTTGAAAATAATTTTTATTTTTCGTTCGTAGCTGTATGTCCGATTACGCTGTGTCTCGTAAACGGTTGGCCCTGACTAGTATTATTACGCAATCTGACTGCATAGAACAACAACAAAGAATGAAATGAAAATTTTCGTTAACACAATTAATTAATTAAGTCCCCAGCAACTATAAAACCTACAAAACCAAAGCACAAGTATAACTGTTCTGTGTGTGGAAGTATGACTCAACGTACACATCTGGCACGGTTCTTCTTCAACAAGACAAGAAATTTTAAATATCATTTATACTGAAGTAATTAAAAAATAGAAATACTATAATTGCGTAAAGAAAGCAGAATTACACTCTAATACAAGAACACAAGCCAGATGCTTTGTTGACTGAACCTGTAATGACGCATTATTCAGGACACTGAAATAATGAGAGAGAAAAGAAAATTTTTTTTTTTTTTTTACCTTCGTTTATATTGATGAAAGGCACTCTAAACATTACAATCTCTCCACACCGACTCGCTACTACCACATCTCAACAAGAACCTTTCAGTATCACATCTCAGCAAGCACTCCCTGCAACGAGTTCTTAACAAGCACTGACTACTACGAGTCCTCGACAGGCACTGACTACTACGAATTCTCCCCCAGCACTGCCTGTGGAGGCGGCTGAATAATACTCTTTGGCGCAATCTCTGGCGCTGTGGCTCAGTGTAGCCACCTTTCAGATGGTTGCCTCGGTGCTCACGCCAGTTGTGGCTCATCAGCATACCGATTGTGGAATGCACGGCCTTACATCAAGGAAGGCTTTCCAGGGAGAACCCAACAACTTCCGTTATCTATGCACCTGTCTGATTCTTTGTATCCTAGATGGCGTTTATTGCCCTAGAGACTTGTTAACACTTTGTAAGTACGCTGTTTAGGTTTTTATGTTGGTAACGCCATGTAGCGCTCTATATGAAAATCACTGACTGTGCTGTGTGCAGTCTGCGGCTGGTTTGCACTGTTGGAATTTGCTATTGTAGTGTTGGGCAGTTGGCTGTTAACAGCGCGTAGCGTTGCGCAGTTGGAGGTGAGCCGCGAGCAGTGGTGGATGAGGGGAGGGAGATGGCGGAGTTTTGAGAGCGGAAGATCTGGACGTGTGTCCATCAGAGACAGTACATTTGTAATACTGGATATCACGAACTGATATATATATTATGACTTTTGAACACTGTTTGTTCTCTATCAAAATCTTTCATTTTCTAGCTATGCCTATCAGTAGCTACTGCCTTCAGTAGTTAGAATCTTTTATTTAGCTGGCAGTAGTGGCGCTCGCTGTATTGCAGTAGTTCGAGTAACGAAGATTTTTGTGAGGTAAGTGATTCATGAAAGGTATCGGTTATTGTTAGTCAGGGCCATTCTTTTGTAGGGATTTTTGAAAGTCAGATTGCGTTGCGCTAAAAATATTGTGTGTCAGTTTAAGCACAGTCATTTATAATTTTTCTAAGGGGGCGTTTCAGCTTATTATTTGTCTGTCTTTAACGTATCAGTTGTTTACATGTGCTACAGGTTGTGCGTTTCCTCAAAGTTCTCCGCTCAAACACCACAGAATATTCACCTCCTGTGCAGACTGCCATGATTTTTATGTACGGCCCGTGATTGGCTATCGACGCTAGGCTGCATGGCTGTATCAGACGGCGTCCTCAGACTCAAGACAATCGAATCATCCAATCTTTGGTGCTGTGTACCATTTCGTCGCCGAGGCAGACTGTTGATCGAGGAAGATAATGTGTACTGAAGTTAAAATCTTCTGGGTTATTACGCCGCGTCATATTTCTACTAAAATGATCGACGTTTAGACCCCTCTGCTGGGATCTTCCTTATATGGTTTCCACTACTGCTAGAACACTGTCAGAGACGAGTGTCGCGTCCTCCTATAAAGGAGAGTTTTTTCCCGTTCGTGCTTGAGAAGTGATGGTATTGGTTAAAACTCATTGGCGGTCCATCGTCATTGGATAGAAAGACACTATTCCAGACTTTCACTGGAAAAGGGGCTATTGGTTGAACTTACTGCTACTGCTAATGGTTGGTAGTCACCGTTGGCTAGATTCGAAACGGACAGAACAAGAGAAGGGGAATGTTTACCCAAAATATTATTGTCCGCCGAGGTGACTTGCAGCGCGTTGTTTATGCCGCTCGCACACGAAGACGAACGGCACATGCGGCTAAAACAAAGCGCAAAATCGGAAGTAGCGGAACATCATGAGAACTGTGGCTCCGACATCGATTTTAATAACTTACGTGTACTGGCTAAGGAAACAAACATTTATAGAAGGATAGTCCGAGAAACGGTTGAAATTTCTAAGAATGCATGTAATTTCAATAGAGAGAATGGCTATAGGCTTCCGGCATCGTGGCTCCCCGCCATCAAGGAAGTGAATACGCGGCCGCGGTGTGCGAGAGACAAACAACGTGCTGCAAGCCACCTCGGCGGATAGTAAAGCCGGTATTACACGAAGATCCGCCGCGAACGGTACTGGTCTATCGTGACACCCATCTAGCGGTAGAACGGGTGCAACTACAAAAATTATCAGACACATTTTCTGCACGAAGGAATAGAGAGCAGTTCTAAACTGCCGTCAACCCGCGCATGCGCAGTAGGCAGCGATAATTCGCGCATGCGCAAAATGGTATACCACGGTGCTTTCTGCTTGTTGTTTGCTTATTGTTAGGCGTCTAGTGACTAATTTCAGACGTTCGTATTCGGGATTTTTCGCGTTGGGGATCTTCTGCACTTTTTTCAGTAAATAGGTTTCACAAATGCAGAAAAGAAACTTTTTTTTGCAATAGACTCTCATATACTACTGTTTGTGAAAGGTTCTTTTTTCTATTGATAGCTTCGTATTCTAGAAATGAAATGGAGCAGAGAGGAATTAAGAGTCTGAAATCAGGCATACAGTGAGGAAAGGTGTATGTATGACCCACTGTATCATAATAAGGCAGTCGGAAATCGTTTCTTTCTGAGGAATATGCATATAACGTTATACGGTGATTTTCGATTTCTATCGTAATGCCTTAGTTTACGAAAGTTCAGGTTTGATTTAATTGAAGCTCTTGCTTGATTTCCACATGCCAGAAAAGAGAAACTGGCAGTGAAAGGGAGAACGTCCTTGCAGTTTGCCCCAGTGCGACAGACGAGGACTGCAAATTTCTGAGTATAGTCCAAACTTGGAAAAATAACACAAGGTCACCTAAGTATTGGTCATTTTATGTGTTGCAAATTGCAGTGCATATATCCACAACAACTTTTGAGATGGTGGGCTGTGCTATTCTCTAATGCTCTTAAAAGATTCCCCATTCGGCAGGAAACGTAATGTTACAACCAGCCAGCAACATAAAAGGGCGTTCACCGGTATTTTATTAGTGATCTAGGCTGGTATGATCACAAAACATAACCATATAATTCTTACTCTCTAGAAGGTGAGATAGCCTCCCTCATGACTGTGTCACACTCTTTTTTCCATCTTCTATCATAGACGGCAGCTTCTCGAAACAGGCCGTGTCCATCCTAACGAAGTTCCGAAATTCTTGCGGATATTCGGGCCTCAGTTCTTTCATTAACAGTGAATATATTTCCCTGCCTTCCACCCTTCTTGTCAGCCAAGGTCGAACCCAATAACGTTTCACTTTTCGTTTTCGTCGCCGTTCTGCCCTAATCTGAAGATTTACTGCCAGGGCAATAGCTCCAAAAACAAGTGGATCCTCCATGTGCAATATGCTATATAAATGTAAATTTCGATATACAAATATCTTTGTAATCAAGTGTCGTAATATAAAACTGTTGCGTCTGTAATTCAGAACAGTACTAACCTACATTAAAGAAAAACTATTACTTAATACATAATGGTAGAAAACAATTTCTTTATAAACAGGAACATTGAGTTCACAAATAATTTGAACGTATGACGCTTCAGTATATCATACAGTCGCCCTTGAGTTGCGCGCGGTAGAACGAACGACTTTACAAGTCATCAGGACATAAGACTTCTATTTTCTTTTCGCGCGTACAGTATCCTGCTGCGCATGCGCGCTAGGTATATCCCGCGTGGATGGTGTAATAGGTCGGAAGTGAACCAGTCTGTAGTTTCAGAATCGACAGCAGACCAACACCGACAACGATAGTTCAGGTATACATGCCGACGTCGCAAGCTGAAGATGAACAGATAGAGGAAGTGTATGGGGATATTGAAAGGGTAATGTAGTATGTAAAGGAGGACGAAAATCTAATAGTCATGGGCGACTGGAATGCAGTTGTAGGGGAAGGAGTAGAAGAAAAGGTTACAGGAGAATATGGGCTTGGGACAAGGAATGAAAGAGGAGAAAGACTAATTGATTTCTGTAACAAGTATCAGCTAGTAATAGCGAATACCCTGTTCAAGAATCACAAGAGGAGGAGGTATACTTGGAAAAGGCCGGGAGATACGGGAAGATTTCAATTAGGTTACATCATGGTCTGACAGAGATTCCGAAATCGGATACTGGATTGTAAGGCGTACCCAGGAGCAGATATAGACTCAGATCACAATATATTAGTGATGAAGAGTAGGCTGAAGTTCAAGACATTAGTCAGGAAGAATCAACACGCAAAGAAGTGGGATACGAAAGTACTAAAGAATGACGAGATACGTTTGAAGTTCTCTAACGCTATAGATACAACAATAAAGAATAGCGCAGTAGGCAGTACAGTTGAAGAGGAATGCTCATCTCTAAAAAGGGCCATCACAGAAGTTGGGATGGAAAACATGGGTACAAAGAAGGTAGCTGCGAAGAAACCATGGGTAACAGAAGAAATACTTCAGTTGATTGATGAAAGGAGGAAGTACAAACATGTTCCGGGAAAATCAGGAATACAGAAATACAAGTCGCTGAGGAATGAAATAAATAGGAAGTGCAGGGAAGCTAAGACGAAATGGCTACAGGAAAAATGTGAAGACATCGAAAAAGATATGATTGTCGGAAGGACAGACTCAGCATATAGGAAAGTCAAAACAACCTTTGGTGACATTAAAAGCAACGATGGTAACATTAAGAGTGCAACGGGAATTCCACTGTTAAATGCAGAGGAGAGAGCAGATTGGTGGAAAGAATACATTGAAAGCCCCTATGAGGGTGAAGATTTGTCTGATGTGATAGAAGAAGAAACAGGAGTCGATTTAGAAGAGATAGGGGATCCAGTATTAGAATCGGAATTTAAAAGAGCTTTGGAGGACTTACGGTCAAATAAGGCAAAAGGGATAGATAACATTCCATCAGAATTTCTAAAATCAGTGGGGGAAGTGGCAACAAAACGACTATTCACGTTGGTGTGTAGAATATATGAGTCTGGCGACATACCATCTGACTTTCGGAAAAGCATCATCCACACAATTCCGAAGACGGCAAGAGCTGACAAGTGCGAGAGTTATCGCACAATCAGCTTAATGCATCGAAGCTGCTTACAAGAATAATTTACGGAAGAATGGAAAAGAAAATTGAGAATGCGCTAGGTGAAGATCAGTTTGGCTTTAGGAAAAGTGAAGGGACGAGAGAGGCAATTCTGACATTACGGCTAATAATGGAAGCAGGGCTAAAGAAAAATCAAGACACTTTCATAGGATTTGTCGACCTGGAAAAAGCGTTCGACAATATAAAATGGTGCAAGCTGTTCGAGATTCTGAAAGAAGTTGGGGTAAGCTGTAGGGAGAGACGGGTCATATACAATATGTACAATAACCAAGAGGGAATAATAAGAGTGGACGATCAAGAACGAAGTGCTCGTATTAAGAAGGGTGTGAGACAAGGCTGTAGCCTTTCGCCCCTACTCTTTAATCTGTACATCGAGGGAGCAATGATGGAAATAAAAGAAAGGTTCAGGAGTGGAATTAAAATACAAGGTGAAAGGATATTAATGATACGATTCGCTGATGACATTGCTATCCTGAGTGAAAGTGAAGAAGAATTAAATGATCTGCTGAACGGAATGAACAGTCTAATGAGAACACAGTAAGGTTTGAGAGTAAATCGGAGAAAGACGAAGGTAATGAGAAGTAGTAGAAATTAGAACAGTGAGAAACTTAACATCAAGATTGATGGTCACGAAGTCAATGAAGTTAAGGAATTCTGCTACCTAGGCAGTAAAATAACCAATGACGGACGGAGCAAGGAGGACATCAAAAGCAGACTCGCTATGGCAAAAAAGGCATTTCTGGCCAAGAGAAGTCTACTAATATCAAATACCGGCCTTAATTTGAGGAAGAAATTCTGAGGATGTACGTTTGGAGTACAGCATTGTATGGTAGTGAAACATGGACTGTGGGAAAACCGGAACAGAAAAGAATCGAAGCATTTGAGATGTGGTGCTATAGACGAATGTTGAAAATTAGGTGGACTGATAAGGTAAGAAATGGGGAGGTTCTACGCAGAATCAGAGAGGAAAGGAATATGTGGAAAACACTGATAAGGGACAGGATGATAGGACATCTGCTAAGACATGAGGGAATGACTTCCATGATACTAGAGGGAGCGGTAGAGGGCAAAAACTGTAGAGGAAGACAGAGATTGGAATACGTCAAGCAAATAATTGAGGGGCGTTGGTGCATAGGTGTACAGTTTAGGCACATAGTGTAATACGGACTTAATATTTTGGGTAAACACTACCCCTCTCTTGCTCTGTCCGTTTCGAATCTAGCCACTGATGACGACCAACCAATAGCAGTAGCAGGAATTTCAACCAATACCCCTTTTCCAGTGTAAGTGTGTATTTGTGCCTTTCTATTCGATGACGATGGGCCGCCAATTGAATCCACAGGAGATAGCCAACAAAGCTCCTTCTTCTGCATCAGAGAGGGAACATTAGCCAATGACTATGGCCCACCAATGGTAGTCGTATTAATTTTAACCAATACTGTCACTTCTCCAGCACGAACGCGAGAAAACTCTCCATTATAAGAGGACGCGACACTCGACAGTGTTCTGGCAGTAGTGGACACCATATCATCCTGAGGATGATCCCAGCAGAGGGGTCGAAACGTCGATCATTTTAGTAGAAACATGACGCGGCGTAATGACACAGAAGATTTTAACTTCAGTGACAACGGCCACGAAAGCCTGCAGAATTACATAAGATAGTGTGTAGCTCGTACACCTGACCAGAAAGAGCACGTTTTACCGGCTGTCGAAGAATATCCTGATTCCACCGCAAGACAAGTTGCTGTGGCGTGTAGTACATCGCCAAGTTCAGCATGCAGGATACTCCACGAGGAGCTCATGCATCTGTATCAACTTCAACGTGTGCGGGGCCTTACGCTTGCTGATGGCCCACCACGGACGAACTTTGGCCCTTGGTTTGTTACTCAAACTGCCAATCTGTGTCTCGTTTTCGTTTTATTTACAGACGAGGCAACATTTGGAAGACGTGGAATAGTCAGCACATACGGGCCGATCGCAGTCCTCTTGATACAGTAAAGGCTAGGTATCAGCATCAGATTAAGAGTAACGAGAGGCCTGGAATTATAGGTGACTCTCTGGTCGGGCCACACGTTCTCCCAGCACGTCTTACAGGTGCTGGCTACGGGGACTGTATTCAGAATACCCTCCCTGTCCTACTAGAACATGTGCCTCTGCAAATAAGGAGAAACATGTGCTTTATGCACAATGGAACTCCAGCGCATTTCAGTGTGTTTATGGTGCACTGCCTGGTAACTACCATGGCAGATGCACTAATGGAGGAGGACCAGTTCTGTGGCCTAACAAGGAGTAGCAGAAATGAGAATACCGAGAAACTTAACATAATAATTGCTGATCATGAAGTAGATGAGGTTAAGAATTTCTGCTACCTACGCAGAAAAATAACACGTGACGCACAGAAGCAGGACACAAAAAGCAGGCAAGACTGACAAAAATCGTAATCCTGGCCAAGAGAAGTCTACAAATTTGAAACATAGGCCTTAATGTGATGAATAAATTTCTGAGAATGTACGTTTGTAATACAGCATTGCATAGTAGTGAAAATGAACTGTTACAAAAATTGGAACAGAAAAGAATGGAAGCATATGAGGTGTGGTGCTACAGAAGAGTTGCAAATTACGTGAAGTGATGAGACAAGGGATAAGGAGATTATCTGCAGAATTGGCGAGGAAAGGAATATATGGATAACCAGAAAGAAGTGGATAGAAAAGAGCAAGAAGAAACAGAGTGAATATATAAGAGGATTTTCGGAAGAAAAATGAAAGAAAAAACGCCATGAATAATTCATTGTTTTAGAGCTCTCCATAAGGGGTAATTAACAACAATAATGATAATATGTAACTTCTGAAATTTTTTCTAACGTTTCCCTATTATTAAGCTTGTAATATATATATATATATATATATATATATATATATATATATATATATATATATATATATGTATGTATGTGTGTGTGTGTGTGTGTGTGTGTGTGTGTGTGTGTGTGTGTGTGTGTGCGCGCGTGTGTGTGTGTGTGTGTGTGCGCGCGTGTGTGTGTTTTTATTCCAGTCTCTGATCACAAATCAATTCTTTAGCCGATGACCGGTTTCAGTCAGTAGTGACCATCCTCAGATCTTTTTTACACCATGTCCTAAAGTGATACGGCCATAATGGCATCGTCAAAGCATATAAATATAATCAGCGCAGCATCGTCACATGGATCTAAAATACGGTGTAGAATAGGCCACATCGTCCACATGGAGATTATTCATCATTATGTGGACGATGTGGCCTATTCTACACCGTATTTTAGATCCATGTGACGATGCTGTGCTGATAATATTTATTTGCTTTGACGATGCCATTATGGCCTTATCACTTTAGAACATGGTGTAAAAAAGATCTGAGGATGGTCATTACAAACTGAAACCGGTCATCGTGTAAAGAATTGATATTGTGATTGGAGTCTGGAATAAAAAACATTTTACAGTATTGGATCACTGTTTGTGTACACGATTATGTTGCAGTTGGTGAAAATACACAGTGCGTCAAAAAAATGTATACACCCTTTGAAACGTCATAGAAAATTTATTTCCTATTCTACAATGTTAAATTTCTGGAAATGGAAAGCTTAAAGTCCAACTGGAAAAATAACTGTACTTTGTAAATGTCATTAATGTTCAAACTAGTGGCCTTCAGCATCAATACATTTCTGAGTACGAGTCGCCACTGATTCCGTACATCATACCAAAGTGTCCAATGAGATTTCTGCGCACACCGCCTGAATCTCATTCCAAAGTGTGTCCAGGTTACATGGTCTACATTTGTACACCTCATCTTTTACTGTGCCCCATAAGAAGAAATCCAGCGGCGTGAGGTCTGGAGAGCGTGCAGGAAACTCGATTGGTCCCCTGTGTCCTATCCACTGGCCTGGCACATTGTGATCCAGCTGTGCTCATACGTCCCTATGATAGTGCGATGGGGCGCCATCTTGTTGGAAATAAAACTCATCATTACCGTATAATGCACGAATGGCAGGGAATATGGAGTCAGCAAGCATTGTTAGGTACGTTTCTCCAGTAACAGGACCTTCAAAGCATAAAAGCCCAATCAGTCCCCTTGCAGACAAACCACACCACACATTTACACCAGGCGAATTCACAGCCTTTTCAACGGTAATGTGAGAATTATCTTCAGTCCAGTACACACAATTGTGCCTATTGACAGTTCCATTGAGTTTGAATTGGCCTTCATACGACCAAATTATGCTACCCATAAATCTCGGTTCTCGTCTCACCATCTGCTGAACCCATTCACAAAATTCTAAACTTCGATCTGGATCGTCGTCACTTAGCTGTTGCTCCAGCCTTGGAATGTACACACGAAACTTGCCTTTCTTCAGAATGCGTAGCACACTACTAGCACTTACATTCCTCTCACGTGCCGTTTACCTTGAAGATTTTTGAGGCGAACGCTGAAACAGTTGCAAGACCGCAGTTGTGGAATCATCACTTGTAGCTGTACGAGGTCGCCCTGATCGACCTTTACGCACATCACACGCTGTTGCACGAATTTCGCATTTGTCTCGTAGACGTGTAATTGTTAACCTTGAAGGTGGTTCTGTACCATACTCACTTCTCCACTGTCTTCGAACCGCAGCTACATTCTCAAACTTCCAGTACCACTTAATTATCTGCTTCCGCGCTTGAAAGCTCAAACGCACGTCCGCCATGTTGCAGTTACTTCCTTACCACTGCTGCCACCTGTTGAAGAAACATAACATTACTTTCTCACAGACATTTAACCTTGTAGAACGGGAAATAAATTGTCTATGACAGTTCAAAGTGTGTATACATTTTTTTGACGCACCATGTATATTTCATACATGTTAAAACACGTATATAAAAACACACATTTAATCCAATGCAACGTCGTGTTAATGTTTCAGAGCGTTCGGTCAAAAACTTTCGGAAGTTTGCGATTAGCAACATTTACAATTACAAACTCAGATGCTCGTTTGTTGGCTGGCTACCAAATTGTTCTTCCGTGCACGGCCGCCAGGGGCGCTGACTCCGGCGAGCGGCGCCCGCGCGGTGCATGCCGGGAGGCGGCGGGGGGGGACGACGCCGGCAGAAGACTTCCGCGTCGGCGGGCGTCGCGCACAGAGCACAAACACCCGCTGTCCGTCGCTCTAACCGTTTCCGTCGCGGCGCACGACAGCGACGCAACAGGCGTTCCGTAACGGAGCGCGTCCCTCTCTACCGGGCATTCGCGAGACTACACGCACAGTGATCTCTGCCAACTTAGCTTCCTACGCTCTCTGTGTGCCCTCTACCGCCGTCTGCAAGAAGAATCACCGCGAAGCATGGCTACGCAAGTGTTCGAGCAGCAGCCGCACGATGTCTTCAAGCCGATATCGTGGGACTTTAAGGTAAATAAAATTAACGATACTGCCATATTCTACGAATGCAGTGACGCTACATTCTAAGATCCAAGTGCAGTGCGTAACCTATTTGTATATAATTCGACATCTACATCTACATTTATACTCCGCAAGCCACCCAACGGTGTGTGGCGGAGGGCACTTTACGTGCCACAGTCATTACCTCCCTTTCCTGTTCCAGTCGCGAATGGTTCGTGGGAAGAAGACTGCCGGAAAGCCTCTGTGCGCGCTCGAATCTCTCTAATTTTACATTCGCGAACTCCTCGGGAAGTATAAGCAGGGGGAAGCAATATATTCAATACCCCATCCAGAAACGTACCCTCTCGAAACCTGGCGAGCAAGCTACACCGCGATGCAGAGCGCCTCTTTTGCAGAGTCTGCCACTTGAGTTTGCTAAACATCTCCTTAACGCTATCACGCTTACCAAATAACCCTGTTACGAAACGCACCGCTCTTCTTTGGATCTTCTCTATCTCCTCTGTCAACCCGACCTGGTACGGATCCCACACTGTTGAGCAATACTCAAGTATAGGTCGAACGAGTGTTTTGTAAGCCACCTCCTTTGTTGATGGACCACATTTGCTAAGGACTCTCCCAATGAATCTCAACCTGGCACCCGCCTTACCAACAATTAATTTTATATGATCATTCCACTTCAAATCCTTCCGCACGCATACCCCCAGATATTTTACAGAAGTAACTGCTAGAAGTGTTTGTTCCGCTATCATATAATCATACAATAAAGGATCCTTCTTTCTATGTATTCGCAATACATTATATTTGTCTATGTTAAGGGTCATTTGCCACTCCCTGCACCAAGTGCCTATCCACTGCAGGTCTTCCTGCATTTCACTGCAATTTTCTAATGCTGCAACTTCTCTGTATACTACAGCATCATCCGCGAAAATCCGCATGGAACTTCCGACACTATCTACTAGGTCATTTATATATATATTGCGAAAAGCAGTGGTCCCATAGCACTCCCCTGCGGCACGCCAGTGGTTACTTTAACGTCTGTAGACGTCTCTCCATTGAGCACAACATGCTGTCTTCTGTTTGCTAAAAACTCTTCAATCCAGCCACACAGCTGGTCTGATATTCCGTAGGCTCTTACTTTATCAGGCGACAGTGCGGAATTGTATCGAACGCCTTCCGGAAGTCGAGGAAAATGGCATCTACCAACTGTGAACTTCGTGGTTGCGTTTGATTTATTTTATCGCCAATGCCTGAGACCTACAGCCATCATCAGCTAGATGAATTGTTTATTTATTTACATCATTATGCCCAGGTAAGGAGCACGTCTCAACTTACTTTACTGATGTAGTCCCTTTCTTCTTCTTGCAAAATACCTTCATCTTCTCACTCTGGTTTCATTTACATTCTTCTGTGTATGTTCTCTTAAACGATAACACTTGAATTAGCTTTAAAATGTTGCTTGGGAATTAAAGTTTTGAATGTAGCACTGTACTGTGGAATTTTGTTTGTGATGCCTATTTTCTCAAACATCTTTTTCTTTTCATGAAAGAATGTTTGTACATTCATTAATACATGGCATTAATCATGAGACACATACATACATTTATCACTAAATACATACATGTATATAACAATAGACAATGAAAGAAAACACATAAAACAGTTATTATTTTCGTGGCCACTGCAAATTCGGCCCCGCGTTTTTGGGCGACAGTTTCGCTGGCTCTATTATTATTTTCTTTGTTTTACTATTACTCGCGTAGCAACTAATATATGAGATAAAATATGTTGCTACGAAAAGAGCCCCGAAATACCTTTTAGTGATCCTGTGCTATGACTTTCTTTGGATCATTAATTTTCAACAAAACAAAATATATTATGTTCTTATTGTTCTGGATCTGGCTTTCTATTAAAGGAAAATTTTTTCGTTACTGTAACTCGCCATTAAGTTCAACATATCTTCCTTACTTTATAGTTATTGAAAAGGTTAATGAAAATTACTTTGTTATCAATACTGATGTTACAGTACGCAATGATTGTTCAACATCAAAATTTTGCAGTGGATTTTTGTTAACAGTAAAACACCTATAAGTACCACGACTAACACGAGAACATGAGACTATTATCGGAGAAAAAGACGTTTTTACTATAAGGTTTGCCAGACCAGAACTACGCACAGCAAGATTTCTTTTATGTTATGAAGGTAAATTATCTTTTTGCACTGTTAGTAATATATTATCAGCAGCCTGCGTCAACCTGTAAAACACATCATAAAATCTGCTGCTCTGCTCTGCAATTCAGAAAGCTGAAATAAATAATTTTACTTCACTATTACCTGCCCGCTTCTTTGCGGTATGATTGATTTCATTTAATGCAGTTTGAATGCGCCGCGGCAGCGGCTCGTTCGTTCGTAGCGCAGCTCTGCACCACGAATAATATTTAAATAACTGAAAATGTCTTAAAGGGATGGGATAAAATACCAGGCAAGCTTATTACAAATCATAATGCAAGGTTTCACTAAGTAACTCTATTCAAAACATTTAAACAAATCAATTAATTACACACCTTTC
Organism: Schistocerca piceifrons; assembly: GCF_021461385.2. Lineage (NCBI taxonomy): Eukaryota > Metazoa > Arthropoda > Insecta > Orthoptera > Acrididae > Schistocerca > Schistocerca piceifrons. The sequence goes on from NC_060146.1 coordinate 74,598,368, forward strand.
CAAGGCTATGTCTAATGGCGTCCCTCTCACAATCTTGACAAAAGAATGTTACTCTAGCGTACAATATAACGTCACAGGCTATCCTACTCACCTAACTCCAAGAAGACGACAGAGAAATTAATGTTCGTTCTGTATTATTTATACTAGTCACATATTCTCATCTTTGTTTGATATTTAGTAAGTATCGTCTGTGGCGGTTTCAGTACTCGCCGACACAGATATTATCTAAATAAAAAAACCAGTATATATTTCTATACAAGAACAAAACATGACACATAATGCTTTCTCTTTATTACATAATATGTCTTTTACTAAGAGACGTTACACACTGTACTGTGGAATTTTGTTTGTGATGCCTATTTTCTCAAACATCTTTTTCGATTTTAGGTATTCATTTCTTTTTAATATTCATTGAAAGGACAAGATAGAGAATTCTTTTGGTCACTCTGTTATCGTTGATTCTGAGAATGTGTCCATAAAACATGGATCTTCTTTTCCTGAAAGTGTCCGAAACTTTTACCAACTCTGATATAACGCTCACTGCATAAATGACGTGGTAGACGGTAGTATTATCGGTAGCATTCGTAGCATTGATAGGGAAAGAAACATAAATAATATCTTATAGAATAGAACCGACTACTTCGGTTTGTTTTTTGTTTGTTTTGCACATAATTACAACTGCACATATTTCAATGTTAGTTCACTGTGTATTTCGTATCCTTACAAAATACAAATTGCCTTTTATAAGCGGTAAAAATTAGTTGATCGTCTAACTTCCGCGCTTTTATGTAACCAGAGCAATTACGAGCATGAAAAAATCTATGTAGTTATTGTTGTTATTTTGAACTTAATAAACGTCCTTCATCATGATCAATGGCAAGAATTTCCTGGTATTACTCATAGATGCGGAAGTTGTTTATGAATATCGCAAACATTTTTATATGGCCTCGACGAAGTACCGAAGCGATATTTGATCTGTTGTCGAATAGCGTCTTTGTTTTTCATTTTTATCCTTCCTGAGGAAAATGCGTTTTGTAGCACTCAATGGTAAATAAATTTTAATTTATACTACAAAATGCCTGTGTTTCTCGTGACAAATCAACAATTTTCGAGTATAACCTGAATTAAACATTGACTGTTTATTTTTGTGACAGACTGGAGGATAACTATGTAGAATAAAAATGTTCCGCAGGTTACGCAGCCCTACATGTATCCTCATTCACTCTGTAGATGATTCACCTCTTCCGGTTCCAGAGGAGAAAGAGATCGGGATTTGGTAACGCCCAATAGGTATGCAACATACCTAACGTACAGGTAACGCGGTTTCGATTATAACTGACCAAGAACACCAGGGAACCAGCTCTAGTCTATGCTTACTTACGGTAGTTTTACAACTCTAGTTGTATTCCAGCTCTCGAGACGGTAACGCTGAATAATATTATGAATCTGCGTCAGACACGTAATCCTCAACATACCCTCGCTGAATTCACTACAAATTCTTCAGCTACACTCCTGGAAATGGAAAAAAGAACACATTGACACCGGTGTGTCAGACCCACCATACTTGCTCCGGACACTGCGAGAGGGCTGTACAAGCAATGATCACACGCACGGCACAGCGGACACACCAGGAACCGCGGTGTTGGTCGTCGAATGGCGCTAGCTGCGCAGCATTTGTGCACCGCCGCCGACAGTGTCAGCCAGTTTGCCGTGGCATACGGAGCTCCATCGCAGTCTTTAACACTGGTAGCATGCCGCGACAGCGTGGACGTGAACCGTATGTGCAGTTGACGGACTTTGAGCGAGGGCGTATAGTGGGCATGCGGGAGACCGGGTGGACGTACCGCCGAATTGCTCAACACGTGGGGCGTGAGGTCTCCACAGTACATCGATGTTGTCGCCAGTGGTCGGCGGAAGGTGCACGTGCCCGTCGACCTGGGACCGGACCGCAGCGACGCACGGATGCACGCCAAGACCGTAGGATCCTACGCAGTGCCGTAGGGGACCGCACCGCCACTTCCCAGCAAATTAGGGACACTGTTGCTCCTGGGGTATCGGCGAGGACCATTCGCAACCGTCTCCATGAAGCTGGGCTACGGTCCCGCACACCGTTAGGCCGTCTTCCGCTCACGCCCCAACATCGTGCAGCCCGCCTCCAGTGGTGTCGCGACAGGCGTGAATGGAGGGACGAATGGAGACGTGTCGTCTTCAGCGATGAGAGTCGCTTCTGCCTTGGTGCCAATGATGGTCGTATGCGTGTTTGGCGCCGTGCAGGTGAGCGCCACAATCAGGACTGCATACGACCGAGGCACACAGGGCCAACACCCGGCATCATGGTGTGGGGAGCGATCTCCTACACTGGCCGTACACCACTGGTGATCGTCGAGGGGACACTGAATAGTGCACGGTACATCCAAACCGTCATCGAACCCATCGTTCTACCATTCCTAGACCGACAAGGGAACTTGCTGTTCCACCAGGACAATGCACGTCCGCATGTATCCCGTGCCACCCAACGTGCTCTAGAAGGTGTAGGTCAACTACCCTGGCCAGCAGGTTCTCCGGATCTGTCCCTCATTGAGCATGTTTGGGACTGGATGAAGCGTCGTCTCACGCGGTCTGCACGTCCAGCACGAACGCTGGTCCAACTGAGGCGCCAGGTGGAAATGGCATGGCAAGCCGTTCCACAGGACTACATCCAGCATCTCTACGATCGTCTCCATGGGAGAATAGCAGCCTGCATTGCTGCGAAAGGTGGATATACAATGTACTAGTGCCGACATTGTGCATGCTCTGTTGCCTGTGTCTATGTGCCTGTGGTTCTGTCAGTGTGATCATGTGATGTATCTGACCCCAGGAATGTGTCAATAAAGTTTCCCCTTCCTGGGACAATGAATTCACGGTGTTCTTATTTCAATTTCCAGGAGTGTATTTCTGGTATAAATTGGAATGAAAAAAAAAATATTTTTCAGCGAATTTACAAAGCTATATTTCTCTGGCAAAGACTCTCCGTGAACCGAAGAGAGATGCCTCTACATCTACGGACATACTCTGCAAGCGACTGCATGGTGAATGGCGGAGGGTACCCTGTACCACCACTAGTAATTTCCTTTCCTGTTCCACTCAAAAATAGAGCGAGGGAAAAACGACTACCTATAAAGCTGCCTAAGAGCCCTAATTTCAGTTAACTTTTCTTCGTGGCTCGTTCTGCTGTCACCCTGAAAAGCCGGTTCTCCAAATTTTCTCAGTAGTATTCCCGGAAAAAAAAGAAAAAAAAAACGTCGCCTTCCTCCAGGAACTGCTACTGAGTTCCTGAAGCATCTCCGTAATAATTGCGTGTTCATCGAACATACATGTAAAAAATCTAACAGCCAGTCTCTGAATTCCTTCGCCGACCGGTGTAGCCGATCGGTTCTAGGCTCTACAGTATGGAACTCCTCGACCGTTACGGTCGCAGGTTCGAATCCTGCCTCGGGCATGGATGTGTGTGATGTCCTTAGTTAGGTTTAAGTAGTTCCGAGTCTCAGATTTTAAGCTCATAGTGCTTGAACCATTTTTTTGAATTCCATCTGACTTGCTGGGGATCCCACATACTCGAGCAGTACTGGTCTCCTTTATAGGTGAACTACGTATTCCTGAATTTCTCATAATAAATCGAAGTCGACCATTCGACTTCCCTCCTACCCTCCTTATCTGCTCGTTCAACTGAATAGTGCTTTGTAACGTTACGACCACGTATTTATCTGATGTAACTGTGCCAAGCAGTACACTGCTAATGCTGCATTCGATTGTAACGGAAATTTTTTCGTACTCATTTGCGATAACTTATATTTTTCTACGTTTAGGGCAAGCTAGCATTCAACGCATCAATTACAAATTTCCTTCAAGTCCCCTTGTATCATCTTACGGTCACTCAACTCCGACACTTTCCTGTACACCTCAGCATCATCAGCAAACAGCAGCACCCTGTCCTTTAGATCGTTTATAAATGATAGGTTTTCGCCATATGGCACTTAATTTATTTATTTGTCGATATACACCGCTATTTTAGCTTTTTAGCTATTCACCAATTAAATACACGTTACAGCACAACTGTATTATGCCAACATTACAGTTTACACAACGAACAGTTGTACCGAATATGCTGTTAATAGATAACATAGCATTGTCGTTATTTCTAATTTACTTATTCTTAGTACATTTCTAGAACATTATATTCAGTATTTGATCATGCATGCGTCGTCAGGTTAATGTTAAAAAAATGGTTCAAATGGCTCTGAGCACTATGGGACTTAGCTTCTTAGGTCATCAGTGCCCTAGAACTTAGAACTACTTAAACCTAACTAACCTAAGGACATCACACATATCCATGCCCGAGGCAGGATTCGAACCTGCGCCGTAGCGGCCGCGCGGCTCCAGACTGTAGCGCCTAGAATCGCTCGGCCACCCCGGCCGCGTCAAATAATTAACATGATGTTATTAACATATGCTGTGATATGAATGGAACTAATTTCGAAGGACGGTAATTGTATGTTACCTACACCTGTCGGGAGAAAATCGCAACACCAAAAAATAATTAATGTCGAGTAATGAAATTTCGGAAATACAGTTGTCTAGGTAACAGATTTGAGTGGTTAACATTTCAAGATCACAGGTTAACCACATCGCGAGATAAGCCACTGCAAATGTGAAGTGCTGCTACATTAATAATCAGCATAACCGCCAGAATGTTGAATGCAAGCAAGCTAACGTGAGTGCATTGTGCTGTACAGGTGCCGGATGTCAGTTTGTGGGACGGAGTTCCGCGCCTGTTGTACTTGGTCAGTCAGTATAGGGACGAATAATGCTGTTTGTGGGTGATGCTGGAGTTGTCGTCCAATTATGTTCCATGCGTGCTCGACTGATAACAGATCTGGTCATCGAGCAGGCTAAGGCGACATGTCGACTTTCTGTAGAACATGTTTGGTTACAACAGTGGTATGTGGTCGTGCGTTATCCTGTTGGAAAACAACACCTGGTACGTTGTTCATGAATGTCAGCACAGCAGGTCGAATCACCAGGCTCAGGCACAAATTTGCAGTGAAGCGAATTCGTATGACAGCTGCCTATGTTTGGTTACAACAGTGGTATTTTGGCGAGCGTTATCCTGTTGGAAAAGAACACCTGGTACGTTGTTCATGAATGGCAGCACAGCAGGTCGAATCACCAGGCCGAGGTACAAATTTGCAGTGAAGCGAATTCGTATGACAGCTCCCTGGAACATAACTCCAGGTGTAGGTCCAGTGTGTCCAGCACACATACAGGTTGGTTGCAGGCCCTCAGCTGGCCTCCTTCTAACCAACATACGGCCATCACTGGCACCGAGGCAGAACCACCATTCATCAAGGACGCACAGCTCACCTCCACCCTGGCAGGCTACGAGCTTTCGCTTGGCTCCACTGACCAGGAAAGTGCTTGGTCTCGAACAAACAAAAATACACCAAAATCGTGTGAGAAATAATGTAAAGGTCTCTTATTGCACTATTGATACTCCCGCATCTGCAAAACTCTGCAGTCGTCCGTTAGAGGCCTCTGCGTATGCCATGCCGCATTGCACACTGACCAGCCGGTACGCCAGTCGGGACCAGTAGGGACGGCGCAGTGTGCCTCTGAAGTTGCGTTTTGTGACATTATTTGTGTATTGAAGCGTCAGATGGCTCGGCGACTGGTAATCAATCCTGCTAATGTATTGCGACTGGTTGAGATGAAGTTACGAAGAACTCTTCTTCGTAAAGATGGTATTGGTGTAGAAGACGAATCATTCGCATGTTTCTGGTGTCTATTATAGTGCTGAAATACGAGCATAAGTTAGAAACAGATGCTGTTGTAACACTAACACATAATTATGATGATAGGGATGATAATGACGAACAACTCATTGCAAACGGTAGTGCTACGGCAAGTGCGGGAAGAGGCGATGGAAGCAGTGACAGTGAATACCAACCGTCTCCCAAGAAGAAGGTTAAAGTTGCAACTATCATCACGGCGTTTGATGACAACACACTGGAGAACATGTACGATGATTATTACGTAAGAGGTTTCGGCACATACGACAAGCTTCTGGAAAGATACCCTAAACTCAAGTCTAAAAGTAATATTAAAAGTGTTGTGTCGGTAACTGGGCCGACACCGTGAAGTTGAGATGGCTGAAAAAGGCACGCTAGACTAATGCAGACGGGCGTGAAGTACTGGAACAGGATACGTAATTAATGTTAGGAAGAAAAGAACGGAGCAGGTTTAATACTTAACTTTACTTATTCCTTGTGGTACATCGATCTTGACGATACACAGGAGACTTTAAGTTCAATCACTGTATGGCTAATGCGCCTTGCTAGTTCGTAGCCATTAACTTAGCTGATGGCTATTCTGTCTCTCGGCTAATGAGAGAGAAAGGCTTCGTACATCTGGTCGGTAGCTAGGTTCTCGTACAACTGGGCGGTAGCTAGGTTCTCGTACAACTGGGGCGAGTGCTCTCTCGTATCACGAGACCTGCCTTGGTGGTGGCGCTAGGTCTGCGATTACACAGTGGCGACACGCGGGTCCGACATGTACTAAATGGACCGCGGCCGATTTAAGCTACCACCTAGCAAGTGTGGTGTCTGGCGGTGACACCACATTCCTCCCCCGCAAATCGGCGAACGGTCGTGTGATAAGGCTTCCGCCCGCCGTGGGGAGGACCACATGTTGACGTATGCGATGAGGTGGGGAGCCTAACAACAGGCGAGGCTGTGCCACCCGCACCCGGCCATCCGGTCCGAGGGGAGCTAGGAAACGCCTGAAAAACTAGTCCAGGGTGCACGTCAACATGCGGTGTATGCGCCCGTAAAGAGACAGGAGGTACCGAAGGGTCGACCTCCATTGCGTCGGGGTAGCCGACGCGCGATGACGTCATGTGGTCCGGAGCGGGCGGGAGTTCCATGGCGGAGGACAGCTGGTCACGGGAAGCGATCGGCGGCGCGTGACCCTGGGAGGCGCTTGGCGGCTGCAGCGAAGCGTCTAATGCGGGCGATCATGGGAGCCAACTTTGTGCGCAAGCACAGCACCGATCCCATAATCCAATGTGCTTTGCACGCGTGGGTTCGGATCCCATCCTCATCGCCAATGTTGTGTCGGTAACTGGGCCGACACCGTGAAGTTGAGATGGCTGAAAAAGGCACGCTAGACTAATGCAGACGGGCGTGAAGTACTGGAACAGGATACGTAATTAATGTTAGGAAGAAAAGAACGGAGCAGGTTTAATACTTAACTTTACTTATTCCTTGTGGTACATCGATCTTGACGATACACAGGAGACTTTAAGTTCAATCACTGTATGGCTAATGCGCCTTGCTAGTTCGTAGCCATTAACTTAGCTGATGGCTATTCTGTCTCTCGGCTAATGAGAGAGAAAGGCTTCGTACATCTGGTCGGTAGCTAGGTTCTCGTACAACTGGGCGGTAGCTAGGTTCTCGTACAACTGGGGCGAGTGCTCTCTCGTATCACGAGACCTGCCTTGGTGGTGGCGCTAGGTCTGCGATTACACAGTGGCGACACGCGGGTCCGACATGTACTAAATGGACCGCGGCCGATTTAAGCTACCACCTAGCAAGTGTGGTGTCTGGCGGTGACACCACATTCCTCCCCCGCAAATCGGCGAACGGTCGTGTGATAAGGCTTCCGCCCGCCGTGGGGAGGACCACATGTTGACGTATGCGATGAGGTGGGGAGCCTAACAACAGGCGAGGCTGTGCCACCCGCACCCGGCCATCCGGTCCGAGGGGAGCTAGGAAACGCCTGAAAAACTAGTCCAGGGTGCACGTCAACATGCGGTGTATGCGCCCGTAAAGAGACAGGAGGTACCGAAGGGTCGACCTCCATTGCGTCGGGGTAGCCGACGCGCGATGACGTCATGTGGTCCGGAGCGGGCGGGAGTTCCATGGCGGAGGACAGCTGGTCACGGGAAGCGATCGGCGGCGCGTGACCCTGGGAGGCGCTTGGCGGCTGCAGCGAAGCGTCTAATGCGGGCGATCATGGGAGCCAACTTTGTGCGCAAGCACAGCACCGATCCCATAATCCAATGTGCTTTGCACGCGTGGGTTCGGATCCCATCCTCATCGCCAATGTTGTGTCGGTAACTGGGCCGACACCGTGAAGTTGAGATGGCTGAAAAAGGCACGCTAGACTAATGCAGACGGGCGTGAAGTACTGGAACAGGATACGTAATTAATGTTAGGAAGAAAAGAACGGAGCAGGTTTAATACTTAACTTTACTTATTCCTTGTGGTACATCGATCTTGACGATACACAGGAGACTTTAAGTTCAATCACTGTATGGCTAATGCGCCTTGCTAGTTCGTAGCCATTAACTTAGCTGATGGCTATTCTGTCTCTCGGCTAATGAGAGAGAAAGGCTTCGTACATCTGGTCGGTAGCTAGGTTCTCGTACAACTGGGCGGTAGCTAGGTTCTCGTACAACTGGGGCGAGTGCTCTCTCGTATCACGAGACCTGCCTTGGTGGTGGCGCTAGGTCTGCGATTACACAGTGGCGACACGCGGGTCCGACATGTACTAAATGGACCGCGGCCGATTTAAGCTACCACCTAGCAAGTGTGGTGTCTGGCGGTGACACCACAAAAAGCATAGTGGATTATGTGGCAAAGAAAAGAGAAGGAAATACAGTTTTCAAAGGAAATCGTACACTGCTGTTCAAGACCATCAAGGAGCGTGTAATGGCGAAATTCGATGAAGCGCGAGAATGCGGTTCCGCCGTTCATTATTGGCATTTACAACATTGGGCATTGGACGTAGCCAGAAATCTCGGGTGTACAAACTTTACAGCTTCACTAGGATTTATTGCTAATTTGAAAAAGGAGTTTAGGATAAAATCACGCCGTATCACTATGCTCCAAGCACGAAAAGATAAGGTTGACGAAGAAGAGCTGATTGAAAGAGGTCAAACGTTTGTTGCTGACGTCAATGAGCATATCACGAGAGAAAACATCGATATTATTTCTGTATGGAACTGTGATTAGAGTCAGTTCAACTATGAACTTTCTTGTGACAGAACACTATCCATGAAAGGGGAGAGAAACACTGTCGCGATGTTGCAATCAGTTAATGTGCAACACATAGTTACACGATCGATGTTGCTATACCAATGGACGGACGATTGGCAGACAAACTCTATATTTGCTTCCAAGAATCCAGTGGAAAGTTTGGACCCCGCGTGTCAAGGGAAATAGAAACGCGGTGCCCTCCAAATGTCGTCGTCGCTGCAAGTGTGAGTGGGAAGAAAACGAAATAACATCTGAAGACGTTTTTTCTGACAGTTTTGAATCCACATTTGTCGAGAAAGTCATTAGTACTTTGTGACTCCTGGTCTGCACATAAGGATGAACGAGTACTGCTGGAAGCATCTGGCGGAAAACATGTAGATTTAAAAATCATTCCCCCTAAAACTACAAAATATGCACAACCTCTGGATGTGTATTTCTTCAGGCAATATAAAATATATGCCAAGAGAATAACAGACTTCATTAAACTACGTTCCAGTAATATGCAGCCGAAATTACACGACAGATGCTTTATCATGAATATGCATTCTGTCATTTACAATCACTTACCTGCGGGAGTATACAGACCAATGCTTCGTTACGCGTGGCAGAACGCTGGCTACGATATTGGTGAACCAGTGAACAACTTCAAAAGTGTCATTGACGTGGCGTTCAACACTGATATTATAGAATGTGCAAATACTCCATGCGATCAACTTGGATTTCTTCACTGCGCGTTTTGCAGTCATTCGTATTGCTCGGAGCATTTTATTGACATTCCGCATTTACATTTGTAGTTAAGATTGCTGCATTGCGTATGGCGTCTACAATTACATCTACAGTGATATCTAGAGCATGACTGCAGAGTTTTGCAGAAAAACGACACCCACCAGCACATTCAGAGGTACATAATGGTCCTGTAAACGAACGTTCAAACAGATCTGTTTGTTCGAGCCCAAGTACTTTCCTGGTGAGTCGCAGACGGTGGTGGTTTGGGATCTGTTAAATGTACGCTACACAGGGTGTGGTTCGGAGCTCTACTTGAAGTAGCCGAATTGTAACAGTTCGTTGTGTCACTATGGTGGCAACTGCCGAACACGACGGTCTTCCCCTCTCGGTAGTACCACGGGCTCATCCGAAGCCCGGTCTGCAAGAAGACCGTACATTCGCGTGACCACAGCAGCCAGACATCATATTCAGTGGCTACATTCCTGCCAAGTCTTTCTGCAGTGTCGCAGAAGGAACGTCCAACTACTCGTTGACATCGGTCTAACTCAGTGGGGTGTTGATAGCGTCTCTTTGTCGTCTTGAAGGAATTCTTGACTAACTACAACTCACCTTGTCCAGTCGCAAAGGTAACTAACGCTCACGAGCGTTACCACGTGTATTTAAAGCAAAACTAATGCTTCTTAGTGCGACTATAGAGCAGACTTCATCTTTCAGATGTAGAAACATGCCTACCAACTTTTGTTTATGTTCCACATCTCCTTCTTGGTGTTACAATTCCTTTCCGTCAGTGTATTAACAGTACACTACGTACAGCATTTCACATTTTTTTCACTACGCTACTTTTGCCATCACAGTTTCTATAGAATAGTAAGAGTTATCTGGAAGAAATTACACTACTGGCCACTAAAATTGCTACTCCAAGAGGAAATGCAGATGATAAACGGGTATTCATTGGACAAATATATTATACTAGAACTGACATGTGATTACATTTTCACGCAATTTCGGTGCATAGATCCTGAGAAATCAGTACCCAGAACAACCACCTCTGGCCGTAATAACGGCCTTGATACGCCTGGGCATTGAGACAACAGAGCTTGGATGGCGTGTACAGGTACACATGCCCATGCAGTTTCAACACGATACCACACTTCATCACGAGTAGTGACTGGCGTATTGTGACGAGCCAGATGCTCGGCCACCATTGACCAGACGTTTTCAGTTGGTGAGAGATCTCGAGAAAGTGCTGGCCAGGGCAGCTATCGAACATTTTCTGTACCCAGAAACGCCCGCACAGGACCTGCAACATGCGGTCGTGCATTACCTGCTGAAATGTAGGGTTTAGCAGCGACCGAATGAAGAGTAGAGCCACGGGACGTAACACATCTGAAATGTAACATCCACTGTTCAAAGTGCCGCCAATGCGTACAAGAGGTGACCGAGACGTGTAACCAATGGCACCCCATACCATCACGCCGGGTGATACGCCAGTATAGCGATGACGAATACACGCTTCCAATGTGCGTTCACCACGATGTCGCCAAACACGGATGCGACCATCATGATGCTGTAAACAGAACCTGGATACATCCGAAAAAATGACGTTTTGCCATTCGTGCACTCAGGTTCGTCGTTGAGTACACCATCGCAGGCGCTCCTGTCTATGATGCAGCGTCAAGGGTAACCGCAGCCATGGTCTCCGAGCTGATAGTCCATGCTGCTGCGAACGTCGTCGAACTGTTCGTGCAGATGGTTGTTGTCTTGCAAACTTCCCCATCTGTTGACTCAGGGATCGAGACGTGGCTGCACGATCCGTTACAGCCATGCTGATAAGATGCCTGTCATCCCGACTGCTAGTGACACGAGGCAGTTGGTATCCAGCACGGCGTTCCGTATCACCCTCCTGAAACCACCGATTCCATATTCTGCTAACAGTCATTGGATCTCGACCAACGCGAGCAGCAGTGTCTCGATACGATAAACCGCAATCGCGATAGGCTACAATCCGAAATTTATCAAAGTCGGGAACGTGATGGTACGCATTTCTCCTCCTTACACGAGGCATCACAACAACGTTTCACCAGGCAACGCCGGTCAACTGCTGTTTCAGTATGAGAAATCGGTAGGAAACTTTCCTCATGTCGGCACGTTGTAGGTGTCGCCACCGGCGCCAACCTTGTGTGAATGCTCTGAAATGCTAATCATTCGCATATCACAGCATCTTCATCCTGTCGCTTAAATTTCGCGTTTGTAGCACGTCAACTTCGTGGTGTAGCAATTTTAAAGGCTAGTAGCGTATTTCAAATTAAATTTGAAGTTCCCTTTGCGACCTGCCACACAAAGATTCAATATTTGGAGTATATTGCTTCTGCAATCTACCTTTCACGAAATCGGTATAAATGTAGTAGGTTGATATAGCTGAATGAAGACTGGCTGTGGTGTTAAAATATTATGTTTGCAGACGGCACTATTTTCGGTGCGCCTATCTTGCTTTAAGTAAGGGCATGAATTACAGGCCATCAACGTTATAATTTTCAGATGTGTGTTTAGTGCCATAAACCTACCTCACATACGCCGAGGCGTGTTACTTGAGGTTCCTTAACCACACTTCTACTCTAAAGGTGGTAGTAAACAGTTGGCTTGACGAATTCCACATCATCCAGCGTTCTGAACTGAAAACAGTTGCATGCCATTCAAATCACGACAACGACATGTTAAATTTATACACTGGTACGTTTTATGTAACACTAGTGCTCTAAAATATCTGGCACAAGAAATTGCACAACTTGCATAAGCGCTGTCTGCAGACGGGTAAATGGTGTAGAATGCAGGCTTGGTGTGTCTTTACAGCGGCGAATGGCAAGAATTTACTCAAAATAAAAATAATGAATGAAAATAAGCAAATTTTACAAACTGTAGGCCAACGTACATCAACATTTATGTATACAGGACTACTGAGCAATTCACAATAAAGTGACTATTTCTCTGCCGGCCGGAGTAGCCGAGCGGTTCTAGGCGCTACAATCCGGAACCGCCCGATCCCAATGGTCGCAGGCTCGGATCCTGCCTCGGGCATGGATGTGTGTGATGTCCTTAGGTTAGTTAGGTTTAAGTAGTTCTAAGTTCTAGGGGACTGATGACCTGAGATGTTAAGTCCCATAGTGCTCAGAGCCATTTGAACCTTTTTTTTTTTTTTTTTTTTTTTTTTCTACCGCCTCACTCTGTAACAGCACGTGGGAAAAGTAAACACTCAGGTCTTTCTGTACCAGCTCTGATTTCTCTTATTTTATTACGACGATGTGTCTCCCTGTACATGTTGGTGACATAAAATATTCCCACACTGCTATCTGGTAAGGATCCCATATAGCACAGCAAGTAGAGAGCGTACAAGCGTAGTGTAGGCAGTCTCTTTCGTAGACGTGTTACATCTGCTAAGCATTCTGCCAATAAACAGGAGACTTTATTCTCCTATCCCACAACGTTATCTATATAATAGTTCCAGTTTAACTTGTTCGTAATTGTAGTACCTACGTTTAACAGCCTTTAAATGTGTGTGATTTATCGTGTAATCGACATTTAACGAATTCCTTTTAGTACTCGTGTGGATGACCTCACACTTTTCATTATTTAGAGTCAATTGCCGCTTTTATCAACATTCAGATATCGTTTTTAAGTCATTCTCATTTGGTTTTGAGCTTCTAATGACGTTACTAGCTGCCAAACCACAACATCATCCTCAAATACTTTAAGAGGGCTCGGATTGTCTCCTAAATTGTTTACATAGATTAGGATGGCTCTGAGCACTATGGGACTTAACAGCTATGGTCATCAGTCCCCTAGAACTTAGAACCACTTAAACCTAACTAACCTAAGGACAGCACACAACACCCAGTCATCACGAGGCAGAGAAAATTCCGACCCCGCCGGGAATCGAACCCGGGAACCCGGGCGTGGGAAGCGAGAACGCTACCGCACGACCACGAGCTGTGGACATAGATTAGGAACAGGAGAGGGCCGGATATCACTTTTGTTTACTCCACGATATTCCGTCGATTACTACATACTGTGAACTTTCGAGAAAATACCGGATGCAGTCCCACAACTGAAGCTTACCCCGTAGGAATGCTATCAAAAGCCTTCTGGAAATCTAGAAATGTAGAATCAATTTCAGATCTTCTGTCCATAGCACTCATTACTTCGTGCAAATAAATCGCTAGCTGCATTTCACACGAACTATATTTTCTGAATTCGTGTTGTTTGTGTGTCAATATGTTCCAAGATCCTACAGAAAATGGATGTTAGCCACATGCGTCTCTAATACAGCGTGTAAGCCGGCTGGTGTGGCCGAGCAGCTCTAGGCGCTTCAGTCTGGAACCGCGTGACCATTACGGTCGCAGGTTCGAATCCTGTCTCGGGCATGGATGTGTGTGATGTCTTTAGGTTAGTTAGGTTTAAGTAGTTCTAAGTTCTAGGGGACTGTTGACCTCAGATGTTAAGTCCCATAATGCTCAGAGCCATTTGAACCATTTGAACAGCGTGTAACTCCTGTTTCCTTTCATAAGTATTGATGTGACCTATGCAACTTTCCAGCAGTCTTTCAATACGTGAAATTTCCAGTGGTCTTTTGATACGGATCTTTCGTCGAGCGAGCGGTTTTATATGACTGCTATGGACTGGGCTGTTGTATCCGCACGATTTATTTGTTGTTTTTTCCCTTATCCATGCATAACTAAAGATTTATCGCTGTTCTGGATCATAAATACAACGTAAAGAAATCATGAGATGTGGAGTTGTTTCTGCCTTGATCGCATGTAGGTACTATGGATTACTAGTTTCGGTAGGGCTACGCTCTCATCTTCAGATCCTCAGTACACAGGTTATGAAATCAAGATGGCAGCTCAGCCCTACGGAAACTAGTAATCCAGTGTAAGTGCATGCGATCAAAGCACAAAAAGCTTCATATATGAAGCTTTCTTTACATGGAATTTTTGATCGTCCTCCAGCTGACATTGTCAGGCATTTTATGTCTCGTGATTCGTCATATTAAAATGGTTCAAATGGCTCTGAGCACTATGAGACTTAACTTCTGAGGTCATCAGTCCCCGAGAACTCTGAACTATTTAAACCTAACTAACCTAAGGACATCACACACATCCATGCCCGAGGCAGGATTCGAACCTGCGCCTGTAGCGCCTAGAACCGCTCGGCCACTCCGGCCGGCTCGTCTAATTACGCAGTTATGAACTACACAATTGTTTTAGACGAACATGTACATTTTCAGTCTGAAGAACGTTATCTTTAATATAAGAATCTTCTTCTTCTTTTTCTTTTGCCGCCGTCCCGTACCTACACAGAATTTGGCAACGTCAATATTCGAGAATAGCCGGAAGGCCTTAAAATCGAAACCACGTTAACCCCCCCCCCCCCCCTGATGGAATCCTTGTGTTCCAGCTGTCTGCCTGTTGTGTTACCCACGTGAAAGTGTACGAACATTTTCTAAATGTGTGTTAATCGTGTAACTAAAGTGGGACCTGGGTACCAGCCCAGTATTCACCTTGTCGGATGAGGAAAACAGCCTAAAAACCTCGTGAACACCGGGCTCTCGTCTTTAATCTGCCGAGAGGGTTCAATCCGGGGCCTGGCACGCCTGTCCGAATTCCAGAAGCGTCGTGCTGACGGGCACGGACGGCTATACGGGCAGTTTTCCAGTGTAGGAATGCTACTTTAAGGTTCCCGTGTGGATCTGAGCTGGAGCAGCACCACCATGTGGTAACCACATTACCCTTGTTCCACCAAAGGCAACTTCTTCCAGCAGAGGATGCAGTGTCACCTGCAGAGATGTACAGAAACTGTGTGTACAGTATATCAGCGGGAAGGACAGGGAAAGGGTGGGTGGTGGGAAACTAGCGACTTTCAGCCACACAGGGCACTGTGGAAATGCAATGGCGAAAGGTGAAAACTTGTGCCTCTTCTGGACTCGAACCCGGATATACCGCCTCTCATGTTCAGTTGCCTTAACTGCTTCGCCCATCCAGACACGGTCCCCGACCGACTCAAATTTCCAATGTCAAAGAGCCATCACGCTTTCACAGTATATATAAAAGTAGTGTTTGTTCTGCCAGATACACACACACACGCCATTAAAATTGCTACTCCAAGAGGAAATGCAGATGATAAACGGGTATTCATTGGACAAATACATTATACTAGAGCTGACATGTGATTACATTTTCACGCAGTTTGGGTGCATAGATCCTGAGACATCAGTACCCAGAACAACCAACTCTGGCCGTAAAAACGGCCTTGATACGTCTGGGCATTGAGTCAAACAGGGCTTGGATGGCGTGTACAGGTACAGCTGCCCATGCGGCTTCAACACGATACCACAGTTCATCAAGAGTAATGACTGGCGTATTGTGGCGAGCCAGTTGCTCGGCCACTATTGACCAATTGGTGAGAGATCTGGAGAATGTCCTGGCCAGGGCAGCAGTCGAACATTTTCTGTACCCAGAAAGCCCCGTACAGGACCTGCAACATGCGGTCCTGCATTATCCTGCTGAAATATAGGGTATCGCAGCGATCGAATGAAGGGTAGAGCCACGGGTCGTAACACATCTGAAATGTAACGTCCACTGTTCAAAGTGCCGTCAATGCGAACAAGAGGCGACCGAGACGTGTAACCAATGGCATCCCATACCATCACGGCGGGTGATACACCAGTGTGGCGATGACGAATACATGTTTCCAATGTGCGTTCACCGCGATGTCGCCAAACACGGATGCGACCATCATGATGCTGTAAACAGAACCTGGATTCATACGAAAAAATGACGTTTTACCATTCGTGCACCCAGGTTCATTGATGAGTACACCATCGCAGGCGCTCCTGTCTGTGATGCAGCGTCATGGGTAACCGCAGCCATGGCCTCCGAGCTGATAGTCCATGCTGCTGCAAACGTCGTCGAACTGTTCTTGCAGATGGTTGTTGTCATGTTGACTCAGGGATCGGGACGTGGCTGCACGATCCGTTACAGCCATGCGGATAAGATGCCTGTCATCTCGACTGCTAGTGATACGAGGCCGTTGGGATCCAACACGGAGTTTCGTATTACGCTCCTGAACCCACCGATTCCATATTCTGCTAACAGTCATTGGATTTCGACCAACACGAGCAGCAATTTCGCGATACGATAAACCGCAATCGCGATAGGCTACAATCCGACCTTTATCAAAGTCAGAAACGTGGTGGTACGCATTTCTCTTCCTTATACGAGGCACCACATCAACGTTTCACGAGGCAACGCCGGTCAACTGCTGTTTGTGTATGAGAAATCGTTTGGAAACTTTCCTCATGTCAACACGTCGTAGGTGTCGCCACCGGCGCCAATTTTGTGTGAATACTCTGAAAAGCTAATCATTTGCATATCGCAGGATCTTCTTCCTGTCGGTTAAATTTCGCGTCTGTAGCACGTCATCTTCGTGGTGCAGCAGTTAGATATATATCCTATGAGGCGTTGTGGAATGATGAGGAATGATGACTAGTTGAACAAGGCCAATAATCCGCATCTGCACATTGAGACTGAACCGATGCTGATAGTTCGTTGCCACCATACCAGATGGGGACTCTGTAGTTCATCTGTGAATTCAGTCACTGAAACCTATTTCTCACAGATTTTTTATTTCCACCAGGGGGTTGTGTCTCCCTTGGAACGCACTTCCATCAGTACCTCCATATGACGTTACCGGCTCCTTGTCCTCTTAGCTATGGTTTCCATTTAACCAAATCTTTTACGACCTCTCTGAATTAAAATAAATAATAAGTTGCATAATGTGAACTACAACTGTACTGGACTGGAATACTGTCTTAAACTTCGCGTGTGTGTGTGTGTCTCTCTGTGTTGTAATCCTGAGCAGTGCAAGTGGTGTACTTATGGAAATGCTATCTGGTAACAGTATTTACATATACCATATTAATTAGAAAACGTAAAACTGTATGTTAAATAAGCTGTTCAGTGAAACTCTATTTTCTAGAGAACAATGGACAGTGCAACGACGCGTGACGTCACAATACATGACTTGCAACTCCAACACAAAATACTAGCGGAATAGAAGTGCTTCATGGCATTACAAAACGAATTTTGAAAGAATAAATAAGCAAAACTACTTCCCGAAAAATGTCCTGTGAGTCTACGTACGCGACCTGTCTAAATAGAATTCCAAATAATGGACTCATACACACGGAAATGTAACACTGCACTGTGAGAGTAAGTTTGTCGTCATAAGAAGTAAAATCTAAGCTGATCTTTACCTCAGCCGACCCTAATAACAGTTTTTAAATGCAATTCATGACTCTGAATGATGTGACTGTGTCTTGCTGTAATTGTAAGCTAGCCCTAACTAATTTATGCGGCTTATCTGTGATAACGGAAACTCGTTATTGAAACGAATGAGCCGGCCGGTGTGGCCCAGCGGTTCTAGAAGCTTCAGTCTGGAACCGCGCGGCCGCTACGGTCGCAGGTTCGAATCCTGCCTCGGGCATGGGTGTGTGTGATGTCCTTAGGTTACTTAGGTTTAAGTAGCTACGTTCTGTATTTTAATTCAAAAAACCTACCTGTTACCAGCTGTTCGTCTAAAATTGTGAGCCATATGTTTGTGACTATTAGAGCGCCATCTATCACAAAGCGAAAAAGTGGTCCAACTAAAACTTTCATATTTCATTACGTACTAATTAAAATGGGGGTTCCTATATCCATTTGACCTATGGCAGCGCCATCTAGCGGGTCAACCATAGCGCCATCTGGTTTCCCCCTTCTTGCTAGACGAGATTCGTTCTCTGTAGTTTTTTCGTTTGATGCTTATTTCGTGAGATATTTGGCCCGGCCACGATCAATGAACCACCCTGTATAAGCTGAAGACCCCTGCTCCCTCGTTTTTTTTATGTCCAAGCTAATCTGGGGAACTCTAGTGAGATTTTGATAAGTTGTTCGGGTTTCCAGGACCAATATCTTGCCAATATAGATAGCTATAACATGCAAAAATCGGGTTGGATGAACTCACACTGCGCGATTCCTACTCGCCCTCGACGGATATTTTTTTCTGAATATTTTATCTTTCCAGGTCCGTCTTAATGCTTGAGCTCAGAATACGCTCTAGAATGTAGCGACAGGCGGATGTCAACCATGGTGGTCTATGATCCTGTGCAGCCGATCCTTTATTTCTTTGTAAGGACGTGTGACGTGCACTGTTTTCCAGTGACGTGGTATTTTTTGCTGCACAAGATATTCTCGATACATTAGAACTACCGAAGAGGCTAACCGTGCAGCGCGTTTTCTTCGTAAAATCTAACAGGACCCATGTCTTGGTAACTTCTGCTGGAGTTAATCATTTCTCAGTACCGGGGAAACTATCTGGTGACACTGGTAAGATCTGATCTGCTGGTGTGGAGTCATCTGTATCCAGCCGACCGATATGCTCCGCCAGACAGCTGTTCACAGTGCGATATAAAAAGGAAGTTCCGGTTGCGGTCACAAGAGCCAGGCGTCTTGCTAATACACCACGCGGCGCCGGCGTTCCTCCGCTGTCGGAGCGTGTAGAGGAAACTGGCCTGCAGATGCCGCAACAGCAGCGGCAAGGAAACAGCGTGCCGAATCGGAGTGTTTGCCGCAGGCCTACTGCTGTGGAAATTCCGGACAGAAGGAGGCCAGGCAACGCAAGCGGAAGGCGAATATGCTCATTGTCATATGGTTTGTCACAGAGGCATCAATACGCTCCACTTCATAATAAGAGAAGCTGAACAAAAATGGTTCAAATGGCTCTGAGCACTATGGGACTTAACTTCTAGGGTCATCAGTCCCCTAGAACTTAGAACTACTTAAACCTAACTAACCTAAGGACATCACACACATCCATGCCCGAGGTAAGATTTGAACCTGCGACCGTAGTGGTCGCGCGGTTCCAGACTGTAGCGCCTAGAACCGCTCGGCCACCCGGCCGGCGAAGCTCAACACCCGTCCTGAAGTTATACAGGGTGGGTCACTAACTGTTGCCACCTAGAATAACTCCAAATGTATGAGAGTAGCTGAAACGTTTGCGGGACAAATGTTGCGTGGGACAACGGGGGCCATAATATGACGGTTTCTTGTTGCTAGGTGGGGTGGCATCAGAGATGTGAAGGTCAACTTTTTTTTTTTTTTAACGGGATGCTATAGTTTGGCAATTATTTTCTGATAGCGGATATCGAGACGAGTCCAATGATGTGTAACAGTAAGGCCTTTGAAGGTCAACGAAGGTCTAAAACTTGCCATGAACGTCCATTTGCAGAAGGTGTTCTAAGTGATGATCACTGGTATAAATGCAGTGCTGCAATTTTCTTATCATGGATCGAATTGCATTCCTTATCACTTCGCCACTTATCGAAGCACATGCCCTGACGATTTTCTCTCGTATATCGTGCAAATAGTCAATATTCGCCGAATACGGCGTATCCATCTAACGTCCCATTGATATGGAAACACCATTCGACGGTCTCGCAATACAACACTAATAGGAACGTTAAGACCAGTATCGTCGCATCAATCGAATGCGAATGATGTATTCCTTCGAAAAATAAGTCGATATGCTCCTCATTTATGGAGAATACCAACGAAATTGAGTGAGAGCTAGAGACTTATAAGCTGAAAGATATCCCCAACGTACTCACTCTACACGTCGTACAATTAAATATGTGTATGATAGAACGGAATGGACAGTGTCTTGAAAGGAGGATATAAGATGAAAATCAACAAAAGCAAAACGAGGATAATGGAATGTAGTCGAATTAAGTTGGGTGATGCTGAGGGAATTAGATTAGGAAATCAGACACTTAAAGTAGTAAAGGAGTTTTGCTATTTGGGGAGCAAAATAACTGATGATGGTCGAAGTAGAGAGGATATAAAATGTAGATTGGCAATGGCAAGAAACGCTTTTCTGAAGAAGAAAAATTTGCTAACATCGAGTATAGATTTAAGTGTCAGGAAGTCATTTCTGAAAGTATTTGTATGGAGTGTAGCCATGTATGGAAGTGAAACATGGACGATACATAGTTTGGACAAGAAATGAATAGAAGCTTTCGAAATGTGGTGCTATGCTGAAGATTAGATGGTAGATCACATAACTAATGAGGAGGTATTGAATAGAATTGGGGAGAAGAGGAGTTTGTGGCACAACTTGACGAGAAGAAGGTATCGGTTGGTAGGACATGTTCTGAGCCATCAGGGGACCACAAATTTAGCATTGGAGGGCAACGTGGAGGGTAAATATCGTAGAGGGAGACCAAGAGATGAATACACTAAGCAGATTCAGAATCATGTAGGTTGCAGTAGGTACTGGGAGACGAAGAAGCTTGCAGAGGATAGAGTAGGGTGGAGAGCTGCCTCAAACCAGTCGCAGGACTGAAGACCACAACAGCAACAATGATAAATTGAGAACAACTGCATCTTTAACGCATCGGAAACATATCAGGCGAAGGAAAATTACTAACGAGGAAACGGAAATTGGTTGGATATCCTTGTGTTAGTTCGCGTCAAATGACAAGGGAATCTGGCGTGAGCCAGAGTAGTGTGGTTCGTGTTTTGCATCGCCATAAATATCATCCTTATCATATCAGTTGGTTGGTTGGTTTGGGGGATTAAAGGGACCAGACTGCCATGGTCATCGGTCCCTATCATATCAGTCTCCACCAAGAATTAACTGGTACGGATTGTATGCGTAGCACAGAATTCTGACGATGGGCTCAACTTCAGATTCAGAGGGGTGACACATTTATTAGTTTGATTTTATTTACTGACGAGGCTACATTCACGAACCATGAAACTGTTAATTTGCATACCATGCACTATAGGGTAACTGAAAATTCGTGTTGACTGCGGCAAGTTGAGATTCTGGAGGGCAGAATTATAAGCCCCTATTTCATCGAAGGAAATCTTAATGTTAGGAAGTACACCATATTCCTGCAAGAAACATTAGGTCTGTTATTGGAAGAAATACCTTTAGGAACAAGGAACATAATGTGCTATCAACAGGATGAGCGTCCGGCACTTTTTTCGCCGATGGCTAGAAATGAGCTGCAGAGATATTTCCCAAATAGTTGGATTCGACGCGGAGGAGATTTGCCGTGGCCAGATCGTTCGCCAAATTTGACGGCCCTGGATTTTTTCTTGCGGGAGATCGTAAAAGGCATTGTTTATAAAGACGTTCCAACTACACCTGCAGATATACGACACAGAATTGTCAGGACATGTGCTTCGATAAGTGCCGAAGTGATCAAGAATACCACTCAATCCCTGATAAGAAGATTGCAGCACTGCATTGATACCAATGGTCATCACTTCGAACACCTTCTGTAAATGGACGTTCATGCCATCTTTGTGACCTTCGTTGACCTTCAAAGACCTTACTGTTACACATCATTGGATTCGTCTCGCTAGCCCCTATCAGAAAATAAGTACCAAACTATAGCATCCCATTTTAAAAAATGCAAGTTATCCTTCAGATCTCTGAAGCGACCCCACCTAGCAACAAAAAACTAACGTCACATTATGGCCTCCGTTGTCCCATGCAACTTTGTCCCACAAGCTTTTCAGCTCCTGTCGTACTTTCGGAGTTATTCTTGGTGGCAAAAGTTAGTGACTCACTCTGTATAGCACAGGGTGATTCCGCGATGATGTTACAAACTTTCAGGGATGATGGAGAACGAGAAACGTATTAATATGACGTAACAGCTCCTGCTCAGGAAAGGACCGAGTTCAAAGTTATAAGCGAAAATCGCTCTGGTTCCTCTGACAGTGGAATACATGTGCCGATACTGGTGTTGCTAAACTTACAGAATAGGTTTGAACCGTAACATCTGCATCTTTGCCTAGGTGTGGTGTGTCGTCTTCCGGAGTCTTGGCTTTGCTCTGCCGCGATTGGTCTGTTTGCTTTCAAATTTCGGAGGACGCTGCGTTCTGTGGAGAGACCTGCTGACGACGAGAGTATCGAGTGCGGCTGCCGGAGAGAGGCGGGGAGTTTAGTTTCCGGTTGTGTGGCAGCGCAATGTTGCGGGAAAGGTGGTATAACTTACTGTGAACGCACGTGATTGCTACGAGCGTGTGTACTCGGGACAGCGGCAGTCGCTCTGGACGGGCTGTGTGACAAGGAAGCTCGCCGTGGCAACTGTTGACGCGGCGCGTCCGCGTTGCTACGGCGGAACTGGGGCGACTGACATAACTCGAGTTGGTGCTGGTTGAAACCTGTCGCCGAATGCTTGTCTGCCTTCTGGACTAGCGGTGAGAATTTCTTGACTTGATTTGTCTCACTCAATTTCTGGCCGTGTCGTCGGGTGTATTTTACAATTTGTTGAGTGGTATTATTATTTAGTACAGGCCGTCACTTTTACTAAGTCGAAGATTTACGAAGGCCTGTGGGCGTCATTAACAGTTCTTGCCTAGATAGGCGTTATACTTTGCTGTCATGCCCTATGCCCTACGTGGACGATTCGCCACGTTGGTGAAATCTTCTAGTTGTTCTGCTGGTCTGTGCCATATTGCTAAAGCAGGCAGTCCCAGCACAGCTGACTGTAAATTTTCCTATTGGTGAGGAGTACGGGCGGGTTTTAAGTGCTAACTCACTACCTTCAACCATTCTCAAATATTTATTACTACTGATATTCAGGCCCTTCACGCCGAGTGTCGACGTCACTACCCCTTTTTGATTATTAATTTTACCTTGGTAGCTTGTTTCATTAAAAAAAACCTTTGGTACATGAATTTGTCTCTTGGTATTTACTGCTCCTTTGGAGGAAGTAAATTAACTGTTGGTTTTGCATTCTTGTAGCATCATCAAAACAGCATTTGTGGTCATATTTGATTGGCCCTTCTGGCCGAATGATTAAAGTCATTCTTTTCAGAAACTTATTGTATTGGCCAATAATTAATCAAAAGTGTTGGGTCCTTTAGACCGTGATTATCTCCTTACGTTGAATCTTAAGGTTGTCATTCTGACATTACAGTTGCGAATGTTCAGCGGCCCTTCAGGCCTGGAGTTTAAAAAATTTTATTGTGTTTTGTGATATATATATTTGTACCAATGAACAAGTGTTTTTTAATGTTTAATAAAAATAAATTGTGTTTGAAACTGTAACGTCATTTTGGTCTACGTTTTCACTCCCTGCAGCCTTTGAGTTCTGCTTACCTTACGTTTTGGTTAACTTTTCCCATATCACGACGTATCAAGGTTACTTTCAGAGGTGGTTGTTGTGTCTAGACAAGACAGCCTAGACACAATGAGAGGAAGCCGAAAGGCACGCGCTAAGCTAAAGCAGGATGGCGTGAGGTCTGAAACAGGATACGTAATGAATGCTATAAAGAAAAGTACGTAGCTTCTGGAATACTTAACTTTAATCCATCCTTTTTGGTACATCTGGAGATTGTGGCGATACAAGTGAGACTCTTTAGATACATGCAATGTTACTAATGGCACCTTGCTAGGTCGTAGCCATTGACTTAGCTGAAGGCTATTCTGCTCTGCAAATGAGCGAGGCTTCGTCAGTGTAGTCGCTAGCTACGTCGTCCGTACAACTGGGGCGAGTGCTAGTCAGTCTCTCGAGACCTGCCTTGTGGTGGCGCTCGGTCTGCGATCCCTGACAGTGGCGACACGCGGGCCCGACATGTACTAATGGACCGCGGCCGATTTAAAGCTACCACCTAGCACGTGTGGTGTCTGGCGGTGAAACCACAGTGGTAGTATGGACCAAAACAAGAAAAAATGTCTCGTAAACATGGGCTCTAAAATGCTCACCTCAGCAGCTACGAGCACTTGTTCATCATCGCTACTGTGAAACATGTACTGAAGAAGTGCTCTTAGCTCTTAAATTGTGCATAATGCAACCCAGGTTCACTAGACTTTTTTCTTGTTTTTATCCATACTATTACCTCTGAAAGTTGCCTACCCTACGCTCTTACCAACGTCGGTATCGGTACATGCTTTTCGCTGTCGCAGGTATCAGGACGACTCCCGGTCGCAACTTTCAACTCGGTCGCCCCCACAGCAGAGTCCCTTACCTCAGATTGATACATTTGGCCTTATCCATCACCCCTGAAAGTCTGTAACATTATCACGCAATCAGCCTCTATACGAGGGCCTATTATGAAGTTTTAGTTACCATCTCGAAAACATCAGTCTGCGACCATGATACTTGATTGCGTTGGCTCTTTTTTACCCAATGGGTAGGTAGAGCGAGGACCGGATGTTAAAAATGCTGAGTGACACTTACAAACATTTATTAAAACTAAACATTTACTATGTAATGACAGACCTTTAAATTACACTCAATTGAGTTGGCGGATCACGGCCCATCGAAGGTGGAGGTTACACCATTAAGTTAAGTAGTGGTTTAGACTTTGTACATAAGTACTGTTTGTGTTTTCCTTTTTTTCGTT
Source organism: Schistocerca piceifrons (assembly GCF_021461385.2). Classification (NCBI taxonomy): domain Eukaryota; kingdom Metazoa; phylum Arthropoda; class Insecta; order Orthoptera; family Acrididae; genus Schistocerca; species Schistocerca piceifrons. The sequence goes on from NC_060146.1 coordinate 74,623,623, forward strand.
TATAAATGTTTAGCTATGGTGTTCTTTTAATCATTGACAAAGGTCTTCATAGGCACTTGTGGGTTTTATTGTTCTGAAGAAGGTGTAGTTATCTACGCCGAAACTTAGGTTAACACTAGGTACTTTTTACGCAATCGAGGCGGGTGTCTAGTTTTTTAATATATTAACCAACGATTGCTGACGCGCTGCGATGTTGAAGGTTCTTATATGTCCGAGATTTATTCCCGCCTAAAATTGTTAGTTCCAGACGTTCCCGCTAGGTGGAATGCGCGAATGAGTTACACTAGAGAGCCTGTGTACAGAGAGGGTGGCCATAGGTGAAGTTGCCCGTGATTGGTTGATTAGCTTTGGCGCCATTTTTCTGCCAAACGTCTCTCGCGCTTCCTATGTTCGCCATGCTTCTGAGTTGAAATGAAGTTCAGAGGACTTTTGGAAACGATTAAAAGGTATTTGGATTATTGAGAGACTTGTTATGCGTTGTGCATGCATGTTCGATTTAGTTGTATATCGTTTTTAGTATGTAATTAGCGTTTGCGATCTTAAATACGAGTTAAAATAATGAAGCGTTTTGTGATGAAGTCGGTAGGCCAACATGCTTGAAGTAAACACGTTAGTAATTGTACAGTATTGTTTTTGACATTTGTAATTCGTTCTGCAGACGTTCGTAAACAATCCCAGGTTGTGCTGCATTTGGTTGTAAAGAACTGCTTACAACTTTCATTCATCTGACGTAATACAGGTACGTTAAATCTTTAGCGTTATGCACTTTCGATACAAAACAAATGCTATACACTATTTTTTTATTTACGTTACTTTCATTGCAATATGTCTAGTAAACGAACTTTAAAGGAGATAAATGCAAGTAACAAATAATTTTTATAGTCACTGTGTCAAATTTTCCTGTGCTGTACGTAGTAGGCTACTATGAATATATTATAGCAGTAAAGAAAGGCATTTAACGAATGATTTCGCCATATTGTCTTGTGCTTTTGATTCGGTGAGTGTGTACTCCACTACTGGCCATTCAAAAGTCCAGCCCGCAGTTTGGCAGAAAAATGGCCGCCGTATCGTCCGGTTGGCCACTCTCTCCCTATACAGGCTGTCTAAGTTATTCCAGCAGTCATCATGGCTTGCAGAGGGTGCACTGTGTTGCTTACGGCTTCATGAATCCAAATCTGCCAATACAGTTCAGAGACAATTAAATATCGCAAGCCACCAGCTCAAAGACAAAAAAAAAAAATGGCTCTGAGCACTATGGGACTCAACTGCTGAGGTCATTAGTCCCCTAGAACTTAGAACTAGTTAAACCTAACTAACCTAAGGACATCACACACATCCATGCCCGAGGCAGGATTCGAACCTGCGACCGTAGCAGTCGCGCGGTTCCCGACTGCGCGCCTAGAACCGCTAGACCACCGCGGCCGGCAAAGACAAACTGTTACTGATTGGTACTATCCTTTTACTAAGACTGGCTGCGTGTCATGCAGAATGCCGGATGAGGGTCGGCCAGCAGTCTCTTACGCAGCAATTGAACAAGTTCGGCCGTCTTACATTCGTAGTCCTGGTAAATCAACGAGGTGTGCCAGCTTAAAATTGAATATGTCTAGCGTTACAGTGTGGAAGACATTCTGGAAAAGCCTGTCACTCAAACCCTACAAATTGGAACTGTTGCGCACTTTAAGTAAGAGAAAGTGACAAAGAAAAACACGCTAGGTTATGTGCAGAAATGATTAACAAAATGCAGACTGAAGACGATTTTCTTAAGGGGATCACACGATGGTTCAGGTCGAAAAAAATTGATTTTCCGTTTGATCATATTTCGATAGTTTAAGGTTCTATTTAAGTGCTCTGAAAAGGATTTTGCTGAAAAATTTATTTTCGAGCATTTAAAGAGCATTTTCCTAACACGTGTATTTATGTGCGTCGCCCACTTTCCTGTCACCTACTTTTCTGCATATATTTTAGATCTTTATATCCCCTACATTGCACGTTAGGGATTTTTTTTTTACTCCCGAGTGTGTTGGCTATCCTTGGAATGCAACGGTCTGCATTCTTTCGTTTCTGCTATTTGTAAACAACACGCTTTCAAACATGCGGTTAGTTTTGTTGAACTGTGATCGCGAGTAGTTGTTATAGAAAACTTGCAGGTATACTACGGGCAGGCAATTAGGAGAAATAAAGAAAATCTGGAGTTAATGAAGAGAGATGTTTGCGCCATATTCTTCCATAAGTCCTCTACTGATGATAAGCCATGTCGTGGATTGTGTCCATCAGGAGAAAAATCGTGGTGCAGGCAACTGGAGAATCTTATTCTCACCAGCATTCTCTTCCTGCTGCTGTTATTTCAGCAATTAAACCTATTTTCAGAGACTTGGCTCATCCTGACCGCCGGCCGAAGCGGCCGAGCGGTTCTAGGCGCTACAGTCTGGAACCGCGTGGCCGCTACGGTCGCAGGTTCGAATCCTGCCTCGGGTATGCATGTGTGTGATGTCCTTAGGTTAGTTAGATTTAAGTAGTTATAAGTTCTAGGGGACTGATAACCTCAGAAGTTGAGTCCCATAGTGCTCAGAGCCATTTTTTTTTTTCATCCTGTCCTTCTAAGGAAATGTCTGCATAGGCAGACACAGAACCCAAATGAATGTTTCAACAGCATAATTTGGAACCGCCTTCCTAAAACTGTATTTGTAGGCATGCATACAATGAAACTAGTTCATGATGCTGTTATTACATTCAATTGTGGTAATATTGGAAAGTGTTGAGTACTGAAAAAGCTGGGAATTAATCCTGGTGAAAATATGATCACTGGGCTGCAACATTGCGATAAAATGAAGATAGCCGATGCAGACAGGTCTGCATCTAATATGGCCAAGAAAGCAAGACAAACATCCAGGAAGGTGAAAAGAAGCTGGAAGAGCTGCTAGAGGCCAAAGAAAGGCCATTATATGCAGCAGGACAGTTTTAATTAACTGTAAGCAACAAATTTCGAAAGTTTTTCTTTAAAGTCAATTTCCCGCAAACTAAAATTTTCAGTACATATGCCCCATTATATCAGAAACTATCAAAAATATACGAATGAAATTTTCAGAGACTCTGCGTAACTTCAAAAGCCACCTCTGGTACTACATTCACTAATATTTCTCCATTAGGAAGTTCACAAAAAAAAGTTTCTGCAGAAAAAACTTAATATTTTTTGTTAATACATTTAAAAACGTATTTCTTAAAAACTATAAAATGGATAAAGTAGATTTTAGTAGAGTTGACTCTATTAGCATTATGTAACATACAGTAAAAATATTAAGGTACTGCATCAAATAGTTTTTTTAGAAATGGGTCAAATACTTGCCTACATTAACATGGGTTAGATAGGCAGGGTGTGGTCCCCCTAATACAATTGTGTTCTGTGACGAAAATACTTTCCATACCCGCAGTAATGCCAATCGGCATAATTTTCGCTTATGGGTTGAAACTTCTCATGTCATCGAACATATACTGGAGTGGCCTAAATAGTTTTTGCGCTCTAAGCTTTAACAAGACTTACGATCCTTTCTTTTTTGCCGACTTAGCTGCAACTCGCATATCGCACCTGGACGTGCTCGAACACTATGTAATGCCACAGTCACAACAGGATATGGGCGCAAGATGCCGCGCCAGCACATTATCGTCGTGAAGTTGTCGCGTATCTCCGTAGAAATGTGCCGTCTCGGACTGGACGTGATGGAACAGTACGCTGGCCAACACTATCATCTGATTTAACCCCAGTGGGTTTACGTTAAAGACAAAGTGTTTCTTCGCCTCCGGAAAACGTCGACGGGCTGCGACAAGGGCTAACGGAAGCAGGTGCCAACGTACACCAAGACTTGCGACATAGCATTTGGCAGGAAACTGATTACACGTGGGACATTTGTCGTGTTACAAAAGGTAGCCACAGTGAACACTTCTAAATAAAAGCTGAAGATATACAGGGTGATTCAAAAAGAATACCACAACTTTAGGAATTTAAAACTCTGCAACGACAAAAGGCAGAGCTAAGCACTATCTGTCGGCGAATTAAGGGAGCTATAAAGTTTCATTTAGTTGTACATTTGTTCGCTTGAGGCGCTGTTGACTAGGCGTCAGCGTCAGTTGATGCTAAGATGGCGACCGCTCAACAGAAAGCTTTTTGTGTTATTGAGTACGGCAGAAGTGAATCGACGACAGTTGTTCAGCGTGCATTTCGAACGAAGTATGGTGTTAAACCTCCTGATAGGTGGTGTATTAAACGTTGGTCTAAACAGTTTACAGAGAATGGGTGTTTGTGCAATGGGAAAAGTTCTGGACGGCCGAGAACGAGTGATGAAAATGTAGCACGCATCCAGCAACCATTTGTTCGCAGCCCAGGAAAATCGACTCGCAGAGCTAGCAGAGAGCTGCAAATTCCACAATCAACTGTATGGAGAGTCCTACGAAAAAGGTTAGTTATGAAACCTGAACGTCAACTACCCGAGGCGATGGATCGGCCGCCAGGCAGCCCGTGACAGAGCACTTCATCACTGGCCTCCAAGAAGCCCTGATCTTATCCCCTGCGATTTTTTCTTATGGGGTTATGTTAAGGATATGGTGCTTCGGCCACCTCTCCCAGCCACCATTGATGATTTGAAACGAGAAATAACAGCAGCTATCCAAACTGTTACGCATGATATGCTACAGAGAGTGTGGAACGAGTTGGAGTATCGGGTTGATATTGCTCGTGTGTCTGGAGGGGGCCATATTGAACATCTCTGAACTTATTTTTAAGTGAAAAAAAAACCTTTTTAAATACTCTTTGTAATGATGTATAACAGAAGGTTATATTATGTTTCTTTCATTAAATACACATTTTTAAAGTTGTGGTATTCTTTTTTAATCACCCTGTACTACGTTCACTGTTGTATGATACATTTCTGTATGTTACTGACTTTTTTCACAATTAAGGGTTACTTGTGTATACCTAATCTGTAAACACTCTGTATAGGGCTAGGAACACTCAGGCTGACATTCTGTTGAAACCCATAGCTGGACATGGGTCGCCTTGATGTCCAGTTCCATTAGGAACCGTGTGCACCACAGCCATATCATTGTCAATAATTTTGAATCAATGAGAGCATCGGACGTGAATATTAAAATCATTTATTTAACAGATCGGTTTCGGTCACTGTGTGACCATCTTCAGTGCTAGGAAACGTAAGAACCATCAGACATGACGATCTCAACACAAACGTAGCCCCGTTTATAGCCACCATCAGAAAATCACAGAAACAGTAAATATATGCAAATATACAGATTTTCGTACATAGTAAATAACTCGAACCTTGTAGGCCTATCATAATAGCACAACATTATCTGTGAGGTATAACATATACTGCGTTGTTTACTTGCAACAGATATCTTCACTTTTACTGCATACAGTAATGTTTAAATTTATAAATCAAATAGCTCCGAGCACTATGGGACTTAACTTCTGAGGTCATCAGTCCCCTAGAACTTAGAACTACTTAAACCTAACTAACCTAAGGACATCACACACATCCATGCCCGAGGCAGGATTCGAACCTGCGACCATAGTGGTCGCGCGGTTCCAGACTGTAGCGCCTAGAACCGCTCGGCCACCCCGGCCGGCTTAAATTTACAGAAGAGCCTATCTTGTAACCTTATCAGTTGGCGATCCAACGTACAGTGAGCTTGTTGTAGCTTACACCGGCAACTAGCTAAGCTCAGGATAGGAAAAACAAACATTATAGTGCCCTCTATATTCCAAAGCGTATAACACGCTCACATCAAACACAACAAATACCATTAATAGAAAAACCAAAGCTTGCGTAAAAATAACCTTTAGAATCACGATCTTTTATCGTCAGAAGTCATAGCAAAACTTTAGAAACGTAGTACAAGCATAATAAAAATTACAATAAATTACGTCCTCTAACGTAAAGTACAATATAAATTTTTTATAAAAATATACCTAATGTAAAGGCGCATAGTAATATCTTAGAAAACAAATACAGAAAATTAACATGAGAGACATCTTTTTTACGTTTCCAAAAAGTCGTTTAAAGGTCAAAACATTAAGACTTCACAATGGGACGTTAGCCCTCTCTTATCATACTCGAAAATTTGACAGACCTAATGACGCCTTAACAGGCATTTACAAAAAATAATGAGAAGACATTAACAAAAATATAATATGGCGTATTGGACCTGTAATTCTGCTCTTTTTCGTGTGAGAATTCGATCTGTAAAATAAAGGAATTCAATATTTACGACTGATGCTGCCATTTATCCAAAACATATGGACATAAGTCAGTCCTATAACCTTTGCATCAAGCCAAATCTACCTCCACATGCACATTGGGCCAACAAGTCCGGCTAAGCACTGTCGTGTACCAAAATTAACACAGTGCCGTTTACCAGTCAAGGAAGTTGGAAACGGCGTGCAGTGCCTGTACCCAGCGGACACCAACCGTCTTGCCGTTCCGACACGCGCCAACTAACTCACCATTCACGCTCCTCTGACTCTAGCCAGCGATGGCACCACCACCTAGCGTCAAAGACGCACTAAGTAGCAGATTGCCACTAATTGCCGCACTCCACATTTTCACCTTTCAATTCGACACATTTTGCTGTATCCGCCTAGAAGTCGATTCCTCCGCACAACTGGCTGGTCGTACGGGTAGTCGCCCCGCCAGGCGGCGTGGATGAAGGGCTTTCATGAACACCGAGATATTTTCCTTATATGGCCTGGGCTGTTTACCAAGTCGCCTCCATACCGCCTTGGGGGGGGGGGGCTGGGGGGCACACATCGCTGGCAGGTAGCATGCTTGTCGCAGCTGATCAGGTGCCCTCGCAGCGCTACGCGGATATCCAACAGCTCCCTACTATTTAGGCCATCAACGGACTGAGCAAAGTGAATTCCTCACTACGCCTCATGTCGGCAGTACCAGCAGTTCCGACCTGCTTCATTAGCAGTTCAGTCCCAGTGCTACCATCTGGCAATACCAGTAGTTTCAAATGGCTCTAAGCACTGTGGGACTTAACATTTGAGGCCATCAGTCCCATACACGTACAACTACTTAAAGCTAACTAACCTGAGGACATCACACACATCCATGTCCGGGGCAGGTTTCGAACCTGCGACCGTAGCACCAGCGCGATTCCGGACTGAAGCGCCTATAACCGCTCGGCCACAGCGGCCGGCCGGCGCAGCAGTTTCGTCTCAGCGTTCCACGCCAACAGTACTGGCCCAATAATGTCAGAAGTCTTCATGCTGCTGCATATCATTCAAGGACCTTATAACCGAGTTTCCTTTAAAATGTCTTCGATCCTCCTCATGACGAGAAAACTTTACGTTTATCTAAATGATGGATGACTTGCATGAAACCTTTGCTGGAGAAGTGTGCATTTTGGATGCTCAGGAAATATTGCACCTCGAAAATCGTTGCCACTCTGGAAGTGCCTGAATGGTTTCTTGACACGAGGAAAGGGGAAGCAGTCACTGGGCACCGTATCCCAAGAATATGGTCTGTACGAGTACGTCCTGCGCAAAGTGGAAGGGAGCAAAAGCTCATATTGTTTCAAGGATGCGTAAGAAAATCGGCTGTGCCATTTCACAAGAACCACCAACGATTCAGAGGATCGTGGAGAACCTAAATCTAGATGACCAGATGCGCATTTGAACCGTCGTCCTTCCGAACAGTGTGAGTCCAACGTGTTATCGAGCGAAAACACCCCTAAGGCAGCTTTGTGCAACGCTTCGTCTTGATAGGCTCCCATAACCTGATCACGTGTCTTCGGTAGTACAGTCCTGTGACAGTTTGCCCCTGAGGGGCACAATCAGCTAGCAGCGACTCCCCTGATGATGGGTGGGTCTTCAGGTCATTGAGTCGTGGTGAATCCAGATGATGATCGGTTTGCGTTCAGGAAAGGTGATGCACCAGTGAGGCAACTCTGACGTTGCGGTTGATTATGGAAGCAAGAAAGATGAATAATCAAGACACGCTCATAGAATATGTCAGCCTGAAAAAAACCTTCGACTGTGTGAAATAATGCAAGATGTTCGAAATTATGAGTAAAATAAGGGTAAGCATTAGCAAAATACAGGTAATATACAATAAGAACCCAGAGGGAACAATAAGACTGAAAGACTAAGAATGAAGCGCTCCTATTAAAGGGAGTAGAAGAAGGGGTGTAGTCTTTCTCCCCTACTCTCCAGTCTACACATCGAACAAGGAATGATAGAAATAAAAGAAAGGATCAAGGGTGGATTTACAGTTCAAGGTGAAAAGAAAACGATGAAAAGATTCGCTGATGACATTGCTATCCTCAGTGAAAGTAAAGAAGTACAGGACCTGTTGAATGGAATGAACATTATACTAGTAAAGAGTATGGAGAGGGAGATAATCAAAGAAAGACGAAACAAATGCAAGGTAGTAGCAATGAGAAAGGTGTGAAGCTCAGCATCAGAATTGGAGGTCACGAGTTGCACTACTGGCCATTAAAATTGCTGTACCACGAAGATGACGTGCTACAGACGCGAAATTTAACCGACAGGAAGAAGATGCTGTGATATGCAAACGATTAGATTTTCAAAGCATTCACACAAAATTGGCGCCAGTGGCGACACCTACAACGTGCTGACATGATGAAAGTTTCCAACCGATTTCTCATACACAAACAGCAGTTGACCGGCGTTGCCTGGTGAAACGTTGTTGTGATGCCTCGTGTAAGAAGGAGAAATGCGTACCATCACGTTTCCGACTTTGATAAAGGTCGGATTGTAGCCTATCACGATTGGCGTTTATCGTATCGCGACATTGCTGCTCGCGTTGGTCGAGATCCAATGACTGTTAGCAGAATATGGAATCGCTGGGTTCAGGAGGGTAATACGGAACGTCGTGCTGGATCCCAACGGCCTCGTATCACTAGCAGTCGACATGACAGGCATCTTATCCGTATGGCTGTAACGGATCGTGCAGCCACGTCTCAATCCCTGAGTCAACAGGTGGGGACGTTTGCTAGACAACAACCATCTGCACGAACGGTTCGACGACGTTTGTAACAGCAAGGACTATCAGCTCGGAGACCGTGGCTGCGGTTACCCTTGACGCTGCATCACAGATTTGATCGCCTGAGATGGTGTACTCAACGACGAACCTGGGTGCACGAATGGCAAAACGTCATTTTACGGATGAATCCAGGTTCTGTTTACAGCATCATGATGGTCGCTTTCGTGTTTGGCGACATCGCGGTGAACGCACATTGGAAGCGTGTATTCGTCATCGCCACACTGGCATTTCACCCGGCGTGATGGTATGGGGTGCCATTGGTTACACGTCTCCTCTTGTTCGCATTGACGGCACTTTGAACAGTGGACGTTACATTTCAGATGTGTTACGACCCGTGGCTGTACCCTTCATTCGATCCCTGCGAAACCCTACATTTCAGCAGGATAATGCACGACCGCATGTTGCAGGTGCTGTACTGGCCTTTCTGGATATAGAAAATGTTCGACTGCTGCCCTGGCCAGCACATTCTCCAGGCCTCTCATCAATTGAAAATGTCTGGTCAATGGTGGCCGAGCAACTGGCTCGTCACAATACGCCAATCCCTACTCGTGATGAACTGTGGTACCGTGTTGAAGCTGCATGGGCAGGTGTAGCTGTACACGCCGTCCAAGCTCTATTTGACTCAATGCCCAGGCGTATCAAGGCCCGTATTACGGCCAGAGGTGGTTGTTATGGGTACTGATTTCTCAGGATCTATGCACCCAAATTGCGTGAAAATGTAATCACATGTCTATTCTAGTGTAATATATTTGTCCAATGAATACCTGTTTATCAGCTGCATTTCTTCTTGGTGTAGCAATTTTAATGGGCAGTAGTGTACATGTTAAGGAATTCTGTTACTAGGGAAGCAAAATAACCGACGATGAACGGAGCAAGGAGGACCTCAAAAGCAGACTAGCGCTGGCAAAAAGAGCATTCCTGGCCAAGAGAAGCTTTCTAGTATCAAACGTAGGCCGTAATTGGATAAATACATTTCTAAGAAAGTGGGTTTGGAGCACAGCATTGTGTGGTACGAAACATGGATTGTGGGAAAACTGGAAGAGAAGAGAATGGAATTATTTAAGATTTGATGATACAGAAAAAAGTTAAAAATTAAGGTAAGGAATGAGGAGGTTCTCAGCAGAATCGGCGAGGAAAGGAATGTATGGGAAACATCGAGAAGAAGACAGGGACAGGAGGATAAGACATGAGTTAAGAATCAGTAAACAGCTTCCATGGCACTAGAGGAGCTGTATAGTGCACAAATTGTAGGGGGAGACAGAGGGTGGAGCGCTTCCAGCAAGTAGTTGTGGACGTAGGTTGCTAGTGCTACTCTCAGACAAAAAGTTTGGCGCTGGAGACGAATTCTTGCCGGACAGCATAAAACCAGTCAGAAGCGATGATTGGACATAACGCATAAGGGAATAGCTTCCATGGTACTAGAGGGAGCTATAGATGGCAAAAACTGCAGGGGAAGACAGAGATTGGAATACGTCCAGAAAGTAATTGAGAACGTAGTGCCATTTTGAGATGAAAGAATTGGTGACGTGGAGAAATTCGTGGCAGGTCGCATCCAAACTGTCAGGAGACTGATGAGCCAAAAGAAAAAAAAAATCGGCAAGTTCTCACTGTCTGCTTTACTCGCTTGTTTTGCCGTCATAGTGACATGGACAGAACACGTGCATGATGAGTAGGTGCCTGAAGAAATCATCTCTATTGGCCAGACACAGCCGCGAGATATTCACTGTTGTCCAAATCCGGTGAGCTTTATGACTGCGCAGCGCGAAATCCACTTGTCACTCTAGTCGAGCGACGTCGTTATCCTGAAGGGAGTTATTCACAAGATGTGCACGATGGGGGCGCGAATTATAGTCCATGAACACGAATGCCTCGCCCATATGTTGCCGATGTGGTTGCACTATCGGTGGGAGGATGGTATTCACGTATCGTACAGCCGTTACAGCGCCTTCCATAACAACCAGCGACGTACGTTGGCCCCACATAATGCCACCCCGAAACAGCAGGGAACCTCCACCTTGCTGCACTCGCTGGACAGTTTGTCTAATGCGTTCAGCCTGACCGGGTTGCCTCCAAACACGTCTCCGACGATTTTCTGGTTGAAGGCATATGCGACAGTCATCGGTGAAGAGAACGTGATGCCATCCTGAGCGGTCCATTCGGCATGTTGTTGGATCTATCTGTGCCGCGCTACGTGGTGTTGTGGTTCCAAAGATGGACCTCGCCATGGACGTCGGGAGTTGCGCATCATGCAGCCTATTACGCACAGTCTGAGTCGTAACACGACGTCCTGTGGCGGCACGAAAAGCATTATTCAATATGGTGGCATTGCTGCCAGGGTTCCTCCGAGCCACAGTCCGTAGGTAGGGGTCATCCACTGCAGTAGTAGCCCTTGGGCGGCCTGAGCGAGGCATGTCATCGACAGTTCCTGTCTCTCTGTATCTCCTCCATGTCTGAACAGCATCGCATTGGTTCCCTCGGAGACTAACCACCGTCCATACGGAGCACGTCCATACCTCACCACTGAATTCTAGTATCAGCCGCACGCAGTTGACGTCAACAAGTGTATAGGCCTGAAGATGACGTTGTTACAACGTTGAAACTAGTTGCCAAAATAAAATCGACAGTTTAAATACAGTTGGAGGAATTTCTTCATTTTTAATATAAATTTATACCAGCTGACGTCCCACTGTCCTCCATTTCAACTATGGATGTACGAAAATCTTTTGTGTTTCACATACGTCAGTCATTTTCTGGAGCTTTCAGCTGATTTTTAACCAACCATATCCTGATATTTCCCTTAGCTATCGGAGGGCACCTTACAGCAACGGTAATTATATGTGAGTTTTTAGATGTTTCTGTGTCACGACCCCCCTGCGGGTTCGGGGATCAGAATAGGCCCGCGGTATTCCTGCCTGTCGTAAGAGGCGAATAAAAGGAGTCTCAAATGTTTCGGCCTTATGTGATGGTCCCCTCTCGGGTTTGACCTCCATCTTTCTAAATTATTCCGAAGAGCGAGCCAATTGGGGAAGGGCGCCTTACATGGTGCACTGTATCCGTCGTGCAATTAGACCTTTAGCCGGATTGCTCGTCGTTGCAATGGTGTCCCGCTCGTTTTCGATCTCTTGGGCGAGAATACGTCCCTGGGTGCGATTCCACGCTGCCCTCTGCAGTGTCTCTTTTAACTGCGACGACGACCTTGGACATTTTTGCACCTAAGATCCAGCACGGTAGCCAGTCCGTTGTGGTGGGGCCGCCATGTACCCTCTTGGTTGTAGCCCCCTGACAACACAGGGATCGCTCTACTGATGCCTGCGCCGTTAACTCCCCACGTATGCCAAGGAGTAGATGCCTATCCTCCTGGGGTATCGGGACTCCCGGCAACGGCCATCCTGCCAGGTGGCCTTTGCTGTGGCTGGGTGGCGCCCGTGGGGAGGGCCCTTGGTCGGAGTAGGTGGCATCAGGGCGGATGACCCGCAATGAAGCGTGGTACATCATCTCTCGCTGGCGGCCAGCCGCCAGCAGTCTCTAAGCGTTCTCGGGCTCAATTTAATGCTCAGAAGTACGATCCGAAAACGTTCCCACGCCGTGGGAAGAGCGTAAGTCTCAGGATGGAGGTAACAGTTATTCGCCCCGATTCTTAGTTTGTACGAGAGCTGATGGGGAGTCTTTTCTCTCCACAAAGCCTCAGTTCTTCGTCGAGCATTTAGAGGACAAGTTTGGGGAGGTGGAGGGCTTGTCTAAAATGCACTCTGGGTCAGTACTGATACAAACGGCATCCTCCGCCCAGTCACGTAGGTTACTTGCTTGTGACAAGTTGGGGGATGTTAACGTTACTATTACACCACATAAGAGTTTAAATATGGTCCAGGGTGTTATTTTCCGTAGGGACCTCCTTTTACAGTCTGATGATGAGCTGCGCGCCAACTTAGAACGTAGAGGTGTTCATTTCGTCCGGCGCGTTCATCGGGGTCCGAGGGACAATCAGGTTGCTACCGGTGCCTTCATCTTGGCCTTCGAGGGTGATACGTTACCGGAAAAGGTCAAGGCGATGGTCTACCGATGTGACGTCAAACCCTATATCCCTCCCCCGATGCGGTGCTTCAAGTGCTGGAAGTTCGGCCATATGTCTTCCCGCTGCACTGCCAGCCTCACATGTCGAGATTGCGGACGCCCATCTCATCCCGATACTCCATGTGCCCCGCCTCCCATCTGCGTCAACTGCGGGGAGCACCATTCACCTTGCTCGCCTGACTGCAAAGTCTTTCAGAAAGAGCGCAAAATCATGGAATATAAGACCCTGGACCGGCTGACCTATACTGAGGCCAAAAGGAAATATGACAGACTCCATCCTGTGAGAATGACATCTTCTTATGCAGCTGCTACAACACCTGTGCTAGCCCCATCAGTTTCGAGACTTCCAGCCAGCTCGATAAGCAGTAAGACTCCTCCTTCCCCTTTGCCCGTGGGGGGCTCTACCCAACCAGTTGCTCCTGCACCACCTACCTCAGGAGCAACCTCCTCCCACCCGTCGGGGACGTCCGTCCCCGCTTCTCATCCGGAGAAGCGTCTAACTTCTTCAGCTACTCTCGCCCGTAAGAGTTCCCTTGGGACCCTCCCTTCCCAGGGTTCCACCAGCGGGAAGGATGACGGCCGCCAGTGGCATAAGTCCTCACCAGCGGCCGGGCGTAGGGCTTCACGATCCTCCTCTGTCCCGGAGACTGAATCGGTGAAGCCTTCCCAGCCGGTGAAACCCAAGGTTCAGCGAGAGAAGTCCTAGAAAAAGACCTCTAAGGCCAAAGAACTTGCGGTGGCACCAACCCCACCGCACCTTTCGCGCTCTGCGTCTGAGGGTGAAGTCGAGATTCTAGCGTCCGCTGATGACCTTGATCTCGCTGGTCCCTCAGACGCCATGGATGCCTCTCGTACGGGTACTGAATCGGTGGCAGTGAGTGAACAAGCGGCGTAAATTGCCTTCCCAGTCCTTTCACGCCTTTCTCAGCCATGGACAATATCATCCTCCAGTGGAACTGCGGCGGTTTTTTCCACCATCTAGCTGAGCTCCGCCAACTTATCAGCCTTCGCCCTTTCTTCTGCATTGCTCTCCAGGAAACTTGGTTTCCAGCAATGCGAACCCCCGCCCTCCGTGGCTATCGGGGTTATTTTAAGAACCGGGCTGCTTATGAAAGGGTGTCTGGTGGCGTCTGCATATATGTCCTTCACACTCTGCACAGCGAGTCTGTCCCTCTCCAGACGCCTTTAGAGGCTGTCGCTGTACGCATGTGGACGCCACAGGCTGTTACCGTCTGCAGTCTTTACATTCCACCGGATGGTGATGTCTCGCAGCATGTCCTGGCTGCACTGGTCGCCCAATTGCCGCCACCTTTCTTGCTATTGGGCGACTTCAACGCCCATAACCCTCTGTGGGGTAGGTCAGTGGCCACAGGTCGAGGCGCCATCGTTGAGCATTTATTGTCGCAGCTCGATCTCTCGCTGTTAAATCACTTCACACACTTCAGTGTGGCGCATGGCACCTACTCCGCCATTGACCTTTCCATCTGTAACCATAGCCTCTTACCGTCTGTCCAATGGAGTGTGCATGACGACCTGTGTGGTAGTGACCACTTTCCGCTCTTTTTGTCACTACCACAGCGTCACTCTTCTCATAGCCCTAGCAGATGGGCTATGAATAAGGCTGACTGGGATTTGTTCTCCTCCGCTGCCTCTTTTGAGTCTCTCTCTACTGATGACATTGATGCGGTGGTTCAATCGGTCACCACCGGAATCGTTACTGCCGCCGAATCTGCCATTCCCCGTTCTTCTGGGTCCCCTCGGCGGAAGGCTGTGCCTTGGTGGTCGCCTCAGATCGCTGAAGCGATTAAAGATCGCCGGCGGGCGCTCTAGCGTCACAAGCGACATCCCTCCTTAGCCCACCTTATCGCCTTTAAACGGCTGCCTGCGCGGGCGCGCCTCCTTATCCGCCAAGGCAGGAAGGAGTGCTGGGAGCGGTATGTGTCCACCATTGGCCTCCATGTCACTCCCTCGCAGGTCTGGGCCAAGATTCGACGCGTCTACGGCTATCGGACCCCTGCCAGCGTCCCTGCGCTCTCACTGAATGGAGCCGTTTGTACTGACTCCGACGTCATTGCAAATCGCTTAGCAGAGCATTTTGCTATGAGTTCCGCTTCTGCGAATTACCCCCAGGCCTTCCGCTCCATTAAAGAGCGGCTGGAACGTCGGAGCCTTTCGTTTCGCACCAACAACCCGGAATCTTACAATGCTCCATTCAGTGAGTGGGAATTTCGCAGTGCCCTAGCTGCTTGCCCTGATACCGCTCCTGGGCCAGATGGCATCCACTGTCAGATGCTGAAACACCTTTCAGTGGACTGCCAGCGGCGCCTTCTCGATCTTTACAACCGTCTTTGGGTCGAGGGGAAGTTTCCGTCGCAATGGCGGGAAGGCATTGTCATCCCCGTTTTGAAACCAGGACAGACCCCTCTGGAGGTGGACAGCTACCGTCCCATTAGCCTCACCAACGTTCTTTGTAAGTTGCTTGAACGGATGGTGAGCCGGCGCTTGCATTGGGTACTGGAGTCTCGGGGCCTTCTGGCTCCGTCTCAGGGTGGGTTCCGTAAAGGCCGCTCCGCCACCGACAATCTGGTGAGCCTGGAGTCGGCCATCCGTACTGCTTTTGCCCGCCGTCAGCACCTGGTCGCTGTCTTTTTCGACATGCGGAAGGCGTACGATACGACATGGCGTCATCACATTCTTTCTACGCTTCATTGATGGGGTCTTCGGGGTCCTCTTCCGATTTTTATCCGCAATTTTCTGTCGTGTCGTACCTTCCGCGTGCAAGTCGCGGCCTCGTATAGTTTCTCCCACGTCCAGGAGAACGGTGTGCCACAGGGCTCTGTTTTAAGTGTCTGTCTGTTTTTAATAGCCATTAACGGGCTTGCTGCGGCCGTGGGAAACTCTGTCTCCGCTTCCCTGTATGCTGACGACTTCTGCCTTTACTACAGCTCTACTGGCATTGCAGCTGTTGACCGTCAGCTACAGGGCGCTATCCGTAAGGCGCAGTCTTGGGCTGTAGCGCATGGGTTTCAGTTTTCGGCAGCCAAGACCCGCGTTATGCATTTCTGCCGGCGCCGAACAGTCCATCCTGAGCCGCGGCTTTATCTTGCCGACGAACTCCTTGCTGTGGTGGACACCCACAGGTTTTTGGGGGTGGTTTTCGATGCCCGATTGACTTGGCTGCCTCATATCCGGCAGCTGAAACAGACGTGTTGGCGGCATCTAAACGCTCTGCGATGCTTGAGCCACACCAGCTGGGGCGCCGACCGCTCTACCCTGTTGCGGCTCTACCAGGCGTTAATCCAGTCCCGTCTGGATTATGGGAGCCTGGCTTATGGCTCAGCATCCCCATCTGCGTTGCAGGTGCTGGACCCAATACTACACAGCGGGATACGCCTTGCCACTGGTGCTTTCCGCACCAGCCCTGTGGACAGCGTACTAGTGGAGGCAGGTGTACCTCCACTGCGGGTACGACGCCAACAATTACTGGCTGCTTATGCTGCCCATGTTTTTAGTTTGCCCGGGCATCCAAATTACCGTGTCCTGTTCCCGCAGTCGGTCGTCCATCTGCCGGACCGTCGGCCCCGGTCGGGTTGTCCGATCGCCGTACGCGTCAAGGAGCTTCCCTGTGGGCTTGGGTTTTTCCCTGTTCCGCCTCCTTTCCAGGCGCCTCTGCGTACACCCCCGTGGTGTGTTCCTCGCCCTTGCCTTCGGCTCGACTTGGCACAGGGCTCGAAGGACTCGGTCCCTCCAGAGGCCTTCCGCCGCCGCTTTTATTCCATCCTTGCCACGTATCAGGGCTCTGGAATTGTTTACACCGACGGTTCGATGGTTGCTGGTCGTGTCAGGTATGCGCTAACTCTAGGGGACCATTCCGAACAATGGTCCTTGGCGGCTGGCTGCAGCGTTTACACTGCTGAGCTAGTCGCCATCTTTCGAGCCCTAGAGTATATCCGCTCCTGCTCAGGTGAGTCCTTCGTGATCTGTAGCGATTCCCTGAGCGGTTTACGAGCTCTCGACCAGTGTTTTCCTCGTTCTCGTCTGGTGATGGCTATCCATGAGTCCCTGCATACTCTTGCGCGTTGCGGCCGCTCTGTGGTCTTTGTGTGGACCCCCGGTCATGTCGGTATCCCGGGCAATGAACATGTTGACCGCCTGGCGAAAGAGGCCACGTGTAAACCATCTCTGGATGTTGGCCTCCCAGAGACTGATTTGCGGGCAGTCCTCCGCCGAAAAGTTTTTGCGCTTTGGGACGCTGAATGGCGCGATCGGATTACACCCAATAAACTCCGTGCCATTAAGGAGACGACGACTGTGTGGCGGTCATCCATGCGAGCCAACCGCAGGGACTCCGTCGTCCTTTGTCGGCTCCGCATTGGCCACTCCCGGCTAACACACAGTTATTTACTGCGCCGGGAGGACCCTCCTGTATGTCGCTGTGGGGCAGCTTTGACAGTGGCCCACATTCTGTTGGCCTGCCCCCTTTTAGCTGTGGTCAGGCAGACATTTGCGCTGCCTGATACGCTCCCTGCCCTTTTAACAGACGACTCCACTATGGCTGACTTAGTTTTACGTTTTATTCGGGCAGGGGGATTTTATCATTTAATCTGAGTGTTTCTGTTTTATTTTATTGTTTTGTGTTGATTCTGGCCTTTGGCCTATGATTTTCAACTGATTTTTTTTAATGTGTTTCTAAGTGGTTGGCTTTTCCTTTTTTATTTCTATGGTCGGCCAACCACCGTCACACTCTGTGTGGTTTTAGTTCGTTTTGTCTTGTCTTTGTCTCAGTTTCTCTTGTTCTGTATCGTCTGTGATCTCTTCTGTTCCTCGTTTTTATTCTCTGTGGGTGTTCTTTGTCTTTGGAAAAAGGGACCGATGACCATAGCAGTCTGGTCCCTTTAATCCCCCAAACCAACCAACCTGTGTCACGAGGCTGTCGTATTGTAAGCAAATATTTGAATGTTGCCCAGCTCATGATCTTTTATATAACCATAAGATGGCCCAATATGGACCATTTTGTTAAACAAAAACAAAATCCATTCAACATATAATCTGAATGAGAAGTAATTGAAATTTCCCACGTGAAGGTTTTACTGAAGTATGAACATGAAAGCATCTCTTTATTACATAAGACATGTCTCCATTGGCTTATTTTTTTTCTCTCTGTTCTCCTTACACTCCTTCAGAGGAGTGATATACACTTCGATGCAGTGACCGGGACGGTCTCCCACCAGTGTAGCCGTTCTAGAAGAGCCCCGGGTCTTCCCCCTTACGCCACGTTGGTGTTCTTTCTCCGTTTCGTCACTACCCGTTCTACAGTAACTGCACTACGGCGTGAGGCGTGTTGGTATGATGTTCCCACGTCCATCACCCCTCTGACCTGACCTTTATCAAAGTGTCAAAGAATGTGATCCGGGGACGGTTTCAGTAACATTAGAGAGATCCCAAAGCCGTCACGAACTCACACTGTGCTTATTCTGAAGGAATAGTTTTTTGTGTACTCAAAAATAAGTTCGGATAAAGAAAAAGAATATAGCCTCGTAGGATACAGGGTGATTCAAAAATGACCGGTATATTTGAAACGGCAATAAAAATTAAACGAGCAGCGATAGAAATACACCGTTTGTTGCAATATGCTTGGGACAACAGTACATTTTCAGGCGGACAAACTTTCGAAATTACAGTAGTTACAATTTTCAACAACAGATGGCGCTGCGGTCTGGGAAACTCTATAGTACGATATATTCCACATATCCACCATGCGTAGCAATAATATGGCGTAGTCTCTGAATGAAATTACCCGAAACCTTTGACAACGTGTCTGGCGGAATGGCTTCACATGCAGATGAGATGTACTGCTTCAGCTGTTCAATTGTTTCTGGATTCTGGCGGTACACCTGGTCTTTCAAGTGCCCCACAGAAAGAAGTCACAGGGGTTCATCTCTGGCGAATAGGGAGGCCAATCCACGCCGCCTCCTGTATGTTTCGGATAGCCCAAAGCAACCACACGATCATCGAAATATTCATTCAGGAAATTAAAGACGTCGGCCTTGCGATGTGGCCGGGCACCATCTTGCATAAACCACGAGGTGTTCGCAGTGTCGTCTAAGGCAGTTTGTACCGCCACAAATTCACGAATAATGTCCAGATAGCGTGATGCAGTAATCGTTTCGGATCTGAAAAATGAGCCAATGATTCCTTTGGAAGAAATGGAGGCCCAGACCAGTACTTTTTGAGGATGCAGGGACGATGGGACTGCAACATGGGGCTTTTCGGTTCCCCATATGCGCCAGTTCTGTTTATTGACGAAGCCGTCCAGGTAAAAATAAGCTTCGTCAGTAAACCAAATGCTGCCCACATGCATATCGCCGTCATCAATCCTGTGCACTATATCGTTAGCGAATGTCTCTCGTGCAGCAATGGTAGCGGCGCTGAGGGGTTGCCGCGTTTGAATTTTGTATGGATAGAGGTGTAAACTCTGGCGCATGAGACGATATGTGGACGTTGGCGTCATTTGGAACGCAGCTGCAACACGGCGAACGGAAACCCGAGGCCGCTGTTGGATCACCTGCTGCACTAGCTGCGCGTTGCCCTCTGTGGTTGCCGTACGTTCCCAGTCCGTTGAAATTTTTCAAACAGATCCTTTATTGTATCGCTTTTCGGTCCTTTGGTTACATTAAACCTCCGTTGAAAACTTCGTCTTGTTGCAACAACACTGTGTTCTAGGCGGTGGAATTCCAACACCAGAAAAATCCTCTGTTCTAAGGAATAAACCATGTTGTCCACAGCACACGTGCACGTTGTGAACAGCACACGCTTACAGCAGAAAGATGACGTACAGAATGGCGCACCCACAGACTGCGTTGTCTTCTATATCTTTCACATCACTTGCAGCGCCATCTGTTGTTGAAAATTGTAACTGCTGTAATTTCGAAAGTTTGTCCGCCTGAAAATGTACTGTTGTCCCAAGCATATTGCAACAAACGGTGTATTTCTATCGCTGCTCGTTTAGTTTTTATTGCCGTTTCAAATATACCGGTCATTTTTGAAACACCCTGTATGTTAACTAAGATAATGTAAAATGGTGCAAGATGTTCGAAATTTTCAGAAAAAAAGGTGTAAGTTATAGAATAAGACGGGTAATACAAAATAAGAATAGAAGGCCAGTAACGAAGTACTAGGATGAAAAAGGTTGTAAGACAGGGATGCAGGCTTTCTCCCTTACTGTTTGGTTCAAAAAATGGTTCAAATGGCTCTAAAAACTGTGGGACTTAACATCTGAGGTCATCAGTCCCCTAGACGTAGAACTACTTAAACCTAACTTAATCTAAGGACATCACACATATCCATCCCAGAGGCAGGATTCGAACCTGCAACCACAGCAGCTGCTCGGTTCCGGACTGAAGCTCCTAGAACCACTCGGCCCCAGCGACCGGCTACTGTTTATACATTGATGATATTATTGGAGAAATAAAACGGATTTTCATAAATGACATTAAAATGCAGGGAGAAAGACAATGACTCTCCGATGACTTTGCGAGCCTCCACGAAAGTAAGGAAGAATTACAGCGTGGTGTCACCGCCAGACACCACACTTGCTAGGTGGTAGCCTTTAAATCGGCCGCGGTCCGTTAGTATAAGTCGGACCCGCGTGTCACCACTATCAGTGATTGCAGACCGAGCGCCGCCACACGGCAGGTCTAGAGAGACTTCCTAGCACTCGCCCCAGTTGTACAACCGACTTTGCTAGCGATGGTTCACTGACAAAATACGCTGTCATTTGCCGAGACGATAGTTTAACATAGCCTTCAGCTACGTCATTTGCTACGACCTAGCAAGGCGCCATTATCAGTTACTATTGATACTGAGTCGTGTACAGTCAAGAGCGACGCTCACCATTAATGGATTAAAGTTAAGTATTCCACCAGATACGTCCTTTTTTCTAAAGTCTAATTTCCTTGTCCTGTTCCAGACCTCACGCCAGCCTGCGTGAGCTAAAACGCGTGCCTTTCGGCCTCCTTCTAGTAACCCGGTGTTGGCTCTCCTGCCAACCAAAACATACAGTACACAGTGAATGGGACAAAACCGTCTGCTGAGTACGAAATGTGGATTGAGAGTACATCGAAGAAAGACGAAGGTAATACGTAGTAGCAGAAATGAGAGTAGTGAGAAACTTAACGTCAGATTTGGGGAGTTCTGCTGTCTTGGAAGCAAGATAGCATATGGCGGAGGACGTAAAGAGGACATAAAAAACCGCTAGTAGAGGAAAATGAGCATTTCTGGTCAAGAGAAGTCTAGTAGTATCAAACGTATGCCTTAATCTGAGGAAAAAATGTCTGAGAATGTATGTTTGGAGCTCAGAGCTGTACGGTAGTCAATCATGGACAGTGGGAAAGTCAGAACAGAAGAGAATCGAAGCGTTTGAGAAGTAGCTCTATAGAAGAATGTTGAAAACTAGGTGGAATGATAAAGTAGGGAATGAGGAGGTTCTTCGCAGAATTGACGAGGAAAGGAACATGCGGAAAAGACCGCCGTGCTGCTGTTACGGTCTCAGGTTCGAATCCTGCCTCGGGCATGGATGTGTGTAATGTCCTTAGGTTAGTTAGGTTTAAGTAGTTCTAAGTTCTAGGGGACTGATGACCTCAGATGTTAAGTCCCATAGTGCTTGGAGCCATTTCAACTATTTTGAAAAGACCGCCAAGAAAACGGGACACGATATTAAATGTGTTATGGCATCAGGGAATAGCCTTCACGATACTCGAGGGACCTACAGAGGAAAAAACTTTAGGGGAAGACAGAGACTGGAGAACATCACACTAATAACTGAGAACGTAGGATACAAGTGCTACTCTGAGATGATGTTGGCACAAAAGAGAAATGGATGAAATTTTAACCAATATCTATTGTAGCATCAGCGTTATAGCATTCGGTCGAGGTGTTCTTGGTATGCCACTTTACATTGTATACTCTTTCCATTATCAGGACAAGTCTGAGCTCCTAAGCCACGCTACCGCTCAGTGGACAACAGGTCGCTAAATGGGCGCTCATGCCTGCTGGCGCGTCACAGAGCCGCGTAGATTGCCTTAAGCAAACAGCCGCGTAGGGTTACAGCTAACAAGGCCGCAAAGTGGCTACCGCGAAAGACAGCAACGAGCGCACGCACGCACGCACTCACGCACCCACACGCACGCACTCACGCACACACACACACACACACACACACACATAAACACTTACACACGCTCGTGTACAGCTATGCCCATCTTTCACGCCACAGCCGCACCCATCTCAACTGAACTGACGGGCGGAGTGTCAAGATACTTTCACATTGTCCCTAAGTACTTACGGATGTTCTTTCTGGTGCAAATTGTGTGGCTGAACAGCACAACAGCAGATGATAGGTCTGGTTTCAGCAATTTTTTAAATTTCCAGTATATTTTAGGCCCCGTAAAAAAATATATAAATAAGAAGTTTGAAAACGCGTGAAATAAAAGCTTGTTATTATGAGATTATTACACTACTGATCATTAAAATTGCTACACCACGAATATGACGTGCTACAGACGCGAAATTTAACCGACAGGAAGAAGATGCTTTGACATGCAAATGATTAGCTTTCCACAGCATTCACACACGGTTGGCGCTGGTGGCGACATCTATAATATGCTGACATGAGGAAAGTTTCCAGCCGATTTCTCATACACAAACAGCAATTGACCGGCGGTGCCTGGTGAAACGTTGCTGTGATACCTCGTGTAAAGAGGAGAAGTGCGTACCATCACGTTTCCGTCTTTGATAAAGGTCGGATTGTAGCCTGTCACGATTGCGGTTTATCGTATCGCGACATTGCTGCTCGCGTTGGTCGAGATCCAATGACTGTTAGCAGAATATGGAATCGGTGGGTTCAGGAGGGTAATACGGAACGTCGTGCAGGATCCCAACGGCCTCGTATCACTAGCAGTCGAGATGACAGGCATCTTATCGGCATGGCTGTAACGGATCGTGCAACCACGCCTCGATCCCTGAGTCAAAGAGATGGGGACGTTTGGAGGACAACAACCATCTGCACGAACAGTTCGACGACGTTTGCAGCAGCATGGACTATGAGCTAGGAGACCATGGCTGAGGTTACCCTTGACGCTGCATCACAGACAGGATCGCCTCCGATGGTGTACTCAACGACGAACCTGGGTTCACGAATGGCAGGTCATTTTTTCGGATGAATCCAGGTTCTGTTTACAGCATCATGATGGTCACTCTCGTGTTTGGCGACATCGCGGTGGACGCACATTGAAAGCGTGTATTCGTCATCGGCATACTGGCGTATCACCCGGCGTGATGGTATGGTGTGCCATTGGTTACACGTCTCTGTCACCTCTTGTTCGCATTGACGGCACGTTGAACAGTGGACGTTACATTTCAGATGTGTTACTACCAGTGGCTCTACCCTTCATTCGATCCCTGCGATACCCTACATTTCAGCAGGATAATGCACGACCGCATGTTGCAGGTCCTGTACAGGCCTTTCTGGATACAGAAAATGTTCGACTGCTGCCCTGGCCAGCACGTTCTCCAGATCTCTCACCAATTGAAAACGTCTGGTCAATGGTGGCCGAGCAACTGGCTCGTCACAATACGCCAGCCACTACTCTTGATGAACTGCGGTATCGTGCTGAAGCTGCATGGGCAGCTGTACCTGTACACGCCATCCAAGCTCTGTTTGACTCAATGCCCAGGCGCATCAAGGACGTTATTAAGGTCAGAGTTGGTTGTTCTGGGTACTGATTTCTCAGGATCTATGCACCGAAATTGCGTGAAAATGTAATCACATGTCAGTTGTAGTATAATATATTTGTCCCATCAATACCCGTTTATCATCTGCATTTCTTCTTGGTGTAGGAATTTTAATGGCTAGTAGTGTATGTACTCTGATGGTGCAGTTAAAATATCTCCTTGAAAAGGTGCCTACATGACGTCCTTGGGTGAACACTACTAATTATTCTCACTGCTCCCCCCGTCACCGCAGCTACACTTGGACCACGATATGATGTCCCTGTAACACCTCCATCTGATGCTCAGCCTGCAGCGGCTCAAAAACTAGTTGATGGTACAATAAATCGTATCTACAATCAAAAATTGCGACTAGTTGCATATTCATAAATCGTCGATTCAAATCATAGTTGCAGTTCGTCATCCATAATGGACATACTGGAATTAAACATCATCATCATAATCATTTATTGCATATAAACAGGCCATTCAGGCCCAGAGCAGCAGACAGAAATATACAAATGCATGAACATAAAACATAACGTAATGATCAATAGATCAAATGGCTCTAAGCACAATGGGACATCAGAGGTCATCAAAGCGCTAGACTTAGAACTATTTAAACCTACCTAATCTAAGGACATCAAACACATCCATGCCCGAGGCAGGATTCGAACCTGCGACTGTAGCAGCAGCCCGGTTCCGGACTGAAGCGCCTAGCCGGTCACAGCGACCGGTAATAGATCAAATCCACGAATCATGATTAAATAGAACATCATAGAAGCTAATCACATACGTTTGGCCATTTACTTCTGTCTCGGGCATCCTCAATGCTGGCTGTTGCATCTGCTTCTTCCGTCTTTCCAGCTCCGCGAACGACCCCTTGGACGTCCACCAGTCGGTTGATGTACTAATGCTTTGTCAAGAAGAGTACCCTCTGCTCGGAGAAAATGTTATGCCCACTATAGTTCAGTAGACAGGCGAAATACCCTCAGACTTCAAGAAGAATATAATAATTCCAATCCCAAAGAAAGCAGGTGTTGACAGATGTGAACATTACCGAACTGTCAGTTTAATAAGTCACAGCAGCAAAATACTAACGCGAATTCTTTACAGACGAATGGAAAAACTAATAGACGCCGACATCGGGGAACATCAGTTTGGATTCCGTAGAGATACTGGAACACGTGGGGCAATACTGACCTTACGACTTATCTTAGAAGCTAGATTAAGGAAACGCAAACCTACGTTTCTAGACTTTGTAGACTTAGAGAAAGCTTTTGACAATGTTGACTGGAATACTCTCTTTCAAATTCTGAAGGTGGCAGGGGTAAAATACAGGGAGCGAAAGGCTATTTACAATTTGTACAGAAACCAAATGGCAGTTATACGAGTCGAGGAACATCAAGGGAAGCAGTGGTTGGGAAGGAAGTGAGACAGGGTTGTAGCCTTTCTCCGATGTTATTCAATCTGTATATTGAGCAAGCAGTGAAGGAAACGAAAGAAAAATTCGGAGTAGGTATTAAAATCCATGGAGAAGAAATAAAAACTTTGGGGTTCGCCGATGACATTGTAATTCTGTCAGAGACAGCAAAGGACTTCGAAGAGCTGTTGAATGGAATGGACAGTGTCTTGAAAGGAGGGTATAAGATGAACATCAACAAAAGAAAAACGAGGATAATGGAACGTAGTCAGATTAAGTCGGGTGATGCTGAGGAAATCAGATTAGGAAATGAGACACTTAAAGTAGTAAAGGAGTTTTGCTATTTGGAGAGCAAAATAACTGATGATGGTCGAAGTAGAGAGGATATAAAATGTAGACCGGCAATGGCAAGGAAAGTGTTTCTGAAGAAGAGAAATTTGTTAACATCGAGTATAGATTTAAGTGTCAGGAAGTCGTTTCTGAAAGTATTTGTATGGAGTGTAGCCATGTATGTCAGTGAACACATGGACGATTAATAGTTTAGACAAGAAGAGAATAGAAACTTTCGAAATGGGGTGCTACAGAAGAATGCTGAAGATTAGATGGGTAGATCACATTACTAATGAGGAGGTATTGAATAGGTTTGGGGAGAAGAGAAGTTTGTGGCACAACATGACTAGAAGAAGGGATTGGTTGGTAGGACATGTTCTGAGGCATCAAGGGATCACAAATTTAGCATTGGAGGGCAGCGTGGAGAGTAAAAATCGTAGAGGGAGACCAAGAGATGAATGCACCAAGCAGATTCAGAAGGATGTAGGTTGCAGTAAGTACTGGGAGATGAAGAAGCTTGCACAGGATAGAGTAGCATGGAGAGCTGCATCAAACCAGTCTCAGGTCTGAAGACCACAATAACAACAATAGTTCTCTTCTTGCAATTACTCTCCAAATCAACCTCCTACAGCTTCCCGCGAAGTGCATCCTTCATTGGGCCGAACTGATGGAAGGTGCGAGATCAGGGCTGTAGGGTGGACGAGGAAGAACAGTCCGTCGAAGTTTTCTGAGGTCCTCTCGAGTGCGCAGACTAGGGTAAGGCCGTGCGTTGTCATGGAGAAAGAGAAGTTCGCTTGCATTTTTCAGGCTATGACCACGCTGAAGTGGCTTCCTCAGTCTCCTGACATGCTTCAAAGTTGATCGTTGGACCACGAGGGAGGAGATAAAACTGAATAACTCTTCAGAGTACCAGAACACCGTCGCCATCACTTTACCGGTTGAGGGAGCGGCTTTGAACTTTTTCTTTGGAGGAGAGATGGCGTGGCGGCACTCCATGGTTGCCGTTTTGCTTCCGGTTCGAAACAATGAATACATGTTTCATCGCCAGCGACATAAAAGTGTCACAATCAGTCTCGTAAAGCGCAAGCAATTTCGCACAAATGATCCTTCGTTGCTCTTTAAGGTCTTCTGTTAGACTGCAAGGAACCCAGCGGGCGCACACCTTTGGGTACCCCAAAAGTAGGACGTGTGTGTCAGCGCTAACAATAGAGACGTCCAATTGTGCAGCGAGGTGTTTCATCGTGATCCGTCTGTAACTTCAAACACTGCATGAGTCAGAGTTGAGTGCGGCCGGCCGGCACGTGTAAGATCGGACAAGTTTTCGCGACTTTGTTGCGATGATGGTAGACACCTCGCCCATCGACTCGCCGTGCTTTTGTTCACTACCAACTACCCGTAGATATACTGCAAGCGCCTATGAATATTTGCGATGCTGTGGTTTCCCACTGAAAGAAACTCGATGACACTGCTTCCTTGGAATGCACTTCCGTTACAGATACCACTCTGAAGGCTACGCGTGCGTCGCCACCTGTCGAAACTTCATGAAACTGTAGGGATTGAAGCAGGAATATTCCACGATGTCCCACAACATATTCTGCATTTTCCCAACTGAAATTGGCAGAGCAAACATGTGTTGTTGGATTACTTATTGAACGCCTCTGCCGGCCGGAGTGGCCGTGCGGTTCTGGCCGCTACGGTCGCAGGTTCGAATCCTGCCTCGGGCGTGGATGTGTGTGATGTCCTTAGGTTAGTTAGGTTTGATTAGTTCTAAGTTCTAGGCGACTGATGACCTCAGAAGTTAAGTCGCATAGTGCTCAGAGTCATTTGAACCATTTGAACGCCTCTCGTCGCTTGCGTTCTTGATTTTGGTAGGGCAACTGCATCAATAGACAGTTGGGAACGAAAACTCCGTAAAAGACCATCGCTCACAGCGGCACGTAAAGCTGCACGCCTTTGTTGGGCCAAACCACGCAGAAACTGAAGAGCAGCTGACTGAGTGTCTGTGTAGTGTGGGCCGAAGAGTGGTGATTTCCCCGAATGACGTATTTACACTTTAGGGTGTTGCGGGTGAATTTCAGGCCGCAGGTGGTTCTGTAATGTTTTAGGGACCGTGAATTGAGCCCACTCTTTCAGGTGAACCAGGAGGTTTATTGCAACGTGCTTGGTGACAAAATGTTACACTGTTTTGTTCATTTCCGTGTTGGTGAACGAGGTGCGACAATAAAGTAATGAGACTGATGTGAAAAAACTGTTGCTTACACTTTTAGTCAAGTTTAGTGTTGTAGTTCTCTTCTGATTGCACACACTTTTTCCAGTGCTTCTGCCATTGATGGTAACATTTCTGGAACTCATCTTCTGTAATATCCTCCAAGACCCTCGTCACAACTCTTTGGACATCTTGTGTTGTTTGGAAATGGTGTCCCTTGACCGCCGTTTTGACTCTTGGAAATAGAAAAAAGTCGCACGGAACGATATCTAGTGAATAAGGTGGCTGTGGTAGTACTGAAATTTGTTTTGAGACGAAAAATTGCTGTCCTGACAGAGCAGTATGGAATGGCGCATTATCGTGATGCAGAATCCAGTTATCAACAATGTTGGCACAGACACGAAGAACTCTTTTACGAAGTCTTTCAAAAATTTCTTTGTAGTAATATTGCTTAACTGTTTGTCCAGCAGGCACCCACTCTTTATCAACAATTCCCTTGGAAACAAAGAAGCGCATAAGCATGCATTTCACTTTTGACTGACATGCAAGCTTTTTTGGTCTGGGTGATCCTTTTGAGCACCATTGTAAACTTTGGTGTTTTGTCTCCGGATCGTACTGAAAAAAACAACTTCGATCACCAGTGATAACACGGCTCAACAATTCTGGATTGATTTCCGTTTGCTCTAACAGACCGGCTGTCACATTTTTCCGTGTTTCTCGCTGTTGTAGTGTGAGATTTTTGGGGACCATTTTTGCACAAATCTTTCTCATACCAAGATCTTCATTATTAGACCAACCGTTTCTCGATTGATGTTCAGTTCTTCTGCAATCATTTTCACGGATAATCTTCGATCAGGTCGTACGAGTTCACGAAACTTGGCCAATTTGACATCCGTCCGTGGGTTGATGGTCGTCCACTTCGGTCTTCATCTTCAACATTCGTTCTGCCTTCACTAAACATTTTATGCCAACGAAAAACTTGAGCTCTTGGCATAACCTCCTCTCCAAAAGCCTTCTGAAGCTTACCGTAAGTTGTCGTCGCGTTTTCACACAACTGCACCCAAAAAGAAATGGCATACCGTTGCGAAATATTGTGCGGTTCCATTTCCGTGACACAAACACGTGTCAACTTATTACAGCACAACTCACGACAGAGCGGTTGCATCGATGTGCCGCTTGGACTAGAAGCAGCTTATAGACCAAGGCCAAAGATATTGTGCCCACAGAAGCCTGAAGGGTTGCCACATCTTACAAAGAAAATCAGTCTCGTTACTTTGTTGTCGCGCCTTGTATGATCTGGACATTAGCGTCTCCCACGATGACAAAAGCCGTAAACATAGGCCCGCACGCATAGGTTCCGTGTCTGATGAACAGCGAGTGCACACCAAAAACGCATTATGGTGTATGAAAACCGTTGGCACTCAAAATAGCTTCCAGTCGTCTCAGAATGGATAAATACAGGTCCTGTATGGTTTCAAAGAGTCTCATACAATTGTTTCTGCAAAATAGTGGCAAGTTGAGGTAACCACGAAGGTCTGGCCATACATCATTCTCTCCACGAAGTCTCAATAATATCGAGAGCGGGCTACTATGGTGGGCAGGGTAGATGCGACAGTTAGTCCTGGTGCTCAGAAAACCAGTCCAAGACGATGTGAGGGGTATGAACAGCGGCCCTGTCGTATTCGAACACAGCATCTTCGCTGGGGCACATATCTAACCAGCCAAAATGATCAGGTAAGCCTTGGCAGTAAAGCGACGTTGCCCAGTACCCACAGGGTCTATGGAATACCACGATACGGGTGCCTAAAAATCATCGGGTCCCTGCTCACTCTTTGGACGTAAACTTTCGAAAACTTAAATACGAATATTACATTTTCATTGTAGAATCGTATTGGATCATATGTTGTTGTTGTTGTTGTTGTTGTCTTCAGTCCTGAGACTGGTTTGATGCAGCTCTCCATGATACTCCATCCTGTGCAAGCTTCTTCATCTCCCAGTACCTACTGAAGCCTACATCCTTCTGAATCTGCTTAGTGTATTCATCTCTTGGTGTCCCTCTACGATTTTTACCCTCCACGCTGCCCTCCAATGCTAAATTTGTGATCCCTTGATGCCTCAGAACATGTCCTACCAACCAATCCCTTCTTCTTGTCAAGTTGTGCCACAAACTCTTCTCCCCAATTCTATTCAATACTTCCTCATTAGTTATGTGATCCACCCATCTAAGCTTCAGCATTCTTCTGTAGCACCACGTTTCGAAAGCTTCTATTCATTTCTTGTCCAAACTATTTATCGTCCAAGTTTCACTTCCATACATGGCTACACTCCATACAAATACTTTCAGAAACGACTTCCTGACACTTAAATCTATACTCGATGTTAAAAAATTTCTCTTCTACAGAAACGCTTTCCTTGCCATTGCCAGTCTAGTTCTCTACTTCGACGATCATCAGCTATTTTGTTCCCCAAATAGCAAAACTCCTTTACTACTTTAAGTGTCCCATTTCCTAATCTCATTCCCTCAGCATCACCCGACTTAATTCGAATACATTCCATTATCCTCCTTTTGCCTTCGGTAATGTTCATCTTATATTGTGTTCGAACATTATGAATTACTTCGAAGAAAACGGTCTATTGTCACACAGTCAAGTTGGGTTTAGAAAACAGCGTTCCTGTGAAACACAATTAGCTCTTTATTCACATGAAGTGCTGAGTACTATTGACAAGGGATTTCAGATCGATTCCATATTTCTGGATTTCCGAAAGGCTTTTGTCTCTGTACCACACAAGCCGCTCGTAGTGAAATTGCGTGCTCAAGGAATATCGTCTCAGTTATGTGACTGGATTTGTGATTTCCTGTCAGAGCGGTCACAGTTCGTAGTAATTAACGGAAAGTCATCGAGCAAAATAAAAGTGATTTCTGGCGTTCCCCAAGGTAGTGTTATAGGCCCTTTGCTGTTCCTTATCTATATAAACGATGTGGGAGACAATCTGAGCAGCCGTCTTCGGTTGTTTGAAGATGACGCTGTCATCAGAAGATCAAAACAAACTGCAAAGCGATTTTTAAAAAAATATCTGAATGGTGCGATAAGTGGCAGTTGACCTTAAATAACGAAAAGTGTGAGGTCATCCACATGAGTGCTAAAAGGAACTCGTTAAACTTCGGTTAGACGATAAATCAATCTAATCTAAAAGCCGTAAATTCAACTAAATACCTAGGTATTACAATTACGAACAAATTGGAAGGGACACATAGAAAATGTTGTGGGGAAGGCTAACCAAAGACTGTGTTTTATTGGCAGAACACTTAGAAAATGAAACAGACCTAGTAAGGAGACTGCCTACTCTACGCTTGTCCGTCCTCTTTTAGAATATTGCTGCACGGTGAGGGATCCTTACCAGATAGGACTGACGGAGTACATCGAAAAAGTTTAAAGACAGGCAGCACGTTTTGTATTATCGCGAAATATGGGAGAGAGTGTCACAGAAATTATACAGGATTTGGGCTGGACATCATTAAAAGAAAGGCGACGGAATCTTCTCACGAAATTTCAATCACCAACTTTCTCCTCCGAATGACAAAATATTTTTTTGACAGCGACCTACATAGGGAGGAACGATCACCACGATAAAATAAGAGTAATCAGAGTTCGTACAGAAAGATACAGGTGTTCATTCTTTCCGAGCGCTATACGATATTGGAATAATAGAGAATTGTGAAGGTGGTTCGATGAATCCTCTGCCAGGCACTTAAATGTGATTTTCAGAGTATCCATTTAGATGTAGGTGTAGATGTACTGGAAAGAATATGTAAGTTTTGTGTGTACACTTCTGTCGTCGCGTGATAGATGAGGCTGTTATCGACAAATAACACTGTTCGAAAACGGAAATACCTCGCAAGAAAGGCACAGAAACATAAAAATATACGTGTTTGGTAAACGACTCTATGTTTTGCAGTTTTCTCCGTGTAGCTGTTTCGAAACATTCATTCATTTATTATTTGACTTTGCTCGCACTTGGTCCCTCATTTATTGACACCCTGACTACATCATTAGCTAGAATGCAAGTTCTTAAGACAGAAGGGAAAACTGAATCGGTTTTAGATTTGTGGAGAAAATAGCAAAAATGTCGATAATACTGTAACCTGTTATGTACACGTTTTCCACACAGGG
Source organism: Schistocerca piceifrons (assembly GCF_021461385.2). Taxonomy (NCBI): domain Eukaryota; kingdom Metazoa; phylum Arthropoda; class Insecta; order Orthoptera; family Acrididae; genus Schistocerca; species Schistocerca piceifrons. The sequence goes on from NC_060146.1 coordinate 74,655,669, forward strand.
TGTGAGCAGCCGCTTCTTTTTGTCGAGTTATTCGGCAGTTCTCGACCGATGTACAGTCACGAAAAAGGAACCGTATATAAACTCTTTTTGGAGAGAAGAAGAAAAATGTGATATTAGCTGCAGTGAATCATAACCGCCACATCAGCACTCGGCAGTGAATTAGTGAATCGGGAATTAGTTCAAAAGTGGTTCAAATGGCTCTGAGCACTATGGGACTTAACTTCTGAGGTCATCATTCCCGTAGAACGTAGAACTACTTAAACCTAACTAACCTAAGGACATTACACACATCCATGCCCGAGGCAGGATTCGAACCTACGACAGTAGCGGTCGCGCAGTTCCAGACTATAGCGCCTAGAACCGCTCGGCCACTCCGGCCGTAGGTTCGAATCCTGCCTCGGGCATGGATGTGTGTGATGTCCTTAGGTTAGTTAGGTTTAAGTAGTTCTAGGGGACTAATTACCTCAGAAGTTAGCCGGCCGGAGTGGCCGTGCGGTTCTAGGCGCTACAGTCTGGAGCCGCGTGACCGCTAGGGTCGCAGGTTCAAATCCTGCCTCGGGCATGGCTGTGTGTGATGTCCTTAGGTTAGTTAGGTTTAAGTAGTTCTAAGTTCTAGGGGACTGATGACCACAGCAGTTAAGTCCCATAGTGCTCAGAGCCATTTGAACCATTTTTTGAACCTCAGAAGTTAAGTCCCATAGTGCTCAGAGCCATTTGAACCATTTTTTGAACCTCAGAAGTTAAGTCCCATAGTGCTCAGAGCCATTTGAACCATTTTTGAACTAATTCCCGATTCACTAATTCACTGCCGAGTGCTGATGTGGCGGTTATGATTCACTGCAGCTAATATCACATTTTTCTTCTTCTCTCCAAAAAGAGTTTATATACGGTTCCTTTTTCGTGACTGTACATCGGTCGAGAACTGCCGAATAACTCGACAAAAAGAAGCGGCTGCTCACACCCTGTGTGGAAAACGTGTACATAACAGGTTACAGTATTATCGACATTTTTGCTATTTTCTCCACAAATCTAAAACCGATTCAGTTTTCCCTTCTGTCTTAAGAACTTGCATTCTAGCTAATGATGTAGTCAGGGTGCCAATAAATGAGGGACCAAGTGCGAGCAAAGCCGGGAATTAGTGAGACTACTTTTTGCCGACTTTCGAAACGTAGATATAGCGTCCGCTTCATATTTCCCTCCATCAGGAACTGCATGGCAATGCTATCCAGAAGCGAGTAACATTTTTCCAGTGTTTGCTGCAGCAAATAGAGAGACACTCCGGTTTCTTCGCTGGAGTATTTTTCTGTGACGTGTTGATCTTCACGAACCACATACGATCAATCGACACAACATGCACTATTGGAATGTGGAAAGCCCGCATTGGTAGCGCCAGACTGAATACAAGGGGCAGGGGAATATGAACGTTTGGCGTGGAATAATTGGTGACAAACTCATTTGTCCATTCTTCATCGATGACACCTTAAATGGTGATAAACATAGAGCCTCCTTGGAGGACGATCTCTCGGTATTACTTGCACACCTTCCGTTGGATTTAAAACAAACAATGTGGTTTTAACATGATTGTTTTGCAGCACGATATTCTGAAGCGGCACGGGAAGTATTAGATCGAATGTACACTTATCGATGGATCGGTAAGAAGTGGTCCATTGTATTGGACTGAAAGATCACCGGATCTGACGTCACCTGACTTTTGTTTATGGGATTGCGTAAGAGGGAAATTTATAATGAAATGCTAGCAAAGCGCGTTACATCATTCAGCGTATCGCCAATGCATATCAGAAGATTACGCACTTCTCAGTTGTGCCGAGTCATTCCATGTGCGGATAAATAACTGCATCGAAGTTGATAGCGACATTTTTGAACAGATACTGAAAAATAATGTTACAAACAAGCACCATGTTGGTGAGAGGTGAGAGGACAGACTCAAATCATGTTTTTTCATAATTACTGAAAACGTTTGTTTTCTTTTTTTGATAGAATGCATTTTTCTCAAGTCAATGTCTTTTTTGAACTGCATTTTGTTTTTTGTACAGCACCATCTATCACAGAACGAAAATTGTGTTGCATACAAAAGCTACGTATTTTTTTCTTTGGAATACGATTATGCAATAGAAATGGGATGTTCCTTCACTGACGTAGAAAAAATCAGAGTAGCAATAATTAATTACTGTATAGTAATGAAGTTTCGGGAAAACACTTTTCTCGGTAGCATTTTTAAGTGATTAACATTGCAAGATCACAGGTTAATGTAAGTGCGAGAGAAACCATTGAAAATCTGAAATGCTGGTACATTAATACCGGTGTAGCCGCCAGGATGTTCAGTGCAAGCATGAAGACATGGATGCATTGTTATGGGTGTCAGTTTGTGGGGCGAAGTTTCATGCCTGTTGCACTTGATCGATCAATTCAGGGACGGTTAATGCTGGATGATGCTGGATGATGTCCCATATGTGCTCTATTGAAGGTAGATCTGTAGATCGAGAAGGCCAAGGCAACATGTCGAGACTATAGAGAATATTGGGCTACAACAGTGGTATGTGGGCGAGCGTTATCCTGTTGGAAAACATCCCCTGGAATGCTGTTCATGAATGGCAGCACAACAGGTCGAATCACGAGAATGAAGAGCACATTTGCAGTCAGGGTTCTGCTGATCGAGAAGGCCATGGCAACATGTCGAGACTATAGAGAATATTGTGCTACAACAGTGGTATGTGGGCGAGCGTTATCCTGTTGGAAAACATCCCCTGGAATGCTGTTCATGAATGGCAGCGCAACAGGTCGAATCACGAGAATGAAGAGCACATTTGCAGTCAGGGTTCTGCTGATCGAGAAGGCCATGGCAACATGTCGAGACTATAGAGAATATTGGGCTACAACAGTGGTATGTGGGCGAGCGTTATTCTGTTGGAAAACATCCCCTGGAATGCTGTTCATGAATGGCAGCACAACAGGTCGAATCATGAGAATGAAGAGCACATTTGCAGTCAGAGTCCTGCTGATCGAGAAGGCCATGGCAACAAGTCGAGACTATAGAGAATATTGGGCTACAACAGTGGTATGTGGGCGAGCGTTATCCTGTTGGAAAACATCCCCTGGAATGCTGTTCATGAATGGCAGCACAACAGGTCGAATCACGAGAATGAAGAGCACATTTGCAGTCAGGGTTCTGCTGATCGAGAAGGCCATGGCAACATGTCGAGACTATAGAGAATATTGGGCTACAACAGTGGTATGTGGGCGAGCGTTATCCTGTTGGAAAACATCCCCTGGAATGCTGTTCATGAATGGCAGCACAACAGGTCGAATCACGAGAATGAAGAGCACATTTGCAGTCAGGGTTCTGCTGATCGAGAAGGCCATGGCAACATGTCGAGACTATAGAGAATATTGGGCTACAACAGTGGTATGTGGGCGAGCGTTATCCTGTTGGAAAACATCCCCTGGAATGCTGTTCATGAATGGCAGCACAACAGGTCGAATCACGAGAATGAAGAGCACATTTGCAGTCAGGGTTCTGCTGATCAAGAAGGCCATGGCAACATGTCGAGACTATAGAGAATATTGGGCTACAACAGTGGTATGTGGGTGAGCGTTATCCTGTTGGAAAACATCCCCTGGAATGCTGTTCATGAATGGCAGCACAACAGGTCGAATCACGAGAATGAAGAGCACATTTGCAGTCAGGGTTCTGCTGATCGAGAAGGCCATGGCAACATGTCGAGACTATAGATAATATTGGGCTACAACAGTGGTATGTGGGCGAGCGTTATTCTGTTGGAAAACATCCCCTGGAATGCTGTTCATGAATGGCAGCACAACAGGTCGAATCACGAGAATGAAGAGCACATTTGCAGTCAGAGTCCTGCTGATCGAGAAGGCCATGGCAACATGTCGAGACTATAGAGAATATTGTGCTACAACAGTGGTATGTGGGCGAGCGTTATCCTGTTGGAAAACATCCCCTGGAATGCTGTTCATGAATGGCAGCACAACAGGTCGAATCACGAGAATGAAGAGCACATTTGCAGTCAGGGTTCTGCTGATCGAGAAGGCCATGGCAACATGTCGAGACTATAGATAATATTGGGCTACAACAGTGGTATGTGGGCGAGCGTTATTCTGTTGGAAAATATCCCCTGGAATGCTGTTCATGAATGGCAGCACAACAGGTCGAATCACGAGAATGAAGAGCACATTTGCAGTCAGGGTTCTGCTGATCGAGAAGGCCAAGGAAACATGTCGAGACCATAGAGAATATTGGGCTACAACAGTGGTATGTGGTCGAGCGTTATCCTGTTGGAAAACATCCCCTGGAATGCTGTTCATGAATGGCAGCACAACAGGTCGAATCACGAGAATGAAGAGCACTTTTGCAGTCAGGGTTCTGCTGATCGAGAAGGCCATGGCAACATGTCGAGACTATAGAGAATATTGGGCTACAACAGTGGTACGTGGGCGAGCGTTATCCTGTTGGAAAACATCCCCTGGAATGCTGTTCATGAATGGCAGCACAACAGGTCGAATCACGAGAATGAAGAGCACATTTGCAGTCAGGGTTCTGCTGATCGAGAAGGCCATGGCAACATGTCGAGACTATAGAGAATATTGGGCTACAACAGTGGTATGTGGGCGAGCGTTATCCTGTTGGAAAACATCCCCTGGAATGCTGTTCATGAATGGCATCACAACAGGTCGAATCACCAGAGTGAAGGGCACATTTGTAGTCAGGGTGCATGAGATATCCACAAGAGTGCTCCTGCTATTATACAAAGTCGCACCCTAGACCATAAATCCAGGTGTAGGTCCTGTGTGCCCAGCACGCAGACAGGTTGGTTGCTGGCCCTCAACTGCCCTCCTTATAACCAGCACACGGCCATCACTGGCTCCGAGGCAGAACCAACTTTCATCAGAAAACACAATGGACTTCCATTCCGACATCAGTGAGTTGCAGGCGGCGATGGTTTGGAGTCAGTGGCTACAGGGCATCTCGCTCGGAGCTGTCCTTGAAGTAACAGAGTTGTAAGAGTGCGTTGTCACTGTGGTGCCAACTGTTGGAGACGCAGTACGATGCGCCACAAGCACACGCCCAATACAGCGGTCTTCCCTCTTGGTAAGGCCACGTAGGCGTCTCCCCGTGATGGCCATAGTCATGTACAGTTGTAAGCGTATGGGTTTTCTATTCTGTCATTCTGTGCAACGGATTAATCTGACATGTACCCTTTACCCTGTGGCTCCTGCAAGATGCAATTTCCACCCCCACACTACTACAGAAGTCAGACAGACGCTCCTAACGTTCTAAAGAGAAATGCCTGAAAAACTTTCAGCAATAAATTTCTGGAGTCGTCCGCTGTAAGGAAATGACACAAAAAATTCACAAAATTTCTTATGTAACTATTGGGATACTTGGGTACTGGAACAGTGCTAGTTAGTGTAAGAAAAACATGAAACTAACAACAATTATTATTTACTTTGCCAAAATTCTGAGAAATCAAAATGGCACTTTTAATTATGAACTTAACACGTTATTTCCTGGTTCTTTTCGGAATGTGAAGTTACCTCTCAAGGATAGGATTCACTAATGAAATTTCTATACAAAGTTTAAGATTGTTATTGACTTGGCAGAATGACTGAGAGCTACTCCTACTCAACTTGAATAATTACCCATTAGAATGTTGCTAGGTACGGTCGAGGCTGTTGTGTGTGAAATGCAGTGAAGTGTACTGTTGTGGAGGAAATATGGGGCTCGCAAAATCTGTTGCGCACAATACCGTAAGCTGCGATGACTGCTGTCTGTGCCGCTCGCTGCTAACAAATAAGATAACTCTCCTTCTATCTGGATTGACCTTCGCCAATCAAACTCTCCCTACGCCTTGATGAAGTCAAGGACTCCTATTCGCCCCTAGTCTAACTATTGGCGTGGTACACCAGTCAGATAACCAGTCCACTGTGATGCCACTCAAAATTGGCTCGCAGGTGTTTAACTATAACTCTGTCCATTCACACTGCACAATAAGTGTGGTGGTCAACACAGTGAATAACGCTTAATCGCAAGGGCTCAATATAGAGTCGCACTCCGATTCGCTCTCGACAGAGGTGCTCTCCCAGTGAAGTACTGAGGAGAGACTTGTTCCTCACTCTTTGAGTACACACACGATGGCGCACGCTCTCGTTACGTGTTCTCGCTCCAAGAGTGACAACGGAACGGCCCCTCTCCACGCCAGACATGAAGGGGTATATCTTTCGGTCTCTTCCATTACTCCTTCAGCTCAAGGCGTCAGAAATATCGTCTGCCAATCAGCATTGCTCTTCTAAAATGGGAGAATGACGTTTCGTTTAAGGCGACCAATCTGGAAATCTGTAGTTTCGGCGTTTGGCGTTTGCTGTCTCCCTGTGAAAATCTCTGAAATTGTGTGCTATGTGTAAAGAATGCGTAGGCTGGCCGCTCCCACACAATGTAGCGGAATTTGCTTTTAAGCCAAACACGGGGTCGTCCTTTCACTCGGACAAGCGCTGTCTTCTCTACAGGCGGTCACTGGCCGATGTAGATGGGTTGGGACCAGCCTCCTGGCGTGCGGTTGCCTCTCTCGAACTAAAAGCTCCTGTGACCGACATGTCTGGAATGTATGTGTGTACGGCAGCCTTGAGTATTTCAACCACGGTGCGCACTTGCGATTTATTAGTTATTTGCATATTGTTTACATGAATTCATACAACATTGACTTTATCTTATCGAGTTTGGGTTCGAATGAAGCGCGTCTTGATGTGCGGAATATGATTGTGAGGGCGGAATACGTAAGCAATGAAGGTCAGGAGACCACGACATCTTACACAGTGTCTACACCAGAGTCTTTCTCCAGTATCGCAGAAGGAACATTCGGCTTCTGATAGTGCTATTACGCGACCTAGTTGAAACTCTGAGGTGTTGATGATGGCGTCATAGTGCTTTCTTGGTTAACATCAACTCACTAATCCACAATGAGATTTTCACTCTGCAGCAGAGTGTGCGCTGATTTGACACATCTTGGCAGATTAAAACTGTGTGCTGGACCGAGACTCGAACTCGGGATCTTTGCCTTTCGCGGGCAAGCACTCTACCATCTGAGCTACCCAAGCTCTCCTGCGAACCTTGCAGAACTAGCGCTCCTGGAAGAAAGGATATTCCGGAGACAAGGCTTAGTCACAGCCTGGCGGATGTTTCCAGTTTTAATCCGCCAGGAAGTTTCAAATCAGCGCTCACTCCACTGCAGAGTGAAAATCTCATTCTGGAAATATCCCCCAGACTGTTTGTTAGCCTTGTCTCTGCAATATCCTTTCTTCCAGGGGTGCTAGTTCTGCAGGGTTCGCAGGAGAGCATCTGTGAAGTTTGGAAGGTAGGAGACGGGGTACTGGCAGAAGTAAAGCTGTGAGGACGGGCCGTGAGTCGTGCTTGGGTAGCTCAGATGGTGGAGCGCTTGCCCGCGAAAGGCAAAGGTCCTGAGTTCGAGTCTCGGTCCGGCACACATTTTTAATCTACCAGGAAGTATCAACTCACTACTTTCAATCTCAAAGGTAACGCACGCTTGCGACTGTTGCAGCGCATATTTACAGTAGACTTGATGTGCATCCTCATAGATACGACTGGCGAAAAATCTGAATAGACGTCATCTTTCATACGTAAAAACACGCTTACCAACTTTCGTTTACCTCGCACAACTCCTTCTTGGTGTTGGAATCTTTTTTTCCATCAGTGTATTTAAGAGTTCAAAGTTGCCTCTTCCCATTTCCCTCCCCCCCCCCCCCAATCCATCCCTTTGAGAAGAGGCTGCGGGGGGTGGGTGGGGAATCAACACTTTCACCCGATAGCATTTTCAGAAATATTCGACGCCTATTTTTCTGTTTTTTAATCTGATGCGTAATTTTTGAGATATCTCGTTGTCTCGAGATGAAAAGCTCACCAGGTATGTGCTTCTGAGATAGTCAGATTCCTCGGTTCGTTTAATATTGGAATACTGTTTGAGGCATAGGGTGTAAGTGCCACTCTGAAATGGAGATCTTCGTACATCCATATTTAAACTGGATGATGGGAGGACTTCAGCTCGTACAATTTTTATTAAAAATGAAACTCCTCCAGCTCTACTTAAGATTTCATATTTATTTGGCTACTAATTTCGACGTTGCGTCAACGCCATCTTCAGGCCCGTACACTCTGATGATATCAATCGTGTGTGGCTGAGTACTGAGTAGTAACTAATGTTAGTTACTGCCCGCCATCCATGTGGAGCACGTGTTGGCCTCACAGCAGATTTATGGCACTCAGCGACACACAACTGATACCAAAGTGTTCGGACCTGAAGATGGCGTTGACGCAGTGTCGAAACTACAGGATGGCGCACGAAATGTGTTACCAATTGTTTCTTTCACAATTTACAACGCACATTAGATATCCCGCTTGGATGCCTACAGCAGTACCAGCAGAGCTTGGAAAAACAAATGAGTTACGAAATGACGTGTAATTCACGATACTGCCGCTAGGAGACTAGTAAGCAACAATGACTGACAATGGAAGATTGACGACACAGCAACGATCAGCAATTGTGTTACTTTTTCATGAAACGAAAAGCCTTGTTGTGATTCAGAGGCTTTTTCGACAACAGTTTAACATACGATGGGTCCCTTGCAAGAAGACCATCCACAGGTTGTACGATGAATCTGTACAGGAAGGAACAGTATCGGGAGCGAAGCGACCTCGACCTATGCCTGTTTGTTTGCCGGAGAATATTAAAGCGGTACGAGTTGCTGTACAGAGAAGTCCTGGGAAATCGTGTAGAAAGGCATCAGTGCAACTGGGAATATCCAGACGCTCCGTTCAACGCATTCTTAAAAGTGACCTCCATATGTACCCATACAAGATGACCTGTGCACAGAAGCTCACTGAAGAACACAAGCAGCAGAGACTACTGTTTGCTCAGTGGGCGGAGGATAGGGAAGAAACTCTCAACAACTTTTGGTTTTCAGACGAGGCGCATTTTCATTTAGTCGGTGTGGTTAACAAACAAAATGTACGCTTTTGGGCCACTGAAAACCCACAAGTGCTTCATGAACGACAACATTATGCTCCGAGGATTACAGCGTGGGCAGCAATTTCCAGTCACGGACTTATTGGACCCTTTTTCTTTGAAGAAACTGTGAACAGCGAGCGTTATTTGAGCAATAGCTTCGTTCCACAGCTTCTTGCTACTGCCGTGCCCTTCAACACGCAGTGGTTCATGCAAGATGGAGCAAGGCCACATACTGCAAACACTGTGTTGGAGTTTTTACACAAGCATTTCGACATGCAGATCATTTCACTCAGGTTTCCAGGTCTCTTCAATGACGGACAAAATTGGCCCCCAATAGTCCAGACCTCAATCCATGTGACTTTTTTTTGGGGGGGGGGGGTACCTAAAGGAAAAAATTTTACCGAAATGTCCACGTGATTTAATGGAGCTCAGAAGACTTATTCTTCGAGCTTGCAGTGACATTACGGAAGACATGTGCCGTAGGGTAAAGTTCAGTGTTCGTTTGAAGGAAGTTAGGAAACGAAATGGTGGACATATTGAGCATGTGCTGAGTTAGAACAAATCTCCATGGGCGGCTCTTCATTGTAGTATATGTTCCTTTCAGATTGTACTGACAATAAAGTTTATATTCAAAAACTAAATGATAACACATTTCGTGCGCCACCCTGTAGTAGCCAAATAAATATGAAATCTTAAGTACAGCTGGAAGAGTTTCATCCTTAATAAAAACTGAAATGAAGAGGATGGTACTGGAGACAAAGTCTCATCAAAATTAAAGCTGGTCGGCAGTGCGACATTATCGCAGCACGATCTCCTGGCGTTTTTTCTGTACGTTTGTCTCTAAACCCCTACGAGCTGTGACGTAAATTATGGTCATTGCCAGTATAATTTAGAGTAACACAGGTTGGATATTCGTTTCGTACGTGCAAGTAGACGTCCCGCTCTTTTTAAAACGGCACACCTCTGCACATTGGATTTCGTCATGGCCACCGGTATCAGCGGCGATACGGCATCTCGGCAGCTTTATCTGCCCCTTCCGCTCGTGGCCCCGTTCTCTACACCAGCTGCGACGTTTCGCATTGCCAGTAGCCCAGCTCTCTGCCATGTCTCCGTACGGAAGGATCCTTGCGTGCTGCGGAGGGTCTTCTAGCTGGCAGCCTAAGGAGAAGACGCTGCCCGACGGGGAGCCGAAGGCGTGGGATGGAGCCAACGAGGGCATAACCGTGAGTGTGTGGAATCACAGTTGATTATCATACCTAGCTGCACGTGTCCGTTGTAGCTAGTCAGCCGGCCGGTGTGACCAAGCGGTTCTAGGCGCTTCAGTCTGGAACCACGCGACCGCTAGGTCGCAGGTTCGAATCCTGCCTCGGGCATGGATGTGTGTGATGTCCTTAGTTGGGTTAGTTAGGTTTAAGTAGTTCTAAGTTGTAGGGGACTGATGACCTCAGATGTTAAGTCCCATAGTGCTCAGAGCTGTTTTGAACCATTTTGTAGCTGGCCACTAGTTCGACGCAGACGTGATTCAACGATTCTGTCAGAACCGACGAACTTTCCTCCAGTTCTTCTACAATTTGCAAATGTTTCTACGCAGATTTAGCGACTTTTATAATTTTGTAAGTTAGTTTTTTAAAAATTAAGACATCGAAATTGAGATTTCATACGAGAATTAGATGGATTTAGCACAACTATTGTCTGGTAAACTTAAGAGTTACGATTCCTTAGCAAGTGATAGCCTTAAATTCGCTCTAAACAGCAAAATACCTTAAACATGAGTCAGATCTACTTCCAGCGGTATTATCGGTACCACAAGCTTGAACAATGCAAAAAATGGTTCAAATGGCTCTGAGCACTATGGGACTTAACTGCTTCGGTCATCAGTCCCCTAGAACTTAGAACTACTTAAACCTAACTAACCTAAGGACATCACAGACATCCATGCCCGAGGCAGGATTCGAACCTGCGGCCGTAGCGGTAGCGCGGTTCCAGACTGTAGCACCTTGAACCTCTCGGCCGCTCCGGCCGGCTTGAATAATGCAGCCGATGATAAATTTACACGACGGTTTAGCTTGATGGTAGACGAACAGAGGGTAGCAGTCTGTAGGTAAAACGATTAACAACTGCTTCTTGGATTCTTTCTTGTTTTCACAGCAGATCATATCAACCGAAACTTGGGAGCGGCAATAATACTGGTTGGAGGGTGTAACATGTCGTTTCACTAAAGAATAACTGTTTAGTGACGTTTCCACTTCCAGGATGTTAGACACTTTTTAGTAATACTGAAAGGAAGGCCCATATTACGAATTTAATGCATTGTTATTTACGTGATTCTGTTGCTGGACTCGTGTTCTTTTCGGGGATATGACGGTCGCGGATACTTCTTGCACTAAGAAATCAAAAGTTCTAGTGTTCGTTCGGTCGCTAACTATGAAATGAAAAGTTTACACACTGTTACCATCTATATAAGGAAATGTTTCACTCGACTGATTAAGAAATTTTACAGCCATCAGCCTCCAACCTTTAGCTCTGTACACAACAGGACTGCTCTTTACAACAACTAAAACAGAACTGCTTCTTAGAGCTCTTCCCACCAAAGTGCGAGAGAGGACAAATATTCCGTATAAAGGCAAAAAAGAAAATTATTTACATTTGTGATAAAGACCCTGTTTAAATCAACTAATATTTTTAAGGAACTTAGCGAAAATATTTAACGTCAAAATTTCTAAATTATCCTAATGACGTGAAATGTCAAAAGCGATACATGAATGATGGAGTTTTGGAGATTATAGTTTTATATGAGCTTCTTCTCTCACAAATGAAAATATCGATACATATCCGTATTAGGGAGCTCATAATGTGTATTAGGACTGATTACATCGCAAGGGGGAACGTAAATTACACATCACCTCCACATATTCTTCGTTTCCTCCACCGTCGCGTCTTTCTCAAATCATCACTCAGCAGAAACTGGCAAAACTCGGAAGCCTTCGATTAAATAACATATTTACTTCAGCACCTGCCTGCCTTTGAGACCCTACATACTGCAACAGAGTTCTGAAAGTACAGAACTGGATTACCTGTACTTTTTCGGGGTTTAAAAGCTAGCCCATTTGTGCCAAACCAGTTAGTAACACTAACGAAAACTGCATTTACTATTTGTATGGATGCTTATTTGCACAGCTTCTAATATAACCTTTTGTAATAGCTAGCAATGTTGAAATTACAGTAATGTTTAGCAACTCTTACTCCATTAGTGAACTGGTTCGTCTGAAGGCTTTACAGTACCTCGAGAGGAAATAAAAAAATAAATAGACTACCAGTCAAAAGTTTTTGATTACCTATCATAAAAACCATACACTTAATCACATTGTACAAACACATCGACCAAACTAAACAGACGAACAAAATAAATATTTTCTCCCTCTAGCACTAAGTAGAATAAAATATAGTTTGTATTGCAGTGTCTTCAAAGTACCGACCCTTTGCCCCCAGAACAGCTGTATAAACTCTTGGCATTTTGGAAATATGATTTTGTGTGTTTTAGCAGATATTGCAGTCCGACATGTCTGTAAATTACTCCATAGATCTTCAACATTAGATGACGTTGGTTTACTGACCTCCATGTAAAATTCACCTCGTAAGAGTTCAGCCCGATTTAGGTCAGATGACTGACTTGGTCAAGTGAAGTTCTTCAGTTCCCCTCACTTCTCCTTTTCTACTGACATAACTTCTGCACAGTTTAGAAGCATGTTTGCGCTCATTGTCCTGTTGCAGAACAAACTCATGACTAATATGACACTTGCCTGAATGGCAACCCATAAATGAAGGTTTATTTTTGCTACCTAGGTAGCAGAAGTTCTTAACTTCTTCTATTTCGTGACCCCAATACTGATGTTACGTTTCTTGGTATTCCCATTTCTGCTCTTCTCATTATTGTTGTCTTCCTTCGATTGACCCTCAGTCAATATTCTCTACTCATTAGACTGTTCATTCCATTCAGCACGTCCTATAATTCTTCTTTACTTTCACTGAGGACAGCAACGTGATCAGCGAATAATCACTGATATTCTCTTACCGTTAATTTTAATCGCATGCTTGAACCTTTCTTTTTTGTCCCTCAATCTTTCTTCGTTGTACAAATTGAACAGTAGGGGCGAAATACTACACCATTAGCTTACACCCTTTTTACTCGCAGCATTTCTATCTTGGTCTTCTAGTCAAAAATTGTTCAAATGGCTCTGAGCACTATGGGACTTAACTTCTGAGGTCATCAGTCCCCTAGAACTTAGAACTACTTAAATCTAACTAACCTAAGGACATCACACACATCCATGTCCGAGGCAGGATTCGAACCTGCGACCGTAGCGGTCTCGCAGTTCCAGACTGAAGCGCCTAGAACCGCTCGGCAACTTCGGCCGGAGGTCTTCTAGTCTTATCTTTCCCTCTTCGTTCTTGTACGTATTATATATTACCCTTCTTTCCCCATACCTTAATCCTATTTACTCGGAATTTCGAAGATCTTGCACCATTTTACATTATCGAACGCTTCTTTCCAGGTTGACATATCGAACGACCGTGTCTTGTTTTTCCTTCACTCTTGTTTCCATTACCAAACGCAACGCCAGAACTGTCTCAGTGATGCCTTAACCTTTCCTAAAGCCAAACTGATCTTCATACAACAAATTCTCAGTTTTCTTCTCCATTCTTCTGTATATTACTCTTGTGAGCAACTTGGATGCATGAGCTGTTAAGCTGATTGTGCTATAATTCTTGAATTTGTCGGCTCTTGCTATCTTCTGACTCGAGTGGGTGATAACGAATGTAAGTGCAGCTATTTTTGTGTGTTGTATCGTAATACGTACACAAATTAGGAAGGTGGTTCCTTTTACTCTGCATCGAACTGTCTCTCCACAAACACGTCACAAAAATTACGACCTGTTTTTTCTGCATGGCCGTAATTGCACCACTAAGTGAACTAGCACCTGTCAGCATAGACTGCCCGTTTTGCGTCTTGCACCCACTCTTCAACACCTGACCTGATACCGAGAGGAAAATAAGCTTTAACGGCTTTCTCTTGCCACAAGCACTAGGACGTTACAACCAGCCCCAAAACATACTAACCCTAATAGCTATAACTGTTAGTCTGCAAATGAATTAAATACTGATGAAAAGTCGTTCAGCCAATAAAATATCTACAGTTATACACGTTACGCCCTGTATATTAGCTACCTCTTCTAGGAAGCTACGCTCTCGGAGCTTTAACAGTAGACCATACCGTGAGTCAGAACACCTCTCCTACAGTACATGACACAGACGTTGCCTAAGCATGTGTGTGACGCTTTTGCGCTTACTAAATGAACCTGTAACGAAACGTGCTGCTCTTATTTCGATGTCCTCTGTTTCCTCTATTACTCCCACCTTGTAGTGATCTCAGTGTGAAGAGCAATATTCAAGTATTGGTCGAATGGAGTGTTTTGTAAGCTACTCCCTTTGTTGCTAAACTACATGTCCCGAGGATTCTTCCAATGAATATCAGTGTAACATCTACCTTACCAGAGATTAATTTTATGTGGTCGTGCCGCTTCAGATTGCTCAGAACGCATACGACCAGATATTTTATGGAAGTATGCTGATGAGCCAAAACATTATGACCAGGTGCTTAATACAAGGTGCGGCTAGAAAAAAACCGGACTGATGCTGGAAAAAACATTTATTTACAATTATTTACAATGTCATGTTATCTCCTTCAATGTACTCTCCTCCTCGGTCTCTACACCGCTCCATACGAATTTTCCACTATTCATAGCAATGCTGCAGATCATTTTCGGTAAGTCCATACATTACTTCCGTCGCTTTTTCTTTTACTGCTTCAACAGTCTCAACTCTAGTTCCTTTCAAAGCTGACTTGACTTTAGGGAAAAGAAAACAGTCACAGGGGGCCAAATCAGGTGAGTAGGGTGGATGATCTAAGATGGGAATGTTGTGTTTTGCCAAAAACGTCTTCACTGACAACGCACTGTGAGCTGGGGCATTGTCTTGGTGAAGGATCCATGACTTTTTTCTCCAAAAATCGTTCCGTTTTCTCCGTACTCGCTCACGTAGGGTAGCCAGGACGCTAATGTAGTAATGCTGATTCACTGTTTGTCCCTCTGGTACCCAATCAATGTGCACAATCCCTTTGATGTCAAAAAAAAACAATCATCATTGCCTTGAATTTCGATTTTGACATTCGTGCTTTTTTTTGTCGTGGAGAACCAGGAGTTTTCCAATGCATCGATTGGCGTTTAGTTTCGGGATCGTAAGTAAAAAACCACGATTCATCGCAAGTAATAACATTTTGTAAGAAGGTGGGATCACTTTCAATGTTTTCCAGGATGTGAGAACAAATCATTCTTCGGCGTTCCGTCTGTTCAATTGTGAGACACTTTGGAACCGTTTTTGAACACACTTTGTTCATGTTGAAACTTTCATGAAGAATCTGCCTAACACTTTTCTTGTCAACTCCTGTTAACTCAGACACTGCTCTGATTGTTAAACGGCGATCTTGTCGAACAAGTTTACCGATTTTTTCAATGTTTGCATCAGTTTTTGCTGACAATGGTCTGCCAGTGCGAGTGTCATCACTGGTGTCTTCGCGGCCATCTTTAAATCGTTTAAACCACTCAAACACTTGCGTTCGCGATAAACAATCATCGCCGTACACTTGTTGGACATTACAAACGTTTCACTTCCAGATTTTCCTAGTTTGAAACAAAATTTGATGTTAACACGCTGTTCTTTCTGTACACTCAACATTTTCCGACGCACAGACAAAACGTCAACTACTTAAAAGAGACGCCACGGGCAGACTGAGTGCAGGAGGCAGATGAAACTCGAGCAGTAGGCGGAGCGAGAGTCACGTGACAGGCCACGTGACTTTCAGCCTTATTGCATTCGTTTTATTGTTTCACCAGTACTAGTCTGGTTTTTTTCTAGCCACACCTCGTAGCTTCTTTGTCCATCTTAGGAAAGAAATAGGTGACCTTTCTGCGTGTCAGGGATCCGACAGCTCGTTGGTAGGTTTGTGGAGGTATGAGGCATTAGATGTCTACGCACAGGTCATGTAATTCGCGTACATGACGGGCAGGTAATTTGCGTACTCGCTGATGACGCCCGACAGCGATCCAGACGGGTTCAATAGGATTTACGTCCGGCGAGTTTGTTCGCCGAGACATCAAGATGAGTTCCTCCATCCGCTGTAACACGTTTCTGGCTCCAAGGCACGGACAATTATGCTACTGCCGCGCGGGATTAGCCGCGCGGTCTTGGGCGCTGCAGTCATGGACTGTGCGGCTGGTCCCGGCGTAGGTTCGAGTCCTCCCTCGGGCATGGGTGTGTGTGTTCGTCCCTAGGATAACTTAGGTTAAGTAGTGTGTAAGCTTAGGGACTTATGACCTTAGTAGTTAAGTCCCATAGGCCGGCCGGTGTGGCCGTGCGGTTACAGGCGCTTCAGTTTGGAACCGCGTGACCACTACGGTCGCAGGTTCGAATTCTGCCTCGGGCATGGATGTGTGTGATGTCCTTAGGTTAGTTAGGTTTAATTAGTTCTAAGTTCTAGGCGACTGATGACCTCAGAAGTTAAGTCGCATAGTGCTCAGAGCCATTTGAACCATTTAAGTCCCATAAGATTTCACACACATCTGAACATCGGCCGTAGCAATAGCGCGGTTCCAGACTGAAGCGCCTAGAACCGCTCGGTCACAGCGGCCGGCCACTCGCAGACAGAGCAAGGTAAAAGCGATTGTCTATACGCCTCAGTATGAGCGCTAATTACTCGAATTTTATCTTCGTGGCCCTTACGCGCAATGCATGTTGGCGGCAATAGAATCGTGCGGCAGTCACCTTGAAAACCCGATTCTCTAAATTTTCTGAATAGCGTTTCTCGAAAAAAAAAGTCCCATTCCCTCCAGGGAGTCCCATCTGAATTTCCGAACTTACGTGTTGCTGGAACCTATCTGTACGAAATGTAGCACCCCACACCTGAACTGGTTCGATGCCTTCCTTCAAGCCGATGTTCAATGGTGTGTGAAATCTTATGGGACTTAACTGCTAAGGTCATCAGTCCCCTAAGCTTACACACTACTTAACCTAAATTATCCTAAGGACAAACACACAAACCCATGCCCGAGGGAGGACTCGAACCTCTGCCGGGACCAGCCGCACAGTCCATGATTGCAGCGCATTTGGACCGCGCGGCTAATTCCGCGCGGCTCTTTCAAGCCGACTTGGTACGGATCCAAAACACTCGAGCATAACTCAAGAGCAGCTCGCACCAGCGTGCTGTATGCATTCTCCTTTAGAGATGAATCATACTTTCCTAAATCGTTCACTACAGTACCTAGCCTACGCTGACATGTAGCATTACTCGCACGAAACACTGCTGTGCTAGGCGAAGCCTATCAACAACTGGAAAAAGGTGCAAGGGACCTTGACCTGACAGTCAATGTCGAAAAGACCAAGTATATGGCAATGACACAAAACCTACCAAATCTAAGGATAGCCGACAGGGAGTTTGTAAGGGTGAGAGACTTAAAGTACCTTGGGTCGACTATCACTGACTCAAATGACATTGGCAGTGAGGTAAAGCCAGAATAGCACCAGGTAACAGATGCTACTTTACCGCAGTACCCATGCTTAGGAGTTCGCTTCTATCACAAAAATACAAAATCCTCATTTACAAAAAAATTATAAGACCAGCTGTTATGTATAGTGCCGAAACGTGGACCAAGACTGTAAATGAGGAAAGGATCCTTAGCATATGAGTAAGAAAGGCGCTACGTAAAATATATGGCCCAATATATGATCAAGAAGGTTGCCGCATTCGTACGAATGCAGAACAACACCTTTTTGAAGAACCTGACATTGTCACCACCATTAAAAATAAGAAGACTGCGGTGGGCAGGGCAGGTGGTCAGAATGGAAGAAGACAGAGCATGTAAGAGGATTTGTGATGGCAAGGCTGGAGGCAGACGGCGGAACGGACGCCTCAGAAAGAGATGGGTAGATGGAGTTGAAGAAGACATGAAAAGCTGGGTGTCAGAGGATGGAGACGAAAAGTCATGGATCGGACAGAATGGCAGGATATTGTGATGCAGGCCAAGGCCCTTCAAGGGCTCTAGAGCCGAGGAGTAAAGTAAGTGAAATATACACTACTGGCCATTAAAGTTGCTACACCAAGAAGATATGCAGATGATAAAAGGGGATTCATTGGACGAATATATTATACTAGAACTGACATGTGATTACATTTTCACGCAATTTGGGTGCATAGATCCTGAGAAATCAGTACCCAGAACAACCACCTCTGGCCGTAATAACGGCCTTGATACACCTGGGCATTGAGTCAAACAGAACATGGATGGCGTGTACAGGTACAGCTGCCTATGCAGCTTCAATACGATACCACAGTTCATCAAGAGTAGTAACGGGCGTATTGTGACGAGCCAGTTGCTCGGCCACCATTGACCTGACGTTTTCAATTGGTGAGAGATCTGGAGAAAGTGCTGGCTAGGGCAACAGTTGAACATTTTCTGTATCGAGAGAGGCCCGCACATGACCTGAAACATGCGGTCGCGCATTATCCTGCTGAAATGTAGGGTTTTGAAGGGATCGAATGAAGCGTAGAGCCACGGGACTCAACACATCTGAAATGTAACGTCCACTGTTCAAAGTGCCGTCAACGCGAACAAGAGGTGACCGAGACGTGTAACTAATAGTACCCCATACCATGACGCCGGGTAATACGCCAGTATGGCGATGACGAATACACGCTTCCAATTTGCGTTCACCGCGATGTCGCCAAACACAGATGCGTCCATCATGATGCTGTAAACAGAACCTGGATTCATCCGAAAAAATGACGTTTTGCCATTCGTGCACCTAGGTTCGTCGTAGAGTACACCATCGCAGGCGCTCCTGTCTGTGATGCAGCGTCATGGGTAACCGCAGCCGTGGTCCCAGAGCTGATAGTCCATGCTGCTGCAAACGTCATCGAACTGTTCGTGCAGATGGTTGTTGTCTTGCAAAACGTCACCATCTGTTGACTCAGGGACCGAGACGTGGCTGCACGATCCGTTACAGGCATGCGGATAAGATGCCTGTCATCTCGACTGCTAGTGATACGAGGCCATTGGGATCAAGCACGGCGTTCCGTATTACCCTCCTGAACTCACCGAATCCGTATTCTGCTAACAGTCATTGGATATCGACCAACGCGAGCAGCAACGTCGCGATACGATAAACCGCAATCGCGATAGGCTACAATCCGACCTTTATCAAAGTCGGAAACGTGATGGTACACATTTCACCTCCTTACACGAGGCATCACAACAACGTTTCACCAGGCAACGCCTGCTGTTTGTGTATGAGAAATCGGTTTGAAACTTTCCTCTTGTCAGCACGTTGTAGGTGTCGCCACCGGCGCCAACCTTGTGTGTATGCTCTGAAAAGCTAATCATTTGCATATCACACCAACTTCTTCCTGTCAGTTAAATTTCGCGTCTGTAGCACGTCATCTTCGTGGTGTAGAAATTTTAATGGCCGGTAGTGTACTTTCCTAAAATTTCCTCAATAAACCGAAGTCGTCAATTCACCTTCCGTACCACAGTTCTCACACGCTGGTTCCATCTCACATCGCCGCCCTCGGTGGCCGAGTAGTTCAAGGCCCTTCAGTCCGGAACCGCGCGACTGCTACAGTCACAGGTTCGAATCCTGCCTCGGGCATGGATGTGTGTCATGTCCTTAGGTTAGTTAGGTCTAAGTAGATGGAAGTTCTAGGGGACTGATGACCTCAGATGTTAAGCCTCATAGTGCTCAGAGCCATTTGAACCATCTCACACCACTTGCGACTTCTCTGGGCAGAACCCCATCATCCGCGAAAAGCCTTGTGCAACTTCCGACGTTACGTATTAAGTAGAAAGTAATGGACCTGTAACACTACTTTGGGTACTCCCGAAGTAATTTTTTCGTCTGAAGACCCTTCCCCATTCAGAATGACATGCTGTGGTCTGATATTCCATACGGTCGTATTTTATTCATTACGTGACAGCGCGGAGCTGTACCTAATGCCTTCCGGACGTCAAGCAACACGGCATCTACCTGGGCGCCTGTATCTGCAGCTCTCTGGTTCTCGCGGGCGAACAGAGCGAGCTGCGATTCACACGATCATCGTCTCCAGAAATGTTCAAATATTTCAAATGGCTCTGAGCCCTATGGGACTTAACTTCTAAAGTCATCAGTCTCCTAGAACTTAGAACTACTTAAGTCTAACTAACCTAAGGACATCACACACACCCATACCCGAGGCAGGATTCGAACCTGCGACAGGAGCGGTCGCGCGGTTCCAGACTGTAGCGCCTAGAACCGCTCGGCCACCTCGGCCGGCTCCAGAAATGTGATAATATGTCAGTTTAAAACATGTTCCAAAATTTTACGATAGGCAGACGTCAGAGGTATAGACCTATAATTTTTTGCGTCTTTTCGACGCCCCTCTTTCAAAACTGGAATAACCTGTTCCTTTTTCCAATTATTCGGTGCGTTTCGCTCTTCCAGAGGCCTGGGCTTACACAGCTCCTTAAAGAGGGGCAGGCCACTTCGCATACACTGTGCAGAATCAAACTGGTATCTCGTTGAGCGATTTCAGTTGTTTTTCTATCTCTTGGCTACTTCTTTACACTGAAGCGTCGAAGAAACTGGTACAGACACGCGTTTTCAAATACAGAGAGATGTAAACAGGCAGAATACGGCGCTGCGGTCGGCAACGCCTATATAAGACAAGTGTCTGGCGCTGCTGTTAGATCGGTTACTGCAGTTACAATGGCAGGTAATCAAGATATAAGTGAGTTTGAATATAGTGTTACAGTCGGCGCACGAGCCATGGGACACAGCATCTCCGAGATAGCGATGAACTGGAGATTTTCCTGTACGACCATTTCAAGAGTGTACCAATAACATCAGCAATTCGGTAAAACATCAAATCTCCGTCATCGCAGCGGCCGGGAAAAGATCGTGCAAGAACGGGACGAACGACGAGCGAAGAGAATCGTTTAACGTGACAGAAGTCTACACTCCCGCCAATTGCTGTAGATTTCAGTGGTGGGCTTTCAACAACTGTCGCCGCGCGTTATTAGCCGAGCAGTCTCAGGCTCTGCAGTCATGGACTGTGCGGCTGGTCCCGGCGGAGGTTCGAGGCCTCCCTCGGGCATGGGTGTGTGTGTTTGTCTTTAGGATACTTTAGGTTAAGTAGTGTGTAACCTTACGGACTGATGAGCTTAGCAGTTATGTCCCATTAGATGTGACACACATTTGAACATTTGTTTCAACAACTGTCAGCGTGCGAACCATTCAACGAAGCATCATCGATACTTGTGTACCCTTGATAACTGCACGACACAAAGCTTTACGCCTCGCCTGGGCTGTCAACACCGACATTGAACTGTTGATGACTGGAAACATGTTGCCTAGTAGGAGAAGTCTCGTTTCAAATTGTATCGAGCGGATTAATGTGAACTGGTATGGAGACAAACTCATGAATCCATGGACGCTGCATGTCAACAGGGGACTGTTGAAGCTGGTTGAGGCGCTTTAATGGTGTGGGGCGTGTGCAGTTGGAGTGATATGGGACCTTGACACGTCTAGATACGACTCTGACACCGTGACACGTACGTGGACATCCTGCCTGACCACCTGTATCCATTCTTGTCCATTGTGCGCTCTGACGGACTTGTGCGACTACAGTAGGGGAATGCGATTCCTCACACGTCTAGAATGGCTACAGAATGGCACCAGGAACACTCTTCTGGGTTGCTTTGCAACGTGCTGTTGAGATCGCCACCCCCTCATTCTCTTACGGATTTACGAACAGCCCTGCAGGATTCATGGTGTCAATTCCCTCCAGCGCTGCATCACGCATTACTCGAGTCCATACCACGTCGAGTTGCGGCACTTCTGCACGCTTGCAGCACTCTTCTGAGTTCAAAGGCTGCCGCTGGCTCTAGACTCCCAAGACGTGAACATTATTGAGTGTATCTGGGATGCTTTGCAACGTGCTGTTCAGAAGAGATCTCCACCCCCTCGTACTCTTTCGGATTTATGGACGGCCCTACAGGATTCATAGTGTCAGTTGCCTCCAGCACTACTTCAGACATTAGACGTGTCCAAGCCACGTAGTGTTGTGGACTTGTGCGTGCTCCCGGGCGTCCTAAATGATATTAGGCTCGTGTACCAGTTTCTTTGGCTCTTCAGTGTACATAGCCTATCTGTGACTATGTTGTATACGCTACGGTTGAGATGAGTGACTACAGTGCGTTCTTCCTCTGTGAAACTGTTTTGGAAAAGACATTTAGTATTTCTTCATTTTGGTTCAAAAATTGCTCTGAGCACTATGGGACTTAACATCTGTGGTCATCAGTCCCCTAGAACTTAGAACTACTGAAACCTAACTAACCTAAGGACATCACACACATCCATGCTCGAGGCAGGATTCGAACCTGCGACCGTAGCGGTCTCGCGGTTCCAGACTGCAGCGCCTAGAACCGCTCGGACATTTCGACCGGCCTTTCTTCATTTTCTGTATCATCCTCTTTTACAGCGCCAGTATGGTCACAGAGTGAGTGGGCAGACGTCTTCGGTCCATTTCTTTAACGTAAGATCAAAACTGCTGAGAATTTTCTATCATGTTGATAGACAGAATTTTACTTTCGCATTTGCTGAACACATGGCCCCTCCAGAGTAACAAAAAGCGCTAATGCGCTGCTTCCTGGACTCGGGTAGAGAGCCTGTATAGGGAGAGAGCGGCCAACCGGACGATACGGCGGCCATTTTTCTGCCAAATTGCGGGCGGGACTTTTGAATCACCAGTAGTGGAGTAGTGGAGTACAAACTCACCGACTCCAAAGCACAAGACAATATGGCGTAATCATTCGTTAAATGCCTTTGTTTATAAGAATAATGTCTTATAATAATTTTCACACAGCCAATTTACAGGTCTGTTTTCAAATTTAACGATGTGTATTGCAAGTTGTTTTATATGTAGTCAAAAGCAAAAACGACTTACTTCTCATAGATAAGAGTACTTGGTTGGTTTCCACAAGGCTCCCGTTTGATTTACTCGTATGTCAGCCCTGTTGACTGCTACTGCCCACTGCTTTCGTCTTTCTTCATTGCGTGGAAATGCTGACATTCGAAATCCACCTTCGCCTCTATTGGAACAATCAAATGAAGCACAACCTGGCATCATTTACGAACGTCTGCAGAACGAATTACAGATGTCAAAAACAATACTGTACAATTACTAACGTGTTTACTTCAAACATGTAGGGCTACCGACTTCATCACAAAACACTTCATTATTTCAACTCGTATTTAACATCGCAAACGCTAATTGCGTACTAAAAACGATATACAACTAAATCGAACATGCATCCACAACGCATAACAAGTCTCTCAGTAATTCAAATACCTTTTAATCGTTTCCAAAAGTCCTCTGAACTTCAATTCAAAAGCACGGCGAACATAGGAAGCGCGAGAGACGTTTGGCGCCATTTTTCTGCCAAAGCTAATCAACCAATCACGGGCAACTTGATCTATGGCCACTCTCTCTGTATACAGGGTCTCTACACTCGGGTAGGCGCGCCGGCCCCTGATCGATTCCGCCCGGCGGATTAAGGACGGGGTCCGGTTTTCCGGCCAGCCTGGATGTGGTTTTTAGGCGGTTTTCCACATTCCGCTAGGTGAACACCGAGCTGGTCTGCACGTTCCGCCACAGTTACACGCCTGAACACGTCCGCACTATTTCGTGGCTTACACTAGACGCAGACAGCTGTGGTACACTCGTTACGTCCCGGGGGGGTCGGCGTGGCGGCAGGAAAAGCATCCGGCCACCCTCTGCAACTAACACTGCCAAATGCGTAATAACAAGGGCGACCCCTCCTTGGAGCGGGAGAAGACGCAAAGAAAAAAGAAAATTTGCTGAACACATGGCTCTTCTTACGCTAGTTATTTCTTCGTTTAGTTTTTGTTTATGTTTGAGACTTTGACTACGTTTAAATTAGCAGGGAAGCCCTCTTTGCTTTTGTAGCAGCTTGATAGTCGAATCACTGTGTGTCTTTTCCAACCCTCACAATTTTTCTCGGCAAATATCGATCGAAACAATTCTACAATGCTATTGAACTTTGTCCATTGATGGTCATCGTTGTCAGTGCTGGAGATGAAATTTTCATGTTGACCTGTCATATAATCTAAACTCTGTTTTGCTCGAACAGTCCACGGGTATACTGCCGGTTCATAGTGTCCAACGGGCACAAATTTCGGCGATCAGACATGTCGCCATCGTCAGGTGCGCTGACGAACTGAGCTCCTGAGGGCGGGCGGCCGCTTTAACTCCCCTCCCCACGCGGGCCGCTCTCTCCGCCGTCCGCGCCCGCGCGCCGGCGGTCGCGAAGACGTGGGCGTCGGAATCTGATCTGTCGTAGCGCCGAGGTGCTTGCTACGTCCGCCCTGGTCGCCAGTTCGTACTTCTTGCTGAGAGTTTTCTTAATTACATTCAGTGCTGGGTCCCAAGCCTTGCTGAGACTGTGGCCGCAATCTCGGTTGATCTTCCCTGGTGCAAATTTCGATAGCCTCCCTTATAACGCTGTCCCAATATTTAGAGGTCTGAACGAGATCTTGGTACACTCATAATCCATCTCGTGTTTCTCGGACGAACAGTGCTCTGCTACCGCCGACTGATTTGGATATTTCAGTCGAGTGTGCCTTTGATGTTCTCGGCAACGATCTTCGATAATGCGCACTGTTTGTCCGATATAAGTCTTCCCACACTCACAGGGAATTTGGTATATGCCGGCCATCCTCAAACAGAGGTCATCTTTCACACTTACCAGTAATGACCGTGTTTTATTGGTCGGGCAAAAGACGGTTTTAACTCGCTGTTTCTTTAATATACGGCCGATTTTCCCTGATAGTGCGCCATTGTACGGAATAAAGGCAGTGGCTACCTCTTCTTCCGTGACACTATGACTTCCGTTGGACACTATGAACCGGCAGTATATCCGTGGTGCCGGCCGCTGTGGCCGAGCGATTCTAGGCGCTTCAGCCCGAAACCACGCTGCTGCTAAGGTCGCAGGTTCGAATCCTGCCTTGGGCATGAATGTGTGTGATGTCCTTAGGATAGTTAGGTTTAAGTAGTTCTAAGTCTAGGGGACTGATGACCTCAGATGTTGAGTCCCATAGTGTTAGAGCTATATACCCGTGGACTGTTCGAGCAACAAATACACCGGGAGAAACTGAAGAATAAACTCTGTTTTTGTCGCTCTTGCTAAACAGAATGATCTAACTATCTCTGTATTCCTGTTTACCGTCGTATTCAGTGATGCTTTAACTGCCTTATGGTCATTGATTCCCTGTTCTACGGTACAGATGGGGTCTATTTTTCAACAGCAGGCCTAAGACGTCACTTCCACTAGTTGGTTCTTTGATTAACTGCTCAAGGTGAGTTTCGGATAAGGCATGATTCCTTATCCCTACTTCTTCATCACAAATAAGAGCGAGTCGCCGATGTGCTGTCAAATAGAAATACTTGCACCTAGTGACAGAGCGACCGCATCCGCGGAAAGCAGTGATTTGCTGAGCCGTCCTACGCTCGATGAGACACGTGTCAATAATTTTCCACGTGCAACAAAGAGAGCGCCTTCAGAATGGAGACACACGTCATCGTTTCCGCGGATGAAGTGCTATGTTGCGTCGTCAGCAGGGATCGTCATGGCCACTGTCTTCTTCGACTGTGAAGGAGTTGTGTACGCAGAGTTTATGACAAAGGACACAACCATTACGGCTATTCGCACTGTGCGACACTCGCAATGCTGTGCGACGTCAAGAGGAATGGAAAGTTGAGCAGTGCCGTTCGACAGTGGGACACTCTACTCGGCGAACACGTTACAGGCCCAACTTCACCCTTCTAGATGGGTGGTTTGTAAACATCCGCCATTCAGTCCACATCGTGCACCACACGATTTCCATATGTTCGGCAGTTGAAGGAACATCTGGTGCAAAGAGATTTTCTAAGGACGTTCTCACAGCCGCTGTAGACGTGCTCCATGATCTAAGGAGCTAATGTCAATCGAACGATTGGTGTTACATTCCAATCGTTGTTTACAGAGGAAATTGGTGTCGTGTTCCTGTGTTGTACTCTGTAGTAGAGCATTCAGTAAGCTGTTTATCTTGCCGTGTGACTCATTTTTGACGTAGCAGCTCGCAACAGTATCTGCACTTTCTAAGTCAGCGAGTGGTGCGTTACGGAGGTTATCTTGTGTACCAACATCATCCCGCTCCCGCCTCCCTTCCGCCTGTGTATGCGATTCATGAGTGGTATATAGGGAGAAATAATGTAGGTATCTTCCTATTCGAGGGGTAGTCATGAAGTTTTACTAATCACAGTCAATAAAATTCTTCTGAGTTTGAGGCCGCATTGTCAACTATAAAATTGCGACGTTTCGGCGACTATTGCAAGGCGCCTTCCTCAGGCTGTATTGCAATATACCCTGAGTAAGGCGCCTTGCAACAGTCGTCGAAACGTCGGAATTTTGTAGTTGACAATGCGGCCTCAAACCCAGAAGAATTTTATTGACTGTGACAGCGGCCGCGGAAGCCTGCGTCTACATTTTAATGATCACATTGTGAGTTAACGAGCACTGCTCTCTCATTTAAGTATATGGCCGAAAGAGTCAGCCTACAGGAACTGTGAAACGAACTCTGTCCTCCAGGACCGCGTGCCACAAAAGGCGCAGATTCACCACAAGATGGGGTCTATTGTCTATTGAGTGCTAAGCGCTGCAGTGTGCGAGTGAGACAGACGAGAACCTACGTCAGAGGGAAACCCAGCAAAAGCCATTGTGACCGAGGAGACGTAGCAGTGTTAAATATGGCGGATCTAAGATCGGCCATAAAGGGAAACATTTATGAAAACTAATTAATTCTGTAGTAATGCAGGGAATCCAGCCATAGTAATTTTAATCTGCCATTCTCCATAAATATTCATGATAATCCCAATAAAATTTGAATATTTATCATATCTATAAGGCTTAGGGATGTAGTGTTAAACTGAAATTAACAAATTTTGTAACAAAGACCTGAATGCTAAAATCTGAACGCTTTGGTTGATCGACATTTCATATAGAAGCGCATCATTAAATTGACAAACGTTGTAAATATAAACTCTGTAACTTTCTTTGTTTGGAAGATATAGTAAATTATCAGTATTTTCAGATTATCACAGAGCCGGCCGAAGTGGCCGTGCGGTTCTAGGCGCTGCAGTCTGGAACCGCGAGACCGCTACGGTCGCAGGTTCGAATCCTGCCTCGGGCATGGATGTGTGTGATGTCCTTAGGTTAGTTACGTTTAACTAGTTCTAAGTTCTAGGCGACTGATGACCTCCGAAGTTGAGTCCCATAGTGCTCAGAGCCATTTGAACCATTTGAGCCTCCACCCAAAACACATTGTACGATGACAGCATGACACCTTATTGAATCATTAGGCAACAAAATATTTGTTGTAAAGTTTAGTGCATAATAGCTACTTTTGTTCTTTATTTATCAGAAAGCGCATTGATGCAAGGCTATTGGCCGCGACATTCAAAGTTAAGAAGGCAATTGTATTGGTTAAATTGTCTGTCTGATGGCAAGTTTGCGAAATACAAAGTAAACATAACGTATAATAACAGTAATAATAATATCGGCAACTAAATTAACGACCCACAAACGATGTAGGCCAGACAGTTGCGATTTGGTTAGAATCATGTTTATTCAGAAAGCAAACAAATAGCGAAAGTGGTCGTATTTAGAGTTACTGTTACACTAAAGCGCATATCCATTTGACACAGCTGGACCATTCACAATCTCATCGCGAAACACAATACTCCACCTCGATATTTACACGAAAAGTTATAGGAGTTCGCTGCAGGCGCGCAGCTGCTCACCGCTCAGAGTCTAAGTCCCGCGATACCACACAGTTTTCAAGTCGTTTCACCTAAAGATCGACTTCCGCTTTCGCGTCTCAATCCGAACTGTACCCTTTGGTGTCTCCAGCCGAACTGTCCTCTATCCGTCTCCTGCGCGCCGAACATACTCGCTCAACTGACTAGCGCAGTTGCCTTTTCTGAAGCGCTCCATCTGATTCGCTACAGCTTATTCTACATTACTTTACATTTTAACACATTTAAATAATCAAAGCTTGACCACTTTCCCGTTCTAAATGAAGTAACAATAATATCCATTACATAATATACGAGTACATAACCAGAAAATGAAATTCATGACGAGGTGATAGAGAAGGCAGCATTTACTTAATGGCACAGAAAGAGACTAGCATTCAAAAGCTATATTAAAACTCTGATTCTTCAACAACTGCAACCATCTTTTAAAAAATCACTCTTTTAATGGGAATTATGACTCTGCCATGACTTAATAGAATGGCGAAGGTGTGCTAAATCTTTAACTTGTGAATGCAAGCCATGTGAACTGAAAACTTTGCATAATCGTGCCTCACCAATGAAACTAACCAATGTTTGAACCAATAAAGAAAAAAACTCACTATAAATTTCTGTTTTCCAAACACATCATAAATTACGCGCAAGCAAGGAATGTAGCACCAACGTTACCTGAAAATCCTCACCAAATCGTATTTTCACAATTGAACATGCTCTGTATGTTTACCTCTATGCACTGCAAGCTACACTCCTGGAAATTGAAATAAGAACACCGTGAATTCATTGTCCCAGGAAGGGGAAACTTTATTGACACATTCCTGGGGTCAGATACATCACATGATCACACTGACAGAACCACAGGCACATAGACACAGGCAACAGAGCATGCACAATGTCGGCACTAGTACAGTGTATATCCACCTTTCGCAGCAATGCAGGCTGCTATTCTCCAATGGAGACGATCGTAGAGATGCTGGATGTAGTCCTGTGGAACGGCTTGCCAAGCCATTTCCACCTGGCGCCTCAGTTGGACCAGCGTTCGTGGTGGACGTGCAGACCGCGTGAGACGACGCTTCATTCAGTCCCAAACATGCTCAATGGGGGACAGATCCGGAGATCTTGCTGGGCAGGGTAGTTGACTTACACCTTCTAGAGCACGTTGGGTGGCACGTGATACATGCGGACGTGCATTGTCCTGTTGGAACAGCAAGTTCCCTTGCCGGTCTAGGAATGGTAGAACGATGGGTTCGATGACGGTTTGGATGTACCGTGCACTATTCAGTGTCCCCTCGACGATCACCAGCGGTGTACGGCCAGTGTAGGAGATCGCTCCCCACACCATGATGCCGGGTGTTGGCCCTGTGTGCCTCGGTCGTATGCAGTCCTGGTTGTGGCGCTCACCTGCACGGCGCCAAAGACGCATACTACCATCATTGGCACCAAGCCAGAAGCGACTCTCATCGCTGAAGACGACACGTCTCCATTCGTCTCTCCATTCACGCCTGTCGCGACACCACTGGAGGCGGGCTGCACGATGTTGGGGCGTGAGCGGAAGACGGCCTAACGGTGTGCGGGACCGTAGCCCAGCTTCATGGAGACGGTTGCGAATGGTCCTCGCCGATACCCCAGGAGCAACAGTGTCCCTAATTTGCTGGGAAGTGGCGGTGCGGTCCCCTACGGCACTGCGTAGGATCCTACGGTCTTGGCGTGCATCCGTGCGTCGCTGCGGTCCGGTCCCAGGTCGACGGGCACGTGCACCTTCCGCCGACCACTGGCGACAACATCGATGTACTGTGGAGACCTCACGCCCCACGTGTTGAGCAATTCGGCGGTACGTCCACCCGGCCTCCCGCATGCCCACTATACGCCCTCGCTCAAAGTCCGTCAACTGCACATACGGTTCACGTCCACGATGTCGCGGCATGCTACCAGTGTTAAAGACTGCGATGGAGCTCCGTATGCCACGGCAAACTGGCTGACACTGACGGCGGCGGTGCACAAATGCTGCGCAGCTAGCGCCATTCGACGGCCAACACCACGGTTCCTGGTGTGTCCGCTGTGCCGTGCGTGTGATCATTGCTTGTACAGCCCTCTCGCAGTGTCCGGAGCAAGTATGGTGGGTCTGACACACCGGTGTCAATGTGTTCTTTTTTCCATTTCCAGGAGTGTATTTTCAGACTAACCCAGGAGGAGACAGTATGAAGTCTCCCCCCCCCCCCCCCACCCCTCTCCTCTTCCTCCACCGACTTAGGATCTCTAGAGCACGGATAGGACCTGAATATATGCAAAGAGGAACACGCAGCTCTCAGCCGTTTTCGAGAAAAACCTCTCTGAAAAGTTTAGGCGTGCTCGTATACTTTTCATGGTCGCTAGCAATCAATGAATCGATAGCCAAGAGAGTATCTGCTTTGTTTTATAAGCGCGAGGTCTCCGGATCGACTCCCATTGCCAGCACTACCGCTTTTTCTTCATTCCCATGCAATTCTAGCAATATGTTTATTATTTTCATAATCTTTATCCTGAAAAAACTAGAAAAAATGTTTTGGTAAGGAGACTGGAAATAAAAAGACGACACATACTTTCAATGAAATCAGTACAATCATTTTATTTACTGGGTGATCAAAAAGTCAGTATAAATTTGAAAACTGAATAAATCACGGAATAATGTAGATAGAGAGGTACAAATTGACACACATGCTTGGAATGACATGGGTTTTTATTAGAACCAACAAAATACAAAAGTTCAAAAAATGTCCGACAGATGGCGCTTTATCTGATCAGAATAGCAATAATTAGCATAACAAAGTAAGACAAAGCAAAGATGATATTCTTTACAGGAAGAGCTCAATATGTATTTACTAAGATGGTATTTGTTCCTCCAGACATGTCGGACATGTCCGAAAGAACAGATACCATCGGTGACCAAGCAGCTCGTTAAAATGAAATTACAATGAAATGAACACCCTTAGCTGCTTACAGGCGTTGACATACGTCAACGGGGACAGATGAAAATGTGTTCCCTGACCGGGACTCGAACCCGGGATCTTACGTGGCAGACGCTCTACCCATCTGAGCCACCGAGGGCACAGAGGATAGCGCGACTGCAGGGTTATATCTCTGGCACGCCTCCCGCGAAACCCACATTCTCAACGTATTGTCCCGCACTACATTCGTAGTGCCCCCGCCCATAATACTCATTACTCGCGGCGCGTTGCCGATTCCCGTAAGAGTTCGGGCACTGTTCGTGCATTCGCACAGAAGAAGAAGAAGAAGAAGAAGAAGAAGATGGTCAAGTGGCCGGTGAGCCTTAACTATATATATGAGTATGGTATCTGTTCTTTCGGACATGTCCATTCCAAGCATTTGTGTCAATTTTTACCTCTCTATCTACATTATCCCGTGGTTTATTAAGTTTCCAAATTTATACTGACTTTTTGATCACTTGGTATATTATGTATCCACACATATGTATAACGTTATCTTACGGTGCACTGCACGAATCAGAATGATGCTAATAGTGGAAATATGGAAAACAACTATTGTTGCTACATGCAGAAAATGTAACGAATGCCTAATTTTTTTGCACGCTTCTTTCAATGCGTCTATTGTAAAACAAACTTGGTTTACATTCCTAAGCGGTTCTCGCTCATCACACTATTTTGTGGCGTACCACACATGTGGGAATGAAAACAAAAAGAAGGAAGTACCGACAGTGAGATTCGATCCAAAGACTTCGCAGTTACGGAACTATACGCTTATTCGCTCGGTTGCGCAGTGCTTGATTATTAGCGACCTTACAAAGTATACAACCACGTCAAAAATGTTGAAACTCAATTTTCTCGAAAACGGTTGAGATTTGTGTCTTTCTGTTTACTTTCACTGGTGAGCCAAGACATTGTTGCCTTCTGGTGGTGCTGCTGGCGTGTGACGCAGTAAGGAAAGAACGTAAGCGGAAGAGAGACGAGTGGGTAGCCAATACTGCGGAAATCCATTGATGTGAGGGGTTCTGACGAAGACCGCTGGAAACGGGAATCTCTGAAACGGCAAAGCTGGTCGCTTGTGGGCGTACTACTGTCGTGAGCACCTGTGGAAAGTGGTTGAATGATTGGGAAATAACGAGTAGTCCGTATGGTACTGGACGACCACGAAGCATCACAAAACGCAGAGGTTGGAGGGTTACTCACTGTGCAATCCAACATGCTATTAAACAGGTAGTCATGATGTTTTGGGTCATTAGTGTGTCAGCTGCTGAGAATTCTTCCAGGATGTATGGCCGTCAGCAAGACTCAGCACAATCAGGAGCACCTCCGAAGATGTCCAACGTAGCCTTGGACGAAACGTCAGGGATTGAAGAGATCCATGGACCACGGCCATACAACCCGGAAGAATTCTCAGCAGCTGAAACACCCAGTCGTGAAAGCCTTCATTGCATCATTAGTGTGTGCTGAAACCCAGTAGAGTCCTGCACACCCTTTCAATATGAGTCAAATCGATGGGCTGAAGTTCGTATGGTCCCCTTCTCAGTAATGTGACCAAGGCCCGATTTATTCACTTTCTTCCCACAGAATGCTACAGCAATGATAATGCTACAGACAACCAAAGACCACATTGCTTTTACTCAGAACCTCTGTGGCGCAGCAGACGGACTGCTGAAGACTACTGTTCGAAAAATATCAAAAGTGCAGGTACGGTGTATGATACACGGAATGAAAATACAGAGCTATCACATCGCTTGAATGTCAAAAATAATCTAGAAACTCTTACAGTTTTGAACACGAGACAGGTGGCCACCTGCTGGGTTCCACGGCTGCTCACACTCTATCAAAAGTCCCGCCTAATCGAGACAGTATTTGAAATTTTGCTACTGTATTAGGACAGTCCTGTCACCTCATTAGCTACCTAACCACCACGAGTGGTATGTAATTATCGTCCCAAAATAAGGGAACAAAGTAAACACTGGAAACGTGTGAATTCACTACCGCCGTCACGCACGAAAACCTGATCATTGTTGGAGAAAGTACTGCCATACTTTTTACACCGCCTCGGTGTGGTGCTATCAGATCTACATCTACATGGTTACTCTGCAATTAACGCTTAAGTGCCTGGCAGAGGGTTCATCAAACCATTTTCACACTACTTCTCTACCATTCCACTCTAGAATGGCGCGAGGGAAGAAGGAACACCTAAAATTTTCCGTCCAAGCTCTGATTTCTCTTATTTTATTATGATGATCGTTTCTCCCTACGTAGGTGGGTGTCAACAAAATATTTTCGCATTCGGAAGAGAAAGTTGGTGATGGAAATTTCGTAAATAGATCTCGCCACACAGAAAACCGCCTTTGTTTCAGTGACTGACACCCCAACTCGCGTATCACATCAGTGACACTCTCACCCCTATTGCACGATAACACGAAACGAGCTGCCCTGCTTTGCACTTTCTCGATGGCCTCCGTCAATCCCACCTGGTAAGGATCCCACACCGCACAGCAGTATTCCAGTAGAGGACGGACAAGTGTAATGTAGGCTGTCTCTTTAGTGGGTTTATGGCATCTTCTATCTGTTCTACCAACAAAGCACAGTCTTTGTTTCGTCTTCCCCACAATATTATCTAGGAGTATGTGGTCTTTCCAATTTAAGTTGCTCGTAATTGTAATTCTGTTGTGTACATAGTTCCGCGTAGTCAGCATGTACACAACTTTCCCACTAGAGCGCGCCTCGCTAAGCACAACAGCGCAGGTGCAGCGCTCGTCCGTCTCCGCACTACGAGATGGCGCTGTCTTAGAGACGGACCAAATTCTGCTTCCGCCGATCCGCATATTAATATGTAACGCAGCCAATGAGATTGCTGCTAACGTAGAACTTTTCTCCTCGCTGATCACACTCGCGCAGTGATACCTGAACGCGCGAGGTATTATAACGAGTGTACAGACCTCTGATTAGTCAGTCTGCAATTGTCTGCATTAATCTGTACCAGTCTTCATTTGACTGTACCAGTATATAGTCAAGTTTCAGTCTGCGCCTAATAAGATTACCATATTCCTCCACATAGCCATGAAGATAAATGAATAGACACTTTGTCAAGTATCAGAGATATGTGAGAATAAGATTAACGTACCAAGACCAAAGGAACTTCAGATTGTCAATTGTAAACAGCATCCAGAACCAAGTTACATAATGTCTATGCTTTTTATTATTTTAATAAATGTTTGTGAAAATTAATCAAGTTCTGTTTAAAGTTGGTCACCGTCAATCTGCTACTCTAAGCGTGCAAGTGGCATTTCCATCGTCTGACCTAACGGCAGAAGATAAACACGCCACGATAAGACCACGAGACATATTGCTGACACTCGCCTGCTTCGTTAGAGCGACAAGTCAAATAATCTGATGTTGTGCGTACTGAATATCTTACAGTACGCACACCACAAATTCCCAGGTATTTAGTCGAATTGACAGCCCTTAGAAGTAGTGCTCGTCAGGGGAAAACTGACGCAGGAGCATCCCAACGAAATATCGTGACGAGGATACAGGAGTCTGTAAAGAAGAATCGTCATGGGACCCAGTCAACACATGCTGCTTCTTCGGGCGCACCCCCACATTCTTCTGACATGGAACCAATTCTTCGTTTTTCCTCAGATGAAAACCAGAATGATGACACTACCTTTTCAAAGGTAGAAAGTTTCCTGAGTACCAGAATCAGACCTCTACAACCAAG
This sequence comes from Schistocerca piceifrons, assembly GCF_021461385.2. Taxonomy (NCBI): domain Eukaryota; kingdom Metazoa; phylum Arthropoda; class Insecta; order Orthoptera; family Acrididae; genus Schistocerca; species Schistocerca piceifrons. The sequence continues at coordinate 74,690,451 of NC_060146.1, forward strand.
ATCTCCGACAAGTCATCCGTCGTAGGAAAAGACGTGTCACATTGAAACGCGAATTTTTTTTATAGAAGCTCGATTTCTTTTCGAGCTGATAGTTACAACTTTGACAAACCTTCGTTCAATTGCGGAAAAAATCACAACTCCATGACGCAGTTGCACGAGATTAGAGGCGTGTTTCTGCATCAGAAAGATGATCTCCATTCAAATTTCACGCCAGTCGCTTAAGGGTGGCTCTAGTGGTGAGGATGAAATCAGGTTTGCTTGAAATACGCGCTGTAAGAAGCAATGATGGGCGTAAAAGAAAGGTTCAAGAGTGGAATTAAAATTCAAGGTGAAAGGATATGAATGATAATTGACGACATTACTACCCTAGTGAAAGTGAAGGAGAAGTACCGTATCTGCTGAATGGAGTGAACAGCCTAATGAATACAGAATGTGGACTGAGAGTAGATCGAAGAAAAACGAAAGTAATGAGAAGTAGCAGAAATGAGAACAGCGAGGAACTTAACATCACGATTGGCGATCAGAAAGTGGATGAAGTTAAGGAATTTTGTTAGCTATGGAGCGAAATAATCAATGATGGATGCAGCAAGAAGGACATAAAATCAGAGTAGTACTTGCAACAAGGGCATTCCTGGCGAAAAGATGTCTGGTAGCGGCACACATAGATCTTGATTTTAGGAAGACATTTGAATGTACGTTTGGAGAAATGTATGGAAGTGAAACATGAGGAAGTAGAAAAGTATCGGAGCTTTTGAGATGCGGTGCTACAAAAGTATGTTTCAAATTAGGCGGACTGATGAGGTAAGGAATGAGGATGTTCTCCGTAGAATCGGTTAGAAATGGAACGTACGAAAAACATTGACAAGAAAAAGGAGCAGGATTATAGGAAATACACGGTGGCGCACGAAATGTGTTACCAATTGTTTCTTTCACAATTTACGACGCACATTAGATATCCCGCTGGGATCTGTACAGCAATACCAGCAGAGCTTGGAAAAACAAATGAGTTACGAAATTACGTGTAATTCACGACACTGCCGCTAGGAGACTAGTAAGCAGCAATGGCTGACAATGGAAGACTGACGACACAGCAATGATCGGCAATTGTGTTACTTTTCATGAAACGAAAAGCCTTGTTGTGACTCAGAGGCGTTTTCGACAACAGTTTAACACACGATGGGTCCCTTGCAAGAAGACCATCCACAGGTTGTACGATAAATTTGTACAGGAAGGAACAGTATTGGAAGCGAAGCGACCTCGGCCTAAGTCTGTTTGTTCGCCGGAGAGTTGCTGTACAGAGAAGTCCCGGGAAATCGTGTAGAAAGGCAGCAGTGCAACTGGGAATATCCAGACGCTCCGTTCAACGCATTCTTAAAAGTGAACTCCATATGTTCCCATACAAGATTACCTGTGCACAGAAGCTCACTGAAGACTACTGTTTGCTCAGTGGGCGGAGGAGAGGGAAGAAACTCTCAACAACTTTTGGTTTTCAGTCGAGGCGCATTTTCATTTAGGCGGTGTGGTTAACAAACAAAATGTACGCTTTTGGGCAACTGAAAACCAACAAGTGCTTCATGAACGACAACATTATGCTCCGAGGATTACAGCGTGGGCAGCAATTTCCAGTCACGGACTTATTGGACCCTTTTTCTTTGAAGAAACTGTGAACAGCGAGCGTTATTCGAGCATGCTTCGCAATAGCTTCATTCCACAGCTTCTTGCTACCGCCTTGCCCTTCAACACGCAGTGGTTCATGCAATATTGAGCAAGGCCACATACTGCAAACACTCTGTTGGAGTTTTTAAACGAGCATTTCGACATGCGGATCATTTCACTCAGGTTTCCAGGTCGCTTCAATGACGGACAAAATTGGCCCCCCAGTAGTCCAGACCTCCATCCATGTGACATTTTTTTTGGGGGGGGGGGGGGTACCTAAAGGAAAAAATTTTACCGAAACGTCCACGTGATTTAATGGAGCTCAGAAGACTTATTCTTCAAGCTTGCAATGAAATTACGGAAGACATGTGCAGTAGGGTAATCACTAACTTCAGTGTTCGTTTGAAGGAAGTTAGGAAACGAAATGGTGGACATATTCAGCATGTACTGAGTTAGAACAAACCTCCATGGACGGCTCTTCGTTGTAGTATATTTTCCTTTCAGATTTTTTTGACAATAAAGTTTATATTCAAAAACAAAGTGGTAACACATTTCGTGCGCCACCCTGTATGTTAAGTCATCAGGGAGTAACTCCCATGGTACTGGAGGTAACTGTAGAGGAAGACAGAGATTGGAATACATCCAGCAAATAACTGAAGACGTAAAAAAACTGGTTGTGAGCTAAAGCAGCTCACTGAGGCATGCGAGGCTACGAGAAGCTCGATGTTCCTTCCGCGATACTGAAAAAAGACTTGGCAGGGATGCAGCCACTGTATACGAGGTGTGGCTAGAAAAAAACCGGACTAGTACTGGTGAAACAATAAAACGAATGCAATAAGGCTGAAAGTCGCGTGGTCTGTCACGTGACTCTCGCTCCGCCTACTCCTCGAGTTTCATCTGCCTCCTGCACTCAGTCTGCCCGTGGCGTCTGTTTTAAGTAGTTGACGTTTTGTCTGTGAGTCGGAAAATGTCGAGTGTACAGAAAGAACAGCGTGTTAACATCAAATTTTGTTTCAAACTAGGAAAATCTGCAAGTGAAACGTTTGTAATGTTACAACAAGTGTACGGCGATGATTGTTTGCCGGCCGGTGTGGCCGAGCGGTTCTAGGCGCGTCAGTCTGGAACCGAGCGACCGCTACGGTCGCAGGTTCGAATCCTGCCTCGGGCTTGGGTGTGTGTGATGTCCTTAGGTTAGTTAGGTTTAAGTAGTTCTAAGTTCTAGGGGACTGATGACCTCAGATGTTAAGTCCCATAGTGCTGAGAGCCATTTGAACCATTTTTTTGATGATTGTTTATCGCGAACACAAGTGTTTGAGTGGTTTAAACGATTTAAAGATGGCCGCGAAGACACCAGTGATGACACTCGCACTGGCAGACCATTGTCAGCAAAAACTGATGCAAACATTGAAAAAATCGGTAAACTTGTTCGACAAGGCCGCCGTTTAACAATCAGAGCAGTGTCTGAGTTAAAAGGAGTTGACAAGGAAAGTGTTAGGCAGATTCTTCATGAAAGTTTCAACATGAACAAAGTGTGTTCAAAAATGGTTCCAAAGTGTCTCACAATTGAACAGAAGGAACGCCGAAGAATGATTTGTTCTGACATCCTGGAAAACATTGAAAGTGGTCCCACCTTCTTACAAAATGTTATTACTTGCGATGAATCGTGGTTTTTTACTTACGATCCCGAAACTAAACGCCAATCGATGCATTGGAAAACTCCTGGTTCTCCACGACAAAAAAAAGCACGAATGTCAAAATCGAAATTCGAGGCAATGATGATTGTTTTTTTTTTACATCAAAGGGATTGTGCACATTGATTGGGTACCAGAGGGACAAACAGTGAATCAGCATTACTACATTAGCGTCCTGGCTACCCTACGTGAGCGAGTACGGAGAAAACGGAACGATTTGTGGAGAAATAAGTCATGGATTCTTCACCAAGATAATGCCCCAGCTCACAGTGCGTTGTCAGTGAAGACGTTTTTGGCAAAACACAACATTCCCATCTTAGATCATCCACCCTACTCACCTGATTTGGCCCCCTGTGACTTTTTTTCTTTTCCCTAAAGTCAAGTCAGCTTTGAAAGGAACTAGATTTGAGACTGTTGAAGCAGTAAAAGAAAAAGCGACGGAAGTAATGTATGGACTTACCGAAAATGATCTGCAGCATTGCTATGAACAGTGGAAAATTCGTATGGAGCGGTGTAGAGACCGAGGAGGAGAGTACATTGAAGGAGATAACATGAAATTGTAAATAATTGTAAATAAATGTTTTTTCCAGCATCAGTCCGGTTTTTTTCTAGCCGCACCTCGTATGATTGCCGGCAGCGGCGGTCACGTGAAAGTGTGGTCGCAAGTATGGCTCTGGACAAGTGGCATTACAGAGAGGGAAGTCGAACGTGTTCGGCGTATGGCTGTGGCGCATCGTAGGGCGTCTGCGGCAACAATTCAAGCAACGGTCAGCTCCACAGTGACACAACGAACTCTTCCAAATCGGTTATTTCAAGGACAGTTCTGAACCAGCCGCTCTGTAGCGTGACCACCGTTGGAGACTTCGGAGATGTCCAGCAGAAGCTCAATGGAGGGCGGAGTGGAGGTCTGTTTTGACTTCTAACGGAAGCCGTTTCTGCGTCGGTGTATTGATTAGGACGAGGCAAGGTGAGCGTCTGCAATCAGCCTGTCTGCGAACTAGACACACTGGACATATACTGGGGTGCGATTTCATATGACAGCACCCTGACTGCAAACTTGTACGTCAGTCTTGTGCTGCCATTCGTAAACAGCATTCCAGGGGATGTTTTCCAACAGGATAACGTTCGCCCACAAGCTGCTGTTTTAACCTAATATGCTCTACGGAGTCTCCACATGTTACCTTGATCTGCTCGATCACCAGATCTGTATCCAGTCGAGCACGTATGGAACATCACCGGAAGACGACTCCAGCGTCACCCAGAACCAGCATTAACCGTCCCTGTATTGACCGAACACGTGCAACAGGTGTGAAACTCCAGTCCACAAACTGACATCCGGCACTTGTACGACACAATCCATGCACATCCACATGCTTGCGTTCAGCATTCTGGCTGTTACATCTGTCATTAATGTGGCAGCATTTCACAGAATTATAATGCCTTTTCTAGGGCTTACAATGTGTGATCATACCGGGTGATCAAAAAGTCAGTATATATTTGAAACTTAATAAACCACGGAATAATATAGATAGAGAGGTAAAAATTGACGTACGTGCTTGGAATGAGATGGGGTTTTATTAGAACCAAAAAAAAAAACACAAAATGTCCGACAGATGCGCGTCATTTGGTGATGGTCGTGTGCTCAGCCGCCACTTTCGTCATGCTTGGCCTCCCATGTCCCCAGATCTCAGTCCGTGCGATTATTGGCTTCGGGGTTACCTGAAGTCGCAAGTGTATCGTGATTGATCGACATCTCTAGGGATGCTGAAAGACAACATCCGACTCCAATGCCTCACCATAAATCCGGACATCCTTTACAGTGCTGTTCACAATATTATTCCTCGACTACAGATATTGTTGAGGAATGATGGTGGACATATTGAGCATTTTCTGTAAAGAACATGATCTTTGCTTTGTCTTACTTTGTTATGCTACTTATTGCTGTTCTGATCTGATGAAGCGCCATCTGTCGGACGTTTTTTGAACTTTTGTATTTTTTTTTCTTTTTTCTAATAAAACCCCATGTCATTCCAGTCATGTGTGTCAATTTTTACCTATCTACATTATACCGTGGTTTATTGAGTTTTCAAATTTATACTGACTTTTTGATCACCTGGTACAAGGTTAATCACTTAAATTTGTCACCTAGACGCGCGTATTCCCAAAATTTCGTTACTCTACGTTAATTACTTCTTGTTGTACGGATTTTTTTCTACGTTCATTTCACATCAGTCAGTACCTACCTCTAACGATTTCACTGTTTCGTACTGCCAATGTTTCACCTAATTCAGTGCGGATCAGCACACACTCAGTATACGTAATCACCTGTCGACCCTCGAAACAACAACGCAGACCCTCCCAGGAGAATGCGTTGCCGGTCAATGACATCGATAAACGAACCACGTGACCGATAACTCAATTACCCTGATGCAATCCCGGGAGTTGTTAGCTCATGCCGGTTCGCACAATGCACGCGCTCGGCGTGTGGCTAAGCGATAGACCTCTGCACAGCAGGGACGCAATCAGCTGCAGATAAAATCTGGCCTACTTTCCTTAACTTCTGTTTACGTATACTGCGGTGTCGTCCCTGCAACGCGTGTTATCGTACACCAACAAGGCGATGCATTTTTCTCGCCGCAACGGAGGTCCATCTGCCCATCAGTACAGTATTCCAGTTCTTCCTTACTTCTCAGGAGATAGCAGGTTTCTTCACAGTCCTTATTCTCTTATCCTAATGACGCAACACAGTTTTATCGATTCCTAGTGCAGGTTTTTTATTTCACACGAACTACAAACGGTACAAACCCACTCCAAAAGTTCTTGGATAGAGAGAGGTCGACATCAGTGTCCAAATGATATGCGCACACTGTGAGCACCATGTGAGACAGGATCTCTAGTTATCACAAATACAATTCGATGTCGTAGAGCCGGCCCGAGTGGCCAAGCGGTTCTAGGCGCTACAGTCTGGAACCGCGCGACCGCTACGGTCGCAGGTTCGAATCCTGCCTCGGGCATGGATGTGTGTGATGTCTTTAGGTTAGTTAGGTTTAAGTAGTCCGAAGTCTAGGGGACTGATGACCTCAGACGCTAAGTCCCATAGTGCTCAGAGCCATTTGAACCATTTATGATTATGTAGATGCTGACTAGCAGGCAATTTCTTTTGAGACATCAATCTTCTGAATGGTTTTATATGACCCGCCAAGAATTCCTCCTCTGTGCCAACCTCTCAATCTCAGAGTAGATATTGCAACCTACGTTCTCAATTATTTGCTGCCGGCCGCTGTTGCCGAGCGCTTCTAGCCGCTTCAGTACGGAACCGCGCTGCTGCTACGGTCGCAGGTTCGAATCCTGCCTCTGGCATGGATGTGTGTGACGTCCTTAGGTTAGTTAGGTTTAAGTAGTCCGAAGTCTAGGGGACTAATGACCTCAGATTTTAAGTCCCATAGGACTTAGAGCCATTTGAACCATTTTTTGAATTATTTGCTGGATGTATTCCAGACTCTGCCTTCTGCTGCAGTTTTTGCGATCTACAGCCTCCTCTATTACCATGCAAGTCATTCTCTCATCTCTTAACAGATGTCCTATAATCCTGTTCCTTCTCCCTGTCGCCGTTTCCCACATATTCCTTTCCTCTCCGATTCTGCGCAGAACCTCCTCATTCCTAGGCTTATCACTTCGCCTAATTTTCAACATTCACCTGTAGCACCACATCTCAAATGCTTCGATTCTCTTCGGTTCCGGTTTTCCCACAATCCTTGTTTCACTACCATACAATGCTGTGCTCCAAAAGTACATGCTCAGAAATTTATTCCTCAAATTAAGGCCGATATTTGATATTAGTAGACTTCTCTTGGCCAGGAATGCCCTTTTTAGTCAGCGCTAAACTGCTTTTCATGTCCTCCTTGCTCCGTCCGTCATTGGTTATTTTACTGCCTAGGTAGCAGAATTCCTTAACGTCATCTACTTCGTGACCATCAATGTTGATGTAAAGTTTCTTGTTGTTCTCATTTCCACTTCTTCTCATTCTCTTCCTCTTTCTGCGATTTGCTCTCAACCCGTACTGTGTACTCATTAGACTTTTCATTCAGTTCAGCAGATCATGTAATTCTTCTTCACTTTCACTCAGGATAGCAATGTCATCAGCGAATTGTATCATTGATATCCTTTCACCTTGAATTTTAATTCACTCATGAACCTGTCTTTTATTTCCATCATCGCTTCTTACAGCGCGATTTAAAGCAAACCTCATGTACATATTGAACAGTAGGGGCGAGAGACTACACCCTTTTTAATCTGAGCACTTACTTCTTCACCCTTCACTGTCATTAGTCCTTCTTGGCTCTTGTACATATTATATATTACCCGTCTTTCCCTATAGCTTACGCCTCTTTTTCTCAAAATTTCTAACATCTTGCACCATTTGATATTGTCGAATGCTTTTTCCAAGTCGACAAATCCTATGAGCGTGTCTCGACTTTTGTTTAGTTTTGCTTCCATTATCAACCGCAGCACCAGAATTGCCTCTCGGATGCCTTTACCTTTCCTAAAGCCAAACTGACCGTCATCTAACACATCAGTTTTCTTTTTCATTATTCTGTATATTATTCTTCTGACATAGGTGCACCCCGCAGATAAAAATCGCAGGAGGTACGGTCTGATGATCTGAGAGGACATAGACGATAAATTGATATCCTGCACCCCCTTATTCCAATCCAGCATCCTAGAATGGTGATATTCACATAATGTCAGGCATGGTTGGAGAAGTGAGGCAGGGCGACATCTTACCTGAAGATATGGAATTGAATAAAATATAAAATATGGAAACTCTTTTCTGGAAAAAAATCAGAACGGGTGTGAAGACTTGATGCTATGAATACGTCCTTACCGCAAACCGACATAGTGCAACATGGGCCTCTGACGCGTCGCCAAGACAACATCTTAACATCCCAAATAATGTCCTTTCTAACACTCTCACATGTTTGTATGAATGTTCTGTGAGAGTTCTAGGCATTACGAGAACCATCTCGACGTTTCTCTATTTTTTTATAAACACCATCATAAACACTGAAGCTCCAAAGAAACTGGTACAGGCATGCCTATTCAAATACAGAGATATGTAAGCAGGCAGAATACGGTACTGTGGTCGGCAACGGGTATGTAAGACTGCCGCAGTCGTTAGATCGGTTACTGGGTTACTGCTGCTACAATGGCAGGTTATCAACAATCAAGAGAGTTTGAACGGAGTATTTCAGTCGGCGCGCGAGCGATGGGACACAGCATCTCCGAAACATTCAACGAAACATCATCGATTTTGGCTTTCGGAGCGAAGGCCCACCCGTGTTCCCTTGATGGCGCACAATACAAAGCTTCACGCCTCGCGTGGGCCCGTCCTCACCGACATTGGCCTGTTGATGACTAGAATGAGGTTGCCTGGTCAGACGAGTGTCGTTTCAAATTGTATCGAGCGGATGGACGTTTTCGGGTATGGACACAGCCTCATGAATCCATGGAACCTGCATGTCAGCAGGGCACTGTTCAGGCTGGTAGAGGCTCTGTAATAATGTGGGGCGTGTACAGTTGGAGTGATATGAGACCCCTGATACGTCTCGATACGACTCTGACGGGTGACACGTACGTAAGCATCCTGTCTGATTACCTGCATCCATTCATGTCCATTGTGCATTCCGATGGACTTGGGCAAGTTCAGCAGGACAATGCAACACCCCACACTTCCAAAATTGCTACAGAGTGGCACCAGCCACACTCTTCTGAGTTTAAACACTTCCGCTGGCCACCAAACTCCCCAGACATCAACATTATTGAGCCTGGGATGCCTTGTACTGTTCAGAAGAGATCTCCACCCCCTCGTACTCTTATGGAATAATGGACAGTCCTGCAGGATTCGTGGTCTCAGTACCCTCCAGCACTACTTCAGACGCTAGTCGAGTCCATGCCACGTCGTGTTGTGGCACTGCTGTGTGCTAGTGGAGGCTCTACATGATATTAGGCAGCTGTTCCAGTTTCTTTGGTTCTTCAGTGTATATTAAGAGTAATTCAGCTGCCCCTAGTGCTGGATTCTATGTAACCTGTGGAGCCTTCAAAAACCATACACCAGTTTTTCATGTTCCCACGCTCGTTATATGCTACATTACAAATGAATCGGAAATTTCTGTAGAAAACTTAATGTACCTCAATTTTGTACTGGGTACTTTTTCGCTCCAGGCAGCGGCTTACGAGTATAAAGTCACTTGTGTAGTTTGTTGTTGATTGACCCGAATACTACGGCCTCTAGCTAAAACGAATCGGAGTACAAAATTTAACTTCATTAAATATCCTTCATAACGGCCCTGTTCATTTTTTCTGTAGGACTAATAGTTTGCACATAAAATGGGAGAATATATGAATATCTTGCCTGTGCCATTTAAAGGTGCTGCAGGTTGCATAAGAACGATCGGTAGGGGCAGCTGAATTATATATCCGCGTGACCGACAACTCAATTACGCTGATGCAATCCTGGGAGCTGTTAGCTAATGCCGGTTCGCACAATGCACGCGCTCGGCGTGTGATTAAGTGACAGACCTCTGAACCGCAATCAGCTGCTGATAAATATAGACTGCTGTTATATTTTTGCTGTCATTTCTAAACTGCTTAGACATTCAGTTGCTTGTTGGCAGGAGTATGTGTGTGTTGTGATGTTTAATTCCCTGACTATCGTAACGTAATTTTCAATTACAAAACCCTAAAACCTACTTTGAATTTTAAAAAAATGCAGAAGTGGAGTGTGCACGAAGTTGAAACTAAACTCATAATCCTCCATCTCCTATCCCACTGTCCCACACGTCACCCCACCTCCCCCTTTCCCCCTCCCCCACACATATACGCACTGACACGCAAAAGGTTGGCAACAAGCAGCTGGAGGCGCCAATGAACCCGTAAGGGAGAAACTTAAAACTTTCAACACAGCTCACAACTTGATGACAATGTAATATCAATTAGCTTTCATGTCTAGTGTATGGCGGAAGGTACTTTGTTTACCATTGTCTTTTCCCTATGAGTTGGAGATGTGAGACTTTTAACATATCTCAAAACTGGATAACAGTGGAATAGTAACTCCTTTTCTTGTCTGGTGTTTGGTACCATGACCATTTCGCCTTTTTTTCCTGTTCCAGTAGCGAAAGATTCGCGGGATGCGCGATTGCTGGTAAGTCTTCGTGTTAGTTTGAATCTGTCTAATATTATATTCGCAATCTTTTTGCGAGATACATGTAGAAGGAACCAATATACTAGTTGGCTCAGACGAAGTGAAACGGAAATAAACATGAAATTTACCACATGTCTCTGTTGTAATCTCATCAATATGTTTGAAACTGATTGAAAAATTTCACACAAACACAGGACTGAAAACCATAAAATAATGATAAAACAAAATTCAATTTTTAATGTACCACATTTTAAACAGAGCTAAAAAGTATTTTTTATAATTTCTCCTAGCCCCAGACAGATTTATAACCTCATACACATATTCCTGATAATTTGGGACTGTGAAAACACTTGTAATATTTATATAAAAAAACGTGGGGCGCATGCAATCGATAATAGTAAGGGGATGAACTATTTGTTTATCAGCTGAGTACTGATGCGTCCGACGCTCCTCGGTTTAACTCTTACAAGTATTCTCAATCACAAATATCCAGAACTATGTGTATGGAACTCGGAATCTGTATCGGGCTAGCAGAAATTATTTTATACTTTTCAGTCTGGTTTCAAAATGTGGTATATTTAAAAAATGATTTTTATTTAAATAATTTTTCTAATCAATGTACCTAATCAATGTACCTATTTCAATTTCTGGGTAAAGCTGCAGTAACTTGCGTTGCCAATAAAATAGATAATTTCGAAGGAGAAAAAACAGTTAGCGTCACTGGCTAGTGATTGAAAGGACCTGGGTTTGACTCCTCATGACATCTCAGGATGTCTATGGCAGCAAAGTCTGGCACGGCCGCTAACTTCCAAATGAAAAGCTGCTAGAACAAAATAAACAGACAAAATATCGTACACACTATCGAATTGTCTTGTCCCAGATAGTGAGTCGTCACACATTTTATAAATATTTCTCATCACAAAGTAAGCAGTGTAAGGCTCCACTTCAGTGTTTCTTTCATTTCTACATCCCGTCAACATACACCATGAAACTCGAAAATCCTTTCAATTCACATCATTCATATGGAGCGCTGATTTGCTACTACAGGCAGATTTGAATTCTACCGTTCGGGAGGACGACGGTTCAAGCCCGCGTCAAGCCATCTTGATTTAGTTTTCCTTGATTTGCCTACATCGCTCCAGACAAATGCTGGGGCGGTTCCTTTAAAAGAACAACGGCCGATTTCCTTCTCCATCCTTGACACAATCCGAACTTGTGCTCCGTCTCTAATGACCTCGATGTCGAAGGGATATTAAACCCAATCTTCATTCCTTCCTTCCTTTTCAAATTCCACGTTTCTCTCATAGAACTTACGTCGTAGCAGATGATGATGCGTTTATTTTAGTATTACGCTCACTAATTCCTTGGTCATCACCGCTTTCTACTAGAGCCGGACGAGATCGTTCAGAACGGTAATATGCAAGGGTTGGCAATAGTGCGCATGATAGCGGCCCACTGTGTCCTTGTAAGATAATGGTGTTAGTTTTTAAATATCAGTGACGGAGAAAACTGACTTATCCTCCAAACCGAAGTTGCTCTTTCCCTAATCTGTAACTTAAATGGCTATATTTTTTGTTTTCTTATTTACAAAAGCGTTCAAAATATTACATTAAATAACATTTACTCGTAAAAGGTATATTTAAGATGTTATATTAATTCATCTACTACCTTGTTTCAGTGCCGTTATATTCTATCGTCTGTTTTCCTCTGATTTTTGACGTCCTATTCATTGTTCCTAGTTACACTATGTGATCAAAAGTATTCGGACACCCCTAAAAACATGTTTTTCGTATTAGGTACATTGTGCTGCCACCTACTGCCAGGTACTCTATATCAACGACCTCAGTAGTCATCAGACATTGAGAGAGTGCAGAATGGGGCGCTCCGTGGAACTCACGGACTTCGAACGTTGTCAGGTTATTGAGTATCATTTGTGCCATACGTCTGTACGCGAGATTTCCACGTTCCTAAACATTACTAGGTCCACTGCTTCCGATGTGATAATGAAGTGGAAACGTCAAGGGACGCGTATAGCACAAAAGCGTACTGGCCGACCTCGTCTGTTGACTGACAGAGACCACTGACCGTTGAAGAGGGTCGTAATGTGTTATAGGCAGACATCTATCCAGACCATCACATAGGAATTCCAAACTGCATCAAGATCCACCGCATGACAGTTAGGCTGGAGGTGAGGAAACTTCTATTTCATGGTCGAGAGGCTCCTCATAAGCCACACATGACGCCGGTAAATGCCAAATGACGCATCACTTCACATTAGGAGCGTAAACATTGGTCGATTGAACAGTAGAAAAATGTTGTGTGGAGTGACGAATCAGGGTACACAATGTGGCGATCCGATGGCAGGGTGTGGGTATGTCGAATGCCCGGTGAACGTCATCTGCCAGCGTGTGTAATGCCAACAGTAAAATTCGGAGGCGGTGGTGTTATTGTGTGGTCGAGCTTTTCATGGAGGGGGCTTGCACCCCTTGTTGTTTTGAGTGGCACTATCACAGCACAGGCCTACATAGATGTTTTAAGCACATTCTTGCTTCCCTCTGTTGAAGAGCAATTTGGGGATAGCGATTGCATCTTTCAACACGATCGAGCACCTGCTCATAATGCACGGCCTCTGGTGGCATGGTTACACGACAATAGCATCCCTCTAATGGTCTGGCCTGCACAGAGTCCTGACCTGAAACCTATGGAACACCTTTGGGATGTTTAAGAACACTGACTTCGTGCCAGGCCTCATCGACCGACATCGATACCTCTCCTCAGTGCAGCACTCCGTGAAGAAAGGGCTGCCATTACCCAAGAATCCTTCCAGCACCTGATTGAACGCATGTCTGTGACAGTGGAAGCTGTCATCAAGGCTATGAGTGGGCCAACACAATTTTGAATTCCAGCATTACCGATGGAAGGCACCACGAACTTTTAAGCCAGGTGTCCGGATACTTTCTATCACTTTTTTGCCTAACTAAATCGATGTGGCCCGTTGTTTCCAAAAATTTCGAAAAAATCTTCACAGGTTTATTCCATATTTTTACATGGTATCTGATAAACATTTGAACGGGCGAAGGTCAATACAGGGTGTTACAAAAAGGTACGGCCAAACTTTCAGGAAACATTCCTCACACACAAATAAAGGAAAAATGTTATGTGGACATGTTTCCGGAAACGCTTAATTTCCATGTAAGAGCTCATTTTAGTTTCGTCAGTATGTACTGTACTTCCTTCACCTCCAGTTGACCCAGTTGAAGGAAGTTAATGTTGACTTCGGTGCTTGTGTTGACGTGCGACTCATTGCTCTACAGTACTAGCATCAAGCACATCAGAACGTAGCACCAACAGGTTAGTGTTCATCACGAACGTGGTTTTGCAGTCAGTGCAATGTTTACAAATGCGGAGTTGGCAGATACCCATTTGATGTATGGATTAGCACGGGGCAATAGCCGTGGCGCGGTACGTTTGTATCGAGACAGATTCCCAGAACGAAGGTGTCCCGACAGGAAGACGTTCGAAGCAATTGATCGGCGTCTTAGGGAGCACGGAACATTCCAGCCTATGACTCGCGACTGGGGAAGATCTAGAACGACGAGGACACCTGCAATGGACGAGGCAATTCTTCGTGCAGTTGACGATAACCCTGATGTCAGCGTCAGAGAAGTTGTTGCTGTACAAGGTAACGTTGACCACGTCACTGTATGGAGAGTGCTACGGGAGAACCAGTTGTTTCCGTACCATGTACAGCGTGTGCAGGCACTATCAGCAGCTGATTGGCCTCCACGGTACACTTCTGCGAATGGTTCATCCAACAATGTGTCAACTCTCATTTCAGTGCAGATGTTCTCTTTACGGATGAGGCTTCATTCCAACGTGATCAAATTGTAAATTTTCACAATCAACATGCGTGGGCTGACTCGAATCCGCACCCAACTGTGCAATCACGTCATCAGCACAGATTTTCTGTGAACGTTTGGGCAGGCATTGCTGGTGATGTGTCGATTGGGCCCCACGTTCTTCCACCTACGCTCAATGGAGCACGTTATCATGATTTCATACGGGATACTCTACCTGTGCTGCTAGAACATGTGCCTTTACAAATACGACACAACATGTTGTTCATGCACATTTCAGTCCAAGTGTTCGTACGCTTCTCAACAACAGATTCGGTGACCGATGGATTGGTAGAGGCGGACCAATCCCATGGCCTCCACGTTCTCCTAACCTCAACCCTCTTGACTTTCATTTATGGGGGCATTTGAAAGCTCTTGTCTACGCAACCCCGGTACCAAATGTAGAGACTCTTCGTGCTCGTATTGTGGACGGCTGTGATACAATACGCCATTCTCCAGGGCTGCATCAGTGCATCAGGGATTCCATGCGACGGAGGGTGGATGAATGTATCCTCGCTAACAGAGGACATTTTGAACATTTCCTGTAACAAAGTGTTTGAAGTCACGCTGGTACGTTCTGTTCCTGTGTGTTTCCATTCCATGATTAATGTGATTTGAAGAGAAGTAATAAAATGAGCTCTAACATGGAAAGTAAGCGTTTCCGGACACATGACCACATAACATATTTTCTTTCTTTGTGTTAGGAATGTTTCCTGAAAGTTTGGCCGTACCTTTTTGTAACACCCTGTATATACGCGGTATAGTCACATTAATGTGACCATCGCCTATGTTCGAGGTCTACGTGCAAGAAACACTCACAGACAGCAGGTGGTACAACTAGCAATGGAGGGTATATAAAGCGTGTCGAGGGTACAAGACAGTGCAGTAGTTGTTATAACGATGAAAATGTGCGATTTATCTGCCGTCGAAAAGGGCATGAACATTGGCTTTAGGGTCAAGCTTGGAAGCAATTTTCGAAACAAGTAAGTTTGTAATGTGTTGGCGTGTCGCCACGGTTAACGTATACCGTGCATGGCAAAATGGCGCTATCCAAGTCGAGAGCCGCGGCAACTATGGTACACAACGGGCCATAGACGACAGGGGCGAACGAAAAGTGTGCGGATTTATACGGGGGAATAGACGTGCAGCTGTTGAGCAACTGACCGACCAAATCAACCAAGGGGCCACCAACAGGGGTGTAAGACGTGTATATTTCTATTGTCTATTGTCAAACCACAATTTATGAAAGATGTTTATATTTTATTCAAATGGTTCAAATGGCTCTGAGCACTATGGGACTTAACATCTATGGTCATCAGTCCCCTAGAACTTAGAACTACTTAAACCTAACTAACCTAAGGACATCACACAACACCCAGTCATATATTTTATTAATAGGATTAAGTAGGAATAATTAATATTTGTCATGTTGGAAATAATTGTGGTATCGGGGAATGTCTGCACCAAAGTATTGTTGGCAAGAGAGACAGCAAATTGATATAATTTTAAAAAGGGCGGGAGAGACCGCGTATGGCTACATTTTAAGAAAAGAGCGGGAAAGACCGCGCATTGATACATTTTGTAGTGGTAGCAGGGATTGTCTGCACTGGGAAGCATTGTTGGCAGGAGAGACCGTACTTTAGCGCTTCGTAGGAAGTCAGTAGTAAGCGAGATGTGAAGCGAGTCTGTAGCAGGTCTGAAGCGAGAGGTTGAGAGGAGCAGTTTGCCTGCCAGGCACCAGCTATAATTTACAAGAGATTATAAACGGATGTACAGAGACATCAGCTAACTATTACCATAAGAGGAACTAATATCATTGAATTATTTTCTTTGCGAAACCCAAAACTACTGAAGGTATGTTTGCGCAATTCTAGTTGTAAGATCATTGTAAAAAGTAAGTCCCAATTCAACGTTTGTAAAATCATTTCATTACCAACAGCAAATATTTGAAGCGTTTTCAGAATATAATTAATTTTTGCCAGCAATGTTGCATTACTGATTATAATCCAACCCAAAAACCATCAACGAAAAACTTTGCAAAAATTTTATTGTTGTCAAGAAAAAGTGTAACTATGAATTACGTAACTTCTGTCAAATTAATTAAAGAATAACGTCAGCTTTGCTATTAAAGAATAACGTCAGCTTTGGTAATAAATACAGTCATTTATTATGACAACCCACCAGGAGATAATACAGTATAGTAAACCAGAATAAGTATATTCATGTCACAGTTCGATGTAGCAGTCAGATGACGATCCAGTAACAGTAAAAAAGGTAAGGAACAGTTTTGGGTTATTGCAGATAACGACTGAGGGCCACGACGACGACACATTCTATGTTTCGTCGAAATAATCAGAAAATCACTTTAAATAAGCAGCCATTAAATTTTTATGCGAAGATTGAGAAAGAGAATAAATTTCAAAGGGAAGATTTCATTTGCTGTTATTAAGCAAGAGATAGAAATCCTAAGGAAAGGTTTCATAGGTTATTGTAGAAGGGAAGGTTGCGTAAAAAATAGAGATATAGAGGAGACGGGAAGGTTTCAGTGGGTACTCAACGACCGTAGCTGCGTATAGGCCCCTGCGGGACACGCCTGGTTTATGCACCCATGCTGACTGCTCCTCATCGGCAAAGAAGGCTGGAATTTACACGCTGGTAACGCAGCTGGACGTCCACTGAATGAGGCAGTTGACATTTTCAGGTGAATCACGTTTATGCTCCTTCGGCTTGAAACGTCTGAACTAAAACACCCTCCAGCAATGGTTGGAATGGTCCAGCCAGGAGAACGGAGCTTTATAGATCGGAGAATATTTTCGAGGACTTCCCTGACTTCGTCATTGTGGAAGGCACAAGTATACATTTATCCTTCGGGACCATGTCCACCCCTACATGAAGCTTCTTCCTCCTTGGTGCGATGGTGTCTTCCAGGAGGACAATGCAAAGTGTCACAGTTCAAATTGTACGTGTGTGGTTCGAAGAGCCCCAGGGTGAGTTTAATCCACTGGCCTCTTAACTCCCCTAAATTTAAAGCCAATCTAGAACCTACGGTTCAACCTCGATCGGGCTGTTCGCACCACGGATCTTCAAATGGGAAGTCTAGCGCAGCACTGATACTGGAGTCTGAATGACTCCACAGCCCTTTCGGTACTTACCAGAAAGTCACTGACTCTGTCCCTGCGCGTCACGTAGCAGGCCGTGCTGCAAAAGTTGGTTATTCAGGCTTTATACAGGTGATCAAAAATGTTCAAATGCGTGTGAAATCTTATGAGACTTAACTGCTAAGGTCATCAGTCCCTAAGCTTACGCACTAATTAACCTAAATTATCCCAAGGACAAACACACACACCCATGCCCTAGGGAGGACTCGAACCTCCACCGGAACCAGCGCACAGTCCATGACTGCAGCGACTTAGACCGTATAGGTGATCAAATTAATGTGAATGGACAATGTAGTTTAGAAGGTCGACCTACCCCCTTTCAAGGGAAGGTAATGATCGTACGACAAACTATTCGCATTGCATACGGACATCACAGAGTGCCTGTACCCTGCCACGTGTCAGTGACAGAACCAGCTACACACATCAAAAACAGTTATCACCCTGTCCCAGAACTCCTGAAGATAGAGGTTGACTGTGAATATTGCATCACAGACACAGTTCCTTTGTCTGTTCAGTCACTAAACCCGTCCAAAGATGTAAACAACCTTGCACGAGCAGCGCCTATTAGACGGAGGAGGTCCGACAGCCGATCAGTTCCAGTCATTCCACCAGGAAGGAGGTACACGGCCCGTGTTCTCTGTAGTTCAACGATGTCTAAACGGTCTATGCTGCGGTTCGATCGCGTCCGCATTGTTACTTTATGGCAGGAAGGTCTCTCAACAAGGGAAGTGTCCAGGCGTCTCGGAGTGAACCAAAGCGATGTTGTTCGGACATGGAGGAGATACTGAGAGACAGGAATTGTCGATGACATGTCTCGCTTAGGCCGCCCAAGGGCTACTACTGGATGACCGCTACCCGCGGATTATGGCTCGGAAAACCCTGACAGTAACGCCACCATGTTGAACAATGCTTTCGTGCACCCACAGGACGTCTTTTTACGACCCAGACTGTGCGCAATAGGCTGCATGATGCTCAACTTCACTCCCGATGTCCATTGCAACCACGACACCATGCAGCGTGGTACAGATGGGCCCAATAACATGCCGAATCGACCGCTCAGGATTGGCAATCACGTTCACATCACCGATAAGTGTCGCATATGCCTTCTACCGGACAATTGTCGGAGACGTGTTTGGAGGCAAATCGGTCAGGCTGAGCGGATTAGATACACTGTCCAGAGAGTGCAGCAAGGTGGAAGATCCCTGCTGTTTTGGGGTCGCATTATGTGGGGCCGATGTACGCCGCTGGTAGTCATGGATGGCGCCGTAACAGCTGTACGATAAGTGAATGCCATCCTCCGACCGATAGTGCAACCATGTCGACAGCATACTGTCGAGGCATTCGCCTTCATCGACGACAATTCGCGCACCCATCGTGCACATCTTGTGATCTACTTCCTTCAGGATAACGACATCGCTCGACTAGAGTGGCCAGCATGTTCTCCAGACATGAACGCTGCCGAACATGCCTGGCATAGATTGAATAGGGCTGTTTTACGACGACGTGACCCACCAACCACTCTGAGGGACCTACGACGAATCGCCGTTGAAGAGTGGGAAACTCTGCCTTGATGAACTTGTGGATAGTATGCCACAACGAATACAGGCATGCATCAATGCAAGAGGGCGTGCAACTGGGTATTAGAGGAACTGGCGTGTACAGGAATCTGGACGAGTACCTCTGAAGGTCTTCTTGCACGGTTGTACAACATGCAATGTGTGGTTTTCATGAGCAATAAAAAGGGTGGAAATGATGTTTACGTTGATCTCTATTTCAATTTTCTGTACAATTCCCGGAACTCTAGGAACCGAGGCGATGCAAAACTTTTTTTGATGTGTGTATAAAACACGCGTAGCGTCAGTGGCAAGCATCAGCGAATATTTAGTGTTAAACAAAAGTTGTGACCTATCATCCCTATACGTATGACGCAAAGCGTTTTAAATATTCTGTATACAGCTCGTAATTGTTCCTCCTCTTCCATCTTGCTCTTCCACATGTTCGGCCAATGACTGTTAGAAGCACCTTTCTCTTAACGATATCTATTATTCCGATATCTTTTGATGGTAATTACCAAGTTTTTGAGACATATGTAGGCACTCTCTTTGAAATTCTCAAGGTAGCAGGGGTAAGATACAAATAATGAAAAGTTATCTACAAGTTCTACACTAACTGATTTGCAGTTAAAAAATCAACGGGCACGAAAGGGAAGGAGTAGATGTGAAAGGAGTAAGAAAGGGTTGTAGCCTAGCGCCACTTTAGTCTTCTGGTGAGGACAGTTTATTAGCAAAGATTGCAAATATTCGTACATTGATAACTAGTGTCAGCAAATTAAGCTGCCATATTTAGATCTAGAAAAATTTAAGAAGCTGGTTACAGGCCTATATTCAATTGGGACAAACACATGAGAAAACAGACTGCATAGTCATATTGTTGCGTATCACTTAGTACAAAGTAATAGTGTCTATATCGGTCTCTGAAGTTACACAGTCTGGTGTAACACTGAAACTCCCTGGCAGATTAAAACTGTGTGCCGGACCGAGAGCCGAACTCGGGACCTTTGCCTTTTGCGGGCAAGTGCCCTACCAACTGAGCTACACATGCACTGATGGCTCTCGATCTTCCTCCAAAACTGAGTCCATCAACATGAGGTAGCAAATATGAGGTAGCCAAGGAGGTGGAAACGTGGGTTCTACTATGCCAAGACTGCTTGGTAGCTACAACAGGAAAACACAATTAATTAGCAGGAATACTAAATAAGAAAGTATTTATTACTTAACATTGTTGTAGTCCAATATCTGTTGGTTTACAATTATAGAAGGCTGGTTCAAATGGCTCTGAGCACTATGGGACTCAACATCTTAGAAGTCCCCTAGAACTTAGAACTACTTAAACCTAACTAACCTAAGGACATCACACACACCCAGGCCTGAGGCAGGATTCGAACCTGCGACCGTAGCAGTCCTGCGGTTCCGGACTGCAGCGCCAGAACCGCTAGACCACCGCGGCCGGCAGTTATAGAAGGAACTAGACTAAGCGTCTGTAGAATGATATAATTTACAAGCCACAAATCTTGCAGTGACGAATTAATCTCTGGTAATCTTGAATGTCGAATCCGGTGATTTTGAAGACTAGCTTGCCTGTCCACATGACAGAACGTAGAATTGCTTATAGCTGCCAACTTAGTACTGTCGACTTTACTGTAGTACTATTACGGAACTTTACAACTGGGCTAGAGAGACTTGATGGCAGCGATGACTGAGCTGCAGGCGATGACTGTCTAACATCGGCGCTGGCTGAGCACTGAGCGCGGCTACGAACTGTAGGCTGGCACAGCTGCACGAGTCCCCTGCTGCACATGAAGTGGCCTAGAGGCGCCTCGTGGCGAGCATAAGTACTGTGACTGGCTATGTACACTTTGGCTAGCACAGCCATTCTTCTGTTCCGTTTATCGAGAGAATCGCATCCTGTGGATCGATCTCTCAGGCGGCGGTGTCGTGGTATGACTGACGACATCACAAGCACGACTCACGACCCGCACTCACAGCTTTAATTCGGCCAGTATCTCGTCTCCTGCCTTCCAAAGATGTGAGCGGCGTCGTAAGTCGTGCGTGGGTGGCTCAGTCGGCAGAGCACTTGCGCCCCGAAAGGCATAGGCCCGATTTCGAGTCTCGGTCCAGCAAACAGTTTTAATCTGCCAGGAAGTTTAATATCAAATCATTATGAAAAATCCGCCTCGGTTGCACAAACTACCAGGTGTTTACCTAGGTTTCGGCGTGGGTAACCACGCCTTCTTCAGAACAAATATAAAACAGCTTGCCTAAATAGGCATAGTCAAAGGTTAAAATCAACATCTACATTTGATATTAACAGACTTCTCATGCCCAGGAAAGCCCTTTTTACCAGCACTAGTCTGCTTTTTATGTCCCCCTTGTTCCGTGATCATGGGTTATTTTGATGTCTATGTAGCAGAATTCTTCGTGATCCCCAATCGTTGTGTTAAGTCTCCCGCTGCTTAAGATAGCCAAAAAGAGACTCCAGACTCATGCAATGCGCGTGACGAGAAGCGCTTGGCGCTCGTAGCAAGCTAATGCCACCTCAAGAAGTTGACATGCTCAGCTCCGGACGCCGCAGAAAGAAGCGATATGTAAGGAGTACAATTTATTACGCAACAGCACAAGCCATAGTAATACTCCTTACAACCCTACAGCTGCAAGGCCATCCGCGTGGGAGCGACTCACACTAGCAACTGAATAGTATTCTGTGTTAAACGTCGAAAGTTATCTGTGAAATTTGGAAATACACTCCTGGAAATGGAAAAAAGAACACATTGACACCGGTGTGTCAGACCCACCATACTTGCTCCGGACACTGCGAGAGGGCTGTACAAGCAATGATCACACGCACGGCACAGCGGACACACCAGGAACCGCGGTGTTGGCCGTCGAATGGCGCTAGCTGCGCAGCATTTGTGCACCGCCGCCGTCAGTGTCAGCCAGTTTGCCATGGCATACGGAGCTCCATCGCAGTCTTTAACACTGATAGCATGCCGCGACAGCGTAGACGTGAACCGTATGTGCAGTTGACGGACTTTGAGCGAGGGCGTATAGTGGGCATGCGGGAGGCCGGGTGGACGTACCGCCGAATTGCTCAACACGTCGGGCGTGAGGTCTCCACAGTACATCGATGTTGTCGCCAGTGGTCGGCGGAAGGTGCACGTGCCCGTCGACCTGGGACCGGAACGCAGCGACGCACGGATGCACGCCAAGACCGTAGGATCCTACGCAGTGCCGTAGGGGACCGCACCGCCACTTCCCAGCAAATTAGGGACACTGTTGCTCCTGGGGTATCGGCGAGGACCATTCGCAACCGTCTCCATGAAGCTGGGCTACGGTCCCGCACACCGTTAGGCCGTCTTCCGCTCACGCTCCAACATCGTGCAGCCCGCCTCCAGTGGTGTCGCGACAGGCGTGAATGGAGGGACGAATGGAGACGTGTCGTCTTCAGCGATGAGAGTCGCTTCTGCCTTGGTGCCAATGATGGTCGTATGCGTGTTTGGCGCCGTGCAGGTGAGCGCCACAATCAGGACTGCATACGACCGAGGCACACAGGGCCAACACCCGGCGTCATTGTGTGGGGAGCGATCTCCTACACTGGCCGTACACCACTGGTGATCGTCGAGGGGACACTGAATAGTGCACGGTACATCCAAACCGTCATCGAACCCATCGTTCTACCATTCCTAGACCGGCAAGGGAACTTGCTGTTCCAACAGGACAATGCACGTCCGCATGTATCCCGTGCCACCCAACGTGCTCTAGAAGGTGTAAGTCAACTACCCTGGCCAGCAAGATCTCCGGATCTGTCCCCCATTGAGCATGTTTGGGACTGGATGAAGCGTCGTCTCACGCGGTCTGCACGTCCAGCACGAACGCTGGTCCAACTGAGGCGCCAGGTGGAAATGGCATGGCAAGCCGTTCCACAGGACTACATCCAGCATCTCTACGATCGTCTCCATGGGAGAATAGCAGCCTGCATTGCTGCGAAAGGTGGATATACACTGTACTAGTGCCGACATTGTGCATGCTCTGTTGCCTGTGTCTATGTGCCTGTGGTTCTGTCAGTGTGATCATGTGATGTATCTGACCCCAGGAATGTGTCAATAAAGTTTCCCCTTCCTGGGACAATGAATGCACGGTGCTCTTATTTCAATTTCCAGGAGTGTATAAACATGTGAAATACAGCATCACTGAAAAAAACGGGAGATTTTGAAATTGAGGTTAATGGAGTATCGCATTTTCTGAACACGTATTTCTACGAGGGTTATCCAGAAAGAGAGTTCCGATCGATCGCGAAATGGAAACCACAGTGAAAACCAGAAACGTTGTATTTGCAACAGTTAGGTACACTTTCCGCCTACTTCTCTACGTAGTCGCCGCTCCAACTTCGAGTTTTGTCGTAGTGTTGTATCAACTTTCCAATATCCTCATCGTATAAAGCAGCCGCCTACGCTTTCGGCCAGTTATCTGCACTGGTCTGCAGCTCGACGTCTGTGGAAAAATTTTGTCTTCATAGCTAGCGGTTCCTGTGAGAAGAGATGAGACTCAGGGGGAGCCATTTACGGACTATATTGTGGGTGATCAGACACTTATGATCAGAAACGCTGCAGGAGCGTCTTCATTGCCGCTGCAGTGTGCGGCCCAGATTTGGCATGAAGAAGGAACTGCTCTACAGTTGTGTTATGTGGGCTGCATGACACAGGCCGAATCTCTAACAAGGCCCTCATACTTGGCGGAAGACGCTGTTCCTATGCATCTTTACGTGCTCACTGTTCACTCAGAACTGAAAACGACGCGACACGATCGACGGCCACACTACAGACACTACCCAAAACACCTGAGCAAAGCTTTACCGGATTTTCCCAGTGGTTTCCATTTCGCGACCGATCGGAACTTACTTTCTGGACAACTGTCGTATATGTCTGCGTATAGTACGGAGTGTGCCATTATTGAATGTAACAGCCGGCCGCGGTGGCCGTGCGGTTCTGGCGCTGCAGTCCGGAACCGCGGGACTGCTACGGTCGCAGGTTCGAATCCTGCTTCGGGCATGGGTGTGTGTGATGTCCTTAGGTTAGTTAGCTTTAAGTAGTTCTAAGTTCCAGGGGACTTATGACCTAAGATGTTGAGTCCCATAGTGCTTAGAGCCATTTGAACCATTGAATGTAACAAGCATTTTTATTTCTTGTATATCATATCCGGTAGACGAGCTCCCCCTCGGAGCACACATTCCTGCAGCTTGACAGGAACGTTATGCACGGCATGACCTAACATATCAATAGGAACCCTGGAGATTTGCTCTCGTATTGTTCTTAGGTCGTAGTACGTCGAGAACGGTAAACCGTGCCCTTAAGGTGGCGCCACAAAAAAAAGTCACACACCGTCAGGTCAGGCGATCTTGGGGACCGTCATAATATCACGGTGCCTTAAAATGACACGGTAAGCAAACAATCGTCGCACAGTTCCCATCGATATCTGTGCAGTATGTCCCGTTTCTCAGCCATGTCGAAACCAACTGTTGCCAGGAAAATGGGGCACCTCATGCGCAAAAAAGCTTTCCATCACGGTAACATACCAAACACACGTTACAGTGATTGCATACCGACTTTCATCTTGAAAAACGTAGGGGCCTATACCGCCATTCGATGACATGGTGCACCATACAGTAGCCTTGCTCCTGAAAAATGGACGCTCGTGTAGCTGACGTGGGTTTCGGTAGGACCAAAAGCAAAAATTCTGTCTATTAACAAAGCCTCTGCGGTGGACGGTAAGGTGTCGAAGTTGAGTGACTGTAGTAATTACAAGACGATTTACACGTAATTTACAGTTGGTTTAAATTTACAAAAAATATAAGTTAATGACATCTTGGGTTGTCGGGTGTTCCTCCGTATATCAGCGTCGTACTTGCACGATATTTCGGTAGCGTAACTCGTTACCTTCATCAGGTGCGACCTGAGACTACTCCCCGAGTGTTTTTTTATTTTTTAGCACATTTCATTCCCTCCCCTTAGGGGGCAGGGCGGGCTATTCTAGTGCTTGCATTGCACTTTTTAGCCATAGCAGGTTTTACAATTTTATTTTTCCTTTTAATACAATTTTAAAAGGTGCTATTTACACTTTTTGCACTTTTAAGGTGATCATTTACAATAGACATTTGGTATCACAATACATAATTTCATAATTTGCATGGGGTGTATCTTAATTTAACAATGTATATAATAATAGAATATAGGAGAAGATAAGATAAGAGGAGAGGTTTTTGAAGTGAGAGTGAGAGATAAAGATGTAAACATTAACATACGATAATATATATTTATGATTATTCACATTGGTGTGTGTAGTGTTACTGTACGTAATTTGCATGAGATATACCTTATTTTAACAATATATACAATAGCAGAACGGAGGAGAGGAGAAGAGATGAGAAGGGGGTTTTTGAAGTGAGTGTGAGGGTCACATATTGTAATATTTAATTGTGGTTATTGGTGTATGTGGTGTAACTGTGGTAGGTAGGTATATTTGAGTGGAGACTGAGTAGTCGATGCCTATTTGACATATTCAGGTGTTTTTGCAGTTGTGCTATTGATATTACTAATTTTTGTTGCTAAACAACTATGGCTATTTTCCCTATTTCTCAGTGGCAGAACAGGAGTGAGTAGTTGTACATGTGCCAGCTTGTTTGTGTGCGTTTGTGTGTGTGTGTGTGTGTGTGTGTGTGTGTGTGTGTGTGTGTGATAGAGAGAGAGAGAGAGAGAGAGAGAGTGAGTGGTAGTTGGGTGTTGGTTTCCATGTTGTGTGTCTGTGTTTTATTGTCTGGCGTGTAGGTGGGGAGGGGTAGTGGTGTAGGTTATTAGCGGTTCCATAGTGGGGACTAGGTGTGGAAAGTGGCTTGCTGTGTTTTGAGCTGCTGTACGCGCTGGCCAGATATACTTGTGCTTGGGAAGTCGATGAGTTTGTGGTCTTGTTGTTATTATGCTTTCCATGTCAGGTCTTTGCGTTAGTATTCGTTGTCCGTAGTTGCGTAGTCAAAGTGGTAGGTGGATCAAAACAAAATGTCCAGACACTCTGTGACCAAAATGGTACTGAAACAGAGGATGACAGACTAAAGGCCGAAATACTAAATGTCTTTTTCCAAAGCTGTTTCACAGAGGAAGACTGCAGTGTAGCTCCTTCTCTAGATTGTCGCACAGATGACAAAATGGTAGATATGGAAATAGACGACAGAGGGATAGAGAAACAATTAAAATCGCTCAAAAGAGGAAAGGCCTGATGGGATACCAGTTCGATTTTTCACGGAGTACGCGAAGGAACTTGCCCCCCTTCTTGCAGCGGTGTACCGTAGGTCTCTAGAAGAGCGTAGCGTTCCAAAGGATTGGAAAAGGGCACAGGCCGTCCCCGTTTTCAAGAAGGGACGTCGAACAGATGTGCAGAACTATAGACCTATATCTCTAACGTCGATCAATTGTAGAATTTTGGAACACGTATTATGTTCGAGTATAATGACTTTTCTGGAGACTAGAAATCTACTCTGTAGGAATCAGCATGGGTTTCGAAAAAGACGGTCGTGTGAAACCCCGCTCGCGCTATTCGTCCACGAGACTCAGAGGGCCATAGACACGGGTTCACAGGTAGATGCCGTGTTTCTTGACTTCCGAAAGGCTTTTGATACAGTACCCCACAGTCGCTTAATTAAATAAGAGCATATGGACTATCAGACCAATTGTGTGATTGGATTCAAGAGTTCCTAGGTAACAGAAGGCACCCTGTCGTTCTCAATGGAGACAAGTGTTCCGAAGTAAGAGTGGTTTCGGGTGTGCCGCAGGGGAGTGTCGTAGGACCGTTGCTATTCACAATATACATAAATGACCTTGTGGATGGCATCGGAAGTTCACTGAGGCTTTTTGCGGATGATGCTGTGGTATATCGAGAGGTTGTAACAATGGAAAATTGTACTGAAATGCAGGAGGATCTGCAGCGAATTGACGCATGGTGCAGGGAATGGCAATTGAATCTCAATGTAGACAAGTGTAATGTGCTGCGAATACATAGAAAGATAGATCCCTTATCATTTAGCTACAATATAGCAGGTCAGCAACTGGAAGCAGTTAATTCCATAAATTATCTGGGAGTACATATTAGGAGTGATTTAAAATGGAATGATCATAAAAAGTTGATCGTTGGTAAGGCAGATGCCAGACTGATATTCATTGGAAGAATCCTAAGTAAATGCAATCCGAAAACAAAGGTTACAGTACGCTTGTTCGCCAACTGCTTGAATACTGCTCAGCAGTGTAGGATCCGTACCAGATAGGGTTGATAGAAGAGATAGAGAAGATCCAACGGAGAGCAGCGCGCTTCGTTACAGGATCATTTAGTAATCGCGAAAGCGTTACATAGATGACAGATAAACTCCAGTGGAAGTCTCTGCGGGAGAGACGCTCAGTAGCTCGGTACGGGCTTTTGTTGAAGTTTCGAGAACATACCTTCACCGAAGAGTCAAGCAGTATATTGCTCCCTCCTACCTGTATCTCGCGAAGAGGCCATGAGGATAAAATCAGAGAGATTAGAGCCCACACAGAGGCATACCGACAATCCTTCTTTCCACGAACAATACGAGACTGGAATAGAAGGGAGAACAGATAGAGGTACTCAAGGTACCCTCCGCCACACACCGTCAGGTGGCTTGCGGAGTATGGATGTAGATGTAGATGTGGTTTTGTCAGTCGTGTCTGGAGTGTTTCTACGTTAAATATTTCGTATACGTCGTTGCTGGGCGTCCTTGCCGGGAGTGTCGCGAGGTTGTGGAGCAGTCGTCTTTCAGTACTAGGCACTCAGGCGCTCGGCACCAGGTGCAGCTCCTCGAGTGGACCTGGTCCAGTATTTATGCCTGTGGCTTCCCCCTCCACCAGGCGCTCCCTCTGCGGTCCGCGCCCGCTCGCTGCGATCTTCTGGAGCATTGCTGTTCCCTTTTCCGCCCTCTTGGGCGTTCCAGCTTCGGTCTGGTGCGTTTGGAATCCCGTCTGTGGTACCAGGTATTCCCCCAGTGGTCCTCTCCTGCTCACTGCGATCTGCTGGAGCGTTGCCGTTCCATTTTCGGTCCACTGCGGTTCCAGATGTTCCCTCTGCGGTCCGCGCCCGTCAGTCCCGACCGTGGGCGCTCCATCTTCGGTCTGGTGCGCCTGGAACTCTGTATGAGGATCGTTCTCCATGTCCAATTCTTCTATTTGTGGAGTGCTGCACCTGCCCCTGTTGCTTCTTCAGCGATTCCGGAGCAAGATCCCAGACTTTACTTAGCTGGTACCCCGTGTCACGGTTCATGAGATTATCGGCCACTTTTATCTCTATTGACTCCGCTATAACACTGTCCCAAAATCTGGGTGTCTGTGCTAGAAACTTGGTTTCTTCATAATTCATGATGTGACCTAGTTCTAGGCGGTATTCAGCAATGGCTGATTTTGTTGCCTGTCTTAATAGGGTGTGCATGTTCCTTGCACCTGATATCTACTGTTCATGTCGTCTGGCCAATGTAGGACATGCCACATTGGCAGGGTATATTACAAATCCCTGGTTTCCGTAAACCCAGGTCGTTCTTGACATTTCCCACCAGCCCCCCGATCTTGCTGGATGGACAGAAATAGAGCCAGCATAGGGCAAATACGCCACCTTCTTTGCTTCATCTCACTCTGCTTCTGGAATTTGTGGTGTACTGGCTGGTTGGAGTGCCATCTCAATTTGTTTCGGTGTATATCCATTTTTGCAAAACACTGTTTTGAGATGCTCTGTTTCTGATGGTAGAATTTCTTGGTCTGACAAGGCACGTGCTCTGTGGGCTATTGTCTTAAGAACACCGTTCTTCTGTGCAGGGTGGTGACAGCAGAACACCCGACAATCCAAGATGTCATTAGATCGCCGGGAAAGCCTGAAGAATTACAATATGTCAATGTTGATCGAGTAGGAGAAACAATCCTGTAATGTTCGAATCCAACATTAAATGTGTACTGCTTGACACAGTCTCGTCGCTTAAATATCTGGGCGTAACGCTCGAAAGTGTTATGAAATGAAACGAGCATGTTGGAACTATGGTACGGATGGCGAATGGTTGACTTCGAATTATTGGGAGAATTTTAGGAAAGAGTGGTTCCCGTGTAAAGGAGACCGCATATAGGACGCTGGTGCGACATTTACTTGAGTACTGCACGAGCGTTTGGGAGTCATAGCAGGTGGGACTGAAGGAGGACATTGAAGCAATTCAGAGGTTGGCTGCTAGATTTGTTACTGGTAGGTTCCAACAGTACGTGCTACTAAGATGCTTCTGGAACTCGAATGGGAATCGCTGGAGGCAAGGCGAAGTCCTTTTCGAGGAAAAGTATTGGGAAAATTTAGAGAATCGGATTTGAAGCTGTCTACCGAACGGTTCTACTGCTGCCAACATACATCGCGCGTAAGGACCACCAAGATAAGATACGAGATATTAGGTCTCATACGGAGCCGATTTTCCCTCGCTCTGTTGCTAGTGGAACAGGAAAGGCAAAGGCTAGTAGTGGTGCAGGGTAAGCTTCGCCCCGCACCGTACAGTGGCTTGTGGGATATCTTTGTAGATGTAGATGCAGAAGTGAGCTTCGTCCGAGATCCACACGTTGTTAATGAAATATTCCTCGTCGTGCACTTTTGCTGAGACGCCGCCAGAATATCGTCTACGCATTAGCAGATCGTTAGGGTGAAGTTGGTGACCCGTACCAGATCGGTCTGACGGAGGAGATAGAGAAGATCCAAAGAAGAGCGGCACGTTTCGTCACAGGGTTATTTGGTAAGCGTGATAGCGTTACGGAGATGTTTAGCAAACTCACGTGGCAGACTCTGCAAGAGAGGCGCTCTGCATCGCGGTGTAGCTTGCTCGCCAGGTTTCGAGAGGGTGCGTTTCTGGATGAGGTATCGAATATATTGCTTCCCCCTACTTATACCTCCCGAGGAGATCACGAATGTAAAATTAGAGCGATTCGAGCGCCCACGGAGGCTTTCAGACAGTCGTTCTTCCCGCGAACCATACGCGACTGGAACAGGAAAGGGAGGTAATGACAGTGGCACGTAAAGTGCCCTCCGCCACACACCGTTGGGTGGCTTGCGGAGTATAAATGTAGATGTAGATGTAGATGTAGATCTGCAGCTCGTACAGTTGGAACTATAAATCCACTTACAGTTTTACTCGAACGACGCAGCTGTAGACACACTGCGGATGCTGTGGGCTTCTTACGAAAAAAGTGCGCACACCCTCGGTATTGTTTCCCGTACCAGCGATTCGGGGTCTCTCTGCAGATTGCTTCTTCAATGCAGAACCCGTTGCTTCGGAACGGCGAACCCAAGTGCTGACTGCTTGAGCTAAGGAAACACGGCCACGCCATCCGATGTCGAAACTATGCCGAAATTCTCGACGCGCGGCCGCCACACTTCCATTCTTGTAAAAGTCTTTTACCGCAAAGGCACGCTACACACCGTTCCATTGCTCCATGTTTACTCTTTACTAAATGGCAAAACAGTGCGAACAGCAGTCTATACATTTACCACCACCTACCTCGCAGAGTTCACAACACATTCCAAAATTTCTCATTCTTTTGAGTCTACATCTACATCGATGCTCTGAATGCCACCGTATGGTGCTTGGCGGAGGGTACCCTGTACCACAGCCGGCCGAAGTGTCCGTGCGGTTCTAGGCGCTGCAGTCTGGAACCGCGAGACTGTTACGGTCGTAGGTTCGAATCCTGCCTCGGGCATGGATGTTGTAGCGTTGTTCTTGGGGGACGAAAATAAAAAGAACTGTTACTTTGTTTTTTAATGTCGAAAAAGTGAATATTTTGGTGGGCCACTTGGCAACAGAATCAGGGATTTATTACGCTATTATAATAACATACGTTGATCATTAAATACCTGAATAAGAGCAGCATATATATATATATATATATATATATATATATATATATATATATATATATATATATATATATATATATATATATATTTGAGATCGCTCGGAAGAAACATTATCATTTCTGTGCATTTTTATAGTCGCGATGTAGTCATACCCGGATCAACACTAAGGGACCAGAAGATTTATAGACTTTAAAAGAAATGCAACACTACACAATTAAAAAAAAGTTGGTTCAGAAATAATAGGAAAACGATAATGTTCCTTCTGCCTCATGCTGCGTTCGGCCCATCAGCGTGATCGTAATTTCTGATGATGAAGTAACACAAAATAATTAACAGTTAAGTAAATAAGGAGATGGACTCATCAAGGTTAATTTACGAAAATAAGCACACTTATCTTTAACACACTTTTTTTTAATGCTACGTACCTTTCTATATTAAATTACAATAGATGACCATTGTGGTTAAATACTTTATACATAACAGTCAAAATGTCCTCTTGATGCTGTCTGTTCGATATCAGTTACAAGAAACTACATCTTTTCTGATTGGAAAAAATAACAATTAGCATATTCACTCAATATTTTCACATCAAATATAAAATACAGTTGTGGAACGCAGCAAGTCCGCGTCCGCCTCTCATGGAATACAAACAGCAAAAGGTGAGGCGCGAAAAGCCTCATTTGTCTTGAAACAACAGAATTCTTTTTTATACCATTAATCGATACATGTACATAGAGATTTACTGGCACCGCGCAAGAACGGCTAAGATAAAGAATAATAGATTCTGTCGCTGCTATGCGATGATTCATTTCTTTTACTTTACAATTGTTCGATAACTTTAGGCCATCAGGCGTTTACTATTGAGCGTATATTAATGTTTGTGAGGCGAAAATTACTAATATTACAATGTGTGTGATGTCCTTAGGTTGGTTAGGTTTAACTAGTTCTAAGTTATAGGGGACTAATGACCTCAGAAGTTGAGTCCCATAGTGCTCAGAGCCATTTGAACCCTGGACCACTACCAGTCATTTCGTTTCCTGTTCCACTCTCAAATAGAGCGAGGGGAAAACGGCTGCCTATATGCCTCCGCATAAGAAATAATTTCTCGTATCTTATCTTCGTGGTCCTTATGCGCAATCTATGTTGGCTTCAGTCAGCTTCAAACGCCGGTTCTATAAATTTTCTCAACCGTTTTTCTCGGAAAGAACGTCGCCTTGCCTCCAGGGATTCTCATTCGAGTTCCACAAGCATCTCTGCAACACTACCGGTAACAAATCTAGCAGCCCACCTTTGAATTGCTTGGATGTCTTCCTTCAATCCGACCTGGTACGGATGCCAAGCACTCGACAGTGCTCAAGAATAGGTCGCCCCAGCGTCCTATATGCAGTCTCCTTTACAGATGAACCACTCTTTCCTGAGTTTCTGACAATAAACCTAAGCCGAATACTCGCCTTCTCTACCACAGTTCTGACATGATCGTTCCATTTCATATCGCTTTGCAACGCTACGCCCAGATATTTAAACGACTCGACTGTGTCAAGCAGGACACTAGTAATACCGTATCCGAAGATTACGGGTTTGTCCTTTGTACTCATCCACGTTAACTTACATATTCCCACATTTAGACCCAGCTGCCGTTCATCACAGCAACCAGAAATTTTGTCTAAATCGTCTTGTATCTTCCTACAGTCACTCAACTTTTTTAATGTGATTCTGTCTGTTTTTATTATTCGGGAGTTGAACGTGTGGTTTTAAACTTTCTTTGCTCTTTGCGTTTAATTTGATAGGGAAACCGTTGAGATTGAACTTAACATTTACATGGATGGACATGAGAAATGAAAGGTTGCAATAAATTTGTCACCTATGATTATTACTTTACGTATGAAATATTCTGTTGCAGATTAATAAAAATGAATTTCTTTGAATATTCCAAAATAATTATTCAAGTTTTACTTTTATTCAAGCACTAAAGCTGTTTGTGCAAGAATGAAAATATTATTGTCCATCGACCTTACAAACATTTTCACGTTGCAGTGGATTTTTGATTAACTGGGTATGCCCCGACTAGCTTTGAAGCATAAGACTATCTTTACCATATGAAAATATTTTCTTTTTTATATTGCTAAGCTCTCATGAAAATTATCCAGTTTTAAATACACTTTACGATATGTTCAGAATTTATCACTTTTTTTAATGAAAATGTACAAAAGCTGCAGCTTGTATCCACCTGCGAATGCACAAGGTAAAATCTACTATCTCTTTTTATTCTGCGTCAGGAATACTGTGAAAAGAAACACTTCATCGTTTTAGTTCACCCCTACCTGTACCCTTTTTAGGATGTGGTCGTTATTGCGACCGCGTACTTAAATCTGCCGCTGTTGCAGACTGCTCGCTCGCGGCGGATCTCCACACCGCCAGCGATATTCTACAAAATGATGAAATTTCTTAAATAAAATGGGTAATGTCCGGTGCGAACTTTGCAGTAATTGTGACAAACAGATTTTACTAGATAAATATATTTTAACAGAAACAATTAAAATCTTTACACACCTTTTAGAATCCCAGCTACAAATGGCGTCCATCATCGACTTATGACAAATGAAGACTACGTAAGAGCCTAATGCAATTTCACGGGTTCCTCTCCCATTCAGTCCGTGCAGAAGACAAGCGATTCTATTAAAGTATATTGCCTATTTATATCTTAACTAATTCTTGTACAGTCTTTGTCATTTTGATTACATATCGTTTCTTCTGTGGCGGTTTTCACATCCTCCGCCACAGATAGTATTTCACCAACAGTGAGTGAGCATTATACATCGAAATGCCGGCCGGAGTGGTCGTTCGGTTCTAGGCGCTACAGTCTGGAACCGAGCGACCGCTATGGTCGCAGCTTCGAATCCTGCCTCGGGCATGGATGTGTGTAATGTCCTTAGGTTAGTTAGGTCTAATTAGTTCTAAGTTCTAGGCGACTGATGACCTCAGAAGTTAAGTCGCATAGTGCTCAGAGCCTTTTGAACATCTAAACTTTTAACTTTCACTTTGGATGAGTGCTGCCAGAGAACGTTGCAACTTCGACACCTTACCGAACACCGCAGCATCTTCAGCAAACAACCACGAATTGCTGCCCACCTTTCCCACCAAATCATTTATGTATATACAAGACAACAGCGGTCTTATCTCACTTCCCTGGGACACTCGTAATGATAACCTTCTCTCTGATGTCACCCTGCATAAACGTTTCGGACTACGACCTGTTGATGCAGCAGAAATGTTGAAACATTAAGTGTCGTTAGCCGGCCGGTGTGGCCGTGCGGTTCTAGGCGCTTCAGTCTGGAACCGCGTGACCGCTACGGTCGCATGTTCGAACCCTGACTCGGACATGTGTGGGGTGGCAGGTGGAATTATAAAATAAGTGTTTTGTATTTATGCTGTTGTTTGCCGTTCTCAACACTGGCTCTCTAACTACAATATTAGCGACCAGAAAGTGACTAGCAAAACGTGAAGCCTGTAATTAGAATTCCTAGTGCCCACTTCATCTGAGAAATACATTTATAGCTACAGCTTATAGCTCTGAGGAATTAGGAGATTGTCTGGGATTCATAATCAAAAACAATTCTCTCTGAAATGTTCACTATATTCTGAAAAGTCACAGACCAAAAAGAATCCACACAATCCAACTACCAGAGCAGTTCAGAGTCTAATGCGCTGATGCAACTATAACTGTTCAAATTAAATGTTTAAGTGAATGCTCGCCATAATTTGATGATAATGTTCATCAAACGCCACGCTAAATAATGGTAGAATGTCTGTCCTGTGGCGGCACGTGAAAATACGACATACGCAAACTGAAGCTAGATCATTAAAGTCATCCCAGAATTAACACTTCACTCGAAAACGATTTCATGGTTACGCGTATCCCTTATTACTGCATCCGAGGCTGTTTATATCAATGATACCGACGCTACGCGACTCCTGGCACAGGTGGTGCGCTAATCAGCGTCTGGAGAGAACTGGGGCCTTCCTTCTCTCGCTCAGCGTTCTTACATATAAAGCCGTGGTGCGGAAGGCTAAGGGAACGCCTGATCAAATCTGCTCTCCCGACTAATTGCTGGGCTAGTAATGCACCACTTCAAGTTATCGAATAAATCATTGCTTCCTTTGCTGATGGCCGATGAAGCTTTCAATCTAATTGTGCAGTCAGCACACAAGTAAATAATCATAATAAAAGTCTGACGTGGGTAAATCAAGTATTTTGGGCGACAGAATTAATTTAATTACACTACACGCAGTAGACGAGCTCTGAACTTGCCCTTTGGAGATACGCTATCGCTATAGTTTTATATTTATTCAGTTGAAACTTCTCACATCTTTATGATTATAGCGGATGTCCCTTCTACTTAAATTTAAACATCCTAGCTTTATTTATTCGCCTACTTAATCTATCTTGCTTCCTTAATTTTTAAGATAAAAACCAGAAACTCATGAATTTCAACTAAAATTTTAATTTGTGAGATCCAGAATACTGTTTCTACTAAATTATTATGCAAAAGGAATCTAAATATAAATTTTTAAGTTTATAGCTCTTTTCTGTTGCGCCAATGATTTTTACAGAAAAACGTCCGAATTTCGAAAATGGTTAGAGTTATTGAACTGATATTCAACACATATTGATTTAGTATTACTCTTGACATGCTAGAAACGTTTCAGGTTATTTACTTGATTTTTAAAGTACTGCGCAACATTTATGACGTCAGAGCTAGTTACAGTGGACTGGCTGGCACACAATGGAAAGACTGATGTGAATTTTATAAGGCGTGAGTAGGCTGCTTCCCTACACATGGATGTGTGTGATGTCCTTAGGTTTAAGTAGTTCTAAGTTCTAGGGGACTGATGACCACAGATGTTAAGTCCCATAGTGCTCAGAGCCATTTTTAAGTGTCGTTTTTTCTCCTTTTTATGAGCAGCTCGAGTCGTCCCCGACGGCGCCCGTTCCTTCCACGGCCGCTGCCGCCGCGCTCAGCTACGAGATCCGCCCCCTGACGCAGCAGGATGGCCCCCGCATGATTTCGTTCCTGCGGCGCCTCTTCTTCCGTGACGAACCGCTCAACGTGGCGGTGCAGCTGGTGCAGCCGGGGGAGGAGACGTGCCGCGAGCTGGAAGATTACTGCCTGTCCTCGCTGCCCGACAGTAAGAGCCACTCCACTACCTACCTGTCTAGCCAACAACTCATTGACTCGCCTCTCCGCGTAGGCCGCCCAGCGCCTGCTGTATCAGCAGGCTTGCAACCGGCAACACAGACTCGTTGTTTGGGTTGCATAAACTACAGGGGTTCACATCTGTGCTGTCCGCAGATCAGAAGAATGCGCGCGCCAGGAATGTGACTGCAAGTGTCATGGTCGAGTCACGATAGTACGCGGTGTTCTAAAAACATTCTCGTGAATGTAGCTACGTGAAAATTGAGGTCTGACAGAAATAAATATGTTGAATATTTTCACGTCTTCATGGTTAAATCCTACATTCCTGTGCTAGTATCAGTAACTGCCATATGAATAGTTCATGAAACTGTCTACGAAACTACTTAAACGTCTTTTTTCGTTACGAAAAACGTTTCATTCTATTCGGTTAAAACATAACCAATGGCAGGATATTTTCTCTGTTTCTTGTTTTTAATATGGATGCGATGTCTGCATTCACGTTGTACTAGATTTTTCCTCTCTTGCACTGGAACTGTAAATCCATACACAGTATAAAAATGAATACATGTAAGTGTCTGTGTATGTATGTTCCATATGTCCTCCTAAACTACTGCCGGCCGAAGTGGCCGTGCGGGTAAAGGCGCTGCAGTCTGGAACCGCAAGACCGCAACGGTCGCAGGTTCGAATCCTGCCTCGGGCATGGATGTTTGTGATGTCCTTAGGTTAGTTAGGTTTAACTAGTTCTAACTTCCAGGGGACTAATGACCTCAGAAGTTGAGTCCCATAGTGCTCAGAGCCATTTGAACCATTTTGAACCTAAACTACTGGACCGATTTCAAGCAAACTTGGTGCACATGCAGGGTGTAAATTTTGAGTTGACAAACCAGAATAACTCGAAAAATAAGCTTCACACAAAAAAATGTGTAGAATCCAAAGTTGATTGTTTTCTAGGGGGATATCTGATGGTGCTAAAATTACCCTGCCACCCCAGCCCCTTGGGGGTAGGGAGGGAGGCAGCTTTAAAATTTCAATTGAGGACCCCCATTTCTTATTGCAGAATCAGATTCTACATAAAAAAACTATATACATTTTGTCTTAAACATTTGATTTGATTCTTGGCAGTTTGCACTGTAATTCAAGAAAATCTATGTTCTCATTTTTGCGTGGAAAATGGTTACGGATAAATAAAAAATACTTATTTACTTCGTAAATTTTGATTCGCTAAAACTAAAACTCTCCCTCTCTCCCCATATGGTGGGGTTTGAGAGAGAGGAATTAGTTTCACAAATGTTGACCACGAAAGAAACAAAACTTATCTGAATCTGCAGAAAAATTAATATGTGGATCAACATTTGTAAAACACTAATTCCTCTCTCTCAGACCCCACACTAAGGGGAGAGAGGGTGGGTTTTAGATTTAGCGAAGCAAAATTTACGAAGTAAATAAGTTTTTTTTTTGTTTGTCCGTAACCATTTTCCACGCAAAAATGAGAACATGGATGTTCTTGAATTACAGCGCCAACTACCAAGAATCAAATGCACGTAGTTTTTTATGTAGAATCTGATTCTGCAATAAAAAATGGGGGTTCCCATTTGGAATTTTACAGTTGGCTCCCGCCCCCCCCCCCACCCCCGCTCCCCAGGGGACTGGGGTGGCGGGCTAATTTTAGCACCATCAGATGTCCCCCTCGAAAACCATCAACTTTGCATTCAACACATTTTTTCGTGTGAAGCTTATTTTTCGAGTTATTCTGGTTTGTCAGCTTAAAATTTACACCCTGTATAACATACTGTCAGACAACGATCGCTGTGAGCTTATAAACCACCTGTCTGTCAAAGCGGTGTGGGCAAGGGTGAAAAAGTAGCGTAGCACGTGACACGTGAATTCCCAGACTTAATTCACGCAATATTTGAGACTGAGGGCACTTAGCGACTTGCAACAATTTTTTAAATTTTAAAACCTTAGGAAATGTTTTCTCGGTGACAGCCCCTGCAAAATGGTGGAGGTAAAAAGGTTATCGCTTACAGTTTTTCACCTGCTCTTGCACTAAAAGTAGTCCATGAGGTATGGCGTAATAATTTATTACTTTCTTGCTACAAACTGTATTACCGACACATTTTGTAGACAGTATGGATATATAGCACTGAATGTAACTGCAAAATTATGTCATTCCAAGACACGTAGTTGAGGGAATATCACGTCGTAAACAATGAGATGCGTGAAAATCTGCCGCATGATGCATGACATTTAAATTTATTATTCCTTTGTGCTAACTCTATTCGCAATAATTTCGCAGACAGTGTACACATATGAAACATCCTTGAAGATTAAAACTGTATGCCGGCCCGAGACTCTAACTCGGAACTTCAGCCTTTCGCGGGTAAGTACTCTACCAGCTGAGCTACCCTACCGCGACTGAAGACAGTCCTGAAAACCTTACTTCCACCAAACGAGTCGCACTCGGGTAGTTCAGTTGCTAAAACACTTACCCCCGAAAGGCACAAGTCCCGCGTTAGAGATGCGATCAGGCACACAGTTTTAATCTGGCAGGAAGTGTCACAGCAGTGTAAGCGCCGCTGCAGAGTGAAAATTTCATTCTGGAGTATCCACATATTCTGCTGACTGCACCTACTACATTATATAACTGTGCGACACATATATGGAGATATGGCGCCATAAACAGTGAGATGCAAGAAAAACTGCCTCATCATGAGTGATATTTAAATTTATTACTTCATTGCTACTAACTCCACTCGCAACACATTAGGCAGGTAGTATTCACAGTGCTGCTGAAAGTACCTACAAAATTATACCATTGTGCGGGACAGTTTTGGAAACGTGACGTCATAAACATTTAGGAGAAGGTCAGACGCTGCGTGCTACTGGCGTGGACGCATACCTGCAACGCCGGGTTTCTCTACTAACAACATATAAAAGAAACTGTGAGTCCTAAACAGCGAATAATGAAACACAAGGTTGAAGAATTAAGTCTATTGGCAATACTTTTTTAGACGACGAATAGCAGTCGTGGGGCACCCGACACAGAAATTCTTCTGAGCTTCATAGTGTAGCTGTTTCTGGTGTGGAGGACGAATTGACGTAATTGAGCTTAAGCTGCAGGACATCTGAGTCATTAGCACCCATACTATTTTACCCATTATAGGGCCGTGGTTGAATAATGCGTGGGCAGGAACAGTCAGTGACAGATTAATAGCTCCAAAGACTTTACCGGGCAAATTAACTGGTGGAGTTTATCATCGACTTCTGATCTGCAAAATTTGTTGTTATTGGAAAACGTTACTCTCGAAAACAGGAGAACGAGAATGGTTTGTACACGACGGGCACCAGCCCAATTTCTACACGTCGTGCAGCAGCACCTAACACAAACGTTTACTGAGTGATTGTTTGGCTGGAAGGGTTCAGTAGCACGGCCTGCCCGTTTACATTATGATAGGTTTTCAGCTAAGGGGAAATTTGCGGGGAATTTTTAACAATTTTTAACATTGTGCAACCCTGTTAGCAACTGTGATAAATGAACATGTAACACGTCAGCCTCAGTTGCAAATGGAAACCAAACTCTACCCAGGTTTCAGCCAAAATAATTTGGCCTTCTTCAGAAGCGAGTGACAATAAACTACTGCATGCCTAAGTTTGGCCATGTCAAGAAAAAAGTATAGTGCCACTCGTTTCTGAAGAAGGCCAAATTATTTTGGCTGAAACCTGGGTAAAGTTTGGTTTATGTTTGGAACTGAGGCTGACGTGTTACATGTTCAAATTTTCAGCGGTTGTAGCACTACACACATATCGACAACGTGCATACGCTACAGGAGCGTATGTCCTCCACGTGACCAAAGTCGAAGGCAGTCAGGCGTGTCCTCAAGAGTCCATGATCATTTCAGAAGTCCTTAGCCACGCGTAATAGCGACTGGGAACAAAATTGTGCATTTCATGTAAAGTCAACAGGCAAATAGCTAATGCTGTATTTTCGGCAGCAGAGACAAAATGCGAACGATTGCAGTGCTACGTGGCTTTATGCTTAATTGCAGACTTACTATTTTATCAGTTGATTTGTTTTCACCACGTAACTGCCGCTGTTTACGTCCTTCTTCGTTGCTGAGCGATGTATCACTTTTAGTTCTGACGCCGCAACTGTTCCTTTCCTATATCTATACTACTTTTTATCTATACAAATGATGAACTATTGGTTTTACCGTTTAACAACTTTTTAATAACTGTGGAAGTATTACAGGCATCGGGTCCCACCTAATGTGTCACCCGCCTATACGTTTTACATGAACCTTTCAAGACTCGATCGATCTGTTTACAAAGAGAAAGAAGAATATCTCTTTCTTTGACGTTGTCCAACAACGACCTAGGAAGCTCGACGCCCTCGCGGCCCAGGGTCTTCCATGTCTCGCGGTAGTTTGCAGTATTCGTTTTATTCTTTGCCCACTTGCCACTACGTCGAACTTTCATGGTGATCGTTGGGCAACGTCTTCCACGTTATCTGCAACATAAATAAACTTTCTTCCCACAGCATTTCTGAAACCCCAAAAACAAACTTAAAGAACATTATAATAATAATGTTCTTACAATTATTCGTATAAGTCTTGATCGATTTAATGAGGGGCGGGACAGGCCTAAGCCCTGTGACACCACACGATATTTCTCAGTCTGTTTCTTTTGCGAAAAACCAATAGACAAGAGCATTGCTGGTGTCGTCAAAGTAGTTAAACAAAACACAGTTTAAGCAAAAAACAAAGTACGAATTCTACTTCGGGTATTGTATCAGAAGGATAAAAAAATAAAATGTGTTCCTCACAAGTCTCTCGCTCGAGAAAGTCCACCAAAGAAAACAACGCCGCTAGAGAGTGGTTGGCACAACATTACGACAAAGCTGTCCAGAGAGGCCAGACTATCTTAACACGACATTCTTGAGTCACAGTGCGAAGCTACCACTTCTGACGATCCAGAACTACCGGCAAACGAGGCGTGTGGATGCTGCGGCCGGGATAGCAGACCGCTACAAGTCTGGGTGACGTGTCAAACTGCCGCTGCAGAATATATTGGGGCATCAAGGATTGCCCAGTCTGAAAATGGAAGTTAAAGGCCTTGCGGCTACGCCTTCAATAATAAGAATTGACATTAAAACAATAGCTTTTTGGTTGTCTTGTTTTTCTCTGGTTTTCAATTATTTAAAAAGACATTGACTGGATGCTAATATTTTTTATTTATTTTTTCATTTTTTTATTTTTTATTTTTATTATTTTTTATTTTTTTATTTTTTCTTTTTTATTTTATTTTGTTTTTTTTATACTTTTTCCCATTCGCTCACACATTCACACGATATACACATTGTACACACTCATACATATTACAGTTAACACATTCTCACACTCATTCATTCAACATTTTTAAATAAAAAATAATAATAGATAAATAAATAAATAATAAATGCAATAAATAAGATTTAAAATTAAAAAAATTATATAAAAATATATACA
The DNA here is from genome assembly GCF_021461385.2 of Schistocerca piceifrons. NCBI lineage: Eukaryota > Metazoa > Arthropoda > Insecta > Orthoptera > Acrididae > Schistocerca > Schistocerca piceifrons. The sequence goes on from NC_060146.1 coordinate 74,732,230, forward strand.
CAAGATGTGCAGTCTTGTCATTCGCATAGATCGTCGGGCCATCTGGAGGAGGCCAGGTAGTGCACCCTGTGTCCAAGTTCTCGTACAAGGTCGTTATCTGACTGTTGTGTGTTTTCGTAAAAGGTTTTGGCAGTGGTTCTGAATCGGTCCCTCGAATAGGGTACCCCTGCGAGCAGGTGGTGTGAAACTGCCATCGGTGCGCCGGCTTATAAGGCCGGTTGGCGAATGAATCTTCTGGCACTACTTCGGATCACGGGAGTGGCGTAGGAAAATAGCGGAGTCGTTCATACCGTAAACGTCTGCTTTAGTTTCACTCGCTGTGATGAAGGCACCCCGCATTTCTGTTCCGTCGTGCGGGCTGCTGACGTCGCAGGCGCACGGTACGGACGCTGCAGCTATCATAGAACAAATTGGAGTGGCTCTGAGCACTATGGGACTTAACATCTGAGTTCATCAGTCCCCTAGAACTTAGGACTACTTAAACCTAACTAACCTATGTACATCACACACATTCATGCTCGAGGCAGGATTCGAACCTGTGACCGTAGCGGTCGCGCGGTTCCAGACTGAAGCGCCTAGAACCGCTCGGCCACACCGGCCGGCTATCGTGGGACAGAATGGCTGATGTCTGAAAGACTATATGTTTTCGGGAATGTGTTTGTAGGACTTTTTCTGCGTTTGACCAACACCATCCCAAGTAAGAGAGTAAATATACACAAAACGCGTTGTATAAGAAGGAAATTTTAAACTTTTATAGAAGGAGCCTAACATCAGCAAAAGTGAAAACCATTGTTCTGAGAGAAATAGCATCATACAGAAACCACTGATCTTGTGAAGCTCATCATCCCTTTTATCGTACGAACCATGGAGGAAGGGCAACAGGTACATCGTAGAAGCTCCTGTTGAAAACCTTGAGGTGTCTTTTATTTTCGCAGTGCTGCCTGTTTCACTCGTAGACCATTTGCAAACTTAGCAGGCTAAGCTTGAAAATGATGTATGACCGAAACTAGTAGCACTGCACAAAATAAGACAGCTAAAGGTTTCAACATGAATTTCAACGATTATTTAGCAGCTGATTTTTCCCACCTGTACGCATACAATAGGTATATCCCGCATTTCTGGGTTTCAGAAAAGCGTTTGACATAGTGCCAAACTGGAGACTTAACAAAGATCGGAGCATACGGAACTGGTTCTCAGTCACCTGTCCCGAAGAATTTTTAAGTGATAAAACCCAGAGTGTTGCTCACCATGGGGCCCCCCAGGGAAGGGTGTAAGCATCCCTCTTGAAAATGACCACAAAAACAATCCCGTAATGTTTGTACACCGGGTGATCAAAAAGTCAGTATAAATTTGAAAACTTAATAAACCACGGAATAATGTAGATAGAGAGGTAAAAGTTGACACACATGCTTGGGATGACATGGGGTTTTATTAGAACCAAAAAAAACACCCCATATTGCTAGACGCGTGAAAGATCTCTTGCGCGCGTCGTTTGGTGGTGATCGTATGCTCAGCCGCCACTTTCGTCACGCTTGGCCTCCCAGGTCCCCAGACCTCAGTCCGTGCGATTATTGGCTTTGGGGTTACCTGAAGTCGCAAGTGTATCGTGATCGACCGACATCTCTAGGGATACTGAAAGACAACATCCGACGCCAATGCCTCACCATAACTCCGGACATGCTTTGCAGTGCTGTTCACAACATTATTTCTCGACTACAGCTATTGTTGAGGAATGATGGTGGACATATTGAGCATTTCCTGTAAAGAACATCACCTTTGCTTTGTCTTACTTTGTTATGCTAATTATTGCTATTCTGATCAGACGAAGCGCCATCTGTCAGACATCTTTTGAAATTTTGTATTTTTTGGTTCTAATAAAACCCCATGTCATTCCAAGCATGTGTGTCAATTTGTACCTCTCTATCTACATTATTCCATGATTTATTCAGTTGTCAAATTTATACTGACTTTTTGATCACCCGGTAGCATCAGTGGTGTACTGATTGACGTAAAAATTCCACTAAGTATGCGAAGTGAATATTAACTGCAGGGACGGATCCCTGACTGCAAATGGAGGGAAAAACGTCCTACGAGCATGTGTCCGGAAGCGCATCGTTGCCACGGTAGACGCGCCGTGTGTTCTCTGTGTGTTTCAGGCTGTGTGGTTGACGCAGCTTGGGTTAGTAACAGAGTGGTTACGTATTCGTGTCGGGAACAAACAAAGGTGGTGTTTGTGTACTGCCAGGACGTGGAAATGGTCGAGAGGCAGCACGTCTATACTAAAAATAGTACCCTCGCAGACACCAACCACTTCACACAACGTTTCAAGTCCTTCTTAAGCTTTTGTGTGATCACCGGTCCTCGCAGACAGACGAACGCGCAGGGAGGAGGTGGACTGTGGGTACACCAGATTTAGAGGACCGAGTTGTACAGGATACTCACAAGGGAACCTCCCCATCGCACCCCCCTCAGATTTAGTTATAAGTTGGCACAGTGGATAGGCCTTGAAAAACTGAACACAGATCAATCGATAAAACAGGAAGAAGTTGTGTGGAACTAAGAAAAAATAAGCAAAATATACAAACTGAGTAGTCTATGCGCAAGATAGGCAATATCAATGAAAGCGTGAGCTCAGGAGCGCCGTGGTCCCGTGGTTAGCGTGAGCAGCTGCGGAACGAGAGGTCGTTGGTTCAAGTCGTCCCTCGAGTGAAAAGTTTAATTTTTCATTTTCAGACACTTATCGAAGTTCAGGCACTCACACATAATCAACTTCGCTCTACAAAATTCCAGAACATGTTCAGATTTGCTTGGACATATGCAGGATTTGACGGTCTACACGCGGAAAAATTTGAAAACGTTAAATACATATGTTTTGACAGAGCACAGGGAAAACTGTGCGACTGTGAAACTGTTGCATTCATTTGTTGCAGTTTATGTGACAAACTCTTATGTTTTCATCACTTTTTTGGGAGTGATTATCACATCCACGAAAAAACCTAAATCGGGCAAGGTAAAGGAATCTTTTTACCCATTCGCCAAGTGTACAAGTTAGATGGGTCTACAACATATTCCTGTCATGTGACGCACATGCCGTCACCAGTGTCGTATAGGATATATCAGACGTGTTTTCCTGTGGAGGAATCGATTGACCTATGACCTTGCGACCAAATGTTTTCGGTTCCCATTGGAGAGGCACGTCCTTTCGTCTACTAATCGCACGGTTTTGCGGTGCGGTCGCAAAACACAGACCTAAACTTATTACAGTGAACAGAGACGTCAATGAACGACCGGACAGATCATAACTTTGCGAAAATGAATAAAGTAAACTTTTCACTCGAGGGAAGACTTGAACCAAGGCCTTCTCGTTCCGCAGCTGCTCACGCTAACCACGGGACCACGGCGCTCCTGAGCTCACATTCTCATTGATGTTGCCTATCTCGCGCATGGACTACTCAGTTTCTATAGTTTGCTTATTTTTTTCATAGTTCCACACAATTTCTTCCTGTTTTCTCGATTGATCTGTGTTCTGTTTTTCAAGGCCTATCAACTGTGTCAATTTATAACTAAACCTGAGAGGGGTGCGATGGGGAGGTTCCCTTGTCAGACCAACCCTAGTACAAGCTCCAGGCAAGTGGTCCGGTAACATGGTGTAAGCCAAAGTACGATTATGTGTGTCATGTATGATAACCTATACTATCCCTGTCACCTGCAATCCGATGGAGGCCGCTTTGAACATCTGTTGTGACGTGAATACGCCGCAGCTCTGTACAGTGTTCCGGGACGATTTGTTGTCACCGCGCGCACACCGTCCATTTCCGGGCACATTTTCATAGCAACTACTTTCCTCCGTTTGCAATCAGGCATCCATCCCTGCAGTTTGTTGGTTGTATTAATGTTCACCCTCTATCGACGTAATACTTCAAAGTGACAAGAAACGAAAACGCGAAAGGTGATTTTTAGTGGCGTCTAATCACCGACTTCGGTTCACTGGAAGACTCAAACGAAAATGTAGCTCATGTATACATATATACAGAATATTTGAGCGACACATTCTATAGTACTGCTCGAGTATTTGGGATCCTCATTGTATCAGATTAAAGGAGGACGTCGAAGCAATTCAGATGGGTGCTGTAAGATTTGTTACTATTAAGTACGATGAACACGTGGCTACTACGGAAATACTCCACGAAGTTAAATGCGAGCCTTTTGAGGGAAGAAGACGAACGAACCAATATTGCGAAAGTACATCGAAGCGCAATCTGCGACAGCCTGCAGAACAATCCAGCATACGTATCTCGTGTAAGGACCACAAACACGAGGTCAGAGAAATCAGTGCTTGTATGGACGCATATAGAAAGTCGTTTTCCCCTCGTCCATTCGTTATGCGGAGAGAGAATGACTACCAGAGGTACAAGGTTCCCTCCGCCATGCACCGCATGTTGGTTGGTGGATTATGTCTCTAGACGTAGAATGCGTCACTCTGACCACATAGAATACCCTACTCTGTTAATATTGTCTATTTTTGTGATGTGAAGTAGCGATTATTACCCACTGAAGAGCCAAGGAAACTGGTAGACCTCCCTAATATCGTGTAGGGCCCCCGCAAGCACGCGAAAGTGCCGCAACACGGCGTGGCATAGACTCGACTAATGTCTGAAATAATGCTGGAGGGAATTGACACCATGAATTATGCAGGGTTGTCCATAAAGCCGTAAGAGTACGAGTGGGTTGAGATCTCTTCTGAAAATCAGGCATCAAGACACCGCAGATATGCTCAACAGTGGGGAGTTTAGTGGCCAGCAAAAGTGCTTAAACTCAGAAGAGTGTGACTGTAGCCACGCTGTAGCAATTCTGGATGTCTGAATGCACAATTGACATGACTGGATGCAGGTGATCAGACAGGATGCTTGCGTACGTATCACTTGTCAGAGTCGTATCTAGACGTATCAGGAGTCCCATATCACTCCACCTGCACACGACCCACACCATTAAAGAGCCTCCACCAGCTTGAGCAGTCCCCAGCTGACATGCAGAATGCATGGATTCGTGAGGTTGTCTCCGTATCCGTACACGTCCATCCGCTCGATACAATTTGAAACATGACTCGTCCGACGTGTTTCCTGTGATCTACAGTCCAATGTCGGTGTTGACGTGCCCAGACAAGGACTAAAGCTTTGTGTTGAAGTCATCAAGGGTGCACTAGTGGGCCTTCGGCTCCGAAAGACCATATCGATGATGTTTCGTTGAATGGTTAGCACGCTAACACTTGTTGATGGCCCAGCATTGAAATCTGCAGCAATTTGCGGAAGGATTGCACTTCTGTCACTTTGAACGATTCTCTTTAGTCGTCGTTGGTACCGTTCTTGCAGGATCTTTTTCCGGCCGCAGGGATGTAATAGCTTTGGCGTTTTACCGGATTCCTAATATTAACGGTAGACTCGTGAAATGGTCGTACGGGAAAATCCCTACTTCATCGCTACCTTGGAGCTGCTGTGTCCCATCGCTCTTGCGCCGACTATCACCACGTTCAAACTCACTTAAATCTCGATAACCTGCCATTGTAGCTGCAATAACCGTTATAACAATTACGCCAGACACTTGTTCTCTTATTTAGCAGTTGCCGACCCCAACGCCGTAGTCTGCCTGTTTACATACCTCTATATGTGAATAGGCATGCTTCATAGTATTTCTTCATCAGTAACTAAGAGCATATCATCAGCTTAATATACTTTAGACCATTGAACATCGCTCAAGTGGCAGAGAGCATCAACCTGAGAGTGGTAAGGTGTTGAACCAAAAGCGAAAAGAATATTAACAATTTTGATTTGCTTTAGTGATATTTTAACAATAGCTAAATAATGAGAAAGTCATCATAAAACATTTAAAAAATGACACAATGAAAATTTTAAATTAAGTCATGAAATACTTAAAGAAATTATCTTCGTCAGGAATGCACACGATTTTTAAAAAATAATATAATCGCTTTTAATAAAATTTTAAATTAAAAATAATGACAATATTAAATGACAGCTGGATGACCAGAAACAAATACATGTAGTCATTATGGAGAAGTTAGCACAAGGCGATTAACTTGAACTTACCCAAGACATCATTCAGTCCCTTCAATCAGCTTAAATTAGGAGCTCTATAACACACACACACACACACACACACACACACACACACACACACACACACACACACAGAGAGAGAGAGAGAGAGAGAGAGAGAGAGAGAGAGAGAGAGAGAGAAGGTGATAACAACAGGAATTATTATTCGCACGATAATAAACTTCATAAGGCCGAGCCAGGTTTTAAATGTGTCTTAATAATAACAATAGTACGTTGCCACGTGAGAGTTAAAAAGAGAAAAAGTTCTTTCAGAGGCTAACGTCTTTGAAGTTTTAACTTATGGGTTTTTAAAAGGAAACAATCAATTTTAATTTTAATTTCTTGTTGGCAAATAAACACAGAAATAAAACTTGCATAAAACGAGCAACACCATAACCTAAATTTTGTTTACCTTTTAGAAGTAGGCTTAGAATAACCTCGGACTTGTGCTGTTAACATGGAATGCTTATTCTTGAGGGCTATTCGTTTATTAAGGTCCGATAGATCTCGAAATGGAAATCACAGGGAAAATAAAATGTTTTATTTGCAACAGTTAACTACATCTTCTAGCCCCACTTCTCAACATAGTCGGGGCTCCGACTTAGACATTTGCTGTAGTGTTGTACCAACTTTCCAATACCCTTGTCACAGAAGGTCTCTGAAGACACAAACCCACGACCAAGAAGGCAGGGGGCAGCAATAATTCCTAAAGTGTCACATGCACATCATTTACTTGTACGCAAATATTTAACTGCAAAATAAATACTGGCATCACGGTATCCACAACCAAGGTAGGAAAAGTAACAAATGTGCAAATTCCAATGACGCAAACCCGCGACCACGGAGGCAGAGGGAAACAGTAATTCTTCAAACATAGTAGTCGCACTTTCCATAGCCATCTAAAACACAGCGAATTGGAGCCCAGTACTCGACTATGCTCCCCCTTGCGATGCACCGAGCAACCTGTCGCTGGGATACGAGGAGCACAGAGGTTTCATGAGCGGTAGAAATCGATCCTAACTCATGCACAGCTCAATTCTCCCCCCTTAAAGTGCAACATGGGGGGTTGGGGGGGGGGGACAAAAATGTAATTAATGTACAGGGTGATTCAGTTGCCTCTAGCGATTCGTTTTACATAACCCGCTCCACGTCGGTATCAGAAACAATATTCATGCAGGCGACAGGCGCTAATCGATGTAAGTGTTGTGCGACTGTTAGCAAACGGATTCATACAGTAAAACGTCCAACTCAGGATTGGCCATGAGTTAGACGACATTTACAGACCTTACTACTGCAATACTTACCCAAGTGTCTCCAATCTTTCTTCGTGTAACTAGCAATGCAATCATGCAGTTTTTAGATATATTTTTAAGCTTATTTCGTTTATAGTGCTTGACGTTTCGTAAAGAGTTCAGATACATTGCCTTATGAAGTGTGTTTTGCCATCGGAAACCAGGAAATTAACAGGAGATGTTACAATAGGAAGTGTGGAAGTAACAACTTGCCAGTATGCAATTTTTTTCTCTTTATTATAATTTCATTCCCCTGCCCAATATGGACAGGGGAGGGCTGTCAGCGGCACAATCCGCCACTCTTCAGCCGAGTGAGAGAACAGTTAATACAAGAAGAAAACGTTATATATAAGGCGATAAAAAAGGGGGAAAATAAAACGGAGTAAGGGGAGATAATGGAGGTAAAAAGACACTGACATGGAGACGTTCATGGGGGACAATTACAAAAGTCGACACAAAGTTTAAAAACACAGTTGTCGATTCGTAGAACACAAAAAAAAACACTGAAGTTATACGCACAGGTTAAAAGTTGGCCACAGTATTCAAAACACTCCAGAACAACACACTTTAAACCCACCTGGAGCACACACTATGAAGAACAAAACTGCCATGAGCGACCTGCCGAGGGAGAGGCCTGAGAAGATGGAAAAGGAGGGGAGGGCAGTATACAACCTCTGAACAAGATTAAGTACTATAGACGGAATTAACTTATGGAGACATCCCAAACCTGTATAACCACACCGCTATTATTCAGAGAAACACTGGAGACACTGTGATGAGCAATGCATAAGTAAGGTACGAGGGGCGTGCAGTAAATAATGCAAACCATTTCTTGGCCAGTTTCGGTTTTAAAAAATGCATAATTTGTCGTGATACATCATGGAATATCCCTGCTTCAGCCCTTGTAGTTTCTACAGGTGGCGGTGCTATACCTAGCCTTCAATATGGCGTCTGTAACAGGATTGCGTTCAAATCAGAGAACTCTCTTTTATTCTCTTTTGAAGGAAAACCAGAGCACCGCAGATATTCACAGGCACTTGCAAAATGTCCACAGAAACCTGTCAGTGAACAAAAGCACTGTGAGTCGTTGGGAGAGGCTTCTGGCGTCAATGCAATAATGTCATGCAAACCTGTCCGATCCCCTGTGACTCTTGCAGTGTTGGAACGTGCGGATACTCTCATTCGAAGTCATGGACGGATCACAGTCGTACACCTCGCTGCTCAACTGGACGTCTCTGTTAGCAGCGCAGTCACGTTCCTCCACCAGTTAGGGTGCTCAAAGGTGTGAGCCCGCTGGCTTCCTCACTGCCTAACACAAGACCGTAAGTAGCAACGAAGGATATTTTTTGCTCAGAAACGGGCAGTTTGGGCAATAAGTGGTGCAAGTTTGCGAACCTCTTGTTGACCCCTGTTCACTAATATGGCTATATATATATATATATATATACATCTATATATATTACTGTCGTTTCTTGTTAACACCATCAGCTCATTTCCAAGAATTTGCGGCCTTCTCTCAGTTAATACCAGGTAGAAAACCAGTCTGCATTTATATCGCACTTTCTTAAATCTTGTGCAGTATACTGCTGCATCCATTTTCAGTAAGCTATCAAAAGAATTAAAAAATTCTAGCAGCATTACACGCGCTTTCAAATCGAAACGAGGAGTTTCCTCATGGGTCACTCCTTCTGTTCTGTCGAAGAGTCCCTTGAAAAATTAAGCTGATTCCTATGTTACATTGTTGATTGCGTTTAAATAAACTTATGGCTTGACGTCTTTGGGTTCATAAACATTTTGTTTCATTTGTTGTTCCTTTTATGTTGCAATTTCATGTACTGACCTTGGATACTTGCTCCACAATTCGGTCCTACAAAACTAGACGTGTAAATAAATAAATAAATAAATAAATATGGGCCATCTCCGTGCAACTGCTTGCGCATCACGAGGCTGACAGTGACAATTTTTATCGAACATCGTCACACGCGATAAAACATGGTTTCATCAGTCCGAAACGGAAACAAAACAGGATTATATGGAGTGGCGCCACACTACCTGTTTCTCAAAGAGCTTTTCAAAGCCGGTAAGGTCTCCTGGGTCTCTGAATGGGTTATTCTGTTTGATGTCCTCTCATGGCGCAGCGATCAATTTGAATGTGTACTGTGCTGCAAAAGGAAACTGAAGAAACGGCTTCAACGTGTTCGTAGCCACAAAAATGGAAGCGGACTTCCCCGTCTCCATGACAACCCAAGGCCTCAAACAAGTCTGCGCAGCCGAAAGGAGCTTGGGGGTTGTTTGGGGAAGGAGACCAGACAGCGAGGTCATCGGTCTCATCGGATTAGGGAAGGATGGGGAAGGAAGTCGGCCGTGCCCTTTCAAAGGAACCATCCCGGCATTTGCCTGGAGCGATTTACGGAAATCACGGAAAACCTAAATCAGGATGGCCGGACGCGGGATTGAACCGCCGTCCTCCCGAATGCGTCCAGTGTCCCGAGAGGAGCCCACAAGAGTTCCTCCTCATCCGACCAGCAGCCTGGACCTCGCACATTCCGGCTTCAATTTCTTTGGTCCAATGAAGGATGCACTCTGTGGGCAGCAATACATGGATGTCTTCTGGTAAACCTTCCGGGATGTAAAGTCGTGGTCTATGAAAGTCTTCAGCTCCTAACGTTTCGTCCAGAGCTGCGCTGGACATCTTCAGAGGGGTGTTTCTCCTCCGGTGAGTCTTGCCGGCAAGACTCACCGGAGGAGAAACACCCCTCTGAAGATGTCCAGCGCAGCTCTGGACGAAACGTTAGGAGCTGAAGACTTTCATAGACCACGACCTTACATCCCGGATGGTTTACCAGAAGATATATCATCCGGTCGTGAAAGCCTTCATACTATAATACATGGATGGTTGGGAAGCTATTAACGCAGCAAGCCGTTGACTCCGACGTGGATCAGTTAAGTGGTACCATGTGGGCATGCAGATCCTGTCAGTGAGGCCGTCGCACTGAAAGGAGATTGCATTGAAAAAAAGGTGTATTGAAATCCTGAGCAGAACCAACATGATTAGAAAAAAAATGTGTTCCATTATTTATTGAACGCCCTTTCTAAGTACTACACTATTTCTATAATTACGATGTGTATATGTAAGCTTTGTTTTTCACCTCCTACACTACTGGCCATAAAAAGTGCTACACCACGAAGATGACGTGCTACAGACGCGACATTTAACCGACAGGAAGAAGATGCTGTGATATGCAAATGATTAGCTTTTCAGAGCATTCACACAACGTTGGCGCCGGTGGCGACACCTACAAAGTGCTGACATGAGCAAAGTTTCCAACCGATTTCTCGTACACGAAGAGCAGTTGACCGGCGTTGCCTGGTGAAACGTTGTTGTGATGCCTCGTGTAAGGAGGAGAAATGCGTACCATCACGTTTCCGACTTTGATAAACGTCGGATTGTAGCCTATCGCGATTGCGGTTTATCGTATCGCGACATTGCTGCTCGAGTTTGTCGAAATCCAATGACAGTTAGCAGAATATGGAATTTGTGGGTTCCGGAGGGTAATACGGAATGCCTACTGGATCCCAACGGCCTCGTATCACTAGCAGTCGAGATGACAGGCATCTTATCCGCATGGCTGTAACGGATCGTGCCGCCACGTCTCGATCCCTGAGCCAACAGATGGGGACGTTTACAAGACAACAACCATCTGCACGAACAGTTCGACGACGTTTGCAGCAGCATAGACTAATCTCGGAGACCATTCCTGCGGTTATCCTTAACGCTGCATCACACACAGGAGCGCCTGCGATGGTGTACTCAACGACGAACCTGGGTGCACGAATGGCAAAACGTCATTTTTTCGGATGAATCCAGGTTCTGTTTACAGCATCGTGATGGACGCTTCTGTGTTTGACGACATCGCGGTGAACACACTTTGGAAGCGTGTATTCGTCATCGCCATAATGGCCCGTCACCCGGCGTAATGGTATGGGGCGCCATTGGTTACATGTCTCGGTCACCTCTTGTTCGCGTTGACGGCACTTTGAACAGTGGACGTTACATTTCGGATGTGTTACGACCCGTGGCTCTACCTTTCATTCGATCCCTGCGAAACCCTTAATTGCAGCAGAATAATGCACTACCGCGTGTTGCAGGTCACATACGGGCCTTTCTGTATACAGAAAATGTTCGACTGCTGCCCTGGCCAGCACATTCTCCAGATCTCTCACCAACTGAAAACGTCTGGTGAATGGTGGCCGAGCAACTGGCTCGTCACAATACGCCAGTCACTACTCTTGATGAACTGTGGTATGGTGAAGCTGCATGGGCAGCTGTACATGTACACGCCATCCAAGCTCTGTTTGACCCAATGCCCAGGCGTATCAAGGCCGTTATTACGGCCAGAGGTGGTTGTTCTGGGTACTGATTTCTCAGGATCTATGCACGCAAATTGCTTGAAAATGTAATCACATGTCAGTTCTAGTATAATATATGTGTCCAATGAATACCGGTTTATTATCTGCAATTCGTCTTGGTGTAGCAATTTTAATGGCCAGTAGTGCAATAATTGGTAGTGATATGTTGTGTCGTGTGTGAGGTGACGACACTGCCAGTAATGTTGTGAGGTGACCTTCTGGATGTGCAGACCTGTCGCTGATGGCGGTGGACGCGGCGTCGGGCGAGATGCTGGCGGTCTGCATCAACGGCATCCACGAGCCGGGCGGCGAGGCGGAGGGGGAGTCGGCGGCTGCGCAGTGCCCCAACCCGCGCTTCCGGCGCATCCTGCAGCTGCTCACCTTCGTGGACGCCCGCGCCTCAGCGGAGCTGGCCAGCCGCTTCCCCGACCCAGCGGACCGCCGCCAGCTCGAGGTTCGCGTCGTCAGCGTAGACACCGCTGCCCGCGGCCGAGGACTCGCCACGGCACTCATCAGCCGCTCCAGGTTGGCGCTCCCGACCCACCCTACCCTGCCTCTACACTCTGTTAGAACCGGCACCCAAGGAGAGAAGTTTATACCAACAGCTTCGCAGAATTGACTGATAGGGGAAACAGCCAGTATAAAAGGGGGTGGGAACCATTCTGTTGTCAGTACAGAAGCAGTTCACAGTATACTAATAAATCAAAAGAGGTCAGTTGCGGCAGCGCGGTTCTTTCCGTCCCTTTACGACCTGCACCTACCTGTGAACATTGTCTCAGCATATCAGCCGGCCGCGGTGGCCTTGCGGTTCTAGGCGCTTCAGTCCGGAACTGCGTGGCTGCTACGGTCGCAGGTTCGAATCCTGCCTCGGGCATGGGTGTGTGTGATGTCCTTAGGTTAGTTAGGTATAAGTAGTCCTAACCTTCAGTGTGCGATTTGCAGGGGGGGATGAGAGGGGGGGGATTTCCCCCTCTCTGCATCAGACCATCCCCTCCTCTGGTTTTAGTTTATGCATCCCAACCTGGGATGTTTATTTCGCACGCACTGGAGTAAAACTTTACATATAATTTAAATTTGTGGAGCCGAACACTGAAAGTTTTTAGTAAGTCTTACTATTAATATGTTTCAGTTTTCTAACATCAGAATAAGTACAGCTTTTCACAAATGGGCCTCTACTTTTTGAATTCCTCTCGTATACCTGTATGTAGTGATTTTGTAAATAAGCTTTACCTATAATGTACTTTTAAAGATATAACAAGGGATGGCTTTTCTGATAGTGTACACGAGTGAATAGTGAGCTTCGGCATTAATATCTATTTATAAGTAAATGTTTAACCATGGGTAACGCCACGGTCCAAGCTAGTAACATATGTAATTATACTAACCCCCTAAGACATCCCCCCTACTGGTAAAAGCACAAATCGCACCCTGGTTCTAGGGGACTGATGACCTCAGATGTTAAATCCCATAGTGCTCAGAGCCATTTGAACCATCAGCATATCATCAGTAGGGAAGCCGAGTGAAACCTACTGTACTTCGACGTGAGCTAGGCTGCAATTAAAGTCACTAATCTACGTTTCGGGAGAAAGTTTTCTCACGAAATGAAAGGTTGGAAATTTCGTGCGTAACCCTTTTGTGGGCAAAATTATTGAGCAGTTTTTTTAATGAATTGAGATCAGATAGTAGTCAACAGATAGGTATATTTATCATACAGAATATCAAATTTGCTCCAACTGTGAAAGTGAGGTCACACAACAAGGAGGGACGTATTCTTCCCACTGCCGGCCGGTATGGCCGTGCGCTTCTATGCGCTACAGTCTGGAGCCGATGATGTTATTTACAGGAAATGCTCAATAGCCAGCCGGAGTGGCCAAGCAGTTCTAGGCGCTTCAGCCTGGAACCGCGCGACCGCTACGGTCGCAGGTTCGAATCCTGCCTCGGGCATGGATGTGTCTGATGTCCTTAGGTTAGTTAGGTTTAATTAGTTCTAAGTTGTAGGCGACTGATGGCCTCAGAAGTTAAGTCGCATAGTGCTCAGAGCCATTTGAACCATTTATTCTTCCCACTGCCCTTCCTTGGAGTTAAATGACAAATCAACTTTTTCAATATATGTCATATTTATTTGATAAATTTACTTCTCTTGTTACAATGATTGTTCACAATTACTTGCCATGAAATTTTCTGAAACATGGGTCTATGTAAAGTGGTATTTGACAATATGTACAAACAGAGCGAGTGCTCTTTTCCGCAGCTTTGGTACTACAATGACGGCACGTCCAGTAGGTTTCTCCTAAAATGGGTTGATGCTCCCCTACACCCACATGACGAAACTCTTCAGGTACTTTACCCCTTTTTGCCAGAAAGACAGGTTTTTGTCCACGCCTTTTTTGGGATGAGAAGCCAACAATAAATTGTCTGGCTATATGGATACTGTATGTGAGCTGATCATGCTGTCCACTTTCTCTTTTACTTATTTTCCACAGGATAAAACTGTTCACTGCAGAAACGTCCACTAGGAAATAAAATATTCTGTGCCAACATTTTACAGAACGTCTGCCAGTAGCATACCTTTCTCGTAATTGATCAAACTTATCGACACCACCCATTAGTTTGTTATATTCTGCCACAACTTCAGGACAAGAAATCTCTGTACTAGTACCACCCTTGTTTTTCCTTTTCACTGTGGCTGTTTCTCGTGGGTCATGAATTGAGGACAGGAAAGTTCAAATGCTTCAAATGGCTCTGAGCACTATGGGACTTAACATCTGTAGTCATCAGTCCCCTAGAACTTAGAACTACTTAAAGCTAACTAACCTAAGGACATCACACACACCCATGCCCGAGGCAGGATTCGAACCTGCGACCGTAGCAGTCACGCGGTTCCAGACTGAAGCGCCTAGAACCGCACGGCCAAACCGTCCGGCGACAGGAAAGTGACTGGTCGGTTATCCATCCATTTTACTGCAGAAATGGCTCCTTTTGTTTCAAACTGGAATCATCCACTTTCCAATTTTACGTTTTCCTTCATAAATTTGGGTAAATCAAAAGTATTTACCTTATACTATAGCTTTGAGGAAAAAAATCACAAAATGTCACGCAGACAGCACTGAAAGGCTCCTCTACAGAGCAACACTCAGCTATACAATGCCTCTGCGCGAAGGTACAGCAAAAACGGCGGGAACTTCCGATTGGAAGTAGTACCCTATACTGTTCACTAGGTGGTAGCACCGTACAGAGGTGGGAACTGTGAATCCCACGGGACTAGGAGCGAATTCACTGTAGTGGGAAGCATGTTTCCCGCGGCTCACGAAAGGGTTAATTACTATATCACTACCAAGGCTGTGCTAGTCTTAACACAATCACAATCCCTTTCACTCACGTTAGCAAGTTTATGGTGTTGCATTTCCCGAAAACGTATTAGCTAAAAAAATGCGGATTGTTTTTGATTGAGAATGCTCGCCAAATATTAAGCCTGTCGGTGCCAAATGCAGTCGCAGTTTTTAGCCACCGACCTGCTCAATACGCCACGAGGAATTTATGTCTTTTCTCGTCACAAAATTCACTTAAAAATGCCGAAATTTCTACACACACATCGGAATAATTATGCCGTCACTTTACCACACTTTTGATGTATGAAACACTGCTAGATCGAGCAACTTATCATTTCCATCGGAACTACTACTGCACACGTCCGAACTGTTTTATAGCTAGGCTCCCAGTCTACTGTAGCATACTCTAAGTCTTCTCTACCAGCAGAGAAAGGCGCGCGAAGAATATTGCTTTACCATTGGTCAGTTTACTCAACAGCCAATAGCAAAACAACATTCTTCCGCGTCAGTCCGCGTTTCATCAATAACCAATCGCAAAATAGTAAACCTAACAACTGCACTTTTTACCGACGTAATTATCTAATATGCTGAAGTTTTGCTTATGGATAAAGTTATTTACTATTGTTATTTATACCTGAATTAACTTTCCCTTTACCATAAACTTACTTTACAAATCTATTCTACAAAAATCCCCTTTGTCCATATCCCTACTTCTTCGAAATCTTCCCACACTAAATTCCACAACATAACTCGTTAAACAATTATCTCCATATTAACCTTAAACCACACTCACGCATCATTCATACTGCTAAAACACATTTTTAACATTTTACATACACAAAAAGACATAATAACACTTTACGAAAATACTAGAACAGTTTATGAAAAACATTCTATTACTTTAGTGCACTCTAGTGGGCACAATCGAAACTAAAATCACAGTCCCCCTATCCAATATTGTCCTCTATCGGCTGATACATAAACTACGTGCGCGTCCAGTCTCGCGTCACCATCTGTCACTATCCAGCTCTGAGACACATCTCCCACTGAACCGCCTCCAAGGCAGGATCGTTATACGGCGCTACGCCTCACAGTGACTTCGATTGTGGACAAGTCACTGGATGCTACCTGATTGGCAAATGCATCACTGTCTTAAACCTGCCCATTTCCTCTGTTGTTGAGGTGATGTGATTGTAAAGCGTAAACGCAAAGGATCGACCACAGGTTTAGTGCGGACGTCAATGCGAGATGCTTTTAGTACGAGGCGTGTTTTTTAAGTAAGTACCATTTTGAAATTAAAAAAAAGACTTGCTAAGATATCTCAATAATTTTATTTTTACATGAAAGCCTGTACCTTAATCTACGCACTGACGCCATTACAGTCTGATTCTTCGTTGTGTACTGAGTGTTTCAGATGCCTCCGATAATCGTGAGTCCCGCCGACTGTGAAGTACGGACTCTTATAAGATTTCTTAGTCCTAAAGGCCTAAAAGCGAACGATATTCATCGTGAGATCTGTACAGTTTACGGAGAAAACATTATGAGCGATGGAATGGTAAGAAAGTGGGTGAGAAGATTTAAAGATGGCCGCACAAATGTGCATGATGAACAACGGAGTGGGCGTCCTACGGACGTTAATGAAAGTTTGGTGCAGTAAGTGGACAATAAGGTGAGAGAAAACAGACGCTTTGCGATTTCCTCCTTGCGGGATGACTTTCCTAACGTTTCTCGTAGTGTTTTGTATGGCATTGTGACCGAGCACTTGAATTATCGAAAATTGTGCGCACGTTGGGTACCGAAAATGTTGACGGATGTGCACAAAACGAAACGTTTACACACTGCATTGACTTTCCTTGAGCGGTGCCACAACGGCGGTTATGATTTCTTAAGCCAAATTGTTACGGGCGATGAAACATGGGTGGCCTATGTCACACCAGAATCAAAGCAACAGTCAATGAAAGTTGAGCAAGGGCATCGTCTTGCTGCAAGACAATGCCCGTACGCATGTGGCGAATTAGACAAATGATCTCGATCACATCTTTTCGATGGGAAACTCTAGATCGTCCTCTGTACAGCCCTGATCTTGCGCCCAGTGACTACCATCTGTTCCTGCACTTGAAGAAACACCTGGGCGGTCAGCGTCTTCAAGACGATGACGAAGTCTAAACGGTGGTGATGCAGTGGTTAACAAGTCAGGCGGCAGACTTTTATGAGGAGGGTATTCAAAAACTGGTACAACGTTATGGCAAGTACCTCAATATTGACGGAAGTTATGTAGAAAAGTATTTTGAGGTACAGGCTTTCATTTAAAAATAAAATTATTGAGAAATCTTAGCACGTCTTTTTTTTTTTTAATTTCAAAACGGTACTTACTTAAAAACACACCTTGTAGTTTCAACAATGAAACATTGTCTCAAAATATGGTAGAAAACCCAAAGAGATTCTGTTCGTATGTAAAGTAGACCAGGGGCAAAAAACAGTCAATACCGTCACTGCGCGATAGCGATGGAAGTGTTACCGATGACGGTGCCACTAAAGCGGAGTTATTCCTTCACGAAAGAAGACGAAGTAAATATTCCAGAATTCGAAACCAGAACAGCTGTTAGCATGAGTGACATAAAAGTAGATATCTTAGGTGTTGCGAAACAACTCAAATCACTTAAGGAAGGCAAGTCTTCCGGTCCAGATCGTAAATCAATCAGGTTCCTTTCAGAGTAAGCAGACACAATAGCGCCTTTCTTAGCAATCATATACAACCGGTCACTTGACGAAATGTCTGTTCCTAAAGATTGGAAAGTAGCACAGGTCACACCAATATTCAAGAAAGGAAATAGGAGTAACCCATTGAATTACAGGCCCATATCACTGACCTCAATTTGCAGTAGGATTTCGGAGTACATACTGTACTCGAACATTATGACTCACGTTGAATAAAGTGACTTATTGATACATAACCGACACGGATTCAGAAAATATCGTTCTTGTGCAACGCAGCTAGCTCTTTATTCCCATGAAGTAATGAGTGCTTTCGACAAGGGATCTCAGATCGTTTCCATATTCCTAGATTTCCATAAGGCTGTTAATACCGTTTCTCACAAGCGACTATTAATCAAATTGCGTGCTTATGGAGTATCGTCTAAGTTGTGTGACTGGATTCTTGATTTCTTCTCAGAGAGGTCAGAGTTCGTAGTGATGGATGGTAAATCATCGAGTAGAACTGAAGAGATATCTGGCGTTCCGCAAGGTAGTGTCATAGGCCCTCTGCTGTTCCTGATCTACATAAATGATCTAGGTGATAATCTGAGCAGCCCCCTCAGATTGTTTGCAGGTGATGCTATAATATACCGTCTAGTAAAATCATCAGAAAATCCATTCGAGTTACAAAATGATTTAGAGAGGATTTCTGTATGGTGAGAAAAGTGGCAATTAGCACTAAACAAAGAAAATTGCGAGGTCATCCGCATGGGTACTAAAAGAAATCCGATAAATTTCGGGTGTACGACAAATCGCATAAATCTAAGGGCTGTCAATTCGACTACATACCTAGGAGTTACAATTACGAGCAACTTAAATTGGAAAGACCACATAGATAATATTGTGGGGAAGGCGAAACAAAGACTGTGCTTTGTTGGCAGAACACAGAAAATGCGACAAACCCCTACATTACACCTGTCCATCCTCTGCTGGAATATTACTGCGCGGTGTGGGATCCCTATCAGGTAGGATTGACGGAGGACATCGAAAAAGTGCAAAGAAGGGCAGCTCGTTTCGTGTTATCGCGCAGTAGGGGTGAGAGTGTCACTGATATAATACATGAGTTGGGGTGCAGACACTGAAACAAAGGCGATTTTCTTTGCGGCGAGGTCTATTTACGAAATTTCAATCACCAGCTTTCTCTGCCGAATGCGAAAATATTTTGTTGACACCCTCCTACGTAGGGAGAAATGTTCATCATAATAAAATAAGAAAACCAGAGTTCGAACGGAAAGATTTAGGTGTTTCATGCGAGAGTGGAATGGTGTAGAAGTAGTATGAAGATGATTCGATGAACACTCTGCCAGGCACTTAAAGTGTGAATTACAGAGTAACCATGTAGAAGTAGGTTAAACAAGACCAGGCAGATACCATGTATTGACAGATGGGGACCTTCCAGCTTTGCGGAGAGCTGTTGTAAAAGTCGCATTAAATGAACACGAGGACTCATTCATGAGTTCAAAAGTTATACCAGCAGTCCATCTAGCACAGTGGCTGCATGTGGAGAGTTAAAAAGATTCAAGAGTGGAATTAAAATTCTAGGTAAAGGATGCCAGTTTTAAGATTCTTATGACATTGCTATCCTCAGTGAAAATGAAGAAGAATTAGAGGATCTGTTGAATGGAATGAACAGTCTAATCGGTACATAGTATGGACTGAGAGTAAATGGATAAAAGACGAAGATAATGAGAAGTAGCAGAAATTATAACAGAGAGAAACTTAACATCAGGATTCATGGTCACGAAGTAGACAAAGTTAAGGAATTCTGATACCAAAGCAGCAAAACAATCCACAACAGGCCGAACAGGAAGAACATAAAAGGTAGACCAAGACTTCCGAGAAGGCTATTTCTGGCCAATAGAAGTCTATTAGTATCAAACATAGGTCTTAATTTGAGGAAGAAATTTCTGAGAATGTAGGTTTGGAGCACAGCATTTTATGGTAGTGAAACATGGACGGTGGGAAACAAGAACAGAATACCATCGAGCCCTTTGAGTTGTGGAGATTTGGTGCTACAGAACAATGTTGAAAATTGTGTGGAGTGACAAGGTAAGAAACGAAGTAGTTCTCTGTAGAATTGGTGGGGAAAGGAAAGTGTGGAAAACACTGACAAGAAGAACGGACAGGATGGTAGAACATCTGTTGAAACATCAGGTATTAACTTCCATGGTACTAGAGGCATCTATAGAAGGTAAAATCTGCAGGGGAAGACAGAGGCGGGAATATTCAACAAAAGTTTGACGACAAAGAGCTACTCTGAGATGAGAAGGTTGGCACACGAGAGGAAGTCGTGGAGGGTCCCATCAAACCAGTTAGAAGACTGATAACAGAAAAAAGGGAGTTAAAAAGAATGCCAATCTTTATTAGCAACATATTTTTGTAGCCAGTCCTAAGTGACACTTCAGGTGGGCGGTGGATGACTGGAAACGAGAGATGAATCATTCTATACCCTGTGGCACTCCTAAGGAAGGACATGGGTTTGGTAAACACCTAGAAAGTGTTCCCTACCATCAAGTGTAGTGCCATTGGCGGAGTACAGAGGAGTTGGCGTTATAGTCTAGGAATGATCTTCTTGATTATGGTTTAGTCCCCTTATTGTATTTAAGAAAACGCTCAATACTGAAGGATGTGAACACATTTCACAGAATTGTGTATTGTTTGCATTAAAGGAACAGTAAGGAGACGCAGGTTCCCCATCGTAAAGCAGCATCTGTGGGGACAATTGTTTATCCCTAATGACGCTGGTGAAGTGGCCTGGCCTGTATCGGGTTCCAAACAGAACCCAATGGAGCACCTGTGGGATGAGTTGGAACCTCGAATTGGCTACAGACCCTGTCGTAACCGTTACTGTCGCTTCGGCCTTGAAGAATAACTGGCTGCCATTCCTCCTCAGTGTGACCTTTTGTTCCAATGGAGCGCTACTGTTTACATTTAGGCCCCAGTGTTGGTCAGACGACAACCCTGAAAAGTCTCAAAAATTCTTCATACAGTCGTTTCCAGGCAACTGGACTGTTTATCCACGTGGTTTACTAACAGTACATTAAATCTTAAAACAGTGGATTCAATTGGCAACTTGGTAGAATCTTCAAGCCAAGTCAACATCGAGTCTGAACTAACTGAACGTTCCATATCGAATCGCTGATATGTATTTCTCAGTTGCTGGGAAGTCCACAGGAAAGAACTTCACCAGGAGAGGCTCCATCGCAAGGCACAGCACAGCACATGGCGCTACAGACTCTGAGGCAACACTGTGAGCCAATACAGGCACATTGTAAGGAGGCCTCGCATCCCACATGACACCCCAGGAGCATGACCTACATGAAAATTACCAACAAACTAAAGTAGCATTACACTAATAGTCATTATATATATATATATATATATATATATATATATATATATATTAGTATTATTATAGTGTATAGTAATATAGTATATATAATATAGTATGTAGTTGTTGTTGTTGTTGTTGTTGTTGTTGTTGTGGTCTTCAGTCCTAAGACTGGTTTGATGCAGCTCTCCATGCTACTCTATCCTGTGCAAGCTTTTTCATCTCCCAGTACCTACTGCAACCTACATCCTTCTGAATCTGCTTAGTGTATTCATCTCTTGGTCTCCCTCTACGATTTTTACCCTCCACGCTGTCCTCCAATATTAAATTGGTGATCCCTTGATGCCTCAGAACATGTCCTACCAACCGATCCCTTCTTCTGGTCAAGTTGTGCCACAAACTCCTCTTCTCCCCAATCCTATTCAATACTTCCTCATTAGTTATGTGATCTACCCATCTAATCTTCAGCATTCTTCTGTAGCACCACATTTCGAAAGCTTCTATTCTCTTCTTGTCCAAACTATTTATCGTCCATGTTTCACTTCCATACATGGCTACACTCCATACAAATACTTTCAGAAATGACTTTCTGGCACTTAAATCTATACTCGATGTTAACAAATTCTTCTTCTTCAGAAACGCTTTCCTTGCCATTGCCAGTCTACATTTTATATCCTCTCTACTTCGACCATCATCAGTTATTTTGCTCCCCAAATAGCAAAACTCCGTTACTACTTTAAGTGTCTCATTTCCTAATCTAATTCCCTCAACATCACCCGACTTAATGCGACTACATTCCATTATCGTTGTTTTGCTTTTGTTGATGTTCATCTTATATCCTCCTTTCAAGACACTGTCCATTCCATTCAACTGCTCTTGTAAGTACATAGTACCTTATAGTATATTATTAGTATAATGCTGCTTTCGTTTGTTGGTAATTATATATATGTATATTGATTGTTAGTGTGATAATATGATATATGATAATATGATATATAGTATGATATATGGGGAAACTATCAGTACGGTGGGGGTCTGGTTGGTTGGTCGGGGGCAGGGAACCAAACAGCGAGATCATTGGTCCCATCGGATTGGAAAAGGGTGGGGAAGAAGTCGGCCATGCCCTTTGCCCTTTCGAAGGAACCAGCCCGGAATTCACCTGAAGCGATTTAGGGAAATCATGGAAAGCCCAAATGAAGAAGAACGACAGTACAAACCTGTCTCGAGCTATCTTGATTTAGGTTTTCCATGATTTTCCTAAATCGCTTCAGGCGAATTCCGGAATGGTTCCTTCGAAAGGGCATGGCCGACATCCTTCACCATCCTTCCCCAAACCGATGGGACCAATGACCTCGCTGTTTGGTCCCCTCCACCCAACTAACCAACCAACCAACCAGACGCTAAGACAAGCCATCGCAAAGCCAAAGGGGAAAAGAGCCCATATTTCACTAGTAGCTTTCCAGATGCTTTTGATCAGATTATTATATCATTCATGTTTTACTTGGATGAAAAAAATAATTGTGACTGTGCTGTGAAAAAGAGGCTTAACCGGAACCCAGGTAGTCCCCGAGGGACAGCAACCCACATAACACCACAGAGTACGAGGTTTCCTATGACCAAGGCATACCCTAAAGCACCATGGTAAACACCGGCTATTTACTTACAAGACAATGGAGCACTACTTCCTGCAGGGGAAGCGCGAGCCACGGCTTGCAGGTAGTATCACTACGCCAAAACCTGATTGGCTGGAGGCAGCTATTTAGGGGCTAGAACCAGGTCCGAAGATCAATTCAAGCAGGATGCCGACCTCGTGCACTGCGACCGTTGGAGATTACGTCTTCGTCTCGGAACTGGACTGTTACTAGTATGTGAGTGTGTTACCATGAACCTTTGTGGAAAATGAGAAGTGAACTTTTGTTTACCTCTATTAGGAGACTTTTTTCGTTATCGTTGCCTTTCGTTTGTATGTTCAGTCATCAACCTCGTGAACTTACATCAATAAAAGTTTGTGAAAAATTGCGAATTGTCAGTCACAACAGGGATCTCTGTTAATGCCTATCATCGCTGGTGTGGTTCTTTCACAGTGAGCTGGCGAAGCAACACGGCATCCCACTGGTTCGTATTGACTGCACCAGCCACTACTCGGCGCGCGCCGCCAGTCGGCTCGGCTTCGAATGCATCTTCTCCGTGCCGTATGCCCAGTACGAGCGAGACGGGGATGTCGTCTTCACACCCGCCGAGCCCCACAAGGAGGTCGCTACCTGCATCAAGAGGGTCATCTAGTGCCGAAGCAACGGCAGCAGCAAAAGTATGACGGTACAAACTGGTAAAGAGTAAAGAAAATAGTGCTGTATACAACTTCAAGTACAAAATGTGCACAACGAGTGACTGTCCTCTAGGCACCAGCTTAGCCTGAGCTTAAGCAGGAATCCTGTGACGTACTGCCTCGACAGGCAGTCCTGACTAGGCTACGATCAAGATGCAGAGAACCGTGGGGCAAAGTGACCATAAAGCGACCATTCCAGGGGAAACTGGATTTTCACAAAACAGTGCATCTTGACAGAAGTCAAGCCTACACATTCTGAATGTACGTAATATAAGGTATCCAACCGAACATTTTAAGTGAAAAGGAAAGTAACTTATATATGAATCACCCGCGATTTTCTGAACGCTTACATAGTGACCACTTTCCCTATCTAACGGGATAATGCGGCCAATGCCATCGCAACAGGATCCCATTTTTGTTATTCTGATTTCAACACGTATTCCAGTCATCTTGATGCCCTAGTACATGGAAAATACCGTAAGGCTGCAGCAGACTGTTTTCGGTCGGCAAATGTAACAGAACAGAGATGGTTTTACAAAAGGATATAACAACGGGTGATAGCTTTGTTTATGAAAGGATTCAGAAGATAGTCTGATTTGTAGCATTATGCATGATAAACGTATGTAACTAACTCTTATTGGGGAAATACCTTGGCCACGTCTCCCGACGAGTAGTGTGGCAACATTTCCCTACCGGGTGTAGACATTAGTGGTTCACGGGTGCAATCATCGAAAAGAAGGAAACAACAAGTAACTACTTTTTAGCCCCAAGGTACTGCTTAGATAAGTTGTTTATCCAGAATGTAAAATGACTTAATTTACATGAGCGGTCTGAAAATCCGAACAGATGTTATGAAAAATTCCGGAACAAGCTTCCTGTTTCAAATCTTTAACAATATTCATGGTGTATATTAGAACTGGTTTGCCCACTCTTTGGCATGTAGCAGTACTGATCAGTCCAAAAATATACGATCGACACTTTACCACACCGTCCTCTACTACTATGAGTCCTGGATGCATTAGCACAAAATTCTGCGAAACTCCACTAATGCCTGGCTTTGATAAATTTTGTTACAGTTGTCTACTCTCTCTCTCTTTGTATCTCTCGCTCATTTTCACTCACACCAACATACACTAACACACACACACACACACACACACACACACACACACACACACACACACACACACATCTTGGAGGACTCACGTTCAGATCACCATGCAGCCATGTGCATTTAAGGTTTACATGTTTTCCTAACACTTAAGACAAATGCTGAGATGGTTCCTTTGAAGAGGACGTGCCATAAAGCAAGTATGTAACAATTTTTGCATTCATGTATTCCATATTATGAGACGTGATTGTATGGAACACAACAAGAAAAAACGTAGAGTAGACATGAGCTCTAAGATTCATACCTTCAGAGCTATGAACACTTGTTCATCTTCGCCACTGTGACACACGTCTTCCCTACTACGGAAAACCTACAGAATGAAGTAAACAAATGAGAACAGTTACACTATTACCCTGGAACAGCATAGTTTCTAATAGAAACGACCTATTGGTTAATTATATGCTCCATAAACAATTTGAATCAGTCTTTTATCGAAATGATGTGGAACGCGCCACTTTACAGAATATATACACATGTTTGCAGGATACCGGTTTTTAAACAGAAATTCGTTCATATAATCTAAGGAGTTGTCTGGGAAAAATAAGTTTAGGTCAGATTTAAAAATTGTTTTGCTACCTGTTAG
Organism: Schistocerca piceifrons; assembly: GCF_021461385.2. Lineage (NCBI taxonomy): Eukaryota > Metazoa > Arthropoda > Insecta > Orthoptera > Acrididae > Schistocerca > Schistocerca piceifrons. The sequence continues at coordinate 74,757,536 of NC_060146.1, forward strand.
ATGTTTCACATTATTGGTCAAACGGTCAAAATCTTTATTTTGATGCTTATTGAAGTCCTTTCAGGGCCACTGGCAGTTTCAATAATGGGTAACAAAGCTAATTCTTGTCCTAGTGTTGGAGGTATCATTGTTCTTATCAAACTGTGATGCATTATTTATGAAGAATTTCATTAGCGAATATGTGTATTGTGATGGTGGAATTAAAGTGCCTAACTCCTTGACGACCACGAATGAACACCGTGTATTATTATTACTGCTCGCTTATATGCAACCAGTCCTACACGTATTATTCAAAGGAAAATGCAAACCAGTTCTGTAGCTATGCTATATATTCAAGATTGTAAATTATTGCAAAAGGTAACTTTAACCACTGAAAACATATGCACAAAATGAGTTATGCCGAGTTCAATGAAAATTATGATCAGTGTTAGTACTTATGCATTCCAATAAAACTGTGGCGATTCTAGAAGAAATTAGTAAATATTTGCAATAGCCATGCATATGAAAGGAAAAAACTGTACAGCAGGTGCTGGAACACTGATAACAATTGAAGAGCACAGGAAAATAACGTTCTTTGTCCACATTATCAAATGGTTCATAAGAGCAATTTTAAAGCTTGAAACTGAATTTCATGGATACAAATGGACAAAATCTATGAAAAGAAAAGTCATTCAGAAGGATATATTATTTACATTAAATTTAATATTAATTGAGTGCATAAATATTTAAATGGTGGTTTTATTGGGACAATATTTAACACAATGTCACACACTTTTATATAGAGGAATAGAAGATATTGCAAATAAAACTGTATTTTTGTAAATGTTATTTGTCAGATTATTTTGTAATGAGAAACAATGTTTGAAACAATAAAGATACTTCCTGATAAGCATTTTCTTTTTACTATTTTTACTTCAAGTGATAAAATGCTAAAAGAATAAAGTATACTGTCACTTTGTCCCAACATGCAGTTCTCAGACTAGTGTAAAAGGTTTGTGAAAAACACTCTAGCCTCTTGTCTGCAATACTCATTGAAGATATGGAGGTACTAATACTTCTCTTTTGATGTTGCCAGAGGACTTTAAAGACAAGTTACTGTTATTATTATTATTGGCAGCAGACAAAATTATTCTAAATTCATACTTTATTATTTTTATATTTTACCTCTGTAAGCTGGGGATTGATATTCTCCAGGCTGCTGCTCTTGAAGTTGCTGAAAAAATTCTCACCACCCTATCAGTGAGACGGGGATGTTTTTTGTGATGATTACCTCTCTCATGAGCCTCGTCAGGAAAGAACATTTCCTCAAATATTTCTTCTTTGTATCGTATCTTAACTGACCATCACGACATCAACTGGCTTGTGTTTACATCGAGCTTCAATCATGATTTTCACCCAATTCATTAGAACTTCTGCTACTGCTTTGGAGTTAATCAGTCCCATATTATTATCAAATTGCATAAAAGTGTATATTAGCTGAACTTACTTTCACTGCCTCCAAAAGTTTCAGTTCACTCTCAAGATAATTAAGATACCTTGGTACAGTTTAATTCTTGTTCCCCCCTGAACACAAATCGCAAAAAGCTTCTTAGATCTTTCACTTTCTTATGTGGTAATTCTGTATTGAAGCAATTAAAAAGGAGACAATTTAATTGGCTCTTTTGTTTCAATATCTTCAGTGTAAATACAGAACACTGAAGTACCATTTGAAATTGCTGAATTTTGAAGGAGTAAAAAGACAACTGCCTTTTGTAACTAAAATTATTAGTACTTACTTTATGTTAACATACTTTCTTTGCCAGTCTATGCAGATTGCTTCTGTTTAGTAGACTTACGGCATCTGAAACGAGCATTTCTCTTTCTTACGTAAATTGTTGAAACTTTCACTTTGTGTACTTTCTGGTCAATGGTGATCATATTAATTTCTTTCAAGACTTGTTTCTTCATATCATCATCTAAATTTGCAGATAACATTGCATTCAGCACTTTCATCTCAGCTGTGTACTTATCGCATGCTGATCGTGCATCATTCCTTGGGTGTCCCAAAACTATATTGAAATTGGTGCTAATACTGTTCTGTGCATTTCATATATGTCAAAATTTGGGTATTTTTCCTGGAACATTTCACGCAATTTTTTTCATAAAAAGTTCCTCTCGGAGATACAACTTCTTGATCTTGTCATTGCTGTAATGAGTTGATCTACGCTTAAATGAATGAATGTGATCATAAACTGCTATTCCTACTGCTTCATTTATTTTCTGTTACCTACTTCCATGCTTACCCCTTCCAGAACGAAGAGACTTGTGCAACTCCCATAATTTCTGAACTGTCGTTAATCATGGCCTTGTTATTCCATGTACTGCCACGAAGACTTTTCTACATACAGGTATTTCATGTACGATGTCGTAGCCTTTTACTCTTACTCTGTAGTTGAAATTCCACTCTCGAAGCTCTGCTTTAACTCTATTATTCCTTGATCACCTTGTGTGAAGTTGTTGTAATGAGGCCAATCAGATACAGTGATTTTTCTTTGCAGTTTACGGTATTACTACATTTTCGAATACTTGATCTTTCTTCAACACTTACAGTCTCAAACACTTTAACTTACAGTTGCATTTTTCTCATAGTTTGTGCGACTTAGCCCTTAATTTCTTCATGACTGTACTCATTCACCCTCGTACTTGCGTTTTCCCAACACTTAGAATCTGAAGGTCTCAGCCTCAGAAGAAATAGGCTTACTTATCATTCAAAGTAAATAATAAAACAATGGAAAATCCAGGATGGAATATGATAGTATTACGAAAAGAATAGTTGCTACTCGCCATGTAGAGGAGATGCTGAATCACAGATAGGTACAACAAAAAGATTGCCAGAAAATAAGCTTTCGCCGACAAGGTCTTCCCCGGAAATTTTTTCGTATTCGGTTAACATTACTTGTTTAGTATTAACAGGAGTTCACCTAAAAAAATTACATATGTTTAAAAGAATACAATACCATTTTAGAACATGAGTAAAGTTTAGACACAGAGTGTTACAGTTGTGAAGAAACACAGATAGTTTTAGATGGTAAAATACAGTAAGATCCCTGAGGGTATTTTCGTTCTGTCCTTGCAACTAAAAGAATAAGAGTGTTTTTTTTCGCCAGACGCGTTTCGCTTTACTGAGGTAAAGGGTTATAGTGTCTGTAATTAAAGATATTTATACTTTGATTTGTTTTTAAGTTCGAAAAACAGTTCGTTAACAATATGTTGCTTTTCAGTTACGGTGATTTCCGCTTGGTTTCTTACCTTCATCGAGAAACGCCGTCTGCTAGCACATCTTCGGAGTTTTTTTCATTAGACATTGATACTTATAGTCTAATTTTAAGTTTCTCTGGAGAACTATGCATTTCTCACGTTCTACGCACCACACTTTTTCGCACATCACTGTTTTCTGTTTATTTTTATACTTCTAAGTATGTATTGTGATAAATTCATAGTTCCGCAGAGCAACTAAAAATTAGACTACAAGTCTCAGCGTATAACGAAGAAAAACTCTGAAGGTGTGCTGGCAGCTGGCATTTCCCGATGTAGACGAGAAAGCAACATATTGTTGACGAACTTTTTTTCGATCTTAAAAACAAATCAAATTATAAATATCTTTAATTACAGACAACTGATGACGCTTTACCTCAATAAATCGAAACGTTTCTGGAGAAAATAACACGCATTTTGTAGTTGTTGCAACGACAGAACGAAAGTACCCTCAGGAATTGTAAAGCAGCTACGTGCAATATGGCCGCACGGAGACCATATTAAGATCTATGATAGCAGAGATTAACTTATATGTAGAGGAAGCTGCAAAAGTATTCATTACACAACCTGAAACACAAATCTAAGTTTTAGTTCGTGCATTACATTATACATTCATTTTCAAAACTAATTTACTTTCACTGAATTTTAACAAGGTTTAATGGCAACTAGCATAAAGAATCAATAGAGCAATAAGTCATATACATAATTACGGAAGTAATTGTAGGGTGTCACAATGAACGTAACGTAGAATGGATGTAACAAAAGAGTGCTTGACGCTTAAGGTACTCTACATATTTGTCGCAGAACACCAAGATATCAGAAATGCAGGACCCATGTTACGATACAGATACAGAGAATTACAACAGCGCTCCTATTGGCGAGGCAGTAAACTTTGAATACAAGAAAATATGGCACTTAAATCCGTATTTTTATACGAAATACGCGATTTAGTTGATAATATTCATAGTTAGTAGGTTGTTGTGACCTTGCAGAGCAATGTAGTCGAGAAATCTCAGTCAAGACTAAAATTAACTTCTCATAGCTGGGTTTCACAGTCATGTAAAATATTGTAAAGGGTCACCTTTTGACTGTAAAATCATTTTTTTGTAAAACCCGGTATTGCAAATTCGTCCTTGCGGCCATTATCACAATATGTCAAAAGATAAAACTTATTTCACTTGACATGACTCAGAAGTTGATTTCACTCATCGTGCTCCTGATTACGTTTCCTACCGTGTATTATAATCTTGGAGTTGCATTCTGAATATTTTGCTCGCATTATACTTTATTTTTGCATGCATCCTAACATTTCGTGGAGTAAATGATTCCATTTCGTATTTGTATCACATAAAACAGAAGATGGTTTTGTCACATAGTTTTCTGAGGACATTTGTTGTTACCTGCGAATCTTCGACTGAACTGATAAATTTAAATGCGTTATAAGTATGTTGTTCCTATGTTACTTTATTTTGGTTTGCATCTGTTTTTCTTACTTTCTCGCGTTTAGTGGAGAACTGTTGGCAGCTTTTAACAGTATTGGTATTCAACTATATTACATCCTGTCACGGAATGAATAGCCACAGCGTATTACTGCTGTGAATGATATTGTTTCTGGCAACCCAGTTTGCATTGTAGTCTCAGTCACTGAGGTATTCCTGCTTGCAAATGCTAAAACTGCCGCAATAGCTACCCACAGGTGTTCACACGCTATTACCATGTACTACAAACAATAAACTTTAACGGAAATCAATGTACTACAGTCATTACTATAATCATCTTCTCACTCCAATGTACATACAACAGGCAACAATACGAAGTCTCGAGATGACTGGGTGTTGTGTGATGTCCTTAGGTCAGTTAGGTTTGAGAAGTTCTAAGTTCTAGGGGACTGATGACCATAGATGTTAAGTCCGATGGTGCTCAGAGCCATATTTGAACCAATACGAAGCCACGCTTTCATCATTTAATCTACAGGTGATTTCTGTACAACTAGAGTTAACTAAATGCAGCAGCATTCAGTAGGAGAGAAGTACGTTCACACTATGCCAATTCTATGTGTAAGTATGAGGTTCGAAGTAGGGACGATAACTACCATACACACTCCATCACTAATACTACAAAGCACACTTAATTGCAAAGAGCAACACCATTCAAAGCAGAAATTCATACTCATTCCATGTTAAGATGTAATGAAGTTGAATATTAATTCCGTCAAAAGCTGCTAACATGGAGCTCTGCATTAAATGGAAGAAAGTACGAAAAATGGATGAGAATTAAAAAAACCAGAATACGAACATTATACATACAATGCATTTAAATACAGCATTTCACATAAGCGTTCATAGGTAAGAACAAATGTCCACAGAACAGTATCCAACGAAACCAGCTTCTGTTTTATATGGAGTCATTTACTCCGTCCAGTATTATGGAGAGCGAAATTCAAGCAGAATACAACCAACATATTCACAATGTAATTCAATAAAGTGAAATACATACGGTAAGTCGTAATCACGAACACAATATGATTAATGCAGCTTCTCTGTATTACGGAATGAGATCAAATATGGACGACTTTCAATCACGCAACAAGAAAACGAAATGATGGACTGATAAGCGTGCAGCGCACCATTTTTACAGGAAAGCCTTACACGAGTTTCATCCCTCGTGTTATTTATGTTCCAACTCATTTTTTTCCTATGTTGTTATTTCATCCCCCTCGAACCCATATGGGCGGGGGAAGGCTGTATGCGGTAAACTATTCCTCTGTTGAGACAAGCGAATAAAGAAAAACAAGCATGGGGCCTGTTTTTCTACTTTAAGTTAAAAATCAAAGACGGGCAGCGAAAATATGATAATACACAGATTTTAAAAACACGTCACAGAATGGTGTAACTCTTCTAAAAAAAAAAAAAAAAAAAAAAAAAAAAAAGCTGAAGCATTGCACTGTCACTTAAAATCTGAGTGACCTGCACTGCGTGAGAAGTATTTCGGGAGGAGAGAATGTGGTCCATAAGGCCCGTCAACGTGCAACGATCTGATTGCGCGAATATCTGCGCAGACGTCTATGCGTGCAACAGATCGCTGAAAATGTAGTTGGTCCACACAACACAAGTTCCAGTCTGCCTCTCGCCTGCGATCTGTGGCAAGCGACTCTCGTACAGTAATCTCAAAGTTTGTTTCGTTTATTCAGAGATGGAAGAAATTCTATTAGGGTTTGTGTTCGCAACTTGCGATGCTAAAAAAATTTCAAACAGGATGCCATAAATAGAAAGACAGACCAAAAAGGTCTATACAGTGACTGTTAACGCGGCGGCGTTTTCGCACATAAATTTACTTCAAGAGTTGCAGGACGAACTCGACAACTGGCTAAATTATTTGAGGATGGGTTTAGAAACGAGTAATTATCTTTTGACGCAAGTAACTTTGAGGCGTTACTTTCGTTTTGCCTCATATTACATTAGGAAGTAGTTATGTTTTCTATACCGAGATATAAGTTTTTCTTTGATTGCTAGCAGCTTCAATACTTCGCTGGGTGAAAGGAATATTTGACGCATTTGTTTATTTCTTTTCATTATTTCACAAAGAGATCACACGCCGTTTATACGTATACTCCTTGTTCCATCCTGTGTGAGTGTGCATGGGTATGAATGGAAGTCAAATGCAGCGGGAGCATGGACCAAAGGGAACAGTTTAAGGGAATAGCAGTCATTGCCAACATTACAAGAATAACGGCAGGTAGGCCAGAGCAGCAAGCAAAGATGAAAACAGGCACGAGGGTAGGTTACAAAGTTGGTGCGGGGGTGAGGTGAGTCTCCCCACCACCGCGTTTGAATAGGAACGTTGGTCGGATTTTGGCGCGTGGAGAGCACTGTGGGGCCAGCCATGAGACGGACCGGACGCGGGAGCACAGCAGCTCGCAGATTTGGTGAGATAGAAATGAGGTGATATGGCTAAAACTTCACGACAGGGTATGCTCATAGCACGCATTCAACACACCTTCATCGGTACAGGTTACGGTTTTAATTTATTTGCAATAGTTTTCTCTGAAATGTGTCTGTGAAACTTTGCTTTGTGGTAGTGAGCATGCAACAGGAACCATCAGTTCATGTAGCTGTTTCCCGAGTTATAAGCTTCACTTTTAGCTCAATGAGTGCAGATTGGGTACCGGATGGTAGATCGAGAAATTTCTGCCGCGAAATTTAATTATTTTTGATACTTTCTTTGTGAGTTCAGTTCGCACTTTATTTTGGCGCCAGTAGTACATCACTTTTGCCCACAATCTTTTCTCTGATAGAGGTCATCTATCTTCGGCAGTGGCCTACCTTAAATTTCTAATGGTGTAATTCATGCATGGCGATAAGTGAGTCTTAAAGAATGAATGACGATTTTCCCGCTAAAGACAGTGTGGCCCACTTATGTATTTTTTGTGTTATTGTGAAATTATGTGTCATATATTTTTTGTGTTATTGTGAAATTATGTGTCATATATGAAATTATTCGTATAGTGTCTTCGTTGAGTCATTGTCCTACCCATGAGAGGTAACGCTGATTCAGACATAAGTTTTGTAACCAAAGAAAAATTGTAATGTGTCGGCTTCTAAAGTTTTCATCAAAGTAGGAAATAAATCTATTAAATGAGAGTCAGCATTTCAGTTAATAAATATTCCCCCAGTCACCTGACACATGAAATGGGTAGAATATATCTTATTCAGTTCGATTTTCTAAAGTTAATGAAAGACAGAAATAATCGGCAATGTGAATTTCGATAGTCTACCAGCTGCTATAGTGACGGCTTTGAGTTCAACCACCTCAGAACGTGTTACCTTAGGGAAACTCGCACCAGTTCCCGTTGCGCACATTTCAAAATTAATTAATTTGTTTATCAGGTTATTCAAATACGGGTCAAAAATATAGATACCATTCGTTATGCGCTTGGTATATTAGAAGCCAGGACACAAAGTCGAGTAAAATTCTCTAAGGTAACACGAGGAGATGGTCACACAGGTTCAATATAAATTAAAAATATGTAAATAACCAGCATACAGCCAACCAGCAGTCCTATAGCAACTTCTAGTATATAAAATTTATATGAGGGGAGCAATTTCGCAACATGAGCTGATCATACGATATTGTGGTGCCTGCGTTAACTGATTACATGCTTGCAGGTATGTACGCATGTCCAAAGGACCTTTTCATCGCAATCAGGATAACACAGGCACTGCAATATCGTATTTATCTGCCGATACCGGGCAAGCAACTTTCAAGTGCAACGTCTGACCTGTACGGGAATATACAGGGTGGTCCATTGATAGTGACCGGGCCAAATATCTCACGAAATAAGCATCAAACTAAAAAAACTACAAAGAACGAAACTCATCTAGCTTGAAGGGGTAAAATCAGATGGCGCTATAGTTGGCCCGCTAGATGCCGCTGCCATAGGTCAAACGGATATCAACGTTTTTTTTAAATAGGAACCCCCATTTTTTATTACATATTCGTGTAGTGCGTAAATAAATACGGATGTTTCACTTGGACCACGTTTTTCGCTTTGTGATAGATAGCGCTGTAATAGTCACAAACGTATAAGTACGTGGTAGCACGTAACGTTCCGGCAGTGCGGACGGTATTTGCTTCGTGATACATTACCCGTGTTAAAATGGACCGTTTACCAATTGCGGAAAAGGTCGATATCGTGTTGATGTATGGCTATTGTGATCAAAATGCCCAACGGGCATGTGCTATGTATGCTGCTCGGTATCCTGGACGACATCATCCAAGTGTCCGCACCGTTCGCCAGATAGTTACGTTATTTAAGGAAACAGGAAGTGTTCAGCCACAGGTGGAACGTCAACCACGACCTGCAACAAGTGATGATGCTCATTTAGGTGTTTTAGCTGCTGTCGCGACTAATCCGCACATCAGTAGCAGACAAATTGCGCGATAATCGGGAATCTCAAAAACGTCGGTGTTGAGGATGCTACATCAACATCGATTGCACCCGTACCTTATTTCTATGCACCAGGAATTGCATGGCGACGACTTTCAGCGTCGTGTACAGTTCTGCCCACTGAGCACAAGAGAAATTACGGTACGATGACAGATTTTTTGCAAGCGTTCTATTTATCGACGAAGCGTCATTCACCGACAGCGGTAAAGTAAACCAGCATAATATGCACTATTGGATAACGGAAAATCCACGACGGCTGCGACAAATGGAACATCAGCGACCTTCGCGGGTTAATGTATGGTGCGGAAGTATGGGAGGAAGGATAATTGGCCCCCCATTTTATCGATGGCAATCTAAATGGGGCAAGGTATGCTCATTTCCTACGTAATGTTCTACCGATGTTACTACAGGATGTTTCACTGCATGACAGCATGGCGATGTACTTCCAACATGATGAATGTCCGGCACATAGCTCACGCGTGTTTCAAGCGGGTCCGCAGCTCGTGGTCGTGCGGTAGCGTTCTCGCTTCTCACGCCCGGGTTCCCGGGTTCGATTCCCCGCGGGGTCAGGGATTTTCTCTGCCTCGTGATGATTGGGTGTTGTGTGATGTCCTTAGGTTAGTTAGGTTTAAGTAGTTCTAAGTTCTAGGGGACTGATGACCATAGATGTTAAGTCCCATAGTGCTCAGAGCCATTTGAACCATTTTTTTTGTTTGAAGCGGTACTGAATAGCATATATCATAACAGGTGGATTGGTCGTCGAAGCAGCATACCATGGCCCGCACGCTCACCGGATCTGACGTCCCCGGATTTCTTTCTGTGGGGAAAGTTGAAGATATTTGCTATCGTGATCCACCGACGACGCCTGACAACATGCGTCAGCGCATTGTCAATGCATGTGCGAACATTACGAAAGGCGAACTACTCGCTGTCGAGAGGAATGTCGTTACACGTATTGCCAAATGCATTGGGGTTGACGGACATCATTTTGAGCATTTGTTGTATTAATGTGGTATTTACAGGTAATCACGCAGTAACAGCATGCGTTCTCAGAAATGATTATTTCACAAAGGTACATGTATCACATTGGAACAACCGAAATAAAATGTTCAAACGTACCTACGTACTGTATTTTAATTTAAAAAACCTACGTGTTATCAACTGTTCATCTAAAATTGTGAGCCATATGTTTGCGACTATTACAGCACCATCTATCACAAAGCGAAAAAAGTAGTCCAACTAAAACGTTGATATTTCTTTACGTACTACGCGAATAGGTAATAAAAATGGGGGTTCCTATTTCAAAAAAAGCAGTTGATATCCGTTTGACCTATGGCACCGCCATCTAGAGGGCCACCCATAGCGCCATCTGTTTTCCCCCTCCTAGCTAGACAAGTTTTCTCGTTTGACGCTTATTACGTGAGATATTTGGCCTGGCCACGATTAATGGACCACGCTGTATACATAATGAACGTACCAGTACAGGTCGCAGACGCATTGTTGACAACATATGGAATCTTAGGTCGGACCATAAGTCGTGCACGGATAGCCAAATAGTTCTGTCAGAGAGCTGGCTAATCTCTGGAAAAAAAAAAATGAGTAAAGGGATCAGCAATGGACTTCGGCGGATGTCGTCTGACGTCTTCTACGACCAAATACACCGAACAATTACGAACAAAATGGAAAAAAGTAGATGGTAAGGCGACCGCTCGCGATAAGCGAGAACTCGGTGTTCGAGTCCCGATGCGGCACAAATTTTCACTGTCGTCGTTCCATTCTACAGCTGATGATTGTCCTTAATCGCAATTGCGAATACATTTTGTTGTGACTTGGCAACACAGCCAAGCCACTATGAGGTAGCCGAAAGGCACGCGTTTATGCTCACGCAGGCTGGCGTGAGGTCTGGAACAGTTAAAGGAGTTGAGTCTAGCAAAAAAGTACGTAGCTTCTGGAATACTTAACTTTAATCCATAATTGGTGAACATCGGTCTGACGGTACATGCATCACAAGATAAATAGCAATTGATAATGGCGCCTTGCTATGTCGTAGCAAATGACGTAGCTGAAGGCTATGCTAACTATCGTCTCGGCAAATGAGAGCGTAATTTGTCAGTGAACCACCGCTAGCAAAGTCGGCTGTACAACTGGGGCGAGTGCTAGGACGTCTCTCTAGACCTGCCGTGTGGCGGCGCTCGGTCTGCAATCACTGATAGTGCCGACACGCGGGTCCGACGTATACTAACGGACCGCGGCCGATTTAAAGGCTACCACCTAGCAAGTGTGGTGTCTGGCGGTGACACCACACTTTTAATGAGCTGTTGATAATGAGGTTAAAGTTTTGGACAATAGGAGCTACAAGGATCTAGAATTTGCTACTGCAGTTTCGAAACAAGCATTGAATGAAATCATACCTACCACACATGACTCGCTGTCACGGAAGATGAGTTCGTGAAAGCATGTAAAGTACTGTACCTCAGTTCTGCCAAGTTACAGATAGTACCTGTAGAGTTTTAGACATGTTGGAGACACAAAATATTCTTAGAGATTATATACTGGGCGACGAGCTAATGTTCAGTTTGTTTTTAAGTCGAGATTTCCAAGACCGTGCTGAACCTACCAGAAACTTTTGCACTAGAATATAAAATTCCATTCTGTACGTCTAAAAAAATAAAGAAGATTGTAAGGCGACCATTGTAATTTTGTCAGAGACATCAAAGGACTTGGAAGAGCAGTTGAACGGAATGGACAGTGTCTTGAAAGGGGGATATAAGATGAACATCAACAAAAGCAAAACGAGAATAAAGGAATGTAGCGAATTAAGTCGGGAATTTAGGAAATGAGACACTTAACAGTAGTAATGGAGTTTTGCTATTTGAGGAGCAAAATAACTGATGACGCTCGAAGTAGAGAGGATATTAAGTGTAGACTGGCAATGGCAAGGCAAGCGTTTGTGAAGAAGAGAAATTTGTTAACGTCGAGTATAGACTTAAATGTCAGGAAGTTGTTTCTGAAAGTATTTGTGTGAAGTGTAGCCACGTATGGAAGTGAAACATGGACGATAAATAGTTGGGCAAGAAGAGAATAGAAGCTTTCGAAATGTGATGTTGCAGAAGAATGCTGAAGATTAGATGGGTAGATCACATAACTAATGCGGAGGTATTGAATAGAATTAGGGAGAAGAGGAGTTTGTGGCACAACTTGACTAGAAGGAGGGATCACTTGGTAGAACATATTCTGATCCATCAAGGGATCACCAATTTAGTATTGGAGGGCAGCGTGGAGGGTAAAAATCGTAGAGGGAGACCAAGAGATGAATACACTAAGCAGATTCAGAAGGATGTAGGTTGCAGTAAGTACTGGGAGATGTAGAAGCTTGCACAGGGTAGAGTAGCATGGAGAGCTGCATCAAACCAGTCTCAGGGCTGAAGACCACAACATCAACAACACATCTGAAAAAATTAATTTCTGGTACTGTAGGACTAAATTCTGCAATTCGCCTCTAAATCACTCTTATTATGAACTACGTATTACATTAGGGACTAAAAGAAGTGTAATAATAATTATGTCCCTGAAGGGACTGTTTCAAGATCTTCCATCTTTAGCGTAACACAATATTCTAATTCCACATTTCTATAGAACAAATAAGTTCTACTTCTTTTGCTATGCTCTCAAAACTCACATTAAATTATGGTACATGACGGTACCGAGTGAAAGTATGATAGCAATACCCCCAGAATCGGACCGAAAAGATTTCGCTAAGGAACTCTCTAGAACACTGTCGTGTATCCGCGGTTTTAAAATTTACAATGCACACATTGTGAGAAACATCTGACTGAATAAGGAGCGGACTAAGGCAAGCTTTAGCACCAGATATCCGGCGATCTCCTGTCCACACACCCCATCTTGTCTCCGCAAATGTAATCTGAACCCAGAGACTTGAGCAATTTCGACCCATCCTCCAACAGGTTTGCGAACTTCTTATAATTTTAATTAATATTGTGTTTATACTGGTTGCTGGTGAGGAGGAAAGTTAGTTATTAGTATTTTAGTAATGATCTCATTCATAAGCAGCCGTATCACAGTCATCACAGTCGCTCAAGAAAGTTATAACTAAGCTTTACTTGTTTAACCAGAATCGGACGATGACTCTCCGTGTCCGCAGTCTCGATGAGTCGAAGCGATCTGCAATCCTGTGTAAATAAAATGTCTTGTTTTTCTTGCGTTGCGTACTCGGTCGGGAAACCTCACATCAAGCGGAAAGTCTGCTCTGATAGAGTTTAATTATCCTATGAAATAATGGAGCTCTTGGATCTAATAATTGCAGGTTCGTTTCCAATTCATCAGAAGTTCCCTTCTCATTACCAACGAAACGACACCTCCGTGCAAATTTCCAATTAGAGAATACATATATAATGAAATTCCTTACACACCTTTGATGTAAATGCTAAGTATATATTTTCTTGAGTAGAATACAATATATTTTCAATCTATTTTTTGCAGTAATCTCGATAGCAAAATTACAATTATTCAATGCGGCTATTCGGCATGGAGAAGATCCTAGAAGTCCTCCCAACACACCAGAGAGAATATTACAAAGAGTAATTATGCGCTCATGGAATAGTAATAGTACTGTACTACTTTGCGCATCGATTCTACGAGTATATAGATGGTCAAGTAGGAAAGGTAATCCACTCGTAGAATTGTGCAGGGATCATTAGTAGAATATAAAGAGATATTACAATCTCATATCTGCCCAACGATCTGTCTGCACAAATGTGATGTGAGCAGCCAGATCGTTGTATGTGAACAGGGCTATAGGGTTGAGTAGTGTAGGTAGAAAACAGAGGTCAGTCAGGTAGAAAAGTATGGAGATGAGGGTACGGAAGTTCGGGTGGATACTGGGAAAACAGAAGGTGAGAAAGACAAAGGGTGAGGAGAAGGTGTGTCAGTAATATAGTACCAACAAGAGGAAATGTTCAGATATGTGTGAATTCCTAAGTGACCACACTGCTGATGTCATCGGTCCATAGACTTACACTCTACGTAAACTAGCTTACACTAACTTATGCTAAGAACAACACACACACCCATGGCCGAGGGAGGACTCGAACCTCCGGCGGGAGGTGCCCAAGAGGAAATCGATGAGGATGCATGAGAAGCGGAAAGGAGGTAGGAGCCCTGATGTGGATTGGTGGGAAGATATAAAGCTGGTAGAAGTTTGACGTTAGACAGCATTAAACTTATATGACACTATTATACAATGATTCAAATGACTGAGAAACATTCTCTTCACTTACTGTAAAGATGCACAAGAATAACTGCTTACATCAACTAATCTTTATTCACGACAGACTGTTTCGACATTTATCGTCAGCGTCAAGCACGACTAGAACTGATGTTACGTCCATAGTACGTCGCTGGTGAACTCTGTTATAGCTGTCACCGTTTTCACATGATGGTAAATGACGTAAATACATTCAAAATAATACGTTAATTATCGTCTGACAGTAATTCGACAATTCCATTCTTACGACGCTATATGTTTACAAAACACACATATAACTGTCACTGTTTTGCTAAGATGATAAATGACGTAAATACACTGAAAATAATACGTTAATTATGTTTACAGTAGTTTCACAGTTCCACTCTTATGGCGCTATACGTTTACAAGACATATAGCGTCGTAAGAACTGAACTGTCAAACCATAATTAACGTATTAGTTTCAATACATTTACGACATTTACCATCTTATCAGAACAGTGACAGTCATTAGATAGTTCACCAGCGACGTAATATGGACGTCACACCAATCTAGACGTAATCGACAATGGCGATAAATGCGGAAACAGTCTGTCGTGAACAGAGATTAGGTATTATAAGCAGCTCATTAGAGCATGTTTCTTATAATGATGTCACTATTTGTCATGTATTACGCTGCTGGCCCTAAAAAAGAAAAATTCTCTTTACAACTGCTTAAGAATTAAGTTCAAACGTAGCAGCTGCGTTATCAAACAAGATTCATGGTACTTTGGCGAGCATTGTTTAATGTTTCTTCCGCAAAACTACAGATAACGAAAAAAATTTAACTTTTGATTCTTGATGATGTATAACGGCATGGCGTGTAAGTAATACCGTAATGCTTCGCTAGGCCGACGAATGGAGCAGCGTCACCGCTGACTGTAAGCGCCTGCCATCTTTCGGCGGCTGCCTGCACTACACGTGAGATACCGTGGCGAGTATACCTCCTAAGATCTGCTGTTGCCCTAGTCGCAGGGCTGCCACAATTCTTGTGTGTGGTCAGTCCCGCCACGTGACTCATATGAACGAACGCGCCATGGCGCGCGCGCTCACACACATACGAACACAATTTGTGGAAAGTGAAAAGCAAAAATATCTTCAGAAATCGTTTTCCGCTGTTTTGTTTACGAATTATACCTGAATTTTATCAGTTTGCACAACACGACTGACTTTTCTACTCTATTTTAATAGAGTTCGTACAGAATGTACTGTGAACTCGTCATGAAGAGGAGATGCTTTTTTTTTTTTTTTTTTTTTTTTTTTTTTTTTTTTTTTTTTTTTTTTTAAGAAGATATATCATTTAAATGTTGTTGTTTTCGTCCTAATTCCCAGGACAACCTCTCGTCTCTCCCACTTTTCCTTCCTTTACCAAACCGACTATTCCTCGATGCACCAGTACGTTAACCTATCCCTTTGTTTGTGCCATAAATTTATTTTCTTCCCATTTCGAAGCACTGCCTCGTAAGTCATGCGATCTACCCCTTTAATCATCAACATTTTTCTTTACGACCACATTTTAAAAGCTTCTATTCCCTTCTTGTCCCACATTTCAGTTCCGCACTAGGATACGCTCCACACATATTACCTTCAGAAATGGCTTGCTTGCACTTAAATTTATATTAGCTGTTAACAAATTCCTCTTCTTTAGAAATGCTTTTCGAGCTTGTAGCCAGTTGTAACCATTCGTTACATATCTGGTCTTCTTTTAAACTAAAATTTATTCGAACTGGCCACCATACTTCAGACAAGATCATGAATTCTCTTTTTATAGCAGACAAATTAAATAGAAGAATAATAAGAGCCAATGGAATAGAGAATTATATGCAAACTACCAAGGGACTTTATTCAAAGAGTCTCTGATGAACGTCTCCTTTGTTTCATAACCCAAAGCACATACCGTTAACGCCTCTCGCGTCTGTTAGTCTCTAGCGTCAGTGAGTGTTCAGCGTCCACATTTCAGTTCCGTTACACACGAGACAAATTACCTTCAGAAATGACTTACACTCTTCGTGTGAGTAAAGATCTAGTTGTCAACTCACACATCCTACATCACAACGTTATCCACATATACATCCTGCAGCACAACGCTGGTTCAAGGGTCCAGGAGAGAAACAAAAAATCGCAGGCGCGCATTCGTCCTGTGCTGAGCTTTTAGTGTCAGAGCTTTTAGCATTGTAGTTCCGAATATTCGCGACTTGTAAGCTCATGCGCCACTGCGTGAAATAGTTAACGTCATTGGAAAACGGGTTAATTAAAAGTAAATTTCTTTGACTTTCGGTCATAGATCCTGTTTGGACATCATTATCGGGCTTAAGTATGACTAGCCATCGTAGTGAATCATATCAAATAAAGTGTATTAAATGAAGCCTGTGACATTTGAAGGAATTAATTCGGTGTATAT
The DNA here is from genome assembly GCF_021461385.2 of Schistocerca piceifrons. NCBI lineage: Eukaryota > Metazoa > Arthropoda > Insecta > Orthoptera > Acrididae > Schistocerca > Schistocerca piceifrons. The sequence goes on from NC_060146.1 coordinate 74,774,480, forward strand.
GCGCTATGCAAAAATCAAAGACATCAATTAGTTTGAAACAAGAATCAGCAGCCTAGTAACTGTTAATGGGCATCTTTGGCGGCAAACTGCTAAACAAAGCAGCTAGCCGCAGGTAATGATGTGAATTTAAATTTATTGATCAACAAATACCGACTGCAATGACAGATAGTGTTGTGTCACCTCGCTTTCAGGTATCTCGACGAGATGAAGAATACTGGCTGGGCATAGGAAAAGCACATTTTACTTTCGCAGCAGTGGCAGTAGGCAGCAGTAGGAGGCATCATACAGTCATCAGGAATTTAGTTGCCCAAACAGCAAAACGCATTCACCGTTTTTCTTGTCTCGTTTTTAGGGACCGCGTTTTCATACAGTAATAATCCCTTAAATATGTATGCATTTATGCAACAAAGAATCTGAAACGTGCACATAAAACATGCACGTAAACTGTTGTCATAAAATGATATAAAAACTGAACTGGCATCGTTTTAGTACAAAAAGTACTCACGTAAATGGCTGTGGCAGATTCACAAAGTAACGTTAACAAACCATGCAAGACAACTATTATTTTGCATCAATTTACGGAAATGTACTGTACTCACAATTAGTTTTACACTTCCCTTCAGCTACGGCTCACAATCACTGTATGTTTCAGGTGTAGGAAAGTAAGCCATCTTCTGTTGTCTCGCAAAATGGGCTTCTAGCGGGAGGAAATTCTCTCTGCCTCACATGAACTTAGGGGTGCAGGCAGAAAAACGGCTACTTGCTCCTCTTTTAGCGACGTATTGCTCGTAAATTCATTGCCCTTACAGGTTACAACGTCTTCAATTTCACAAACTTGGTCGTATCCCAATTTTTTTGAAAGTATCCTCTGAACTTGTTCCTTCACTATTTCTTCATCTCTTCCAGGGACACGACAAGGTTTACATACTATGGTTTTGTACGCCCTTAATAAATCACAAAGAAACTGCCTGTCTCCATAGGAACCATTCCCACTGGAAGGTCGGTATATACGCAGGATTAGCTCCTATTTCTGGGGTGTTCAGAACATCTTGGTCAGTTTGAATTGAGGGTCAACTTTAGGATCGGATATAATAAGAACACTCTTAACTGTTTCTAAGTTTTCTGTGTAGCAACCATGTACCCCACAGCGTTGTGATCGGCTCTGGTTGAGAATGCCAGCCGCTGCTCTCTGAAGACTTGTTTTCTGTAAGGTGATCTAACAAATACCTTCTTCGCAACAGACATCAGCTTGGCAACAGGATGAAAATTCCCAGGAAGAGTTTTAGCAGCGAGTTGTAACCCATGAGCAATGTATCATATTGGAAAATACAACTTTGAGAGGAGTACCAGCCTTGATCATGTAATTTGCTGCATTACTCACAAACAGCAATACACGCTCGTCCTCAGTGCCATTAGATCGAGGTAAATTCATGGAACCGATAATATTGAGGAAACTACGGATCAATTGTCATTTGAGATTACTCAATTGCAAGTAGATGGAAATGGAAATGCCGTGTGGGTAGGGCCACCCGTCGGGTAGACCGCTAGCCTGGTGCAAGTCTTTCAATTTGACGCCACTTCGGCGACTTGCGTGTCGACGGGGATGAAATGACGATGATAAGGACAACACAACACCCAGTCCCTGAGCGTAGAAAATCTCCGAACCAGCCTGGAATCGAAATTTTGAAAAAGCTATCTTTCCAAAGATTCAATATAAAGTCGATAAATGAGGGGGAGCTTAACAACAAAATGCCTTCTAGGACAACTTATTCCGCCTACTTAATTACTGTAAAATTTAGTATGGTTGTTCGAAAGGATTTTGGTATCATTCACGTACTGTGCCAACGACAAGGGGTACCACGTGGATCGGAACAGAATGAAGAGAGTTACTGAAATAATTATAGCTAAAATAAATACGGTCGCCAGCCCAATTGGGCAAAATTTCTGTTCGGTAGGTGAATTAATGAGCCGAACAGTCAATGTCAAGAATTACTCTAACACGCGCGGCAACAGAAGGCTGCACGCACGTTAGCAAAAACACTTGAAACATTTACGCAATAAAGCGAAAAAGAAAATAGTTTGCACTCGAAATATCATTAACTAATAGAGCTGTAATTTTGAAAACATACAAGATAACACTTAGATTAATGGTTACTTACTGTTGTAAGTGACAATGGCGCTACCCCACAATAACGCCTACTATTTTCATATGAATTTTGGAAAATGGCAAAAAATAATTAAAAGAAACTCTATTGACTTCTGAACGGGGAAGTAGAAATTGATAATTGTTCTATCAAAAGGTAATTATTACACTGTAGCACGACTGCAAATCAAAATGTGAACCAGAACTTTACTAATAACAATTTACAATAACCGCTGATATTTGCACTCACTCATTAATTCTAGTTAGCGCTTTTGTTCATAGTGCCAGGAATCATTTTAATTTGATTAGTTGATTTACTATTTGCAACAATTAGATCGCCTCAGATTAAAGTTCAAATTCATAGTTAGTGAGACTGAAATTACTGAATGCTTTAAGTTCAAATCTTTAATCTAACTGAATCATTTAGTTCATAAGCAAAATTTACTGGCACTGCAATTTTTATTTTTCATAAACGGTACTCGGATTATTGTAACAATAGGACAGGACAGGAACCTACTTGGTGAATGATTTTAGGACAATCACGGGTAAACAGTTTTGATTAAACTATGCCGGTCGGAGTGGCCGAGCGGTTCTAGGCGCTACAGTCTGGAACCGCGCGACCGCTACGGTCGCAGGTTCGAATCCTGCCTCGGGCATGGATGTGTGCGATGTCCTTAGGTTAGTTAGGTTTAAGTAGTTCTAAGTTCTAGGGGACTGATGACCTCAGAAGTTAAGTCCCATAGTGCTCAGAGCCATTTGAACCATTAAACTATGGTAATTATTCACTCGCAAAACACCACAAAGCTGAGTAACGCCGTTACAAAACTAGTTGACAATAAGCTGTGATGCAGCCGTTAGGTATGACATTCCGTCGCGTTGACAACTCAGCTACCAGTGGCGGACTTGCAAGTAGATAAGACGCAGACAGTTCGTATTCGTTAAGAGACCCAATTACAGTGTTTGAAACAAAACGCCCCTCACTTTCTTCTCTTTCGTCGATTGACACCCACATAAAATTATTTTGAATGTATACGCAATTGCGGATAAGCACAATCATCAGCTGTAGAATGGAACGACGACAGCGAAAATTTGTGTACACATATCGAAAGGAACTTTGCATCGTATTCAGAATAACACAGGCAGTACCACAACGTATTTATCTGTCGACACGGCGCAAGCGTCTTTCAAGTAAAAAGTCTCACCTCTACGGGAATATACACTCCTGGAAATTGAAATAAGAACACCGTGAATTCATTGTCCCAGGAAGGGGAAACTTTATTGACACATTCCTGGGGTCAGATACATCACATGATCACACTGACAGAACCACAGGCACATAGACACAGGCAACAGAGCATGCACAATGTCGGCACTAGTACAGTGTATATCCACCTTTCGCAGCAATGCAGGCTGCTATTCTCCCATGGAGACGATCGTAGAGATGCTGGATGTAGTCCTGTGGAACGGCTTGCCATGCCATTTCCACCTGGTGCCTCAGTTGGACCAGCGTTCGTGCTGGACGTGCAGACCGCGTGACACGACGCTTCATCCAGTCCCAAACATGCTCAATGGGGGACAGATCCGGAGATCTTGCTGGCCAGGGTAGTTGACTTACACCTTCTAGAGCACGTTGGGTGGCACAGGATACATGCGGACGTGCATTGTCCTGTTGGAACAGCAAGTTCCCTTGCCGGTCTAGGAATGGTAGAACGATGGGTTCGATGACGGTTTGGATGTACCGTGCACTATTCAGTGTCCCCTCGACGATCACCAGTGGTGTACGGCCAGTGTAGGAGATCGCTCCCCACACCATGATGCCGGGTGTTGGCCCTGTGTGCCTCGGTCGTATGCAGTCCTGATTGTGGCGCTCACCTGCACGGCGCCAAACACGCATACGACCATCATTGGCACCAAGGCAGAAGCGACTCTCATCGCTGAAGACGACACGTCTCCATTCGTCCCTCCGTTCACGCCTGTCGCGACACCACTGGAGGCGGGCTGCACGATGTTGGGGCGTGAGCGGAAGACGGCCTAACGGTGTGCAGGACCGTAGCCCAGCTTCATGGAGACGGTTGCGAATGGTCCTCGCCGATACCCCAGGAGCAACAGTGTCCCTAATTTGCTGGGAAGTGGCGGTGCGGTCCCCTACGGCACTGCGTAGGATCCTACGGTCTTGGCGTGCATCCGTGCATCGCTGCGGTCCGGTCCCAGGTCGACGGGCACGTGCACCTTCCGCCGACCACTGGCGACAACATCGATGTACTGTGGGGACCTCACGCCCCACGTGTTGAGCAATTCGGCGGTACGTCCACCCGGCCTCCCGCATGCCCACTATACGCCCTCGCTCAAAGTCCGTCAACTGCACATACGGTTCACGTCCACGCTGTCGCGGCATGCTACCAGTGCTAAAGACTGCGATGGAGCTCCGTATGCCACGGCAAACTGGCTGACACTGACGGCGGCGGTGCACAAATGCTGCGCAGCTAGCGCCATTCGACGGCCAACACCGCGGTTCCTGGTGTGCCCGCTGTGCCGTGCGTGTGATCATTGCTTGTACAGCCCTCTCGCAGTGTCCGGAGCAAGTATAGTGGGTCTGACACACCGGTATCAATGTGTTCTTTTTTCCATTTCCAGGAGTGTACATAACGAATGTATGAGTGCAGGTTGTAGACACATGGTTGACCACGGATGGAAGTTTGGGTCTGGCAGTGAGTCGAACCTCCAAACCCAAGCCGGAAAGCCATAGCTAGCGATAAGCTGCAAATCCGGGTTCGAGTCGTGGCGCTTCACAAATTTTCACTGTCGTCATTCCATTTTACAGCTGATGGTTGTGCACATTCGCATTTGCGCATATATTTAATGTGTTTCATGACGGCTGTAGCTGCCGCAGTGCCCTTTCCTTTCAACGTGCATACATGTCCAAAGGAACCTTGCATCGTATTGTGAATAACACAAGGCTTGCAATATCGTAAAATTATTTTGAATTTGATCCATTATTATGTAAAAGGTTTGGTCGTAGCACTGCTGTACGTAATTCTTATGTGTAGCGGATTTGTCTGACACTTTACACTTTGTATACTTCTCAATTAAATTACTCAGAATAGGATTAATAATTTCCATAGCGGAACACATGCCGACAAAAAGGCTTTGCACAACTTAAACAGAAAACTGCGAAAAAGTACTGTTAACATTTACCTAACAACATCAGGACGGGTGCACTTTTCGAGGATTTACCTCTTACGCCCTCTTTGTGTTTATTGGTATTCACGCGACAAACGTCTTGGAAACATTTTCATTGCCAACTGCTTTCTCACACGCACGGCAGTAACGTAATTTGCAATTTGTCGCCATCATCACCCCTTCGACCTCCCTCTCGTACTTTTGCAATCAAGCCTAGTAGTAGTAGCAGTAGTAGTAGTAGCTTTATTCATCCGTAGATCTCTTTTTACAAGGGTAGAGGACATGTAAAAGTATTTACAAGTTCAGACCAATTTAAAATAAGCTAATTCGTATACACATACAATATCAGATTTCTAGTTAGAGACAATCATTAGATTTACTCCTGGTACACAATACTTTTTTTACAAATAACTTATTAAATAATGTAATGCCACGCTGTTCACTAATATCTCACTATCAGTCACTGCACACACTATACACACACTGTTTCATAACACTTCACTCACTACACACACAAACACACATACACTGGTGATCTCTGGGCCATTTTCTGTATCGCAGCTTCCCATTCGCTATCCTGAAAAACTGAGTCAGCATCCCACTAAAATGAGTGAGATGTTGAGCTCAGGAAGAGGTTCCAGTATTATGCAATGCATAACTTGTGGGGTAAGTTTTTCTAGAAAAATAGAAAAGAACGAAAAAAAACATAGTGTGAAAGTGTTATGTAGAATGTTGGATCTTTTATATTATTGTTATTATTTATCTGTATAACCTTTTTTACCAAACCCTACTCGGTTTTATATAATTAATCCTTCAATGTATAAAATGTATTGCATAACAGGTACTTTTTAGCTGCCTTTTTAAAAAAGTGTATTTTTGCAATTTCTTTTATCTCTTTTTGTAATTTATTGTACAGTTTTATTCCTTGGTAGAAAATGCTGTCTTGAGTTTTATGTTTACTTTTTCTTGGTAAATGTAAGTTGAGTCTAGCTCTTGTTCCATGGTCATGGACAGAAATGTTTGTGCGGTAATTACCAATGTTATTTTTGATGTGTACAACTGAGTGGTAAACGTATTCACATGGAGCAGTTAAAATCCCCACTGTTTTGAACAGATCTTTACAATGAGCTCGACTAGCATTTTTGGTTATGATTCTTATGGCTCTTTTCTGAATTTTGATAATTGTGTTCATGTTTTGTGCATTTGTTCCCCAAAAAATGCCACAGCTAAGAATTGATTGTACATATGAACAGTATGTAACTAAAAGACACTGCATGTTACACGCTGATGGTAGCATTCTAAGGGCATAACATGCTGATGACATTCTGTTTGCAAGTACCTTTGTGTGTTCACACCATTTCAACTGAGAATCAATTTTCATTCCTAGAAATTTCGCATTTGTTACACAGTCTATAGAGGTGTCATCTACATTTAATTTAACATTGTCTTTTTCCCTCTTCAAACTGAAATTCATGGCATTAGTTTTCTTTATGTTCAATGTCACTTTATTGCTTTTGACCAGTTGTAAACATCCTTGAGAGCTTCATTTGCTTTCTCTGCAAGGGTTCTCTTGTTCTCTCGGTGACTAGAACATTGTTGTCATCAGCAAAGAGAATTTTTTCACCAAGAGTAACACTACTGGGAATGTTATTGATGTAAATCAGGACCAATTGGTCCTAATATGCTACCTTGCGGAACCCCTATATTAATGTATGTTGGTTCTGGTGTTTTACTAAACTTTTAAATTATTTGATGTATGTGTTATCTCTAATCTTTGTACCCTATCTGCTAGGTATGATCGAAACCAGTCATTAGCTACCCCTCTTGTTCCTAATGCTTCTGATTTATTTAATAGAATCTTGTGGTCAACGGTATCAAAGGCCTTAGAAGGAACCAAAAATATGCCTATGACACACTCATCTTTTTCAAGGGCATCAAGTGAATTCTACTATGACTGACTCCGTATTTTTGGCACTTCGGAAACCAAACTGTGATTTGCTTAAAAGATTGTATTTATTCAGGTAATTTATTAATATGTCTTTCATAATAGCTTCTATTATTTTTGAAAATGCAGGGAAATGAGCCAGTAATTTTCTATGTCTTCTGCATTACCTTTCTTAAGCAAAGGTACAATTCTATTTTAACAGCTCAGAAACTCTGTTGTGAAGGATTCATTTATTATACTTGTTAAGGGGTGATGTATAATCTCTATGCATTGTTTCAGTACACACATCGGTACTTCATCTAAGCCTACTGACATTTTATTTTTTAGTTTTGGAACAGTTTGATTGACTTCATTCTCTGTGGTTGAAAGTAACATTATTGTACTTAGTGCAACATTATTTACAGGTGTTATATTTGTTTCATGGATTTTTTTCTGTAACTCCTCTGTAATATTCTAAAAATTCTCATTTATGTAGTTCGTTGTTGTGGATAATTGTTACCTTATCCCTCTCCCTTAGCAGTATGTTATTCTGCGTTTCTGCAGCCTTCCCCGTTACCTTTTTTATAGCATCCCACACTGCTTTGCTTTTATTCTCTGCATTATATATTATTTTGTCATTAAATGACTTTTTTCAGCAATCAGCAGCTTCCTATGGATCTTTTTGTATCTTTGATAGAAATTTAAGAACATATAATACATTGGCAATATGAAAACAGCCATTTTACCTTCGCTGAACACTTGATAAAACATGGACATGAACCATCAAACATGGAGAAAGACATGGCAGTTATTAGAATGAATAATCACAACAAAAAGGTCCTGACATTATAAGAAAACTCTCACGTACAAAGGGCCCTTGCAATGGAAAAGAAGGTACTTAATGACCAAACCCATATAATCAATAAATCCCTCATCATGCTAGCCACTAAAACAAAAATAGAGATCTGGAACGTAACTAGGATAAATAATTAATGAATCTTCCTCTCCCCTTTTCTCTTTCTGTCAGTTTCTCTCTGTCTCTCTCCCTCTCTCTCTCTCTCTCTCTCTCTCCCGCTCTCTCTCACATATGCACACGCGAATACACACACACACACACACACACACACACACACACACACACACACACACACACACACACATGAAACAAATGAAAAATATCAAACCACCGACACAACACAGACAAAAAATGAAAATTAAACACACAGCAACTGTTGGCAACACTACGCACCGTAAACACACACATGTTGCTCAGAAAATGTAAACTGCAAGTGATGTAAGCGATATGTTGAAACAGATGTGGGTGAAAGAAATCCGAAATCGGTCAACTGGAGCATGGAGACTAATGAACACATGTCCAGGACCACATGCATCGGCTAGCAACGCTGGAAATCGTGACACCGAACGATAATTTCACATCACAAAATTTGTGCTACAAAAGTTGATTCTTACCTGAAAAACAAGAGGAAAACATGACAAACGATGTAACATAGTAACATATTGTAAGTACCACATAGTACATCTATTATATGTATCAAAAACACACACACTGTCCTTTATTGAAATGCAAAATGATATAAATTTTAAATAATGTTTTTCTTTTTTGAAGGGAAGAAGTTTGAGTTGAGGTAAGACTGCAGTACTGTGCAGCTAGTTTGTCAGAATAATTATTGGTGCTCAGATCTAAGAGAAAGACTACCCCCCCTTCCCTGAGCCATGCATTAAGATACGAATTGATTAATCTGTTTGGTTTTCGTAGAAATGTTCTGTTAACGTTGTACCCTTTTAATCGTTGTTTACTTTGTTAAGCGTAGTATATTTCAGACCAATGTTATTTGTTAAGATCAAGCGAAGTTTTACTGTCTTTTGGACTGCATAGTTCATTCTAAAATCGTTGTCTTGGAACATCATTTCATAGGAGCAGTTGCTCTCCCCGCCCCACTGTTTAAAGAAGATTTATCATTACGCATTACCACAGTCCACCATATGCAAGTAGCCTGTTTGTATGTTTGTATGTTGGCAGTGCTGTAGACCGTATTAATATCGCTAACAGCGTTCTGCACCCTCAGAAAGAGATTCTGAGGTTGGACGGACTAGCAGTTAGCGAGCGAATAGAGAAGAGTTTCGACATGACTCTCTTAGTGGAGACTCAGTGTTGGTAGGAGATGCATTGTAAAATGGTGGATGCAGTTGGTAATGTTTGGGTAGTGGAATTATTGACAACTATATAATTTTTGGAACTGGATGTCACATGAATAAGGTAAAATCTTCTAAATACATTGCCTGCTCTTTAGCAAAATCTTTCTTTTGCTAACCATATGCCTCCTAGTACTTAGAGTCAATAGTAGATAGAATCTTTTTATTTTGCTTGGTGTAATTGCTGTAGTTCGTGTTATGAAGATTTTCTGTGAGATATGTGTCTTATGAAGAAGTATGGGTTATTGTTAGGCTTTCTTGCAATTCAGGGCCATTCTTTTGTGTTAATTATTTGAAGCCATGTTGTCACTGTATAGCAATCAGATTGTGTTGGACTTGTATATTGTGGATAATAAACGAATAGGTTAAGTTTGAGTTGTCTTTGTCAGGGAAAATTCTGTAGGTCAGTGTTTTAAACGATAAAAATAAGTAAAGAGCCAGTAGTTTCACACGTTGTATGCAACAGTTTGAATATTGTTTGGAAATTTTATTTAAAAATAGAAATCTAGCTTGCTGTTTGACGTTGTGCTTTCGAGAAATCTGAAACAATGTTATCAAGATGCGAGAAAAGTGGAAATATTGACTTGGGCCAGATAATTATTTTACTTCAGTTGCGCATTTAGTATAAAGACAAGTTGTGCTCAGATCAGTAACAGTTCAATTGAAATTAGCTTCTGTTTAGTGGAAGGCTAGCATACGAGTTTAAGTTGAATACCAGTTTGTGGGTACATAGTTTTGATAATGCGTAGACTTTTTATAAAGTGGGAAGTAAATTTGGGCTACATTTCATACAGAATGGCATAGCGGGGAACTTCCAAAATGTACTATGAAACCATGGCTAGAACGTAAGAAAAGAAATAATTCGAACACAAGATTATAATAAATGAAAAGCACCAGTTTGCTTTTGTTCCACAATGTTACTTTTATTGTTAACCGGTTTTCGGCTTACAAGGCCATCTTCAGACATTTACTGAGTATCATCGCCAAAGAAGTTACAATATTTGCAAACAACATTGGAAGAGAAGTAACACGTGTAGACTGAAGTAGAAACATACAGTTAGTAACATCTTTGATAGTGTGGTGGTAATGCAATGAAAAAGTAAAAATTGAACGGTACATAAATAACAATGGAGTAGACAGGAAAACAGTTAGCACAAAACAGGAATAGCATGCCACATAACAGTTTCTATTAATAAACAAAACTAATAAAATAAAATAAAATTAGTACTAGACAAGGCTACATCAGGAGGTATGAAAGATGGAGAGTGATACACAAACCAATTAAAAGAAGAGACAGTTATCAACGTAACTACAGAATACATAAGGAACTTAATCAATATCAGTAAGATAAACACAAATAAATAAATGAGGAAAATGGGTGTTTGAAGGAACCTACAGTAAATGCAATCTTTGAAAGTGTGGTGGTACTGCATTTTAACATTAACATTATAATCAAAACAGTGGGTGTGTAACAGTTTCCATTTAATAAATGAGCAAAGTAAAATATGAACAGTATTTGATGAGACAACTACGAAGGGTGTTGAACATGGACAGTAATACAAGTACCAGTTAAAAGAAAGCCTTAACTATTGAAACTACAGTCTATATGGAATACAAAGACAACGTCAACAAAATAAAACAACTTAACGAATTCAGGAAAATGGGAATATGTAGGAAGAGACAGTGTGGGAACCAATGAACAACAGAGATGATTATATGAAGTTTAGGAGAGGGGAAGTGTTGAGCTGTGTCTGGTCATTTAGGATTAGATCTGGACTGTGAGCAATATGTTTGTTAATTTCCAGGGCTTCCAGCAGGTTGAGTTTATGGCCTTTGTTCGCTAAGTGAAGTACATGGGACACTGGCTGGTAATGGTGACCCTCACTCAACTGTCCGTTCGGAGCAGTGCGTAGAAGGATGAAGAAGCAATATTTCAGTGAATACCAGTTCTTGAAACTTTGTAAGGAGGCCTCCCACGTTATAAAAAGTCTACGTATTACCAAAACTATGTAGCCACAAACTGCTATCCAACTTAAACTCGCAAGCAACGTGATAACTGACGTCTATAAGCACTTCTACATGGTTCTTTCCGTCTCTGACAGAATTTAAATGTCACTGGCAAACATCAATGTTTTTATTTCTTCTTCCTGAACTTTAATTCCTTTTTCACATTCCTCTTTGATTTACTCTGCTGCTCGCTCAATATACCGACTGAGCAGTCTAGGAGCTGGACAGGCTTCATATACAGGATGTTTATAAATTAGTTATACATAAGTAACCTTTAACTGTGAAAAGGGTAAATAACGTGCTGAAATGTTCGATACATCACTGAATTCAGTATATTTTCAAGTTTTATTTACAAATGTTCAGCGAGTCTGCCTTTCGTAACACGATAAATGTTCAATTGACAATTTCCTGCCAAATCCTATGAAGCAAGCCTTGATGTATGGTGGTGGCTGGTTGTGTTATCCGTTATCCCAGCTCGTCGACGATTTCCGGAAGTAGAGGAACGGCCCCTCTGTCTTTAAAGTAATCCCATACACAGAAGTCGATAGGGGCTAAATCAGGCGATCGTGGTGGGCAGGATATTGTTATTGTTCCATCCACAGCTCATGGCCGCGGTGGTCGAGCGGTTCTACGCGCTTCAGTCCGGAACCGCGCTGCTGCCACGGTTACAGGTTCGAATCCTGTCTCGGGCATGGATGTGTGTGATGTCCATAGGTTAGTTAGTTCTAAATCTAGGAGATGTTAAGTCCGATAGTGCTTGGAGCCATTTGAAACACAACCCATCGAAGTCGGCACATTCATGCGGAGATTCGCGGCAACTTCGCGATGGTAATGTGATGCCGCGCCACCTTGCTGGAAAATAAATTCTGTACTCATGTCTTGTAATTGAGGCATTAGATAATGTTCGAGCATGTCCGGGTGCAAAATGAGGCTAGAAAGAAAGGACCGTGTATCTTGTTACAGCCTACAGCACAAAAAAACATTTACCTCAGGCGAGTCCCGTACATGTTCGATTACGTGACGTTGTTTCTGCTCAACCCACATCCGATGTTTATGACGACTCACTTTACCGCAGGCGTTTAAGCTGGCTTTGTCAATTAACAGAGTTTTATTGGAAAGTTATCTTCCTTGTGCATTTTCTTAAGCATATCTACAAAAAACTCACCTCTTTTTTCTTTGCACTTTTTCTTCAAGCTTGCAACAGTTCCAGTTTTGGAACGCGACCGTTTCCGTAATACTTTCCACACTGTAAAACTAGGCATATTCAGTTCTAAGCTGGCTCGTCTCGTTGATTTATCCGGACTAAAAACATAAGAAAACCGAACTTGTTCAAGTCCTGTATCTGAGACTGCGAGGTGGTGGCTTGCGATATTTAGCGGTGAACCGTCGCTTAGCAGTAGTAGCGGACTTGGATACATGGAACCGTAAATAATAGTGCTAACAATCTGCACTGTCATACCACTTCATGATGATAATTGGAATAACTCATTCCTGCATGCCATCTAGCGGGAAGGTCAGCAACTAACAGTGTTCATTTAATTGTAGTCTGGTTGCTGTGAAAGTTGTGAATAACCTTCGCTCTCTGTGTTTTATGCTTGGTCCCTTCAGAATTTCAACGAGTGTAGTCCCGTCAACTTTGTCGAAAGCTGGCAATATCACTAGCGATCTGTCCACCTGTGCGTGGGGCCCTTTGAACGACATTGTAGTCTGTCTACACCGACTGTTTATCTTCATATTGATCAGCTAAGGTAGAACAGAATCATAGTAATAATACATTTACTGCAGCCAAACAGCCATACCAGTTTAGAAAGCATAAATTTTACATATCGTGGTTTGCATACGCACTTATTAACCGCGTCCTTTTATTTATTTATTTATTTATTGCTTATTTAGCCTCGCCAGATTAACACCATAAGACCGTCTATTACATCTGGCCAAGAACAACATATACCAAAGATATTAAAAACATTCAAATGATAATAAAAATGTTAATAATAATCATAGAAATAAGTACTTCCCAATGTTCTGAAAAAATTTGCAGAACACTAGGAAGTGTTTTCATATCACTATAATTTTATGTTGAAACCTCCCCGTCTCCTCTATATCTCTTTTTTTTACGCAACTTTCCCTTCTGCAATAACCTTAGGATTTCTATCTCTTACTTAATAATAACAAATCAAATCTTCCCTCTGAAGTTTATTCTCTTTCTCAATCTTCACATACAAATTTAATTGCTGCTTATTAAAAGTGATTTTCTGATTATTTCGACGAAACATAGAATGTGTCGTCGTCGTGGCCCTCAGTCGTTATCTGCAAAAACCCAAAACTGTTCCTTACCTTTTTTACTGTTACTGGATCCCATCTGACTGCTACACCGAACTGCGACATGAATATACTTACTCTGTTTTACTATACTATATTAGCTGCTGGTGGGCTTTCATAATAAGTGGCTGTATTTATTAGCAAAGCTGACGTTATTCTTTAATAGCAAAGCTGACGTTATTCTTTAATTAATTTGACTGAAGTTACGTAATTCATAGTTACACTTTTTCTTGACAACAATAAAATGTTTGCAAAGTTTTACGTTGATGGTTTTTGGGATGGATTATAATCTGCAATGCAACATTGCTGGCAAAAATTAATTATATTCTGAAAACGTTTCTTCAAATATTTACTGCTGGTAATGAAATTATTTTACAAACGTTCAAATGGGACTTACTTTTTACAATAATCTTACAACTAGCATTGCGCAAACATACCTTCAGTAGTCTTGAGTTTCGCAAAGAAAATAATTCAATAATATTAGTTCCTCTTATGATAACAGCTAGCTGATGTCTCTGTACATCCGTTTATAATCCCTTGTAAATCATAGCTGGTGGCTGGCAGGCACACCGCTCCTCTCAACCTCTCGCTTCAGACCTGCTACAAATTCGCTTCACATCTCGCTTACTACTGACTTCCTACGAACGCTGAAGTGCGGTCTCTGCTGCCAACAATGCTTTCTGGTGCAGACAATCCCTGCTACCATTACAAAATGTATCAATGCTCGGTCTTTCCCGCTCTTTTCTTAAAATGTATCCATACGCGGTCTCTCCCGCCCTTTTTAAAATTATATCAATTTGCGGTCTCTCTTTCCAACAATACTTTGGTGCAGACATTCCCCGATACCACAATTATTTCCAACATGACAAAATTATTCCTACTTAATCCTATTAATAAAAAATAAACATATTTCATAAATTGTGGTTTGACAATAGACAATAGAAATACACACGTCTTAAAATGTGAAGCACTGATCAAACATTAACGTAATGTTATACTAAGAATAACTGACACTAACAACAATAAAAATAGAAAAGAGCAGTTAGAATGATGTTGTTGGAATTGCGCTCAAAAATAATTGAACCTCGTCTGTGTGTAGATGTTATTTGAAGTGGGAGAGAATCATGCATGGATAAGCAAAATACTGTGAACATCTGTACTTACTTGGGAATGGATTATTAATAAACAGTCGGACCCCTTTGCCTTTAATACAGCTGCGATTCTTCTTGGAATGCTGGCATATATTAATTGTATACTGTCCAGTGGAATGTTGTGCCACTCTTCGATCAAAACCTCTTCTAATTCCTGTAGTGACGAGGGAGGCGAAAATCTGCACCGGACTCCAATACCGCCCACAAGGGACTGTGCTGGCCAGGGAAGACGCTGGAGTTCAGTTACATGCTCCTCATAAAACTGTTTTACTGTCCTGGCTGTGTGAATGGGTGCATTAAACATCATCTTTGGGGGACAACATTTGAATCATGGGGTACACCTACTCACCTAAAATCGTTGGCTGTAACATGGCCCTTGCGAATAATGATGGGACCAGCAGAATACCATGATATGGATGCCCACACCATCACACGTCCCCCTCCATGCTAAACAGTTGTAACTAAGCAATCAGGATCGTAGCCTGCTTTGGTGTTCTCCAGTCGCAAACCCCGACAGATGTTGGAAATAAATAAAAAGTTGACTCGGCGGATCATATGATGTGTTTCCACCGATCAGCCGTCAGGATTTATACTCCTGACACCAGGTTTTACGCACGCTCCTTTGCGTTGGTTGTCGCCACTAAAGGTGTACCAGCTCGTCCATGAATATTCACTTTATGGAGTTCTCGGCGGACAGTGTCGATACATACGGGGCCTCGAAGGTGAGTGTTAAGCACTGCAGTCACTATAGCCGCTGTAGTTTTGTATTGCTTTGAAACTATTCGTGTTAGCGTACGACGAGCTCAGTCATTTAGTTGTGCCTTGCGCCCACTATTACGTTTACACGATGATGTCTTTCCATATTTTGTGTAGATTGTCATGACTGTTGAAATAGTTGCTCTTGAAACATTCAATAAGTTGGCTGTCTTGGTTACTGATGCTACAGCTAATCGGGCCCACACAGTCTGTCCCCTTTGGAACCCCGTTAGGTCTTCCATCGCCTCAGAATGCAAATACGAAGTGTGCACTACTCGTAAACAACCTGCACTGATGTGTATTCAGTACTAAACACGCACAGCGCGGCACATTGCCTTACCTGCACTGTTGACCGTCGAACACAACAATCTCATTATTTCCACAATTCACATTATTTTGCCTATACCCTATATGTGGTTGTTGTTGTAGTCTTCAGTCCTGAGACTGGTTTGATGCAGCTCTCCATGATACTCTATCCTGTGCAAGCTTCATCATCTCCCAGTACTTACTGCAGCCGACATCCTTCTGAATCTGCTTAGTGTATTCATCTCTTGGTCTTCCTCTACGATTTTTACCCTCCACGCTGCCCTCCAATGCTAAATTTGTGATCCCTTGATGCCTCAGAACATGTCCTACCAACCGGTCTCTTCTTCTAGTCAAGTTGCGCCACAAACTCCTCTTCTCCCAATTCTATTCAATACCTCCTCATTACTTACGTGATCTACCCATCTAATCTTCAGCATTCTTCTGTAGCGCCACATTTCGAAAGTTTCTATTCTCTTCTTGTCCAAACTATTTATCGTCCATGTTTCACTTCCATACATGGCTACACTCCATACAAATACTTTCAGAAACGACTTCCTGACACTTAAATCTATACTCGATGTTAACAAATTTCTTCAGAAACGCTTTCCTTGCCATTGCCAGTCTACATTTTATATCGTCTCTACTTCAACCATCATCAATTATTTTGCTCCCCAAATAGCAAAACTCCTTTACTACTTAAAGTGTCTCATTTCTTAATCTAATTCCCTTAGCATCAGCCGATTTAATTCGACTACATTCCATTATATGTGGTAACTTTCACATATTCGGTTACACTGTTTGCAATCACATGTTCCACTTGGAACAGCAGCAGTGCTGAGATTTTGGCCTTGAAGAGTGCCAATGCCGTCCTTTAGGTGAGGGATTTGATGTGCTTCGTTCCGTAAACAGCCGTTACTACTTGCGTTTCTTCTTCAGTTACATGCCTATATCGCATTAAGAAACGTCATCCCAGACAGCTTCTATACGCTGGATGCAGCAGCTGCTTCGGGTGTCTACAACGCGATTTTGTTAGAGTCTGCATGGCGACGCCTCTTCATAGCTCCATAGACGGCTGTCGCTTCACAGTCCTTATGTTGACTCGACTATGTGAGTGTCTTAGTAACAAGGAATGAATGTATACAAACATTTTTGTGGACTGGCAAGACAGCCAGTCCACAAGGACGGGAGGCCGAAGGGCACGCGTTTAAGCTCACGCAGGATGGCGTGAGGTCTGGAACAGGACTAGGTCTGTACGAGGTGCATTCAAGTTCTAAGGCCTCCGATTTTTTTTCTAATTAACTACTCACCCGAAATCGATGAAACTGGCGTTACTTCTCGACGTAATCGCCCAGCAGACGTACACATTTTTCACAACGCTGACGCCATGATTTCATGGCAGTGGCGAAGGCTTCTTTAGGAGCCTGTTTTGACCAGTGGAAAATCGCTGAGGCAATAGCAGCACGGCTGGTGAATATGCGGCCACGGAGAGTGTCTTTCACTGTTGGAAAAAGCCAAAAGTCACTAGGAGCCGGCTCAGGTGAGTAGGGAGCATGAGGAATCACTTCAAAGTTGTTATCACGAAGAAACTGTTGCATAACGTTAGTTCGATGTGCGGGTGCGTTGTCTCGGTGAAACGGCACACGCGCAGCCCTTCCCGGACGTTTTTGTTGCAGTGTAGGAAGGAATTTGTTCTTCAAAACATTTTCGTAGGATGCACCTGTTACCGTAGTGCCCTTTGGAACGCAATGTGTAAGGATTACGCCCTCGCTGTCCCAGAACATGGACACCATCATTTTTTCAGCACTGGCGGTTACCCGAAATTTTTTGGTGGCGGTGAATCTGTGTGCTTCCATTGAGCTGACTGGCGCTTTGTTTCTGGATTGAAAAATGGCATCCGCGTCTCATCCATTGTCACAACCGACGAAAAGAAAGTCCCATTCATGTTGTCGTTGCACGTCAACATTGCTTGGCAACATGCCACATGGGCAGCCATGTGGTCGTCCGTCAGCATTCGTGGCACCCACCTGGATGACACTTTTCGCATTTTCAGGTCGTCATGCAGGATTGTGTGCACAGAACCCACAGAAATGCCAACTCTGGAGGCGACCTGTTCAACAGTAATTCGGCGATCCCCCAAAACAATTCTCTCCACTTTCTCGATCATGTCGTCAGACCGGCTCGTGCGAGCCTGAGGTTGTTTCGGTTTGTTGTCACACGATGTTCTGCCTTCATTAAACTGTCGCACCCACGAACGCACTTTCGACACATCCGTAACTCCATCACCACATGTCTCCTTCAACTGTCGATGAATTTCAATTGGTTTCACACCACGCAAAATCAGAAAACGAATGATTGCACGCTGTTCAAGTAAGGAAAACGTCGTCATTTTAAGTATTTAAAACAGTTCTCATTCTCGCCGCTGGCGGTAAAATTCCATCTGCCGCACGGTGCTGCCATCTCTGGGACGTATTGACAATGAACGCGGCCTCATTTTAAAACAATGCGCATGTTTCTATCTCTTTCCAGTCCGGAGAAAAAAAATCGGAGGCCTTAGAACTTGAATGCACCTCGTATAGTAGCAAAAATAGTACATAGCTTCTGGAATACTTAACTTTAATCCATAATTGGTGAACATCGGTCGGACGGTACATGCATCACAAGATAAATAGCAATTGATAATGGCGCCTTTCTAGGTCGTAGCAAATGACGTAGCTGAAGGCTATACTAACTATCGTCTCGGCAAATGAGAGCGTAATTTGTCAGTGAACCATCGCTAGCAAAGTCGGCTGTACAACTGGGGCGAGTGCTAGGACGTCTCTCTAGACCTGCCGTGTGGCGGCGCTCGGTCTGCAATCACTGATAGTGGCGACACGCGGGTCCGACGTATACTACCGGACCGCGGCCAATTTAAAGGCTACCACCTAGCAAGTGTGGTGTCTGGCGGTGACACCACATTCCTCCCCCGCAAATCGGCGTACGATTGTGTTATAAGGCTTCCGCCCACCGTGGGGAGGTCCCCATGTTGACGTATGCGACGAGGTGGGGAGCCTAACAACAGGCGAGGCTGTGCCACCCGCACCCTGCCATTCGGTCCGAGGGGAGCTAGGAAACGCCTGAAAACCTAGTCCAGGGTGCACGCCAACATGCGGTGTATGCGTCCGTAGAGAGACAGGAGGGGCCGAAGAGTCGACCTCCATCGGGTCGGGGCACCCGACGGGCGAAGACGCCATATGGTCCGGAGCGGGCAAGAAGTCCATGGTGGAGGACAACGGGTCACGGTAAGCGATCGGCGGCGCGTGACCCAGGGAGGCGCCCGGCGGTTGCAGCGACGCGTCCACTGCGAGCGTCGCCGGCGGGAGAACAGGTGTTGGCGCGTCGCCATGGGGCAAAATGGAAGGCAGCGGCGGTAACACCGGGGGCTGAGGCGAGCCAGTAGATGGGTCCCCAGGGCACTGACCGGACGGCACCGTCGCTGAAAGCAGACGGGGAGCGGCAGAACCTGTGCGACGACAGAGGCGCAGCTGATTGAGATGCCGACGCACCTCACCAGAGGCCCCCAAAACCAGATACATAGCGCGGCCGAGGCAGCGAAGAATGCGCCCTGCGAGCCAACGCCGTGAACCGCGATAAGTGCGATAGTATACAACGTCGCCTGGAGCAAAAGCAGGAGTCTGCCGCTGCACAGGAACCTGATGCGGTGGATGTAGCGAAGACATCAAGGTGTGATGAGGGCGACCGTGCAACAACTCAGCCGGCGAGCAACCATCTCGGGGCTGAGAGCGATACGAGGACAAAAAGAGCAATAACGCATCCATCCGAGAATGCGACTCTTTCAACTTCAACATCTGTGACTTGAAAGTACTGACCAAACGTTCAGCGGCACCGTTTGACTGTGGCGAAAACGGCGCGAATGTCAGATGTTGAATACCATTGGCCTTGCAGAATGACTGAAATTCTGCGGACATGAATTGTGGGCCATTGTCGGAAACAATAGTCTGTGAAGACCTTCAATGCAACAGATAGCGGATAACGCTTGGATGGTGGCAGATGACGTCGTGAAAGACATCCGGACAACAAAAGGAAAATTACTGAATGAATCTACCACAACCAAGCATCGAGCATTCCAGAATGGACCAGCAAAATCGATGTGTAAGCGTGGCCAAGGGGCAGTGGCTTTCGGCCATGCAAAGAATTTCCGCGGTGGTGCGGATTGTTGTTCGGCACACGCCATGCAAGAAGAGCACATATTCGTAATCGCAGCATCGATTCCGAACCAAGTACAGTGCTGACGAGCAAATTGTTTCGTTCGCACTATACCCCAATGTCCTTGGTGGAGAAGCCGTAAGACAGAGGACTGTAACGAACGTGGGACCACGACCCTGGACTGATCATTATCAGAACGCAACAGCAAAACACCACATCGAACAAAAAGTCTCTCCTTGTGAGCAAAAAATCGGCGAACCAACGGATCCTCGATCCGTGACTTTGACAAGGGCCATTGCGTAGCAACAAAACGCAAAACGGTAGCAAGGACAGGGTCAGCAGCTGTGGCTGTAGCTACACGACGAAAATCAATCGGAAACGATTCGACCACGTCATCGGTTTCCGAATCAATGAACATGCAAGCAAGTTCGAAGGAATCGAATGCTCTATCCTCAGCAACAGGCAAACGGGACAACGCATCGGCGTTTCCGTGCTTAGCAGTGGACCGATACAAGATATCGTAGCATTACTGCGAGAGGAAAATAGACCAGCGAATGAATTTCTGCGCTGTACGTGGAGGTACAGGCTTGGTCGGATGAAAAAGCGATGTCAAAGGTTTGTGGTCTGTGATGATGGTAAAGTGACGACCATACAAGAAATCATGAAACTTACAAGGGAACCTCCCCATCGCACCCCCTTCAGATTTAGTTATAAGTTGGCACAGTGGATAGGCCTTGAAAAACTGAACACAGATCAACTGAGAAAACAGGAAGAAGTTGTGTGGAACTGTGAAAAAAATAAGCAAAATATACAAACTGAGTAGTTCATGGGAATATAGGCAATATCAAGACAACGGGAATGCAGGCGCGCAGTGGTCTTGTGGTAACGTGAGCAGCTGCGGAGCGAAATGTCCTTGGTTCAAATCTTCCATCGAGCGAAAAGTTTATTTTCAGTTTATGTGACAAATTCTTATGTTGTCATCACTTTTTTGGGAGTGATTATCACATCCACAAGAAAACCTAAATCGGGCAAGGTAGAAAAATCTTTTTACCCATTCGCCAAGTGTACAAGTTACGTGGGTCGACAACATATTCCTGTCATGTGACGCACATGCCGTCACCAGTGTCGTATAGAATACATCAGTTCTGTTTTCCTGTGGAGGAATCGGTTGACCTATGACCTTGCGATAAAATGTTTTCGGTTCCCATTGGAGAGGCACGTCCTTTCGCCTACTAATCGCACGGTTTTGCGATGCGGTCGCAAAACACAGACACTAAACTTATTACAGTGAACAGAGACGTCAATGAACGAACGGACAGATAATAACTACGCAAAAATAAAGAAAGTAAAATTTTCACTCCAGGGAAGACTTGAACCAAATACCTATCGTTCTGCAGCTGCTCACGCTACCACGGGACCACAGTGCTGCTGAGCTCACATCTCCATGATGTTGCCTATATGGACCGTGGACTACTCAGTTTGTATATTTTGCTTATTTTTTCACAGTTCCACACAACTTTTTCCTGTTTTCTCAGTTGATCTGTGATCAGTTTATCAAGGCCTATCCACTGTGCCAACTTATAACTAAATCTGAGGGGGGTGTGATGGGGAGTTTCCCTTGTTAGTAACACCAAATACGAGAGCCAATGCTTCTTTCTCGATCTGTGAATAATTTCTTTGTGCAGACGAGAGCAATTTGGACGCAAAGGCAATAGGGCGATCGTGAGAACCATCTTTGTGCGCAAGCACAGCACCGATCCCGAAATCCGATGCATCCACCATCAACAAAAGGGGTTTCTCGGGATCGAATGGCGTAAGGCAAGTATTGGAAAGCAACGCCGATTTCAACTGGCGAAAGGCACGTTCGCATTCCGTCGTCCGGACGAACGGAACACCTTTACGGCGTAAGCGATGAAGCGGAGCTGAAATGGAAGAGGCGTGGCGCACATATTTATGGTATTAATTTATTTTTCCCAGCACACTCTGTAGCTGCTTCAACTTCTGCAGCGAAGGCAAGTCTTGTATGGCACGGAGGTGCTCTGGACTCAATGCCTTGGGCATTGAGTACAGGGCCCAGATAGGGTAAGTCACGAGCAAAACAAGACCTGAAATAATGTTCTGAGATTGGCTAAATGTTCTTCTTCCGTCTTTCCGGAGATCACAATATCGTCCAGATAGTTTTCTGCAGTAGGGACCGACGCACAAACCGTTTGCAGATTTTGCTGAAACAATGCAGGGGTGGATGCACACCTGAATGGCAGTCGTTTGAGTCGATACAAACCAAGATGCGTGTTAACCACCAAAACGCGCTGGGATTCTTCTTCCACCGGTATTTGCAAGTACGCATCTGCTAGGTCCAACTTCGAAAAATATTTACCCGGGCACAATTTGTCAAAAAGATCTCCCGTGCGGGGTAAAGGAAAAGTTGCAGTCACTAGTTGTGGATTCACTGTAGCCTTGAAGTCCACACAAAGTCTCAATTTTCCGGAAGGTTTTGGCAAAATTACTAAAGGTGATGCCCAGAGAGAAGCCTGCACACGTTCAATTACACCTTGTGATTCCAAATCGTGTAATGTTTTTGCGACCTCATCACGCAATGCGTGGGGAACATTGCGCGCTCTGAAAAATTTCGGTTGCGCTTTTACTTTCAGTTCCAAATGCGCTTTATAGTTCTTAGCGCAACCAAGGCCCGGTGCAAAATTGTCTGCAAATACTTCACATAGACGAGAAACACTGGCTGAAGGCACAGTCTGGTTCACTGATAGGACCTGATTGACTATAGACAAGTTAAACAACTGAAACAAATCTAAACCAAAAAAGTTCACTGCAGAAGAAGAACGAAGGACGTACAATGACACAAGTTTTGTTTGTCCTTTGTATGTTGCAAGAAGGCTGCACTATCCTAACACAGGGATTGCTTGTCCTGAATAACTACTGAGCTTAACATTTGCGGCACGCAATGGAGGTGTGCCCAGCTGTTTGTACGTGTCTTGATTGATCAGTGAAATTGCAGCTCCGGTATCGAGCTGGAATGGTATCACGTTGCCATTAATTTCCAAGTCTACAAAAAGTTTATTGTCCTGCTGACGACAAGAGTGACTGTCTCGTGCAACGTGAACTGACACTGGTACAGAATCACTTGCGACTTGACGGGATTTCCGGCGATGTCGACGCACACTATTCGTGGGACGAACACAGTCACTGTTAGCGAGAGTGGCACTGGGCGGAGTGGAATGAACTACATGAATTTCCATGGGCGAAGTTTCACGAGCCGGAGTATCCTTGGTTCGATTCCGATTCCAGCGCGAAGGGCCTGGAATGGATGTGAGTGTCCGATCGGAGCTTTTTCTGGCAAACACTTTGAACATGTCCTTTTTTATTACAGAAAAATCAAATAGCCTGGCGTGAAGGGCAATACTCACGCGAATGTCTAGTAGCACACTGCGGGAATGATTTGAGCACTGCATTTGCTTGCCGACGCGGGACATGTGGCTGAGAGCCAGGTGGCAGCTGCGCGGACGAGCGCGAGGACTGTTTACTGTTCCGTGCAGCTCGCCCGGAGGGCCGGTTAACGTGACACACGGCTGGCGAAGTTTCAAACGATTCCTGAGCAAAGTCAAGTGTGTCCTGCCGATCTAATATGTCTATCACTTGTTGAAGGGAGGAATTGACTAGTTTCAAAATCTGTTCCCGTATATGAACATCAGAAACGTTCTGTGCAATTGCATCACGTACCTTAGTATCTGAATAAGGAAGTCCACATTCACACTCAAAAGCACAATCCCTAGTAAGGCCTTGCAAAGTTGCAACCCACTCCCTATTAGTCTGACCTGCCGTACGTTTTGTATGAAAGAAGGTATACCATTTGGCAACTACATTGACTGATTCTTTGAAATATGCATCTAATGCAGACAAAATTTCTTCGTAGGACAGAGCTGCTACGTCGCGTCGGGGAAATAATTTCACTATCACATGGTACGTGGACACTTCGATGCAAGAAAGCAGAAAAGGCTGCCGCTCATTACCTTGAATTCTGTAGGCGGCGAGATGGAATCCAAATTGGCGTGACCAGTCCGTCCAACTTTCCAGTGCAGCATCAAAAGGACGAAAAGGTGGTGCAACTGCGTGTCGTGGCTGCAGTAGCGGTGGAGCGGCGGCCGCCGCATCGTTTTGCATTGCATGTTGACCCTGGACGAGCTGTCCAAGGGCATCCAGTAGGGCCTGCGTCTGCTGATTCTGCAAACGATAAAATTCGGACAGTACATATGGAGATTGTGGCGAAGCCATTACACAAGTAAATCAGGGTAGTATATGTACGAACGCGAATTGGCTCGTCGCCAATCCTCGGCGCCAACTTTTGTGGACTGGCAAGGCAGCCAATCCACAAGGACGGGAGGCCGAAGGGCACGTGTTTAAGCTCATGCAGGATGGCGTGAGGTCTGGGACAGGTCTGTATAGTAGCAAAAATAGTGCGTAGCTTCTGGAATACTTAACTTTGATCCATAATTGGTGAACATCGGTCGGACTGTACATGCATCACAAGATAAATAGCAATTGATAATGGCGCCTTGCTAGGTCGTAGCAAATGACGTAGATGAAAGCTATGCTAACTATCGTCTCGGCAAATGAGTGCTAGGACGTCTCTCTAGACCTGCCGTGTGGCGGCGCTCGGTCTGCAATCAGTGATAGTGGCGACACGCGGGTCCGACGTGTACTACCGGACCGTGGCCGATTTAAAGGCTACCACCTAGCAAGTGTGGTGTCTGGCGGTGACACCACAAACATCATGAATGATGTTGCATTTTTCACACATCCCAGTGTTTATAACGTATCTCTTGAACTACGTGTCGTACAATGACAAGTTTGTGTGGTACATTCAGCGATATACGAGGATTGGAGCTCCAATAGTGGCAACTATTTATTTACAACTCGTACAAAATAGAAACGTGTTTCAAAGTTTTACTGCCCTTCAGAGTTATCACCAGCATTGTATAACCCGTTGCCAGCGATGTGGAAGTCGTAGGATACTCTTGGCAGTGCCAGCTGTGTTGACAGTTCGAGCGGCGCGGTCTATTGCCCGACGAATTTGTAGCAGTTCTGAAGCGAATGCCGTGAAGTGTTTCGTTCAGTTTAGAAATCGAGTTGAACTTACGAGGGCTTAAGTCAGGGGAGTGCAGTAGGTGGTACAGCACTTAGCAGCCCCATCAGTCAAACAAATCAAATGTGCTTGAGCATTGTCCTGCAAAATGATGGTCAGGTCCTGCAGAAAGTGTCATCACTTCTGTCTCTACACTGGCCATAGGTTGTGTTCCAAAAATGAACAGCATAGAGACAGAAGTGATGACATTTTCTGCAGGACCTGACCATCATTTTGCAGGACAATGCTCAAGCACGTTTGGTTTGTTTGACTGATGGGGCTGCTAAGTGCTATACGACCTACTGCACTCCCCTGAATTAAGCCCTCGTGAGTTCGATTTCTAAACTGAAGGAAACACTTCACGGCATTCGCTACAGAACTGCTACAAATTCGTCGGGCAACAGACCGCGCCGCTCGAACTGTCAACACAGGTGGCACTGCTAAGAGTATCCTACGACTTCCACATCGCTGACAACGGGCTATACAATTCTGGTCAGTAAAACTTTGAAACATGTATCTATTTTGTACGAGCTGTAAATAAATAGACGCCACTATTGAACTTCCAACCCTCGTGTGTGGATACTGTCTGTGAAATATGCTGCGAAAAGAGTTAGAATCAAAGAAGTAATAAATTTAAACGTCATGGAAACGCGACAGCTTATATAATTTTTGGTGCACTTAGCTCCATATGTGGATACTGCCTGCAGATTTATTGCGCATGGAGCTAGTAGCACAGAAGTAATAAATTTAAACTTCATGCCTGACGCGGCAGTTTTTCACGCTTCTCATTGTTTATGAGGTCATACCTCCGGAACTATGATAGGGACGTGTTCTTATAGCGACAGCGATTCTTACCTGGCTGTAAGAGATATGTGTACCAAGTTTCGTTGAAACCGGTCTAGTGGTTTAGGTGAAGATGTGGAACGTATACATACATTCTTATAGTATGTATAGTTACTCCCAGAAGGTAACTATGGTAAAGATATCGAAACGATAAAAACGTAAGAATGCTACAATTTAGCAACGAAACCATTTTATAATTGAATAATCTTTTTTCGTTTACTTGTCAGGTTGGTTTCTGTGCATTTACGGAACTTGCAAGTGTCTGAACACGTCTTCATTTCTGTCTCTTTCAGATAAAAGTGTTATGAAGAAGTGGACAGAAGTACTCGATTCTTTTAAAGAAAGCGAACGGAAGACTTCCTTTAAATCAGGAAATGGAAGATACACAACCCAAATATGTGGTTATGTTTATGAGCAGTCAGTTTCTAAAAAAAAGTAACTAGCGGACACTCCGTCAGTAATATCGGTAATAAGAATGTGTTCGTGCTAATCGTGAGACTGGCTCTCGCAGACAGACATGCGTCTTCGCGTAAGGAAAAAACGTCCCAAAAACGTCAGTAAATGTTCGTGAGATCAATCCATACAAGGTGAATAATGCAAACAGGAATATTTTGTGTACTGATTGCTTGAGATATAGAAAAATAAATGTACTTTGTATTTGACTTCTGTCAACTTTTCTTCTCCAGCTAAAAAGCAGGTAAACAGAATGTTGCAAGATATAATATAGTCCATCCAAAGCAAAGTTTCATCTTACAGTTATTTATTCTCCTCTTGTAGTTTCAGATACGAAATGAACGTTTCACTTTATTCTAAGACATGATTCTGATGTAATGTGTGGGTTACTGAAGACCATGGCAGATGACTGCCGATGGACAAATTCGTAAATATTCCGAGTTTTGAGAACATGGATGATTGAAATCCCCCAAGAGACGGGTACCAGGCCTCCTCTGATTGCTAGTGATTAGTTTCTCTCTGCTGCAGTGTTTGCCATTACGCTAAACCGGTGCGAAATCAGTCTGCTTTTTGCTGTATTTCTCTCGCAAACATGTGTGGTCTAAGAATTAGCGAACAGCAAGATATTACACTTTTTCATTAAACAGTTTGCAGATTTAGTGCACGTGCTAGACAAATACTGACATTTCACAATGATTGTTATGAATTATGAAGGGGTATGTGCTTTATTAACCATCTGACTCCCAACAATATGAAGAAATTAATTTTAAAATTTTTCACATAAATAACTGTCCTTCCAACCTAATTTTCCTCGTTCCCAGAATACTTAGCCGATGCAGTCTCCTCAAATTTCTTTTTCTCAGAACTCGCTATACATCTATAAATTCTTTTATTTGTCACTATTATTATTGGTACTATGCTCATTATTGTTTATATCACTACTATTATTATTTTGTTATCACTATTAGTGTCAGAAACTGTCGTCATACAAGTACTGCAAGTGTTAACTTCGTTATTTCATAGTATAATTTACTCACACTGCCGCTTCAGACACTCAAATCATTCTAATACTAGTTGGCACACTAAAAATGTTATTTTTTAGGTAACCACGATGTAAAAAAGCACTGCATATGTTACACCCTGGTCTGATATAAGAGAGGGCCTCATGGCCCTAATCACATCGAGTTAACTAACAAATAAATGAATAAATAAAAATAAATTATCATGGTAAGTAAGAAACACAAGGAGAAATTGGCAAAAATGAATCAATAATTTTCTTAAGGAGGTAGTTGCACTTTGGGATATAAATGTAAAATTCTTCACAAAATAAATCTTTAATATAATAGTGAGCAGGGAGTATAAGGTGAAATCGGCAAAAATAAACAATCACTTATGTAATAAAATGGAACACCTACAGCCGTCCTTACGATGTTATTTATTTATACGGCTACCAGTTTCAGTGCTTTGGGACACCATCTTCAAGACTTCGGACTGTTTTCTGCACACTACGTGTAACGAAGATGTTGTGTCTCCGACACAACATCGTTGTTATAGGTAGTCTACGGAAACCAGTTCATAGACATTGGCCACTGATGAATCGTGTATACGAGTTGAGTTAAGCCCCTCAGCGTCAGTTAAGGCCTGAAGGTGGTGTACTGTGAACGGCTGAAGTCCCTAAAACCTCCAGTCAGAATGATGGAAGTATAAAAACAATCAGTTGTTTTAAGGAGGTAGTTTTACTTTGAAACCATTGGGACACACAGTTTTCAAGAACCCATCATTTCAAATGATATATTTGAGGGAAAATTCGCATTTTTTATAGACAAATCCCATATCTCAAAACTTGTGTTAACCCATAACGCTTAACACAAATATAGTCTTAAATAGCAGGCAAAATTTGACCTAAAATTTAATAAATTTTGGGTCACAAGTATAAGCTCTCCAAGTGGTTTCATTTCGATAATATAAAATCAGTAATACATGCTGAAATTTACGTTACAATAACATAAGATATACTTATTTTCACTATCAGTTATGTCCTCGATATTACCACTAAAAAAAAAAAAAAGCATTACATCATCTGAAGAAGTACCCCAATGTAATACCACGAGACTCCGTATTGAAATAGCATCGGTGGTTTCCTGCAAAAGGTACTGTCTCTTCAAAAACAAATTAATAAAATGGTGGTTTCAGGCAGAAACGACTGGGAACAAGAAAAGAGAGACCAACATTTGCTCATTGCTTTATTGCACATTACCAGCATATGATCATGATTTTAAGGGAGTTTTGAGTGAGATCGTTCACAATAAATTTCAGCTGCAGAAGGACACAGCGTTTTCTTGGAATGGTATAGAACACCTCTGGGATGTTTTGGAACGCCGACTTCGTGCCAGGCCTCACCGTCCGACATCGATACCTCTCCTCAGTGCAGCACTGCGTGAAGAATGGGCTGCCATTCCCCAAGAAACCTTCCAGCACCTGATTGAACGTATGCCTGCGAGAGTGGAAGCTGTCATGAAGGCTAAGGGTGGGCTAACACCATAATGAATACCAGCATTACCGATGGAGGGCGCCACAGCCAGTTGTCCGGATACTTCTGATCACATAGTATATGGCGACAGCAGTATCTACTATCATACGAAAACTTTTCCAGATCTGTCTGATCTGAGGTCAGACAATTGAACTATCGTTAGTACTTGGCGGAATTAATATTATAAAGGTGATCAGTGACTAAATATACAGGAGAAACTGGTGGTCAATAACTGAGCCGGGAGGTTACAAAAATTGCTATTATACGAGATATCCCAGAAAATATGGGAGAGTTGTCACCCTAGCGCTGAGGGCTATGAAGTTAAGGTTATAGACTGCCATACGTGAAAAAAAGCCAGATTTTTTTTAACTCAATACTTTCTTCAAAATTGATTAAGAAACGTTGTGGAATTAAAAAAAAGGCTCGCGATATTAAAAGTGGGCTTTTTCTTTTTTATGGAGAAAAGAGAAGATTTTAATGAAAAAAATAAGTGCTTGAAACACTAATACGTTTGCTAAAATTACGACGAATTTGACCTACATATCAACGATCATTGTATACACACACCAGATGCTTCATACTTTCTATTCTGATTTTTTTTTAATTTTCTTAGATTGAATCTCAATTGGTACGCTGACCGAAATAATCCTTTGCACTCCTTAGAAGAAAGCAAGTGCTAGTTTTTTTGCAATATGGCCATATCTGTCACTGTAAAAATTTTCTTTGCCATTGTGTTGGTTCTTGTCATGCTGTTTGTATTTTTTGAGAGACTTGTTGTCTTAGCCTCTCTTGAGGCCGTATCGCCGTGTATTTGAGAGTACCTTAACATTCGCTGTATGTCTTTTAGCGGAGGCTCACAAGGGCGAGCCACTGCGGCAGAGAAGTCGGTCGACATTTTATCCTGTGCCGAGCAGTCGGAATGTTCCTCTATTATTTCAACGAATTCTGTTTGTTTACGATAAATCGATAATTTCACATTTTCACATTATTTTCTATCCTTGTAACTGTTAACCCTAAAAACCTTAAGTACCTATGTGTTTCCTTTTCTAAGGTGCGTTCAGTAATGTTACGCTGCTTGTTAAAAGTCATATTCTCTTCGCCTCCTTTTCTTAGAACAAAAGTATCGTCAAAATAGTGTTTGAACATAACTGCCTTCTGTGCCATCTGCAGGGGTAGTCTGCGAATCACATTCAAATGTCTGGCAGAGGATTCATAATAATTCTCTATTATTCCACTCTCGAACAGCGCACGGAAGAAACGAACACCTGTATCTTTCCACGCAAGCTCTGATTTCCATTATTTTATTATGATCATCGTTTCTCCCTATGGAACTCGGCGTCAACAAAGTATTTTCGCCTTCGGAGGAGATAATTGGTGACTGAAATTTCGTGAGAAGATTCCGTCGCAAAGAGAAACGCCTTTGTTTCAGTGATGTCCATCCCAAATCCTGTATCATGTCCGTGACACTCTCTCCTCCATTTCTCGACAACGTGCTGCTCTTCTTTGAACTTCCTCGATGTACTCCGTTTATGCTATCTGGTAAGGTCTCCAGATCGCGCACTAGCACTCAAAAAGAGGGTGGACAAGGGTAATGCAGGCACTCTCTTTCGTAGATCTGTTACATTTTCTAAATGTCCTGCCAATAAAACGCAGTCTTTGGTTCGCCTTCCCCACAACATTTGAAACCTCCCCTTAGAAAAATGTATGAATTACTGTGCTTTGATACCCCTTACGTTATATGATTTTCAAACAGCTGAGCAGAACTGAACGTAGTCAGACATTTCGCTCTTTACTTATCCTGATCAACACTAAACTGACACACAATATTTTTAGCGCAACGCAATCTGACTTTCAATAATCCCTACAAAAGAATGGCCCTGACTAACAGTAACCTATACCTTTCATGAATCACTTACCTCACAAAAATCTTCGTTACTCGAACTACTGCAATACACCGAGCGCCAATACTGCCAGCTAAATTAAAGATTCTAACTACTGTAGGCACTAAATACTGATAGGCATACTTGGCAAATGAAAGATTTTGATAGAGAACAAACAATGTATTTACCTTAATAGTGTTCAAAAGTCATATGTATATCAGTTCATGACATACAGTCTTACAAATTTACTGTATCTGATGGACACACGTCCAGATCATAAAAGATTCTAACTACTGTAGGCACTAAATACTGATAGGCATACTTGGCAAATGAAAGATTTTGATAGAGAACAAACCATGTATTTACCTTAATAGTGTTCAAAAGTCATATGTATATCAGTTCATGACATACAGTCTTACAAATTTACTGTATCTGATGGACACACGTCCAGATCATCCGCTCTCAAAACTCCGCCATCTCTCCCCCCACATCCACCACTGCTGGCGGCTCACCTCCAACTGCACAACGCTACACGCTGTTCACATCCAACTGCCCAACACTACAATAGCGAATATTCCAACAATGCAAACCAGCCACAGACGGCACACAGCACAGCCAGTGATTTTCGTACAGAGCGCTACATGGCGTTGCCAACATAAAAACCTAAACAGCCTACTTACACATTTTCTGTGTGATCTTTCCAATTTAAGTGGTTTGTAATTATAGTTCCTAGATATTTAGTTGAATTTACTGCTTTTAGATTTGACTGATTTATCGTGTAAACGAAGTTTAACGGATTCCTCTTAGCACGCATGTGCATTACCGCACTCGTTTTATTATCTATGGTCAACTGCCAATTTTCGCACCATACAGATATTTTTTTCTAAATCGTTCTGCAATTTGTTTTGATCTTCAGATGACTTTAGTGGACGATAAACGACAGCATCATCTGCAAACAACTTAAGATGGCTTACCAGATAGTGTGACAGGTAAGTGGGGTGTTTCGAAAATGTTGATTGTTTGGTTTGCTGGTTGGTGAATGGGGGGGAGGGGGGGTTGAAGGAACCAAACAGCGAGGTCATCGGTCCCATCGGTTTAGGGAATGTAGTCGGCCGTGCCCTTTCAAAAGCACTGTGGCGTCCCCGCACTCCAACGGCGTGCTGATATTGTCGACGCCGTAGAGCTGCTACTGCCACAGCTCTCGCAGTGGAGTTGAGACACGATGCGCGATGACGTAGGTCCCCGTTGGTGAACGGGAGACAGAAATGCGAAATCTTCTGACTTAAGATTGAATGATTCATTGCCCGGATATGCAGTAGTTCTTAAATCTTATCTCATCCGCATCGTACACACCACCAATTGCGAGGAAACATTGTAATTATCAGTCTTCTCGTACGTTGTTGGCTCATTGCTATGGAGTTATTGAACCTATATGAAGCGAGATCCACAGATACTCTTTGATTACGTCTGAGTGAACCTACGCCGTAATGTTAAAAAAAAATGTTCAAAAGTTCTCTTTTCAATTAATGAAGTAGGTATTTTGATATTCAGATTAAATTGTCTCTGCTGAACAGTCGTTGGTTAATTATCATTGATTAAATCACTTAATAATGTAGTCCAGGCTTGATATTACACTTGGAACGAACAGTTTATTGTTCCTTGGCCACTAAATACTTTATAACTTCCGCACCACACGCACACGCAGTTGGTTGGTAAAGTCAGTTCTATTAAAATTAAGTTTCTTGACAATTTCGACAACTTGACTCTTCAGCGTAATTGTATTATCTTCGTGAAGTCGTGTAATTGTGTCCTACTCGAGACTAATTCAGTGTAGTCCTTTGATATACTACCCACTCTTCTTTTAATTCCAACTATTTGAAAGTCAAGTCCAATATTCAATAGTTTCGCCAATAAAGTTCAATTAACCCGTTATGCACGGTTAAACGCGTCTGTCTCTGCTTAGAAAATCAGTTTCCGAAGTTCGTGAATCACGTCACGCAAGAAACACTTCCGAACGCAAAACAATCTCGCCGCGTTCCGTATTCTCAATAACTAAAACAAGAATTGTTCTCGCACGTCTCTACAGGACGAGAGCCAGCAAGCGACTTCTTGTGTGAAAGAGTATTGTCTGCGCATTGAATTTCTTCGTTGCGCTTACAACTCTTTCACATAAAAGTTATCTCTGACTAACATCACCTTGGAGTTAGCTTTCAAGATATTAATTGCAATTACCACTTGGATATTTGTCCATTAATTAAATCTGAGGTGATGTATAATGTTGTTGTTATCAAAACTTCTTGGTGTTAGCTTATCGGCAAAGATGTCGTATTTGCCAAGATAACTCTCCCCTACTTCATATTATGATATTCTGTCTTAATTGACTTTAAGGGGGTCGTTGGGGTGTTATAGCACCCTCCCGGTATTTGTCTGAAGCGACTTAGGGAAATCACGGAAAACGTAATTCAGGACGGTCTGATACGGGTTCGAACCGTCGTCGTCCTACCGAATGTGGATAACATCGGAAGTTCACTGAGGCTTTTTGCGGATGATGCTGTGGTATATCGAGAGGTTGTAACAATGGAAAATTGTGCTGAAATGCAGGAGGATCTGCAGCGAATTGACGCATGGTGCCGGGAATGGCAATTGAATATCAATGTAGACAAGTGTAATGTGCTGCGAATACATAGAAAGATAGATCCCTTATCATTTAGCTACAAAATAGCAGGTCAGCAACTGGAAGCAGTTAATTCCATAAATTATCTGGGAGTACGCATTAGGAGTGATTTAAAACGGAATGATCATATTAAGTTAATCGTCGGTAAAGCAGACGCCAGACTGAGATTCATTGGAAGAATCCTAAGGAAATGCAATCCGAAAACAAAGGAAGTAGGTTACAGTACACTTGTTCGCCCACTGCCTGAAGATCCAACGGAGAGCAGCGCGCTTCGGTACAGGATCATTTAGTAATCGCGAAAGCGTTACGGAGATGATAAACTCCAGTGGAAGACTCTCCAGGAGAGACGCTCAGTAGCTCGGTACGGGCTTTTGTTGAAGTTTCGAGAACATACCTTCACCGAAGAATCAAGCAGTATATTGCTCCCTCCTACGTATATCTCGCGAAGAGACCATGAGGATAAAATCAGAGAGATTAGAGCCCACACAGAAGCATACCGACAATCCTTCTTTCCACGAACAATACGAGACTGGAATAGAAGGGAGAACCGATAGAGGTACTCAAGGTACCCTCCGCCACACACCGTCAGGTGGTTTGCGGAGTATGGATGTAGATGTAGATGAATGCGACTCCGGCGTGCTAACCACTGCGCTACATCGCTCCGTCTAAATGGTTAGTAAATATGTTTGAAGACCATATATCGTCCACTGCCTTTACAACGTGCAAACGGGGGAAGTGGATTTTCCCACATTCCGTCCTGAACAGCGGCCGGATAAATATGGAGGCGCCGTTGCCGCAAGTGTGACGTGGCAGCACTGTGTCGTACTTGTCGCGGCAGGGGGCAGGGCAACAGAAGAGGCGAGGAGGTGGCGTTGGGCAGTGCGTGTGGTGAGCAGCGGGTTTCTCCCTCCCTCCCCCTCTCTCTCTCTCTCTCTCTCTCTCTCTCTCTCTCTCTCTCTCTCCACCACCAGCGTCTCCTCCCATCCCTCCTGCTCTCTACTGTTGTCCTGATCCACGCGATGCTTTCTGTTCCTGGTGTCCACTCACGCGAGTGCTTTGCAGGCAGCTGCATAGGGTGGCGGCGCGTATATACTGGGATGGTCGCACGCTCTTGCAGCAGCAGAACTGTTTTCTGTGACTGTGGCGTGTAAACTGTGAAGGTGCTTTCAGATGGACGTTGCCGTCCACGCACGGACTGTTCGATTTATTTTCATTTCGTCTTTTACGATTATTATTATTATTATTATTATTATTATTATTATTATTAGCATTTTCATTACCATATTGCCTTTGATTACCATTCGCATATTGGTAGTCATTGCCTTCCTGGTTATTATTATTATTACAGAAGTAATCATGTTTTTGGTTGTAATGATTTTTACTGTTACTATACTCTACATTGCCATTGGTTTTGTTTTTCTTTTTCTTGGGACTACGTTCGCACCTGTTTCCATTGATTCCGTCACAGGAACCTTTTGCATTAGAACAGTTGGCACTACTTATTGCGTCAGAATTCTTTCTGGCGTCTTCTTGGACTAAGACTAACTAATCCATCACAGATAAAAATTTCTTAAGATCAGTATCTCTCACGTTAAACAATTTCTCTCTAATATCTATTGGCAATGTAGCCTTTAATACTCTTAACAAGTCCCGCGTGGTTACCGGTTCATCCCAGTACCGTGTCACATTACTGTATTTTTCAGTCTTTTCTCGAGTAGTCTGTCTTCGAGTTACATATTTCTGCGTTATATACAATCTTTCTTAGCCATTCTTGAGTCGACTCTTACCAGAACTCGTCGAGAAACGGCTTCTCAAATTCGTTAAAAGTTTTGCATGTTTCGGCTGCGTTCAACGCCCAGAGCAATGCGTCACCGGAAATGTGTGAAACCACAAACTGGATTTTCTTTTCCTCCGTCCAAAACTTTGGAAGAACACTTCTAAAGTTTCTAGTAAAAACTACGGAATGAATATTCTTTTTACTCTCCTCATCGAGTACTTGGAATAGACGGTGTTTAATTAAGCTCTCTTTATGCATTAAGGTACTTAATTACATGGAGTTGTCGTCATTAGCAGGCGGTGTACTGACTTTATTACAAGTACACTCTGCTTCATAAGTCGGGTTGTTGGTAAAACAAATTGCTGAGATAATAGAGATTGATTACCGAAAATTGGTCTTTTATGCACTGCAATATAGGTTGTCGGCAAAATTTCATTGATCCTTTGCCTGTCAGTACCAGCGTCCTCGTTGCTGTGTGCTAACATTGTTTCAAGATTCGACATTCAAAACCTTGGCTACTTTCGTTCGGACTTGTTTCTGTGCTTCTGTGGGGATATCTTTCTGTATTGACTCTACAGTAGTAGTCAAAGCTATGAACTGTGCTTCTAACTTATCTCAAAAATGGTTCAAATAGTTCTGAGCACTATGGGACTTAACATCTGAGGTCATCAGTCCCCTGGAACTTAGAACTACTTAAACCTAACTAACCTAAGGACATCACACATACCCATGCCCGAGGTAGGATTCGAACCTGCGACCGTAGCGGTTGCGCGGTTCCAGGCTGAAGCGCTTAGAACCGATCGGCCACACCGGTCGGCTCTAACTTATCTGCCTCGGTTTGAAGATTATTCACTTGGTATATTTGCCAACGGTTCAATACTAGTCTTTATTTCACTGATTTCTTTGTTAAAATGAGTCGTAAGTGCTTTATCGCGATCGACTAACACCTCATTAAATCTCTGGACAATTTCTTAATCTCGTTCTGTAAAAATATTGTTTATTTGTTCCATGAATTTCTTTTCACGCCTCTGCTCACTGCACTCGCGTTGCTGTTCCATGATACTGAACTTCGGAAATAATAATACTAGCATTTTATTATCCGGTACTAGCATATCTTGTGAATTGCTAGTGTGTGCCCCTTGCCCAGTAGAAATATTAACATTCACTTCTAAAGGTTTAACTGCAGGAATGTCCGTTGGTGTTGACAATTCCTCAGTTTCATTTTCCCTTGGAATACCAGGTAATAAATTGTCATCTACTTTTACATTCTCAAGTACTTGCACTGATGGGTGCGATTTGAGGGTCTGATGCCATTTCTGCATCAGCATGCTCATTCGACTTTACTTGCTTCTTTGGCCAAATCGTGTTTGACATTAATATTGCTCACACGCACGCACACACACACACACACACACACACACACACACACATATATATATATATATATATATATATATATATATATATATATATATATATATATATATATATATATATATATTACTGAACATTAAAATTGCTACACCAAGAAGCAATGCAGATGATAAAGGGGTATTCATTGGACAAATATATTATACTAGATCTGACTTGTGGTTACATTTTCACGCAATTTGGGTGCATAGATCCTGAGAAGTCAGTACCCAGAACTACCACCTCTGCCCGTAATAATGGCCTCGACACTCCTGGGCATTGAGTCAGAGCTTCGATGGCGTGTACAGGTACAGCTGCCTTCGCACCTTGAACACGATACAACAATTCATCAAGAGTAATGACTGGCGTATTGTGACGAGCCAGTTGCTCGGCCACCATTGAACAGACGTTTCCAACTGGTGAGAGATCTGGACATTGTGCTGGCCAGGGCAGCAGTCGCACATTTTCTGTATCCAGGACCTGCAACACGCGGTCGTGCATTATCCTGCTGAAATATAGGGTTTCGCAGGGATCGAATGAAGGGTAGAGCCACGGGTCGTAACACATCTGAAATGTAGCGTCCACTGTTCAGAGTGCCGCCAATGCGAACAACAGGTGACCGAGACGTGTAACCAATGGCACCCCATACCATCATGCCGGGTGATACGCCATTATGGCGACGCGAATACACGCTTCCAATGTGCGTTCACCACGATGTCGCCAAACACGGATGCGACCATCATAATGCTGTAAACAGAACCTGGATTAATCCGAAAAAAATTACGTTTTGCCATTCGTACACCCAGGTTCGTCGTTGAGCATACCATTGCAGGCGCTCCTGTCTGTGATGCAGCGATAAGGGTAACCGCAGCTATGGTCTCCGAGATCAGTCTATGCTGCTGCAAACGTCGTCGAACTGTTCGTGCAGATAGTTGTTGTCTTGCAAACGTCCCCATCTGTTGACTCAGGGATCGAGACGTGGCTGCACGATCCGTTATAGCCATGCAGATAAGATGCCTGTCATCTAGACTGCTAGTGATACGAGACCGTTGGGATCCAGCACGGCGTTCCGTATTACCCTCCTGAACCCACCGATTCAATATTCTGTTAACAGTCATTGGATCTCGACCAACACGAGCAGCAATGTCGCAATACGATAAACCACAATCGCGATAGGCTACAATCCGACCTTTATCAAAGTCGGAAACGTGATGGTACGCGTTTCTCCTTCTTACGCGAGACATCACAACAACGTTTCACCAGGCAACGGAGAAATCTGTTGGAAACTTATCTCTTGTCAGCACGTTGTAGGTGTCGCCACCATCCCCAACCTTGTGTGAATGCTCTGAAAAGCTAATCATTTGCATATCACAACATCTTCTTCCTGCCGGTTAAATTTCGCGTCTGTAGCACGTCATCTTCGTGGAGTAGCAATTTCAATGGCCAGTAGTATATATATATAAGCGACAATAACAATATTTCGCACAAAATACCTTACAACTAACACATACGCAAATACCAATATCAAAATTGGTGAAACATGTGCACAAAATATCTGCAAGACAAATATACTTGAAACTATTACGCGTACCATAGATTACAGCGAATTGAAGGGAAGCAGTCATTCCGTGCAGAAAGCGGGGAGGGCCTTATGATGGCAGAGACCACTACTCCACCGAGAACGCTGCTAGCTCTTTCGTTTGCCGACAGACCAATGCTTACCTTTCTATATTCAGGTTCGGTGCTAATGTGTGGCGCTCATCCTCCAGCAAGCTGGACCTCTTCAGATACTACGAAGGATGCAGCGCAGTCTTTTCATGAGGTCTACTGGCAGCTGGCCAATGTCGGTGGAACGTCAGTGGTCACGGGGTGCCGACATCGGGGGATTCCGCGGACAACCGACATCCACGGAAAACAGCTGATCCTTTCAAATCAACGTGCCAGTACGTGAGCGGTCTCAAAGCAGGCGATCTCATCGCCCCAACGTACAGACTTAGGAGAAAAATCTGTGAAATTCGGGCCAGTTTATTTTCTTTGGTCCTATCTTTCAAGGCTGGCGCCTGATGATCCGGCCTACCCGCCGTACAGCACAGCCCTGCGGGTTGTTGCCCAGCCAGGCGCCTACAGCTCACGCTGGCCGACTCTTCTGCACCACACGTTGCAGTAAGGAGGGCGCTATCAGCACTATTTCACATCCGCAAAGCCACGTCACGACGGCCATTTCCTGTTACCCGTGTAGGGAAGCCACATTTCCAGATAACTCTGTCCCTCTTATTGCATCCTTCCCATCTAATCGCCCATCCGTTGTCACTATTTTTTTTTTTTTTTGGGGGGGGGGGGGGTCATCAGTCTTTTGACTGGTTTGATGCGACCCGCCCACGAATTCCTCTCCTGTGCCAACCTCTTCATCTCAGAGTAGCACTTGCAACCCACGTCCTCAATCATTTGCTGGACGTATTCCCATTTCTGTCTTCCTCTACAGTTTTTGCCCTCTACAGCTCCCTCTAATACCAAGAAAGTCATTCCCTCATGTCTTAACAGGTCCTATCATACTGTCCCTTCTCCTCGTCAGTGGTTTCCGCATAATCCTTTGCGATTCTGCAGAGAACCTCCTTACCTTATCAGTCCAACCCAATTTTCAACTTTCGTCTGTAGCTGAGCCGTGCTGCGGCTCGCTTTGGTGTTTGTAGGTTTTTGTTGGAGGCCACACGGTATCGTTTAGTTGTCATGGTTGCGGTTGTTTGTCTTATTCTCGTGTTGACTGGCGCCACTCGGTTTCGTAACCGTTTCCTGTCCGCTAGTGGCAGCAGCGGCAGTTATCGATATTTAGTAACTGTTGTCCTATCTTTGGGGCGACATCATTGTTTTTCCGGGTCGCGTGAGTGTGCCATTTCCATCGGGGACTCAGGAAGAGCCAGGTCCGAACAGTGCCACAGCATGCTGGGACCGCTGGCGGCACGCATGGACTGCCGGATGGAAGGGCTGTGGTCACGAGGGTGCACGACTTCGTCGTAAGTCGGATACAGCAAGCTTAAAGATGAGTGCATTTCAATCCAAGTAGAGAAACCTCCACCATTGTGATATCTCGCGAGTCTCCAGTGACTTGTGTTCGTGTTGCTGCTCGTAGTGTTGCCGAGGCGATGAGCAGTGAATGGAGTGCTTTCTACTCTGGTGGGAGTGGTTCCTTTCTCGTTCCGGGCGCCCTAAACACACTATTCTGGGGACGTAGCGCAGACCGCCGGTTCCGGCTTTGGCGTATTGTTCCATCGTTGCATTTGGTTTATTGGACGCCAGGTAGCTTCAGCAAGAGTATCATTAGTCATTCGTTAGATTGCGACTAGTCGGAGTTACAATCTTGTGAAGTGAATGCAACTCTTGGTTGGCTGCCTATCTCGTTTCTCGCGAAAGTGTTTGTTGCCGGACCTTCTCAGAGGTCGATTCCTGGAGCACCGTCTGTGGCCCCTTGGTTCCTGTAAGACACGTGTGTCCTAAAAGGGGATTGCAAGGCCTTCAGCCGTGATTGTGGTCACTTGCCATAAAATTCTAATTTGGTATTTGTATTTACGCAGTAAGCCTTTAAAACCTTATTTACTGCCATTCCTGGCGTCTGATGTCTTCGGCTGTGTTTGTGGCGACTTGCCTTTTATATTTCAATACCTGTAATTTGTAAGTTGCACCTCGTTTTAAACAATTCTTAATTTATTGCCATTCCTGGCGTCTAAGGCCTTCTGCCTGGATCACAGTGGCTTGCTTTTAAAACATTATTTGCTGTACCTGTATTTAATGGTGATTTGCTAAGTTGTAACTCACTGAAAACACTATTATTTACATAGTTGTTTATACCTTCATTAATAATGTGTGGCATTTTTATTTATTGTTGAGTCTGGAATTACTGGTTTAAAATAAATTGCGTCTAACTGTAAAAGGGAACCAATAGTAACTGATTACGGCAACGTCTACAATCGTAACCCAATCCTGCCTTCCC
The DNA here is from genome assembly GCF_021461385.2 of Schistocerca piceifrons. Classification (NCBI taxonomy): domain Eukaryota; kingdom Metazoa; phylum Arthropoda; class Insecta; order Orthoptera; family Acrididae; genus Schistocerca; species Schistocerca piceifrons. The sequence goes on from NC_060146.1 coordinate 74,815,375, forward strand.
TTGACTACCAGGTTTCAGTAGCACCACATCTCAAATGCTTTGATTCTCTTCTTTTCCGGTTTTCCCACAATCCACGATTCACTACGATACAGTGCTGTGCTTAAGACATACGTTCTCGGAAATTTCTTCCCCAAATCAAGGTCTATGTTTGATACTAGTAGACTTCTCTTTGCCAGGAATGCCCTTTTTCCCATTGCAAGCTGCTTTTGATGTCCTCCTTACTCCGTCCGTCATTAGTTATTTTACTGCCTAGGTAGCTGAATTGCGTAACTTCATCTATCTCGTGGCCATCAATCCCGATGTTAAGTTCCGCACTGTTCTCATTTCTACTACTTCTCATTACCTTCGTCTTTCTTCGATTTACTCTCAAACCACACTGTGTACTCATTAGACTGTTCATCCCGTTCAGCAGATCATTTAATTCTTCATCACTTTCACTCAGGATAGCAATGTCATCAGCGAATCCTATCATTGATATCCTTTCGCCTTGAATTTTAATTCCACTCCTGAACCTTTTTTACCGTCATTGCTTCTTCGATGTGCAGTTTGAACAGTAGGTGGGAAAGACTACATCCCTGTCTTACACTCTTTTTAATCCAAGCACTTTATTCTCGGTCGTTTACTCTTATTATTCCCTCTTGGCTTTTGTACATATTGTACGAGTATATTATCCGTCTCTCTATAGCTTATCCCTATTTTTCTCAGAATTTCGAACATCCTGCACCATTTTACATTGTCGAAAGCTTTTTCCAGATCGACAAATCCTATGAACGTGGCTTACAAAACAATTGTTGAACAAACTCTATGGTTTTGATCATCTCTCTAGTCTTGCTTCCATTATCAGTCGCAATGTCAGAATTGCCTACCTTGTGCCTTCTTTACCTTTTCTAAAGCCAACCTAATCGTCATTTAGCACCTCCTCAATTTTCTTTTTCCATTCTTCTGTATATCATTCTTGTTAGCAACATGGATGCATGAGCTGTTAAGCTGATTGTGCGATAATTCTCGCACTTCTCAGCTCTTGCACTCTCCGAAATTGTGTGGATGATATTTTTCCGAATGTCAGATGGTATGTCGCCAGACTCATACATTCACACCAACCTGAACTGTCGATTTTTGCCACTTCCCCCAATGATTTTAGAAATTCTAAGGGAATGTAATCTATCCCTTCTGCCTTGTTTGATCTTAATCCTCCAAAACTCTCTTAAATTCTGATTCTAATATTGGACACCTAACTCTTCTAAATTGACTCCTGTTTCCTCTTGTATCACAAGTCTTCCCCCTCATAGAGGCTTTCAATGTATTCTATCCACCTATCCGCTCTCTCCTCTGCATTTAGCAATGGAATTCCCACTGCACTCTTAATGTTTCCAACCTTGCTTTTAATGTCACAGAAGGTTGACTTTCCTGTTTTTGCTGAGTCTGTCCTACCGACAATCATTTCTTTTTCGATTTCTTCACATTTTTCATGCAGCCATTTCGTCTTAGCTTCCCTGCACATCCTATTTTTTCATTCCTCAGCGACTTGTATTTCTCTATTCCTGAGTTTCTCGGAAAACTTCTGTACTTGCTCCTTTCATCGATCAACTGAAGTATTTCTTCTGTTACCCATAGTAACAGATGATTGCCCTTTATAGAGATGTCAACTGCTCTCCAACTGTGCTGCCTCCTGAGCTTTATTGTTGTGTATCTATAGCCTAAGAGAACTCCAAGCGCATCTCGTCATTCCTTAGTACTTCTGCACCCCACTTCTTTGCGTATTGATTCTTCCTGATTAATTTCTTAAACTTCAGTCTACCCTTCATTATTGCTGCTGGGCACGCCTTACAATCCAGTATCTGACTTCGGAATCTCTGCTCACCATGATGTAATATTCCTGTATCACACGGCCTTTTCCAAGTATACGTCCTCCTCTTGCGATTCTTGAAGAGAATATTCGCTGTTACTAGCTGAAACTTGTTACATAACTCAATTAATCTTTCTCCTCTCTCATTCCTCGTCCCAAGCCCTTATTCTCCTGTAACCTTTTCTTCTACTCCATCCCCTACAACTGCGTTCCAGTCCCCCATGAGTATTAGATTTTCGTCTCCCTTTTCATACTGTATTACCCTTTCAATATTCTCATATATTTTCTCTCTCTCTTCATCTTCAGCTTGCGACGTCGGCATGTATACCTGAACTATCGTTGTCGGTGTCGGATTGCTGTCGATTCTGATAAGAACAACCCTATCGCTGAACTGTTCACTGTAACACACTCTCTGCCCTTCCTTCCTATTCATAACTAATCCTACTCCCTTAATATCGTTTTCTGCTGCCATTGATATTACCCTATACCCATCTGACCAGAAATCCTTGTCATCTTTCCATTTCATTTCGCTGACCCCTACTATATCTAGATTGAGCCTTTGCATTTCCCTTTTCAGATTTTCTACTTTCCCTACCACGTTCAAGTTTCTGACATTTCACACTCCGATTCGTAGAACGTTATCTTTTCGTTGATTATTCAATCTTTTTCTGGTGGTCACCTCCTCCTTGGCAATCCCCTCCCGGAGATCCGAATGGTAGACTATTCCGGAAACTTTTGCCAATGGAGAGACTTTTCAATTGCAGGCCACATGTCCTGTAGATACACGTTACGTGTCTTTAATGCAGTGGTTTCCCTTGCCTTCTGCATCCTCATGCCGTTGATCACTGCTGATTCTTCCGCCTTTAGGGGCAATTTCCCACTCCTAGGACAAGAGAGTGCCCTGAACCTCTATCCGCTCCTCCGCCCTCTTTGACAAGGCCGTTGGCAGAATGAGGCTGGCTTCTTATGCCGGAAGTCTCCGGTCGCCAATGCTGATTATTTATCAAAATTTAAGCAGCGGCGGGATTCGAACCCGAGACCGAGGACGTTTTGATTACTAATCAAAGCCGCTACCCCACTTATATATGTCATTTTGTTCTATATTCGTTGAATTTGTTCTTGGAGGACGTCCGTTGACACTCGTTCAGGTTGGTCGTTGATCCGTTCATTTTGTTTTTTTATTACAGAGGATACTTAACCCTCTGACCAACACGCTGAGCTACCGTGCCGGCGTCCTGAACCACAATTAACAATACCAATTCCGATACCTTTCACGCCAATCCAGGAGTGCCCAAGGCTCCGTTCTCTCTCCTCTCATTTATCTCCTCTACACTGCTGATATGCTCAATCCCCCTCCCCCCTCCCCCCAGGCCACCACCACCATCAGTCCACCTCCTTCAATATGCTAACGTTACCGTTCTCCTCGCCCTCTAATCTACACTCCAGAAATTCCAACGATCCCTCCACATCCACTGCAAGTAGTTTACTTCTGGTGCAGCCAAAGGCTCCTAAAGATCGACCCATTCAAAACCCAGCGAATAATTACAGAACGAACCACATGCACCTTCCACCTCCATGACTTCTACCTAACAATTTATAGTTGTCCTATTCAGTTAAATAATACGCTAAAAGATCTTTGACTAACCCTTGACCGGCAGCTAACATGGAAATCTAACATACTAACCATCCAACAGAAAGGCCGTAATAATCTAAAACTAGTAACAGTGCAACTTTGGAGATTAGACCTCTTCACTCATCTCCATACCTACAAAATCCTGTTGACCTATACCAATGTCTCTCGGTATTGACATCAATACGTAAGCTCACTGCGTCGTAGCTAGGCACTGTTTTGACATTTCGTATAGTTGGGTTTTAGTACAGGGTGTTACAAAAAGGTACGGCCAAACTTTCAGGAAACATTCCTCACACACAAATAAAGAAAAGATGTTATGTAGACATGTGTCCAGAAACGCTTAATTTCCATGTTGGAACTCATTTTAGTTTCGTCAGTATGTACTGTACTTCCTCTATTCACCGCCAGTTGGCCCAATTGAAGGAAGGTAATGTTGACTCCGGTGCTTGTGTTGACATGCGACTCATTGCTCTACAGTACTAGCATCAAGCAAATCAGTACGTAGCATCAGAGAAGTTGCTGCTGTACAAGGTAACGTTGACCACGTCACTGTATGGAGAATGCTACGGGAGAACCAGTTGTTTCCGTACCATGTACAGCGTGTGCAGGCACTATCAGCAGCTGATTGGCCTCCGCGGGTACACTTCTGCGAATGGTTCATCCAACAATGTGTCAATCCTCATTTAAGTGCAAATGTTCTCTTTACGGATGAGTGGACAGGATTGTGCTACGAACGTAACTTCTTTGGGTGAAAATTGAATCGGTTGGTTGTGGTTAATTTCCTCTTGCATATGTTTCAACGTTCTTCGTGTGTTATTTTATGAATGCAGCGTTGTATGCAGTCTCCCAATCTTGGCTCCATATTTGACCTGTTCCGTAAGATTACAATCTCACATTTTCACAATCCTAAATAAGGCACCAGTTTAGTTATGAATCTAGTTTAATATGCTGAAATTTCAATGATCAATGTTAAAATAAATTTCCAAATATAAACTGATTTATTTCTTTTCATTTAAATTCTCTTATATATATATATATATATGTAGATTAAAACTGAAGAAACTGCAAAAAAAGGTGGGAATTTAAGGAGATGGGACCTGGATAAACTGAAAGAACCAGAGGTTGTACAGAGATTCAGGGAGAGCATAAGGGAGCAATTGACAGGAATGGGGGAAATAAATACAGTAGAAGAAGAATGGGTAGCTTTGAGGGATGAAGTAGTGAAGGCAGCAGAGGATCAAGTAGGTAAAAAGACGAGGGCTAGTAGAAATCCTTGGGTAACAGAAGAAATATTGAATTTAATTGATGAAAGGAGAAAATATAAAAATGCAGTAAGTGAAACAGGCAAAAAGGAATACAAACGTCTCAAAAATGAGATCGACAGGAAGTGCAAAATGGCTAAGCAGGGATGGCTAGAGGACAAATGTAAGGATGTAGAGGCCTATCTCACTAGGGGTAAGATAGATACCGCCTACAGGAAAATTAAAGAGACCTTTGGAGATAAGAGAACGACTTGTATGAATATCAAGAGCTCAGATGGAAACCCAGTTCTAAGCAAAGAAGGGAAAGCAGAAAGGTGGAAGGAGTATATAGAGGGTCTATACAAGGGCGATGTACTTGAGGACAATATTATGGAAATGGAAGAGGATGTAGATGAAGATGAAATGGGAGATATGATACTGCGTGAAGAGTTTGACAGAGCACTGAAAGACCTGAGTCGAAACAAGGCCCCCGGAGTAGACAATATTCCATTGGAACTACTGACGGCCGTGGGAGAGCCAGTCCTGACAAAACTCTACCATCTGGTGAGGAAGATGTATGAGACAGGCGAAATACCCTCAGACTTCAAGAAGAATATAATAATTCCAATCCCAAAGAAAGCAGGTGTTGACAGATGTGAAAATTACCGAACTATCAGCTTAATAAGTCACAGCTGCAAAATACTAACACGAATTCTTTACAGACGAATGGAAAAACTAGTAGAAGCCAACCTCGGGGAAGATCAGTTTGGATTCCGTAGAAACACTGGAACACGTGAGGCAATACTGACCTTACGACTTATCTTAGAAGAAAGATTAAGGAAAGGCAAACCTACGTTTCTAGCATTTGTAGACTTAGAGAAAGCTTTTGACAATGTTGACTGGAATACTCTCTTTCAAATTCTAAAGGTGGCAGGGGTAAAATACAGGGAGCGAAAGGCTATTTACAATTTGTACAGAAACCAGATGGCAGTTATAAGAGTCGAGGGACATGAAAGGGAAGCAGTGGTTGGGAAGGGAGTAAGACAGGGTTGTAGCCTCTCCCCGATGTTGTTCAATCTGTATATTGAGCAAGCAGTAAAGGAAACAAAAGAAAAATTCGGAGTAGGTATTAAAATTCATGGAGAAGAAATAAAAACTTTGAGGTTCGCCGATGACATTGTAATTCTGTCCGAGACAGCAAAGGACTTGGAAGAGCAGTTGAATGGAATGGACAGTGTCTTGAAAGGAGGATATAAGATGAACATCAACAAAAGCAAAACAAGGATAATGGAATGTAGCCTAATTAAGTCGGGTGATGCTGAGGGAATTAGATTAGGAAATGAAGCACTTAAAGTAGTAAAGGAGTTTTGCTATTTGGGGAGCAAAATAACTGATAATGGTCGAAGTAGAGAGGATATAAAATGTAGGCTGGCAATGGCAAGGAAAGCGTTTCTGAAGAAGAGAAATTTGTTAACATCCAGTATTGATTTAAGTGTCAGGAAGTCATTTCTGAAAGTATTCGTATGGAGTGTAGCCATGTATGGAAGTGAAACATGGACGATAAATAGTTTGGACAAGAAGAGAATAGAAGCTTTCGAAATGTGGTGCTACAGAAGAATGCTGAAGATTAGATGGGTAAATCACATAACTAATGAGGAAGTATTGAATAGGATTGGGGAGAAGAGAAGTTTGTGGCACAACTTGACCAGAAGAAGGGATCGGTTGGTAGGACATGTTCTGAGGCATCAAGGGATCACCAATTTAGTATTGGAGGGCAGCGTGGAGGGTAAAAATCGTAGAGGGAGACCAAGAGATGAATACACTAAGCAGATTCAGAAGGATGTAGGTTGCAGTAGGTACTGGGAGATGAAAAAGCTTGCACAGGATAGAGTAGCATGGAGAGCTGCATCAAACCAGTCTCAGGACTGAAGACCACAACAACAACAACATATATATATATATATATATATATATATATATATATATATATATATATATATATGTATGTATCACCGGTTGTCATATGACTATTAGAAGATTATCATTATTGTTAGTCTGGTTGGGAATTTGGTAAGCTAGACTGGATAACTGGTGGAACAGTTGCGCAGTAATGCAAGGTTAATTTCCTCAGATAGCTCACAGCTTTTAACCCGCTTTTATTGTCTATCAGCACCGCTTACACCAAAAATTAAAGCAACAACGTTACAGCTTCTCAAATACAGATTCGGTGACCGATGGATTGGTAGAGGCGGACCAATTCCATGGCCTCCACGCTCTCCTGACCTCAACCCTCTTGACTTTCATTTATGGGGGCATTTGAAAGCTCTTGTCTACGCCACCCCGGTACCAAATGTAGAGACTCTTCGTGCTCGTATTGTGGACGGCTGTGATACAATACGCCATTCTCCAGGGCTGCATCAGCGCATCAGGGATTCCATGCGACGGAGGGTGGATGCATGTATCCTCGCTAACGGAGGACATTTTGAATATTTCCTGAAACAAAGAGTTTGAAGTCACGGTGGTACGTTCTGTTGCTGTGTATTTCCATTCCATGATTAATGTGATTTGAAGAGAAGTAATAAAATGAGCTCTAACATGGGAAGTAAGCGTTTCCGGACACATGTCCACATAACATATTTTCTTTCTTTGTGTGTGAGGAATTTTTCCCGAAAGTTTGGCCGTACCTTTTTGTTATACCCTGTATACGAGGTGCCAAAGTATAAAACCGGAATTTGTTCTCCCACCTATAGGGCAGGCTATGAAAGCCACGCCAAAAAGAACAGTTCTTCTTTTGAAGCGAACCAGTGAGCGAGCCATTTTTGTACATTTTCATACGAATTGAAGCGTTGTTCAGAGAGGTTGTGTCCCAGTGGTGCAAATAGATGATAATCGGACGGAGCCAAGTCTGGAGAATAAGTCGCATGCCCAAGTATTTCGCAACTGAACGCCTCGAGCGTTTCCCTGTCTTCTTTTGCTGTGTGTGATGGGGCGTTATCATGGAGCAATATGATTTTGTGTTGCCTTTTTCCAGATTCCAGTCGTTTTTCAAGTATTGCTCGATTTAAATCATTTGTTGTTCTTAGCAATCAGTGTTAACGGTTTCGCCAGGTTTTAGCAGCTCATAATAGATGACAACCTTCTGATCCCACCACACACAAAAAAATTGTTCAAATGGTTCTGACCACTATGGGACTTAACTTCTGAGGTCATCAGTCCCCTTGAACTTAGAACTTCTTAAACCTAACTAACCCAAGGACATCACACACATCCATGTCCGAGGCAGGATTCGAACCTGCGACGGTAGCGGTCGCGCGGTTCCAGACTGTAGCGCCTAGAACCGCTCGGCCACCTAGGCCAGCCGCACCAAACACAGAGCATTGTCTTCTTTCCAAGGCGATTTGATCTTGCAGTGGATGTCGATGGTTTGCCTGGTTTCCCCATGATTTTCGTTGCTTATGATTCTCAGAATATATCCATTTTTCATTACCTGTCGCTATTCGATGGAGAAAAGACTTTATTTTGTATCCGGCGAGCAGCATTTCACAAGTGGTCTTTCGATTTGCTTGCTGTCTTCCATTCAGTTAATACGGAATCCGTTTTGCCACTCTCTGCAGCTTTCCTATAGCTTTCAAACGAAGAGAAACGGCTTTCTGAATCACATTCAATTGTTCCGCGAGTTCCTGTTGAGTTTGAGTGTAATTGAAAACGTATTTTGTTCTGATACATTCCGTATGTGGTGTGAGTGACTGGTGACCATACGAGTTCTGGGATAATTCGTAGAAACGTTATACTGAATGAAAAATTCAGAGGAGAGAATATACTGCTGCCATGCATTCCAACACCGTCAGACGCACAAATTCAGTTCAAGCGCTTAAAATTTCCTATTCGTTTGGCCTTTGCAATGACCATAAATAAGGAGCAAAGCCAATCATTGAGCATATGTGTATTGCATTTATAAAATCCGTGTTTCTCACGTGGACATCTTTACGTTGTGTGTTTACAGGTCGCCAATGGTCAGCTCTATAGATTTACACACCGGAAGGCGGTATGACCAAAAAAAAATATACAAACGTCAGCAATAAGGTAAATTCATTGCAACATATATTATTAGTTATGTTAGATTTCATAGCTAAACAACAATATTTATTTATATTTAAGAGATCCACTTTTTTAAATTTGTTCTTTATTATCTAATTACATTAATGTATTCGAGATTATATTTCATAAATAAACAATTAAAAGATCCTCTTTTCTTAAATTTGTTCTTTGTTATCTAATTACGTTAATGTATTTGAGATATTTCAGTTACACTGAATTAAAGGTTTTAGTTCAAGACGTATATTTTGCTAAGGGGGTATGCATACCGAGTCCTCTAGTACCTTTATCGTTATTTGTTGTTTGCACATCACCAATTCCCTATCACAGATCAAACATTTAAAAGGGTCTCGTTTCACTCTCCACCGCCGCGCGCTCTGGGGGGGGGGTCTTGTCACGGTCCGCGCGGCTCCCCCCGTCGGATGTTCGAGTCCTCCCTCGGGCATGGGTGTGTGTGATGTCCTTAGCGTAAGTTAGTTTAAGTTAGATTAAGAAGTGTGCCAGGTTAAGGACCGATGACCTACGCAGTTTGGTCCCATAAGATCTTCCTACAAATTTCCAATTACACACTCCACCAATCAATAACAGCCACTTCCCCTAGGAGCTGGTGACGTACCAACTCTTAGCTCAGCAACAGTCAGGCTGGTCCCTACCACCTACTACTGGCCGTTCCTGCCGTGGCGGCAGGGGGTGATGGTTTTAAAACCATTTTTGTTAGATTTTCATAAACTTTGATATAAAGTATTTGCTAAGTAATTACAAAGAAATGCCAAAGAAACTGGTATAGGCATCTGTATTCAAATACAGAGATATGTAAATAGGCAGAATGCGGTCGGCAACGCCTATATAAGACAACAAGTGTCTGCCGCAGTTGTTAGATCGGTTACTGCTGCTACAATGGGAGGTTATCAACATTTAAGTGAGTTTGAACGTGGTGCTATAGTCGGCATACGAGCGATGGGACACAGCATCTCCGAGGTATTGATGAAGTGCGATTTTCCCGTACGACCAATTCACGAGTGTACCGTGAATATCAGGAATTCGCTTAAACCTCAAATCTGCGCCACCGCTGCGTCCGCAAAAAGATCCTGCAAACACGGGACTGACTGAAGATAATCGTTCAACGCGACAGAACTGCAGTCCTTCCGCAAATTGTTGCAGATTTCAATTCTGGGTCATCATCAAGTGTCGGCGTGCGGACCATTCAACGAAACATCATCGATATGGGCTTTCGGAGCCGAAGGCCAACTTGTGTACCCTCGATGATTGCACAATTGCGATTAGCAGAGTGTGCTAATCTCTGATGGAACGAATGGGGAAAGGTTGCTACTGTGAAAGTATTACGCAGAAGCAGCATGACAGAATGAGAAACATGAATTTGGTAATAATGTATAACTCCTGGTGTACATCGCCAGAGTGTCATATTCAATAGAAAACATACAGATTCATGTAACAAAATACACGCATCAGAAGTTTCGAGCATGGATGTGTGTGATGTCCTTAGGTTAGTTAGTTTTAAGTAGTTCTACGTTCTAGGGGACTGATGACCTCAGAAGTTAAGTCTCATAGTGCTCAGAGCCATTTGAACCATTTTTGAACACATCAGAAATTAAATACTGGAACCACGTCAGCAGTGGGCATCAGGTAGTATATAGAGGCAATACATGCCATGTCTGAGGATAGTGTAACTATTTACAATTACCCGCTATCTTAAGAACTTGTGAGGCAACTGCTCTATTTACAAATGATTTTACTGATGCACAGTAAGTCTATATTGCCCTGATATAAAGGAACAATATCTTACAATAATCCCAGTAATGACCCTAGTAATTCATTAATGCAAACGGTATTACTACTAAGAATATGACAATTGATTGAGCAGAACACACTAACAAAACAATTTGCGCAGTGGGAAAAACTGTTGGCATAGTGTTAGTAACTGAATAGCAGAGAATATGAAAAATAATTCACAAATTCCAACATGTTGGATCATCCTTGTTTCATTATGACATGTCAGAAAATGGTGCAAAAATCACTTTCTTTGTTACTGATTGTCCAACATTGTCTTGATACACTTTGATTGAACATGCGCAGAGCCTCTTGGAGCAACAATAGCGAATAAAAGTCATGTTTAGCTGAATTATTCCCAAAAAGAACGGGGATATGTAATATCTAGAACTGGGGATGCTATTTATGGATTGTAACCTCACACTAATGTTATCAAATGCACCAATAAATGCACATATATAACAGCCAAGGAAGTGTAAATGAAAGAATGTACCCAGTTTCCATGTAAAATAAATAAATCAAGAACAAGTGTACATGTTACTACATAGCCTCTTAGCAACATATGTCCTTGTGGTACGTAAATTACATATGCACACAGCGAATGCAGAAGTTCCATGGATTATACTAAACATTAGATGAATTAAATGGAATGGGAGAGTAATTTCAATAAATGAACTACTCTTCAGATGGAATGGCTGAATTCAAATTCTGCATCATAGGCTACAAATGTAGACCTCATAAGGCAACGAAATAGTAATGGTATTCCTACACGCTTCCATCCTCAGTGAGTGTAGGCACTGAACACCAAGAAAAACTGACAAAATAATTCGAATTATTTGAAGTATCTTAGAAAATCACTTTAAGTATATACTGTGGAGTAAAGGAGACCAATCACAGAAAAGCAGAAACATTGAGTGTTGACAAGAAAAAGAAAAGTTGCTAGCTTTCAGAGTAATTCTTTTCCCAGGTAGAGTCAAACACAACATACACACACACATACACATAGCTAAGCCCCTATACAGTGTTGGCTGGACACGCAATGCTTGTGCTGCATTTCAGGAAGTAGATCAGCTTTAGGATGGGGGTTCTGTTTGGAGAGGGCTAGAGGGAGAGAAGTGGGAAGAAGCAGGAACAATTCTGGAGGGTGTCTAGCAACTCTAAGAGAGGCGGCTGGTTTGCCACCTACGAATGTGGGACGGAGTGGTGGCAGGTGCATGGGCTCTGAGCATTTAATACAGTTACCAGTACCTGTAGAGTGCAGCACATGTTGAAGGTGACAGGGGGATGTGAACTGAGGAAGTGGTAACTATTGAGTGGAGGTTGTTCCAGACCAGGCTGATATTGGATGATGACATGGATGACCTATCTGCAGTGATGAGAACTCGCTTGCCCCATATACATAAGATCTAACGAAGAGGGTCACACCCTTGATATAGTCTGCCAACCAACTTCCTGTGTCATGTTCTCACAAAGCCCCACTCATCGCACCACACCCAAGACTGGCTATAATGGAGTGCCTTCCTTATTATCCAAATCACCCCTGACCGGGAAAATGAAAAACATCCTTTATTAGGGTTTTGATTATCTCTCATCATGACTTGAAATGAGGGAGATGCTACCCAAGATCTTTCCCACCTCTCCAGAATTTATGTTCCACCCGCGCAACCTACACAGCATCCTAGCATTCTAGTCACGAAAAGTTATGACCCTTTATTTTACACAAGACTACAACTTTTCCTCCGAGACACTTTAGTTTCTCAAAACAAAACAAAATTCTTCTTTATAAGACCTGAGAGAAGGGCGCTGATCACTCCTTCCTGTTTGATTTGTACATTTTGGGGTCTGATTACCACACGAGCATGCATAATATATACTAACTTAAAACTAGTAGTAAGTTCTCTCTTTGACATTTTCCTTTGCCTGTATTCAATTAACAGATCGGTACAAACTTTCCTCATACAGTCAGCACTGTACGATGACCTCCAGACGTATTAACTACTGGCTTGTCATTTTTCTTGAGTTATCATTCGACGTCGACGACTTACCTCGCTCTCTGATGATGCTTTGTAATTGCCTCGTACTACTAACACCTGTAAAATTCTTGTGTTACCATTTTGAAAATTTCTTAATTCACTATGGTGGAACAGGCCTTTAATCCTTCCAGTCACGGGGCCGGCTAGCAAGTAACTTCCTGTGTGCAGCTTCCTGACAATAACACATGGGCCTTCATAAATGCGCTGCCACTTACGATTTTTTAAAATATATTTATATTTTGATTAAATTATTATTCTCTCCTGAAAGTTCAGAAATCTGTTGTGAGTTTTGCACCACTTCTTGGCGGGAAGAGCAATGACTTTTCAAAAACTTAAGTACTGTTATAGTTTATATGTCTACTGAAATCGTTTGCAGAAGGCGTAGCGTCCTCAAGATTAAGAACTGAGTTCGCATTGCCACTTAATTTATTTGTGTCGTGATCATGTGCGATCACGAGCGAATATGAGACATAGCAACTACGAACAGAGAAACCTAAGGGACCAGACACAGCTGGAAATTTTCTTTTCTATACTACACCACACATTAAAAGAAATTGGATTTAAATCACAAACAAGGTAAATAGCAATGCGCTTTCTGCCTTAACTACGACGTTTGCCGACATGCAGTCGGTCCCTGGTAGCTGTATGGAAACTATAAAAACATCGTTATTTCTGTTGCCATTAATAGGAGATGGATAGCTTGGAAATACTTTGAGTAATAAGCAGGCACTACAGCATTTGAGAGCACAATAACCAATTTAATTACCTTAGTCAGTATTGTTAACAACAGGCTCCGTACATTTCAATTTTATATCTTGCTGGCTGTTTCTTTAAATAATTTCATCTTAGCTGCACACACAAATTATTACATAGTACTGCACAATAGTAATATTTTATAATAACTAATTAGTGATTGCGAACCACGCCGTATACGCGTCCGCCGTCTTTAAAAAATATATCAGGACTGTGGTAACAGAAGAGGATTACAATTCTTCAGCTGTCAAAAAATAAGAAACACAAAATATCCCTATCGATACAACTTATGAAGAATTCGTATTCTGCGCCGTGGCGCGTAGGATATTCTTTGAAATATCAGGTGGTCGCTGCTCAGCGACGATCTAAGAAATTTTTACACAAATTGTATGGCTTTTATGAGAGTGAATGGTTAGATTATAGAGTGTAAGTTTATTTATGCTTTCTAAGCAGATACTAATATTACACTATGCCACTCCCTATGTCACTCCCCTCCTGCCCAATCCACTCATCCAGCATTCCTTCCAGTTCTGTTACAGGTTTACCCCACCTGATCAAAGACATGGCCACCTGTGAAAACATCCATGTCATGCATCATTCCTGTTACAAACAGTCCACTTTTTTCATTGGTACAACTACCTACCAACTGTGCACCAGGATGAATGACCAACTGTTGAACAACTGCAGGGAATAATGTTGACCATCCAGTGGCACAACATGCAGCTGAGCATCCTCAATTTCAATGGCTGTTTCACAAACAGCCATTGGGCCATTGGGATACTTTCCCCCTCCACCATCTTATCTGAACTACAGAAATTGGAGTTGTCCTTGCAACACATCCTTTGCTCCTGTAATTGTCCTGGCCTTAATCACTGGTGACCCAGATTCCCCACACGCACCACCCAACAATTTCCCCTTCCCCATTCTGTCGCATCCTGCGAATTCACATCCCCACATCATCTACTGCATGTGCCATTCCCCATTGGCACTGACAGCTGCGTCACATTCCCAGCCTGTGCATCTGTCATCCCTCACTCCCACATTCTTAGCCAGAAAACCGGCTGCCTCTCTGTGAGCTGCCAGACACCCAACTACCTACGCATCACACCTTATACAACCACGCCATTCTAGTCCACAGCAAAGGCACTGTGCGTCCAGCCAGCACCACGAAGTGGCTGGCATAAGCGTTTGTATGTTACACTGTGTGTGTGCGTGAGAGAGAGAGAGAGAGAGCGCTTGTATGTGTTATCTGTATGTATTTGTACTTTAGCTCAGAACAGCATTACTTCTTTTTTGTAAAGACCTATCAATGACTCAACACTTCTGCTTTTCAGAAAGTGACCTCCTTTACTCCAAAGTATTTACATTCCACCAGAAGTTTTCTGCAAAACCTCTTTAAGATTAGACAAATCCTACAGATAAACCCAATAATCTGAAGCACTTCACCAAAACTGCTGGTCAGCAAAGCTGTATTCAATAAGTTGCTGATAACAAGGAAAACTTCCACACCACAGTGAGCTAAGAATTGGAAGACTTTGAGAAACTGTGACTATGTGCCTGTGTACTCGCTAAGACACTTGTAGGCTAAGGGAACTGGCAGTGTGACATGCTTCTATGACATCTCACACTAGAGGACACTTCAAATAAATTGAACATTAGTGGCGATACTGATACAGAAACAGCTCTGCATAGATTTTGTGATGGCTAGTGCATGTGATGTGTCGACAGAAGTGCCGACACCGTGTTATTTTGAGGGGGCCGATAGGCACGCTATCTAACGCAGACGGGCATGAATTCTGGAACAGGATAACTATTGAATGGTAGCAAGAAAAGTACGTAGCTGCTTTATACTTAACTTTAATGACTCCTTGTGATACATCTCTCTTGACTATACAAATGCGACTCGTAAGATATATGCACTGTTACAATTGGCGCCTTGCTAGGTCGTAGCCATGGACTTAGCAGAAGGCTATTCCAACTGTCTCTCGGCAAATGAGAGGAAGGCTTCGTCCGTATTGTCGCTAGCAATGTCGTCCGTACAACTGGGGCGAGTGCTCTATCGTATATCGAGACCTGCCTTGTGATGGCGCTAGGTCTGCGATCACACAGTGGCGACACGCGGGTCCGACGTATACTAATGGACCGCGGCCGATTTAAGCTACCACCTAGCAAGTGTGGTGTCTGGCGGTGACACCACAGCATGAAATGAAGTGACAATGTAACTGGAAAGTGAAGAAGTCTCTTTGAAGAGGGCTATTTGACAGCCAACTTTTATCACGCTCCCCACCAGAAACCAGGTGTGGAATTTTCTTTGCAGGAAACCAGCACAGGACATCCAAGCTGCGTAGATGAAACCCTGCCACAAAACAATATCGAATATTACTTAAGTTAAAAATGAAAAGATTAATATCAAAGGATCTGATGGTATTGTCATGACTGACTCCATAGGCCTTACATGTTACAATGTTGAACCAAGAGTAACTGTCTCAAATTTAAAGAAGTAGTCAACTACTCTACACAATAATGAAAGAAGAATGAACACTTAAAGTAACCAGATAGTAAAAGTGAGAATCAAATACAATGGAGGCTTGGTTGGTTGGTTGGTTTGGGGAAGGAGACCAGACAGCGTGGTCATCGGTCTCATAGGAATAGGGAAGGATGGGGAAGGAAGTCGGCCGTGCCCTTTCAGAGGAACCATCCCGGCATTTGCCTGGAGTGATTTAGGGAAATCACGGAAAACCTAAATCAGGATGGCCGGACGCGGGATTGAACCGTCGTCCTTCCGAATGCGAGTCCAGTGTCTAACCACTGCGCCACCTCGCTCGGTTACAATGGAGGCTTTTACAACCATATATAATAGCTGTTGATAAGTCTACTGGCCTGTACAGCCGTGGTCAAAGAAACTTTTCAGTTTCTGAAGTTTCATGCAGAGCTTCACTGGACATCTTCACAGGTACTCCTGGTGATGCTAAGTCTTGCCAACTGAGCATTGCCAGGAGTATCTCCAAATATATCCTGCCCAGCTCTGGACGCAACGTCAGAAACTAAAATGTTTCTTTGGACATGGCCATACAACCTGGAAGACTCATCAGCAGTCAAATTATTAGCTTAACAATGAGCTAAATATCTCATGACTACATATAAATGTTTAATATGATACAATAAAAAACTATAAGTTCCTCCACATAAAGTTGTCTAATGCAAAGGAAATGTAAATGAAGCTAAAAGAAATAATTAAAGTCGTTCTATACACAATCAATTGCCAAAAAAGGTAAAATATACAAACATGTCTAATAATAAGTACAATCTAGATTCTCAGAGATTATAGTCAAGTTGCACAGATATTAGGGTAAAACATGAACTATATTACAAATTTAAAAGTTATTTCATATTTGTAATTTTTTTAACGTCTTCGGTTGATGACAGCCCTCAAGTAATGCTAGGTAATGTAGATCATAAAAACACCTGTTAAATATATATATATATATATATATATATATATATATATATATATATATATATATATATATATATATATATATAGTTTGGAAATTCAAAGAAACAGTCTACAACATTGTGAAATAAGGGGAGGACTGTATTGCAGCAGAACTCTTGAACAATTTAGGCCCAAATTCACTGAAAGAAATTACTCAAATAATCCAAAACTTCGGGCAAACTGAAAAAATCCTGGATGACTGGAAGATTGCTATGATTCATCCACTACATAAAAAAGGTAATAAATCAGGTGCAAACAACTATAGGGGGATCTCTCCATTACCAGTCACCTCCAAAATTCTATCAGCTTGTCTCTTGAATAGAACACAAAAGCAATTAGACCCCAAGGTAGCAGAATATCAAGCAGGATTTAGACCGAACAGATCATGTCCGGAACAAATTTTCAACCTCAAAACCATACAAAAATGCGAGCTCTCAGACAAAAATCTGTAGTACGCACCTTTTTAGATTTCAGGACCTCACTATCCCAATTTTTAGAACACGGGGGATTAGACCCGAAAACACGAGAAATCGTATAACAAACTCTAATTGACACGAAGTCTAAAGTAAAATTTATGATGGAGACCTCAGAACCCTTCGACATTCAGACAGGTGTGAGACAAGGTGATGGACTCTCTCCTATCCTGTTCAACGTAGTTCTAGACAACGTTATGGAAGAATGGGAGAAAGCTCTCGAGAAATGTGGGGTTTGGAAATCAGTCCGACAGGGCGTTGCCAAAAGCAGCCTCTACATACCACATGTTGCATTTGCGGACGACTTGGCGATACTAACAGAGAATGAGTAGCCTGCAGTCAAACAGCTGGAAATACTCAAAGAATGTGCAGAAAAAGTAGTTTTACAAATTTCATTTGAGAAAACTCAATTCTTTTGTTCAAAAACAGAAGTTGTGAGCTTGAAAACAAAATATGGTAAAATTAACAGGGTCCATTACTCTAAATACCTTGGAGAATTCATCGAACCGACAGGTATTGAAAAAATCTCACAGCAACATCTCCTCCAAAAAATTAAAAAGGAATTAGATTAACGCAAATCCTCTACAACAAAAATTCGACATCGCAATTCTGTCATAAAACCATCAATCCTCTAGGCAAGTGAAACACTTGTGAAACACTAACTCTTAACGTAAAACAACAGCTTGAAGACATCAAAAAAGAAGAAAGAAACATCATCAGAAAAAATTCTAGGGGGAAGAGATACCCAAGACGGCTAGAGGCTACAATCAATTAAAACAACACAAAAGTTTTCAAACATCGAAACTGATACTAGGAAAAGGCAAATGAAATTCTTTGGCTATCTCAGCCGACTACCAGAAAATCGATTGACGAAGAGAACAATAATTACATAACCTCACACCTCGGCTAGATGAAATTCGAAAGGGCCTAAATAATGCAAACATAAGACCAGCCGACATTCTGGAAAGAGACACCTTAGACACAAAGTAGACAAATGGGAAGTTATATCAGAGCAACCAAAAGAAAAACAGTACAGACCAAAGTGGTCAGATAAGTGTAAACAAGCCTTTTCGGAAAGAATGAAAGCCTGTTGGAAGAACAAGAAGACCTCAAAGAAAAATTGATCGCGTTATTTGCTTAATGTCTTCCGTTTCCAGGGAGAATACGGCCATTGTAATAGTAACAATATAAATAAAAATAAAATTGGTTAACCTTTTATCCTGACTCCATCATTCATTTAAACTATATTCAGACACTTATAGAAAAATATGAAACAGAGAACAGCAGAAAAGATAAACATTGTTAAAGGCATATTTGGCCTTGCAACTGACTAATAGGAATTATTAATGCACAACTTAACACACAGCAAAAAGTAAGAAATATCTAGTTACTCTAAATAATTGTGCCATCCAGACAAACGACTGAACAATAAAAAATTTTACAAACCCAGTGTACTATTCTTGCAATCAAAATGTTATAGACAGGTTATAAAAGTGAGATTCAACCCAACTTTGATTGAGAGAAGTCCGTTGGTTCCAGTAGTCAACTTTTGTTTTGATTTGGGAAAAAGAGAAATCTTCTTTCATTTCTTTTCAACACTTATCTTTTCTGTTCTAGTTTGAAATGGAGCAGAATGAGCAGTATAAAGTTTATAGGTGTGGATTACTAGTCATACAATCTCACACACTCACACACACACACACACACACACACACACACACACACACACACATACACGGGATTCCCTGAGACGAAAAACTTGTTTCGGCATGACACTATGGAGGGTACATCTAGTTGACAATTCTTCGACAGGTGAATCTTTCTTCCAGTATGAGAAAATTAGAACATATTCCAACAGTCCGAAATCAAAATTAAGGATACATCTACAATCCGTTCCATGACGACAAATTTTACTTTGAAAGCGTTCTTCCCATTAATGAAAAATTGGAGATGATGGGCATTAAAATATACACTAAGATGGGGACATGCACTGGGGGGCAGTTAAAAAAGTCGACATAGTGTTAAGAGAACACAGATGGCAAACCAAAGTGCACTTAAAAACCACTGGAGGCAAACACAATTTAAAAGTTGGCCACAGGATAAAAATCACACAGAGCAAGACACTTAAAAAAAAACACTGGAAAAGACGGGGCACTCATGAAGAATAAAAAACTGCTGGTAGGGACCTGCTGAGGGACTAGAGGCTGGAGAGGGGGGAAAAGGAGGGGTGGAAGGTGCGTTAGGGTGGGCTGGGGGGGGGGGGGGGGTAGGAGGAAAATGAAAAAAAGGGGGCACGAAGAGGCAAGAGACAGGCAGGGTGGGAGATGAAGAAGGAAGACAAAGCAGGAAGGAGTGCAGAGACACTGAAGGGGAGCACAGGAGATGGAGGGAAGAAACTCACCAACTGGCAGATGGTATCAACAGTGAGTTGCTGAGAATAAACAGAACAACAAAGAGAGAGACAACAGAAATGGCACGGCGGTGTAAAAAGTTCAGTGAGTAAACGAATAGCGAAGGCTGGAATGTGGCGAATCAGGAAAACAAACAATGGTGTAAAACGAGATCAATACAAGAGCGCAGTGAAATCATAACCGACTGACTGGGCTGCAATACTGCTAGCTTTGGAAGGCGGCCGTAGTCGCTGATAATCCGGCAAAGACAGGCGTCGCTCCACAGTCAGCGCTGTAAAGGCGAAACCAGCACCCGCAGATTTAACAGCGCCGTCTAGCGGCAGTCATGGAGGTCCGTGCCTTCCAGAACGTTTTCAAACCCGCCAGGCCAGAATACCAGACGATCTTATGTGCACTGCATGTCTTTTATTAGAATTTCTATAGGGTAAAAGATACGAGGCTATGAATACTAAACAAATATCAAGTACTGAAACACGTATGTTGTGTGGCGGCGATGGCGAGGCATTGCAGAGTCTCTGACCAGAGAGCTATTTGTCGTTCCTAGTCTGCGCTTGACCGCGCGAGAGTTCAGTTGTGTGGCAGTCGAGTTACGAGACAGTTCAGTTGCGGGTTAGCAGTTGTGTGTGAGCAGTCGGCGGGCGTCGACATGGCGTTCTGGTCAAGATTCAGGACGAGGTATATTATTTTTAAATAAGGTAATGAAGCAGCATTGCGCTCAGCTAATGATGTAAATTAACTGTAACTAATTTGTGCAAGAATCGCCCCAATAATAATTTTGTTTTCAAAGCAATTTTTTAACAAAGAATCCTTTAATGAGAGAAATATTCCCTTGCTATTCCTTAAAGAAAAGTTTCCCTTAAATTCAAAATTTTTGCAATGAATTTCCTCCAAGCTATGGCGAAAAATAAGAGCAGATGCAGTTTTACTAAGGTAAGAATTTCAGTTTAATTAGTGAACAGGGCCTAAAATCGACATTTCGGTCTATTTGTGTTTTCATTGTCACTGAGATTTTATTATCACTGAATTGACTTTCATTTTTTTGTGAGGAACTTATACTTGGGTCAGATAGCTAGTTTTCATTTAATTGTCATTGTCTTTAAATTTATTTGCTGGGAGGTTGCATTAAATTGTATTCTAGTTAACATTCAATTATTCTGTTTCAAAATTTCTCTGGGGAGCTTACACTTAGCTCAATGACTATTTACATTTAAAATAATATCATTTCATTTTTGTGGGGAGGTTACACTTGGCGACACCCAGTCCAGGATCGTATTTCGTTGAGAATCTTCTGAAACGTAGCCAGATATCTGCTCTTATTTGCTTAAATATAATTAGGACTTGGCGCAACGCTTTTACTAATTTTGTGACTTTCTTTCGTCAGATCGTCGGCAATTCGTTGCTCTGTTGTATTTGTATGTTGCTTTTGTATTTGTGCTTATTTCTTTTGTGAATAATTGTGACTGTTGTAAAAATGCCGCGAAAGACTGTGAATAGTGTATCACGAGGTATTATGAATGAAATAAGCGAATTAAATAACTTCACCAATAGTACTAGTGACACGCAGTGTAATGATGACAATCCTGCGTTCACTGACAATCAATGCGTTCCAACCACTAATGATGACTTTTGTCTTAATGATGAACAAACGAACTCGGTTATGTCCTCTGTTGATTTGACGACAATCGATGACGTGGGACGCTCTATTGTAATGAGCGGTGCCTAGCCTAACACAACCGGCTTACTAAATTTACGTGATGAACACACAAATTTGTCTAATGAAAATGAACAGGATAGACAAAGTACGACGGATTTATTTAATTCCGAAATAATGTCTGACCGTGTACATCCGACTGACAAACCTTTTTGTGAATCTCAGAATAACCAAATGGTTACGGAAAATGAGACAATTCCAGATCCAGCATTAATTAGCACAGAGAATAGAAATGCTAATTTTCTATCGGATCCAATTATGGCATTTTTGCTACAACATTTCAAACAACTTAGTGAACAGAACGAACAGTTGAATAAAAAAATAGACAGCAATTCAAAACGGTCGGATGAAAAACAAGACAAACTTAAAGAAGATCTCAAACAACAACTTAGTGAACAGAACGAACAGTTAAATGAAAAATTAGACAACAATTCCAGGCAGCTTAGTGAACAAATTAGAGCCGTTGCCGCGCAGTGTCATGACACTAAGGAACAGTTACGCGAGGAAATTGAGGCTTGTTCAAGAAAAAGTAGCGAAGAAATTAAGTCTGTTGCTCAGGAATTAATGGAATTGCAAACAGCTGCAACAGAAACACTTAGAGACGAAATTAGCGGAGTCGCTAAACAATGCTCTGAAAAGGCTACACAATTACGCGACGAGTTTATAGCAATGACAGCAGAACTTTCGCGCACAATGGATGAAAAGATTGACGCGAAATTCGACCAACAGAACTCTCAAATTAACGAACGTCTTAGTCTTCACATACAAAACAGTGATACGCGTTTCCGCAAATTTATTCAGGATCAAAATAAAGTAAAACGTCAAGTAATGGAAACAATCACTGCACAGAGACAAGAAGACAAACGTAAAATGTTTGCGAAAGCAAAAACATACGTAGACAACAATATTGCTACAGTGTCCGACAAAATTAATACCATCGAACAGTTGAACGCGGAATTACGTGATGAGATTTCTGACCTTAAATCAAAAACAGATACACACACAGCAGATATTCAGATAGTGACAGACAGATTCGAACAATTAGAACTAACACAGGATTCCGATGTAATTCAAGCTGACGTTAAAAAACTGAACGAAACTACACGTAAGTTGCAAAAACAGATTAATGCCTCTGATTCTAAAACCGATGATCAGGTAAAAATACTGACTGAAAAATGTGATGAATTGGCCAGTCGTATTGACGTTATTGAAAGTAATAATGACAGCAAATCAGACGATACTTCACCGGTTTCATTTAACCAAACACCTGAATTTCAAAATTTACAGCAGACAATTAATGAGATCAATTCGTCTAATAACACGTTGCGTAGAAGGTTATCGAGTTTACAACAAGAAGTAACAGAGATGAAAAGTATTTCAGTTAATAACACATCACAGCAGACGCCACTTTGCGAACATCTGTCAGACTCGCGCAACGCGTATAATTTGGGTAATCTACAGAGAGTACGGGACTTAGATTCCGAACAACCACAGTTCAATAGATTCTCTTACAATCCTGAACCTGTTCCATCACACAGAGACGATAATTTTGATTACAAACATTTTCTGTCAGTGAGAAAGTTTAAAGTGTTTAAAAACGACAGAACACAGATTCACCCACTGGATTGGATACAACAGTTTAGCTTTGCTTTTCCACCGACTTGGCCCGTAACACACAAACTTGAATTTATTTGCAGCTTTTTGGAAGGCGAACCGGCAACTCGTATGAGACCGATCGCGAGGCAATGTTACTCGGTAGAAGAATTTCAGAACGCCTTTCTGTCAGCGTACTGGTCGAAGATGACACAGCGCGGAATTAAAGATCAATTAATTAGTTTACCAAATTATGAAAACACAAATTTTCCCAATGTGACGCAATTTTTTGAGCACATGGTCCAGCAAAATCAGTATTTAAGTGAACCCTATAGTGAATCCGCACTCATTCAATTATGTATCTCTAAATTACCACGGTCATTAAGAGTGTCACTTTTAACAGGTCAGCAAAAAGAAAATATTTCAGCATTCAGAGATTTGTTACAGCTCTTGGAAGTACAACAATCTGATTATTCTTTTGTAAACAAAAACTTTTCGTATAATAACCAAGGTCAACAAACTTACAGTAATTATGATCAGGGACGTAATTTCAATAGGAAAAGTAACAGACGCTTTAGGAACGACAACTACCAGAACTTAAATCACAGACAAAATTCTGATTATCAATATCGTCAAAATTTTCAGCAACAGGAACCACCTTTTAGTAACAATAGACGTTTTCCACCACAACAGCATGAAAGTCAAGCGGTTAGAATACCTAACCAACAATGTAATGCACAAAGTCAACCAAACTTTAATGTTTCGCCGTGTGAACGTATAGTCCCTGGTACAACAAACAGTAACGCACGGCAGCAAAGGAACAACTACGTACAGAAAACACAGTATTTCAATTCCTATCGCAATGCACCGTATAGGAATGACTATTACGACAGACGTAAAAATGATGAGCACAATTATCAGCGTACATATAATAATAGTCGGTCTTACCAACAGAAAAATCATCCGCAAGAACATATTCTCATGCATGAACCCGACAGTAGGTATCATCCAGAGCGTAACACGTCTGGAAGAAGTAATAGAACAGTTCAACTTTGTAGAAATGCCACATCCTCCTGATAATAATAACACGGCAGATAGAATCTGACTAGATACTATACAAGACGCATCTTCCAGTATTACAAGCACTACTTTAGACACGCAGAATGTTGTTCACGAAAATGTAATTACTTTTGACGATATCAGAGACACTCTTTTACAGGAAAGACCAGTTATTCAGAAAAACATTTCACATCCTGTCATCTAAATTAAAATTGGTTCATCGAAATTTTCAGCAGTAATCGATTCCGGATCACCTATGTCAGTTATAAATGAGGAGACTTTCAACGAGTGCAACAAAGAGAATACTTATCCTACATTACCATTAGGCAAAACGAAAGTGAAAGGAGCAGTATCGAGTAAGGGAGTAGACGTTAAATTACAGACGCATTAATCATTTTGTATTGCAGGTCACACATTTCACTCAAATTTTTGGATTGTTCCTTTATTGACAACAGACGTTATTTTAGGTACTAATTTTCTCGTACAACACGACGCAGTGGTTGATTTTCAGAATTCTTATTTAATGTTGAAGGACGAAAATGTGCAATTGGCTTTAGAATTTCAGCATTCCTTATCTGCAGAAGAACAAACAATTAATCGCACAGAGGTCATTTCCGCAACACGTAACATAGACTGTAATTCCACATTGTTCACGGATACGTACGTACATAACTATAACACTCCAGACGAAGCTGACTACGACGTAATGCAGATGATTTCCGATAAAGTTAAACAAAGCAGTGCAAATACAGACGATGAACGAACGCAATTACACAAAATTCTTTTACAGCAAGCTCCAGTTTTCGACAATGTTCCTGGTACTATATCTGGATTTATGTATGAATTTCAAGTCAAACAGCACGACACATTTAAAGCTAAGCATTATCCCATTCCATATATCCACAGAGAACAAGTTAAAAAAGAATTGCAGGATATGCTTGACCAAGGAATTATTGAACCAGCAGTTAGTCCGTACATAAACCCGCTACATATTGTTAAGAAAAAAGATGGCTCACTTCGCCTCGTACTTGATTCACGTCACATCAATGACATTATTATTAATGAAACAGATCGACCACAGACTTTAGAGGAACTTCTACAGAAATTTCACGGTACAGCTATTTATTCTACATTAGATTTGAAATCGGGATTTTGGCAAA
Source organism: Schistocerca piceifrons (assembly GCF_021461385.2). NCBI lineage: Eukaryota > Metazoa > Arthropoda > Insecta > Orthoptera > Acrididae > Schistocerca > Schistocerca piceifrons. The sequence goes on from NC_060146.1 coordinate 74,840,667, forward strand.
TTCAACTTCATCCGAATTGCAGAAAATACACAGCTTTTCTCTGTTTTGGTGACTGTTATCAATTTTGTAAATTACCGTTCGGCTTAACTATTTCTTCTGCAGCTTTTATTCGCGGTTTGAACACTATGCTTCCGACAGAACTTAAAGACAGAATTACGACGTACGTAGACGACATTCTTATCGCAGAAGCTAACTGGACTGAACACAATCTGATTTTAGAACGATTGTTGCAAACTCTCCATGCACAAGGACTCACAGTTAATCTCAGTAAATCGCACTTTGGCAAAACTACTATAAAATTTCTTGGACACGTAATTTCAGCAGAAGGCATTGTACCCGACCCGGAAAAACTTCAAGCTTTACGTGACATTACTGTTCCTACAACGAAAAAGCAACTACGCAGTTTTTTGGGCTTAATTAACTTTTTTCGTAAATTTATTCATCATTCTGCTTTAGACACACCTAGATTATGCCAATTAACAGGTAAAAACACTATTTAGTCATGGGATAAGCAAGCACACTCTGAATTCGTGAACCTGAAACATGCTTTGTTGAATGCTCCACTTTTATCGCACCCAGATCTTACCAGAAATTTTTCCATTGCCACCGACAGTTCCAACACCGCTTTAGGCGTACACATTTTTCAGGAAATTGAAGAAGATGGCTCAACAATAATTAAAAACATCGCATTTGCAAGCCGCATTTTGTCACTTGCTGAACGAAATTATTCCGTCACAGAATTGGAAACATTATGTGTTGTATGGGCTTTCACGAGATTTCGGCACTTTCTTTATGGCAGACATACTACCGTTTACACAGACCATAGAGCTAAACAATTTTTGCTTTCAGCTAAATTTACTCACGACAGGTTAAGTAGATGGAAACTTTATTTACAGGAATTTAATTTTACGATTGTTCACATTCCCGGCACACAAAATGTTATAGCAGACGCACTATCGCGTTCTCTCAGCAACAATCAGCAAGACGTCGCAACCAACTTCTGCAAAGCAAATTTCAGCGTTATGTACATTCAGCAAGTTGCATTTGAAAATTTTATTTTGTCGTCATTACAGGACATAGCAAAAGAGCAAAGTAAAGACAATGTGTGGAAAGAAATTAAACACCTTTGGCAAGATAAGAATAATGTTACGATTAGAAACCATTACACAGTACGCAATGACATTCTGTTTCGCTGCTCTCATCCTGACAGCAACAATTGGTTATTATGCATTCCTGACGAACTGGTTAATAAATTAATTTGGTATACTCATTTAAGTTATGCACATTATGGAGCCAGAAAATGTTTTCTTATACTGAGACAGAACTGTTATTTTGCCAATATCGAAAAACGTATACGACGAGTTTTAGCGTCATGTAAAATTTGCCAGAAAGCTAAGTCAGACACAACTTCACATATGCCTCCATTATATCCCATTATACCTGTTAAATTAAGACATATGGCCGCAGTAGCGTTTTTGGTCCGATTCCGAGAACTAACAGAGGTTTTTGCTACATATTTGTCGCTGATGAACTCACTTCAAAATTTGTTACTTTCACTCCATTACGCAAAGCTACTGCTAAAACTGTTTCGAAAGCATTTGTAAAGCATTTTCTATTTCATGTAGGGCATGTGTTAAAAGTAATTTCTGATAATGGATCACAATTTCGTTCTGCTATATGGACACGCATGTTACGAGCTAGAAACATTTCTCCGATTTATATATCCAAGTACCATGCTTCTTCGAACCCCTGTGAACGATTAATGAAAGAAATTGGTAAACTGTGCAGAATATACTGCCACAAAAGACATATTGATTGGGACACACACATATTCTCATTCCAAGATGTAATTAATTCCATTCCAAATGAATCCACTATGCTCTCTCCGTCTGTTATACTGAAAAACGTTGAACCACCAAACAAAATTAAAGAATTGGTAAACTTCCCTACCTGTCGTCGACTAAGACACCATGAAATAATTGACATTGCGCTGAACAACATCAAACGTGCCGCAGAGCGCCGGAGAAAACAGCAAAAACAGGTTTGTACACGCCGAGACTTTCACATTGGACAGAAGATATTAGTACGTACACACTATTTATCCAGAAAATTAAAAGGTAAGTGCAGTAAATTTGAACTTCTCTACGCAGGTCCATATCGGATTCGCAGTATTCCTCACCCCAATGTAGTACACGTCGAAACTCTGAGAACCAGGAAATCGAAAGGAAACCACCACTTATCCAACATAAAACCCTTTATTGAGTGAACATACTTTACGATTTATCACGCTGTAATGCTATTTACTAATTTTTATGATCATTTCTGCAATTATATTCACGTGACTAATTATTAATGACTATCCTATTTTTTCTTGGCAAGTGCCCGGCAAGGTAAGGTTAGCAGGTCGCTCTTCTTGTCGTTACACATCAGACAGTGCATATTTTCCAGATGAACTTACGCATTTTATGAATAATTATGCAATTCTATGTAGTGACGTATTAATTTTATCAAATTCTCTCTCCATTAAAGTCTTTAATTGTCGCCTCTATTAACTACACTACATACAAGCTGAACACAACGAACGTCACATTTTGTCTTTTTTATGTATGTACGATTGTTTTCATGTTTTGTTTGTATACACTGTGAAATAGTTAAGGTATAACACACACCAGTTGACTTTGACATTTTTTGCCCTATGATATCTCAACATCGTGACTGTTTTACATTTTTCTTTTTTTTTGCTGCTGCATTGTGATATTCTCTGTACTTTTTTTGCATCTGAACACTGTCAATGTCTTTGACATATTACGTTTCCTGTCATGTTATGCTGTATGCTTAATTATGTCACCATAAACCAGTCATTATTTAGTGGGTATATGATTTAAATACAAGACATTAATCTTTGTTCATCAATTTCAGAAAGAAATGATACGTAAAGGAAATAAATTAAAACAGAAGTGGGAATTTCACATACGGAATAAACGAAAGAAGATGCAAAAAACCTTATGAGGAAGAGTAAATGGATCAGAATTAACAAGCATTAACAAGAATATATTATACACATCGTAGAATAGCAGTCTTAACTAATTTTTTCTTTCAGAATACAAGGCGATTGACGCAGGCTGTCAGACAGAACTACACATCTTAGTTTTAAGTGATGAAATATGCTAGAGATGAGGAATAGTTGTGTAATGAATAATGAAGTGATTTTTTTGCAGATGATAATGAATGCTGATGAAGAGTAATGATGAAGAATATGCTACTACGAATAATGAAGTTTTTCTTTACAGGTGATGATAATAATGAAGTTAAGATAATATGGATAATGAAGTTTTTCTTTACAGATGAGGATGATGTTGAAGTTTATGTATTTATGCTATGTAGTTATTTAAGTATTTGTTGCAGTTTGTTTTGACAGTATGTTTTATATCGTATGGTATGATGACTGAAGGTTTTAGAAAGGACAGCTATGGAACACATTTTTATACACATTTCACTACCTGTTAATCCGAAGTTCACTACTTTTCAGCATAGTATGCGTTTCTTCTTTCAGCTCAATAATCCATTTTGTATTTTTTCCAGGAGAAGCCTTTCATGATAGTTACTAAACTTGTTACTTATTAAGCCTATACTAGTACTTGCATTTTTTTTATCCACTTGTGTCACAACCTTGCTACAGCTGACTCATGACGAATGACGTTACACATTTTTCATTTACAGGAACAACCCAGAAGCAATTTTTTTTTTCTTCTTGCTTTCCCTTATAATTACCCAAAGCAATGCATTGCTAACTAACTAGCACAAAAACAAAAAAAAACATAAATGTATTACCAGTCCCAAATAATGCTACTAGTTTTAGAGAATTCTGAGTAATACTGATCAGCTCTGAATAGTATGTCACTTCAGTAATACCTTCTTAATGATACAAAAAAATATAAAAAATAATGCTTTGTAACTGGCTAATAACTGCCACTGTTTATTGTAATGAGACTACTTATAATGCCCATGATTATTAATGCTATGACTGTAATTAACTGATTTTTAATAATGACTTCTTAATGATCTGAATAATACTGAATGATGAACAATGTTTTATACTATTCAGTACTTGCTGGCCACTGAGTGCCAATAATTAATATAACTAAATGAATTATGACTTTTCATATTTTGCTAACTGGCCACTGAGTGCCAATAATTAATGTAACTAAATGAATTATGTTATTAATTATGCCATTAATTAGCTCCTGTTTTCAATGATGATTTTTCATGTTTTGGTAACTGGCCACTGAGTGCCAATAACTAATATAACTAAATGAATTATGACTTTTCATATTTTGCTAACTGGCCACTGAGTGCCAATAATTAATGTAACTAAATGAATTATGTTATTAATTATGCCATTAATTAGCTCCTGTTTTCAATGATGATTTTTCATGTTTTGGTAACTGGCCACTGAGTGCCAATAATTAATATAACTAAATGAATTATGACTTTTCATATTTTGCTAACTGGCCACTGAGTGCCAATAATTAATGTAACTAAATGAATTATGTTATTAATTATGCCATTAATTAGCTCCTGTTTTCAATGTTCACTTTTCATGTTTTGGTAATTGGCCAATGAGTGCCAATAATTTGTGTAACTCAATGAATTATGTTAATGCTATGCCAATAATTGACTCTCCTTTTCAATGATGACTTTTGATGAACATTATTCTGTCATACTAAATATGCCTAGTGACTGGCCAAGGACTGCCACTGTTTATTGTAATACGATTACCCATGATGACAATAATTTAATTTTATGAACATTATTCTGTAATACTAAATACATGGTACAGAAATGTTCAATAACTAGGCTATGAATGCCGCAAACTACTACTGTAATCAAGACTAGTCTATGACTTAATGTCCTTCACCTTCTGACGTAACTACCTGGAATTACTGTAATATCCATTTGTCCTGTCCATCCTCATAATCATGGAGCACTATATTTGGTTTTTGCACTAATTATACGATGGTGTGCCTTGTAAGAACGTTTAATTCATGTTCTGCATATTCTATAAATTGTAAAAGTTGATTAGTTAAAAAAAAATTTTGCCGCGCATGGCAAGTCCAAATGACTCACCATCACTGCCAAATTTTTGCCCCCCCAGTGGAGGGTTATGAAACACGTATACTGTGTGGCGGCGATGGCGAGGCATTGCAGAGTCTCTGACCAGAGAGCTTTTTGTCGTTCCTAGTCTGCACTTGACCGCGCAAGAGTTCAGTTGTGTGGCAGTCGAGTTACGAGACAGTTCAGTTGCGGGTTAGCAGTTGTGTGTGAGCAGTCGGCGGGCGTCGACATGGCGTGCTGGTCAAGATTCAGGACGAGGTATATTATTTTTAAATAAGGTAATGAAGCAGCATTGCGCTCAGCTAATGATGTAAATCAACTGTAACTAATTTGTGCAAGAATCGCCCCAATAATAATTTTGTTTTCAAAGCAATTTTTTAACAAAGAATCCTTTAATGAGAGAAATATTCCCTTGCTATTCCTTAAAGAAAAGTTTCCCTTAAATTCAAAATTTTTGCAATGAATTTCCTCCAAGCTATGGCGAAAAATAAGAGCAGATGCAGTTTTACTAAGGTAAGAATTTCAGTTTAATTAGTGAACAGGGCCTAAGATCGACATTTCGGTCTATTTGTGTTTTCATTGTCACTGAGATTTTATTATCACTGAATTGACTTTCATTTTTTTGTGAGGAACTTATACTTGGGTCAGATAGCTAGTTTTCATTTAATTGTCATTGTCTTTAAATTTATTTGCTGGGAGGTTGCATTAAATTGTATTCTAGTTAACATTCAATTATTGTGTTTCAAAATTTCTCTGGGGAGCTTACACTTAGCTCAATGACTATTCACATTTAAAATAATATCATTTCATTTTTGTGGGGAGGTTACAGTACACAGGAACATCTCCACATGTAAACACTTCAGCCATGAGTTAATATCTTTCGTAGAAACACAGAATTTAATTTTGGCCCGTATTACCTCCATTGGGTTGAGCTGGCAGTGGTAATGTGGTATCCAAACGACTGTAAGCCCATGTTTTCTGCCAGTTCGTCGATTTTGTGAAGAGGGAACTGTGCTTTATAGAGATATTTTTTCCATAAGCTCCACTTTTTCAAGGTAATAACTTGTATCGATGTTATGACGCTGAAACCAATCAACCATTTTGTCCTTTCGGTTTACCATAGCAGATGGCTTGTCAACAACAACTGAATGGTGAAGGCATTATATAGAACAATTGAGAGGCTGTGATTAGAAGTGGCACAAGTAGTTGCTGTATTAAATTTGTAAGTAGCCTGTTTATGTGTCTGTATGTCGGCAGCACGATAGACTGCATTAATAACTCTGACAGCACTGTGCGTACTCTGTAAGGGGCTATATAGCTGGTCGTATGCAGTTGGAGGTGAACAACTAGCAGTGATGGAAGTTGGAAGTGAATCGTTGGGAGTGAGTAGTCAGCAGTGATGGAGGTTAAAGGTTAATAATTAGCGGTGTTGGAGGTTTGCAGTATTAGCGCAGGCGGACGGTCTGAATGTGTATCCATCACGGAGATTTATTACTGATAATTCTTGAACCGGTTTTTACATTCTTAAGGTAAATACATTGTTTGCTCTGCAACAAAATCTTGTTAGTAGTTAGAGCCTTCTGTAGTTGGCATCTTTTATTTAGCTGTCTGTATTTTCCCATTCTGTATTGCAATAGTTCGTGTAATGAAGATTTTTGTGAGGTAAGTGACTTACGAAATGTATAGGTTATTGTTATGATTTCTACTAATTCAGGGCCATTCTTTTGTATTAATTATTTGAAGCCCAGGTGTGGTGTGCGTACTGTAAGACCTTCGGTACACACACCATCAGATTATTTGACTTGTCGCTCTAACGAAGTAGATGAGTGTCAGCAATATGTCTCGTGGTCTTATCGTGGCGTGTTTATCTTCTGCCACTAGGTCAGACGATAGAAATGTCACTTGCATGCTTAGAGTAGCAAATTGACGGTGAGCAACTTTAAACAGAACTTGATTAATTTTCACATACATCATAGATATTACGTAACTTGATTCTGGATGCTGTTTACAATTGACAATCTGAAGTTCCTTTGGTCTTGATACGTTAATCTTATTCTCACATATCTCTGATACTTGACAAAGTGTCTATACATTTCTCTTCATCGCTATGTACAGGAATATGATAATCTTATTAGGTGCAGACTGAAACTTGACTACAGACTAATGCAGACTAAGGCAGACTGACTAATCGGTTGTCTGTACACTCGTTATAATACCTCGCGCGTTCAGGTATCACTGCGTGAGTGTTAACCCCGAGGAGAAAAGGTTCTACATTAGCAGCAATCTTATTGGCTATGTTACATATTAATACGAGGATCGGCGGAAGCAGAATTTGGTCCGTTTCTAAGACAGCGCCATCTCGTAGTGTGGAGATGGACGAGCGCTGCGCTTGCGCTGTTGTGCTTAGCGAGGCGTGCTCTAGTGGGGAAAGTTGTGTACGCGCTGACTACACGGAACTATGTACACAACACCAGGTTATCATTCTTTTGAGCTAATTTTAAAGCAGTCAGATTGCGTTATCCTTGGCTATGTAGGGTAATTAATGAATAGGGGAAGTTTGAGTTGTGTTTGTCAGGGCAAATTCTGTAGGTCAGTGTTGTAATGATAAAGAATAGTAAAGAGACAGTAGTATTTCATAATTAAGTAATAAAGAAGTTTCACCATCTCAGTTATTTCACCTTTAGTAAAAACATTTTTTTTAAATAAAGAAGTTTCAAATTGAGTAAATGAGTGCCAAAGTTAAACGACCATTTGTAAATATGTGAGTTATTTTCAGAACATCAGATCTTTTTTATAATGGTCAGTTAGACCATGCATAGCTGTAAATATGGTTCAAGATAGCTGTGCTTCTGAATTATATTTTACAATGTATTAAAAATAAATTGTTGACAGTGAACAGAAACCAGCCTTAAACTGGTCTCAAGTTACTTTATTCAAGAAGTACGTGTTTCGAATTTTTACAATTCTTCGTCAGACAGCTTTTTCATGCTTTCATCAACACAGATTATACATTGCTTCCCTGTAAGCTGGCCTAAGGTAAACAGTAATTTACAAATTACAAATGTGCAGCCAAACTGGTTGCGCTACAAATCTGTGTTGGAATGCAACTTACCTGAATGTCCTTCAGGCGCATTTGCATAAGCAGTTTTGTTGCAATGAAACACATTCTCAAAGATGCTTGTATTTTCACAGTCACAAACGTTGCACTACATTGTAATGCACTATCATTCAGTCAGAAAACGAATTTTCAATGTGCACATCGTGTTTTCAGTTTTAGCACACGAAACCAAATACAATACGACCACTTTGCAAAGAACAATGGGTTTAAAGACCCTGCAATGCTATGGTACAAAGATATGGCACTTTCTTTTCTTTGGGAGGTGGGGGGGACAAATTACTGTTATGTTAGATCTAAATAGTGTTTTACATTAAATCTATTAAAACTAGGGCATTAAATGCAGACGCTAGCTATAAATGCAAGGGATTTTATGAATTGTAGCACTACACTTTTATTTCATACAACGATAGAGATACAAGTGTGCCGCACAGGATTAGCCGAGCGGTCTAAGGTACTGCAGTCATGTACTGTGCGGCTGGTCCCGGCGGAGGTTCGAGTCCTCCCTCGGGCATGGGTGTGTGTGTGTGTGTTTGCCCTTAGGATAATTTAGGTTAAGTAGTGTGTAAGCTTAGGGACTGACGACCTTAGCAGTTAAGTCTCATAAGATTTCATACACATTTGAACATTTTAAACAGATACAAGTGTGGCCAAGGAATGTGTGAATTCTTATGTGCTATTTGAACACCGATGATGATTATTTTATATAACAGCCACGGTCTCCAACCATTTCTACCTACAACAAAATTGCGTTATATTAAAAATTCTTGTACTCCTCGCATCTTCAAACTTTTTAGAGTAAAATAGGTGTAAGTGCAAAAACATTTTCTCAACTGTGCTTTTTTTTTTTTTTTTTTGTATAACACACATGATATTCATTGCACCATACATGTTTACTATAAAACAAGAATTATTGCATAATTAATGCAAAATTAATATAAGAAGCTGAAAAACAAAAGGTAATTCGCAAATAAATTGAAAATATCAAAACGAAAATGTATTGGTGTGTTTCCAACACGTATGACGTACGAAAGATTATTCGTTGTCACTGTTTATAACCTTCTCACAGTCAGTGACTTGATATAAAATCAGAATCATTTATTTTTTGTTATAACTCTTGAAGAACGTCCTTCCTGAGGCAGCAAAACACACATACTGTACCATTGTGTTGTGCATTTTTCAGCCTTTCTTGTCTCTTACTTTGGCTACATCCCCTTCTTCCTCCATTGCAGCCATGGCAACTGCTGTCTGAGAATAGGCAACTTTGTTGTAGAACTAATGATAATTTTGACAGATGTAAGTCTTTATTTCTTGAAGATTTTTCCAAATTTTATTTCATTCTGATTTTGGTGCAACGACTGTAGACGAAGTACCGACGGGCGAGCAGTTCTGCGCCTCATAAAATCCGCTTCAGTAAACTCAAGATCACGTTTTAGTGAATAGCTGAACTGTATTGTTAGAGGGTTTTCTTTCCTGATTCCGATCCCACCATTGTACTTTGGTTCCTCGAGTGTCTTTAGCAACTTTTTCCTTTGCTATGGCATTCATGTATATAGTTGAAAGAAAGTTTTCTGTTTCATTTGTGTTATGGAAAACTTTAGGCTGCTTTCATACATATTTCAAATGTTTCTTTGCGCTATCAGATCCCATGTACGTCCGTCCAAGTTCAAGGGCCTTGCGACCTATTGTGTGACTACGCTGATTTTAATTTAAGATGTTTATCGACTATTTCAAAACGAGGTCTATTTCAACATGTATTAAATATTACGATAAGAAATCTTAAGAGCATACACATTAGGCTACTGTACTATTTTTAAAAAATGCATACCGGTAGCTTTATAAAAGATAGCAGCAATCTTTCTTTCGTCTGCCATTTCACATGTACTCGTATTCTAAATGCCGCCCATACATTGGCTTAGAGCATAAACTTTATCGTCACAGAGGGCGTCACTATGCAGGAAATCACCTGTACTTCTGCTCTTAAGAGATCCGCATTTCAACGTAACAAATTCGCGCCTAGATGATTTTCTTGTGAAATGTAGCTTGTAACACTTGTTCTCTCAGTCCCTCAATTGTTGACGCTGTTTCCAAGAATCTTCGAACCACTTTGTAAATGTAGTGTGGTTCATTTCTTCGTAATAATCTCCTGTTTTCTTCGATTTAAGAAGCAGAAAACCTAGCAAGGTGCCTGTATGAACGAGAAAAGACAGTCACCCTTGCCAGAAGAAGGCATTGTCGTTGTTCCTTTAGCTGTGTCGCCTGTCCAGCCCTGCTTCACAACATGAGCAGAAGCGACACACCTTTCGTTAAGCCACACCACTTCCAAGATATTTATGCTACGGATGTCCCTTAAAAATCGGTATCCTCCCTCTCCATCAACAGCTTACACCCACAGAAATGTTCGTAGCGAGAGCCTAGCTTGTGTAAAACTGTGGAAAAGGGTATGCGACTGCCTTGAAAAAGTCCTGATTCTTTGTGACCAGTCACTCCCTGAGAGACAGACTGCCATTCCTGCGGTAATAAAGATAACGACGAATCGTACCCTTGCAAACAAATAGATATTGACAATCCGCTTATCCATACGTCGTTTTTCCCCGACGTGTGTTAAGTTTCGATTGGTCTTCAGTTCCTTTACTTTGTCGAACATTCGCTTTCCAATCTTCACAATGATGTTTTCGTCTGTATTCAAAGTTGCAGCAGTTCTGTCAATTACTTTGTTAACGGAGAGCGGCTTTTTCATTCTGAAAGTAGGCGCGTGACGCGCACACCATTTCTCTCGTACGGCAGTCCTCTAAGAGAACAGCGTCGAACTTTTCCACTTGTAACTTTCGACGAACTTCCCGCTGACATCGTTCAGCACCATCCAACAAATAACGGAAACAACGAATAAGGGTAACAATGAACAACAGTAACAACGAATAACAGTAACAGTGAATAAGAAATGCAAAAGATAAAAGAATAATCCCCACAACTGTAAACACGAATGCACAGAAAGTCACAGGTCCCAAAGATCACACAGGACAGCAATCTGGCTGCAGCTGAAGCTCACTGCAAGCTGAAGTGTTGTGGAGTGGCGTGAAGGTTTGGCAACTTTGGGGGTTTGCTGTGGCTGCAGGTAACTTAGTATTGGCTGTGACCCGGGCTTACCCCCTCCCCTCCCCCTCCCCCCCCCCCCGCCCCTCCCCCCAGCCCCACCACCAATTCCGTCCTCACTGTCAATCCAAAGTTATTTTGGACAGACTATGGGTTAGTTTACTTTAGATTTGATGCCTATTCTAAGAAAAATAACGACGCACCATGAACTAATAATCCGAATGGAATTGAAATCGGTAAATCTGACGTACATGTGATGTCTGCGTAAGCAGAAGAAACTAGCGATCAAAGTCCGAAACAATTTATTGGACTGTTCAATTCACCAAAACAAATTCTCCAAGTATAACACCAACACAAAACAGTGGTCCGTCTTCGAATCACAACTACATACAAGAATAATACAGAAAACAAATGAAATAATTCCCTACTAGTCTCCGCCAAAGACCTCCGATATACCAAGCCTAATCCAGAGATCAGGGAGTAGAGCCAAGCCGGGCTGCCGGGGCGGCAGCTATCCGCGTATGCTGGCGGTCGATGAACTGCCAATGTACGGTTTTTTTTTTTTTCCTTTATTGTATTTCAATTTCCCATCGGGGCGGGTTGGCAGCAGCATATGCGCTGCTCTTCAGCCGAAAGACATAGAACAAAACAATAGAAGACATTTAATAACAGCAAATGAGAGAATAAGGTGAACATAGATATAAAACAGGGGGAACATCATGGAAGGCAATAGACAAAAAACGAGGTGACTGTAAAATTGAGACAAAAAACCTGTTTAAAAGTAGCACACACAAAAAGCCACACACTGCGACGATTAAAAGAACACAAGGCACAGTATGACTGGAGCATAAAGGTATCGACGGATGGCGTAGCACGTAACGTAACACTGACGGCGAACCTCAACGTAGTACACAATTAAAATCACACCTCTTGACGCACAGGAGAAACAGCACTAAACACAACACTGATGTGGCACACTGAAGATGATCAATACAGAGGATCTGCCAGGCGCTAGGAGAAGAGGGAGACCTGAAGAAGGGAGGAAGGGGAAGAGATGGGGGAGATGAGCGGGGGGCTCGCTGAAGAGGACCAGGTAGGGAGGGATGTGGGAAGGAAAGAGGCAAGTATGGGGTGCAGGGTCTCAGGGGAGGGGGCGATGGAGGCAAATCCGCTCTGGGAGAAGGAGGGAAGAGGAAAAAGGGGGCCCTGGGGAGGGGGGAACAAGGCCAGGTTACAGTTGGAAGGAAGGGTAGATGTCACAGCGAAGTTCGTCATCTGGGAGGGGGAGGCGTTGGAAATTGCCCAGATGAAGGAGATGGAGAGTGTGGAGGTGGAGAGTGGGACGGATACAGCGATAGAGGCGCGGCAACGGGCGGGGGTGGAGAGGAAGGATGAAACCAGAGGGTGGGGGGGGGGGGGGGATCAAGCCTACGAACAATGTAAAGGATGCGGAGATGTTGGAGGAACAAGAGGAGGTGGGGGAAGGGGATCAGTTCATACAGGAGCCGTGTGGGGGAAGGAAGGCGGATACGGAAGGCAAGGCGGAGCGCATGGCGTTCAAGGATTTGGAGGGCCTTGTAAAAGCGGGTGGGGGCGGAGATCCAGGCGACGCTGGCATAACAGAGGATAGGACGGATGAGGGATTTGTAGGTGTGGAGGATGGTAGGATGCAATCCCCATGTCCGGCCGGACAGGAGTTTCAGCAGGCGGAGGCGGGAATGGGCTTTCTGCTGGATGGTCAGGAGATGAGGGGTCCAGGTGAGGTGTCGGTCAAGGGTGAGGCCAAGGTATTTCAGGGTGGGGGTGAGTTGGATAGGGCGACCATAAAGGGTGAGGTAGAAATCATGGAGGCGAAAGGAGCGAGTGGTGCGGCCTATGATGATTGCCTGGGTTTTGGAGGGGTTGAGACGGAGGAACCACTGGTTACACCAAGTGGTGAACTGGTTAAGGTGGGTTTGGAGGGTACGTTGAGACCGTTGAAGGGTAGGATAGAGAGCCAGGAAGGCGGTGCCATCAGCATACTGGAGAAGGTGGACTGGTGGGGGTGGCTTGGGCATATCAGCTGTATACAAGAGATAAAGGAGAGGGGAGAGGACAGAACCCTGGGGGACGCCAGCCGTGGGATAAAAGATACGGGATTTGGTGTTGTGGAGGGTGACATAGGAAGGACGGTGCGAGAGGAAGGAAGCGACCAGACGGACAAAACTGATAGGCAGGGCGTAGGTTTGGAGTTTAAAGAGGAGACCGGGATGCCATACACGGTCATAGGCATTTTGGAGGTCAAGGGAAACAAAAATGGTGGAGCGACGGGAGTTGAGCTGGAGGGACAGAAGGTGAACAAGGTTGAGGAGTTGGTCTTCAGCAGAGAAGGAGGGTCGAAAGCCACACTGGGTAAGGGGGAGGAGGTGGTGTTGAGCAAGGTGCTGATGGATACGGTGAGAGAGGATGGATTCAAAGACCTTACTGAAGACGGAGGTGAGGCAGATGGGACGATAGGAAGAGGCGGCAGAAGGGGGTTTGTTGGGTTTGAGGAATAAGAGGATGTGGAAGGTCTTTCACAGGTCAGGGTAGAAGCCAGTAGAGAGGACGACATTACAGAGATGGGCGAGGACAGTCAGGAAGGAATAGGGGCTTTCTCGAAGGTGACGGTAGGTGACACAGTCGTGACCAGGGGCCGTGCTGCGTTTGGACCAGAGGATAAGTTTAATGTCTTGTGCTGTGATGGGAGTCTTGACGTCAGAGGGGGGCAATTGCCCCAAGTACTGGAGACTAGGAGCAAGTGGAGCGACAGAGGTATCGGCACGTTCCATGACGGTGGGGAAAAGAGAATAATCAAAGTGGGGATCATCGGGGATGGAGAAGACCTCGGAAAGGTGGGAAGCGAAGTGGTTGGCCTTACTGAGGTTGTCAGGAAAGGGGCGATAGTTATGGAGAAGGGGTTAGTGGGGAGCGGAAAGGGAACCAGTAAGACGATGGAAGGCGGACCAGTACTTGGAGGAGTTGATAGGGAGGGTGGCATTGAGTCGTGTTCAGGTCTGGCGCCAGTCTCGGCGTTTCGTTGCTGTAATAAGGTTCCGTACGTGTCGCTGTATTTGCCGGTGGCGTTGGAGTGTATCCCTGTCACGAGTGCGCAGGAAGGAGCGATAGAGGCGGCGTGATTCACGAAGGAGGAGGACAGCCCGCGGAGGGAGAGTGGGACGGTGTGGGTGGATGGTTTTAGTAGGAACATGGGCCTCCACGGCATCAGTAATTACCTTCTGAAGGAAGGACGAGGCGTGGATGATGTCGTCAGGATGGCGATAGGTAAGAGGGTGGCTTTCGACCTGGGTGGAGATGGAGTCCCGGTAGGCATCCCAGTTGGCACGGTGATAGTCATGGACGACCTTGGGAGGGGGTGCAGGGTGCGGAGCCGAAGGGGGGCGGTGAGCAGACGTTATGGTGAGAAGGACAGGGAGGTGATCGCTACCTGTGGGGTCAAGGACGGCGACAGTGATATGCCCAAGGAGGTTGGCGGAGGAAATGACAACATCGGGGGTGGTGTCACTTTCGGGTCAGGTGTGCTTGGGAAGGGGAACAAGGTCACCTTGGATTGTGGAGAGGAACTGATGCCACCGCCGAAGGGCAGCAGGAGTGCAGCTATGGATGTTGAGGTCGGCGGCAATCACATAGGTCGAGAAGGTGTGGTAAATGTGTGAGATGAAGTCGTAAGGAAGAGGAGCAGTGGAGTGGACATAGATGGTAGCACAGGTAATGGCGAGGGAGGGGAAGAAGACACTAAGGATAAGGTGTTCAGTGGGGTCATTGAGGAGAGGTTGTGGCCGGACGGGGATATGCTTAAGGTGGCCAATCGCGACTCCACCCTGTGCACGAGGACCAGAAGCGTCGGTGCAGTGGAGGATAAAGGGGGAGGTGCGGATAGAATGGTGGGGCTGGAGAAAGGTTTCGTTCAAGAGGAAGGTGTCGACCTGGTGGTGGGAGAGGGTGTGCATGAGGAGGTACTTGTTGGAGCGGAAGGAGCGAATGAGCGAATGTTCTGGAAGAGGATGCAAGACTCGTGCCGCACCATGACGGGAAGGAGGGGGGGGAAGAAAGTGAAGGGAAGAGACTTAAACTAGGGTGTCGAGGCGGGTGAAGGTGAAGTGGGCTTGGTTGTGGGAGTAAGTGGCGAAGGTGTTCAGGTGGAAAACAGAGCGAGCAGCAAGGGAGATTTGTTGGAAGGTGTGGGGGTGCTGAAAAGGGTGAATGTTTTGGAGTACAACGGTAATGAACCGGATGATGTCCTTGGCTGTGGGGGGTGGACGGAGGGAATTGTTGGGATGGACAGGGGGATCGACGGGACGAACTGGGACTGTAAGTTCAGGGGTGGCTGGAGGGGGTTGAGCTTTACACTTGTGGGAGTACGTGGGGTGGGGGCCATAACAGGTATTACAGGAAGGAGGAGTAGCGAGGTTGGGGCAGTTCTTAAGAAAGTGGGAGGCCTTGCAATGGGGACAGGTGGGGGGGTTTTGCAGTTGGGAGTCAGGTGGTCATTGTACATCAGGCACCGCTGGCAACGATAGGAATGGGATCGGGATTTGGAGGATTCAACAGGGTGGCGACGGTGGTATATCAGGGCACCCTGGGTGAGGAGATGGTTTGTGGATGGGGCGGACTCAGAATACCCGCTTGAGATAGGTGGGACCAGAGGCATTGTGGATACGGCGGGCAGAGCGGATTTCCAAGTCTGGGTGGGAGTTCAGTTCTACCAACACTTCATCCTCTGTGATCACCGGGCTGAGCTTCGTGATCACAGCGGTGTAGGTGGGGGGGGGGGGGGGGGCGACGGGGAGGCTGGGGCTGACGGGGAGTGGAAGCGGAAAGGAAGGGTGCCAGAGAGGCGTGGGGGCCGAACATAACTCGTGGGAGTTTTCGCAGGAGGTCTGTGTGAAAGGATGGGGACAGGGACTTGAGGCTGGGAGGAGGGGAGAGGGATGGGGAGGAGAGGGAGGTGGCGGGTGGCAGATCCCTGCAGCATAGCGAAGGCACCTGGAGAAGCAGCTGGTTCAGTGGTGGCGATGGTGGCTCGGCGCGACATGATGCATGCTGGAGATGGATGACGGGGTCGGTGAGAGAGGGGAAGCCAACCACCTGAGAGGCGGCAGCAGAGGCGGCAACAGAGGCGTACGTGAGGGCGGGGGTAGTTGTGGGAGCTGTTGAGGGTGTGGAGGCTGGAGGAAGGGTGTAGAGGTGTGGATATACAGCAGGGGAGGAGATAGGGGGATGGGTGAGTGGGGAAAGGGAAGGGGAGGTGTAAGGAGGGAGGCCAGGGGCGGCACTCCAGGAAGTGACTGTGGGAGAGGGGGAGGGGGAGGTGTAGATGACGGTGGAGGTGGGAGTACTCATTGCAGACGAACGGCGACGGACAGACGGACGAACAGCAGGCGGCGGCGGCAGCAGCGGCGGCGGTGGTGGCAGCGGCAGCGGTTACGACGACGGCGATGGACAGCGAGCAGGCAGGCGGACGGACGAACAGCGACAGCAACAAGCCGCGGGCAGACAGACAGACAGACAGACAGACAGACAAACAAACACAATCTTCGAAGACGGAGATTCCACCCTGAGAGTCGCCCAGGCTTTGTAATCTGACGCTTTCGAAGGAGGGGATCCAACCCTCTAGATCGCCAATGTACGGCCGAGCGCCGGCCTTTATAGCGCTTCGGCGGATGAGTGTCTCGGAACTATTTTCCATCATGTGGTTTGACGTGTGAAAATAGTTCCGGGATTTGCAGCGACCTCTTCCTAATGTTTATGTGGGCCGGTAGTGACCCCTGGTGGCCGCTGGTGTCTTCGCTGTGTTGTTGTTGTTGTGGCCGTTCATCAATATTGCCTGTCGGTTGTGTAGTGCTTCGGTGTGCCTGCGAAGCGGGCAACCCGCGGCTGCAGGCTGTCAGTTTGGTTGCTGATACTCCAGGCAGCGTGATGTCTGGTGGAGAAGGCCACAGCAACTTGCAAAGACAAATGGATGACCACAATTTCAGAACAATTTGGTGAGTCATTCAAGAGCAAGTGTGAAGTATTTCTCGAAATAGTCCCACAAAACCACAGGTAGATGTAATTAAACTTTGTTTATGTGAACAAATGGTTCTGAGCACTATGGGACTTCTGAGGTCATCAGTCCCCTAGAACTTAGAACTACTTAAACCTAACTAACCTAAGGACATCACACACACCCATGCCCGAGGCAGGATTCGAACCTGCGACCGTAGCGGTCGCGCGGTTCCAGACTGTAGTGCCTAGAACCGCTCGGCCACCTCGGCCGGCTTAAGTGAACAAGTGAACTTCAAACAGTCTGCTGTTTCTGATGCAGTACAACAAAAGAAAGTAAATTTTCTCCAGAAATTCTTCTTACTAATGTGAAGCAGATTTGCATCACAATTGTTCTTCAACGAAAGGGAGAAAATAGATTCTTAAGAGCGTAGATTACGTTCTCTTGAACAACGAAAAGCCCATCTCCAAAACTAAATAGATATTCAGTTCTATCTCACGAGCAGCACGATTTGCCTACGGTACAGAAAACCAAGGTTCGGTGCAAGGGTCGCGGGACCGCAGCCCTCCGTGTGGCGAAGGCGAGGGTGCCCAGAGAATTACGGTACATCAGCCGCTGCCTAGCGAAAACGAACTGGCTCTTGCCAGCTCCGCGCGGGCAGAAATACTCGCGTTTACAATTTTCCTATTGGCTATCGCAGCAAGACGGATGCACCAAGAGGTGCACATCTGGAGCGACGCCTGTTGCTCTCTTCTGCGCCCTCTAGCTGGTTGCCAATAGGCTCCCTGGAGACTGAGTCATATACCGTGGAAACCAGCCTGAACGTAGGAGTTGGGCTGACGATAACCCGCTGAGCGCGGATGCGTTGCGGGTTGCTGGTGTCGAAGGCGAAGCCGAGAAACAATCGAAAGAGCTTCGTAAAACCAGCAAGTCAATAACGATTTGGTCCTCCTGTGGCCGTTATGCAAGCAGTTATTCGGCTTGAAATTGACTAAAAGAGTTGGATGTCCTCTTGAGGAATATCGTGACAAATTCTGTCTAGTTGGCGCGTTAGATCGTCAAAATCTCGAACTGGTTGGAGGGCCTGGGCCATGATGCTCCAAATGCTCTCAATTGGAGAGAGATACGGCGACCTTGCTGGGCAAGGTAGGGTTTGGCAACAGCGAAGACAGCAGTAGAAACTTCCCCAAGTGTGGGCAGACACTGTCTAGCTGAAATGTAAGCTCAGGACGCCTTACCGTGAAGGGCAACAAAACGGGGCGCAGAATATCGCCGATGTGCCCCTTGCCATTCATGGGAAGCCATCCTAGGCTTACATTTTAACAAGATAATGCCCACCCGTAGATGCCGAGAGTGTCTATTGCTTGTCTTCGCGTTTGCCAACCCTACTTTGGCCAGCAAGGCCGCCAGATCTCTCAACTGAGAAAGTTTGGAGCATCCCCGGCTTCGATTACCGGCTGGGTTGGGGATTTTCTCCACTCAGGGACTGGGTGTTGTGTTGTCCTACTCATCATCAAAGCCGGCACGGTAGCTCAGCGTGTTCGGTCAGAGAGCTGGTTGGCCTCTGTAATAAAAAAACTGAGTGGAAGCATCAACAAACGAACTTGACCGGATGCCATGTAACGTCCGCAACGACCAAACACAACGATCAACAACGAACCAAATGAAAAAAAAGAAAATGAATAAAAGATGGATAGAGCATCTGCCATGTAAGCAGGAGATCCTGGGTTCGAGTCCCGGTTGGGGCACACAATTTCACCTGTCCCCGTTGACATATATCAACGCCCGTCAGCAGATGAAGATATTAATATATAATTCTAATTTAATTCCATTTTTTCCTTAGAATTAATGATTTGTAATGTGTCTAATTAAACTGTTATGTCATCGAGAATAGGACATTCATTTTGTGGACGCACTGTACAATAATGTAACTTGACATACTACAACACTGGCTGAATATCAAAGTTCTGGTTATATTTATTACGATCTGTCCATGCCTTGATTCATTAGAAATGATTTGTAAAAGCCAGCGAAAGTGAAAACGACGGGATAGTATGACGTCCCATGGCCCAGAGTAGACAAACTATAAATTGAAACTTCCTGGCAGATTAAAACTGTCTGCCGGACCGAGACTCGAACTCGGGACCTTTGCCATTCGCGGCCAAGTGCTCTCCAATTGGTAGCTCAGTTGCAGAGCACTTTCCCGCGAAAGGCAAAGGTACCGCGTTCGAGTCTCGGTCCGGCACACAGTTTTAATCTGCCAGGAAGTTTCATACCATCGCACACTCTGCTGCAGAGTGAAAATCTCATTCTGGAAACTATAAATTCCTAAATATTTTTCCACGATATTGAGCAGTTATATTTGTCATATGTAAAAGAAAGTCTAGGTATAATACGATTACAAAGAAAAACTGTTGTCTATAACATTTATATTATTAACTTTGTTCTTTTGGTATCGGCGTGAAACAAAAAGCACCAGATACGCTCTTGCTTGTTGATTTTAACCGTAACCTACACCACGTATCCCGTTTGCTTGTTACATCATTTTTAAAGGAATTCCAGTGGCCGCGCCGGCAGCAAGCTGAACATCGCTGAACGGCGACAACTGGCCGCCATTAAGCAACAATTTCAAATAATCGTAATTATTATCCCATTTTTTCCACAGGTGACTCTGGACATCGCCGATGGTACTTCTTTCATGCATGATCTGTAGGAAAATGACATTTTCAGAGTACTTAACGACTTATTCAGACGATTTTTGTTACGTGCAATAGGACACAGACTTGGCCTGCACTAAGACGTAATTAAATCACTCATAGGTCCTTACGTATTGAAAATAGTGAAATACTTTTTTGTGCGTGTTGTTGTTGTGGTCTTGTCCAGAGACTGGTTTGATGCAGCTCTCCGTGCTACTCTATCCTGTGCAAGCTTCTTCATCTCCCAGTACCTACTGCAACGTACATCCTTCTGAATCTGTTTAGTGTATTCACCTCTTGGTCTCCCTCTACGATTTTTACCCTCCACGCCTCCCTCCAATACTAAATTGGTGATCCCTTGATGCCTCAGAATGTGACCTACCAACCGATCCCTTCTTCTAGTCAAGTTGTGCCACAAATTTCTCTTCTCTCCAATTCTATTCAATACCTCCTCATTAGTTATGTGATCTACCCATCTAATCTTCAGCATTCTTCTGTAGCACCACATTTCGAAATCTTCTATTCTCTTCTTGTCCAAACTATTTATCGTCCATGTTTCACTTCCATAGATGGCTACACTCGATACAAATACTTTCAGAAACGACTTCCTGACACTCAAATCTATACTCGGTGTTAACAAATTTTTCTTCTTCAGAAAGGCTTTCCTTGCCATTGCCAGTCTAAATTTTATATCCTCTCTACTTCGACCATCATCAGATATTTTGCTCCCCAAATAGCAAAACTACTTTACTACTTTAAGTGTCATTTCCTAATCTAATTCCCTCAGCATCACCCGACTTAATTCGAGTACATTCCATTATCCTTCGTTTGCTTTTGTTGTTGTTCATCTTATATCCTCCTTCCAAGACACTGTCCATTCCGTTCAGCTGCTCTTCCAGGTCCTTTGCTGTCTCTGACAGAATTACAATGTCATCGGCGAACCTCAAAGTTTTTATTTCTTCTCCATGGATTTTAATTTCTACTCAGAATTTTTCCTTCGTTTCCCTTACTGCTTGCTCTGTATACAGATCGAATAAATCGAGGATAGGCTACAGCCCAGTCTCGCCGGCCGCGGTGGTCTAGCGGTTCTAGGCGCTCAGTCCGGAACCGCGCCACTGCTACGGTCGCAGGTTCGAATCCTGCCTCGGCATGGATGTGTGTGATGTCCTTAGGTTAGGTAGGTTTAAGTAGTTCTAAGTTCCAGGGGACTGATGACCACAGATGTTAAGTCCCATAGTGCTCAGAGCCATTTGAACCATTTGAACCAACCCTGTCTCACTCCCTTCCCAACTACTGCTTCCCTTTCAAGCCCCTCCACGCTTATAACTGCCATCTGGTTTCTGTACAAATTGTAAATAGCCTTTCGCAACCCGTATTTTACCCCTGCCACCTTCAGAATTTGAAAGAGAGTATTCCAGTGAACATTGTAAATAGCTTTCTCTAAGCCTACAAATGCTAGAAACGTAGGTTTGCCTTTCCTTAATCTATTTTCTAAAATAAGTCGTAGGGTCAGTATTGTCTCATGTGTTCCAACGTTCTTACGGAATCCAAACCGATCTTCCCCGAGGTCGGCTTCTACCAGTTTTTCCATCCGTCTGTAAAGACTTATTAAACTGATAGTTCGGTAATTTTCACATCTGTCAACACCTCCTTTCTTTGAGATTGGAATTATTATATTCTTCTTGAAGTCTGAGGGTATTTCGCCTGTCTCAAATATCTTGGTCACTATATGGTAGAGTTTTGTTTGGCCTGGCTCTCCCAAGTTGTCAGTAGTTCTAATGGAATGTTGTCTACTCCCGGGGCCTTGTTTCGACTTAGGTCTTTCAGTGCTCTGTCAAACACTTCACGCAGTATCATATCTCCTATTTCATCGTCATCTACAGTCTCTTCCATTTCTATAATATTGTCCTCAAGAACATCGGCCTTCTATAGATCCTCTATATACTCCTTCCATCTTTCTGCTTTCCCTTCTTTGCTTAGAACTGGGTTTCCACCTGAGCTCTTGCTATTCATTCAAGTGGTTCTCTTTCCTACAAAGGTCTCTTTAATTTTCCTGTAGGCAGTATCTATCTTACCCCTAGTGATATGCGCCTCTACATCCTTACATTTGTCCTCTAGCCATCCCTGCTTAGCCATTTTGCACTTCCTGTGGATCTCATTTTTGAGACTTTTGTATTCCTTTTTGCCTGCTTCATTTACTGCATTTTTATATTTTCTCCATTCATCAGTTAAATTCAATATCTCTTCTGTTACCCAAGGAGTTCTATTAGCCCTCGTCTTTTTACCTACTTGATCCGCTATTATCTTCACTATTTCGTCTCTCAAAGCTACTGTATTTCTTTCCCCCATTCTTGTCAATCGTTCCTTAATGCTCTCCCTGAAGCTCTCTACAATCTGTGGTTCTTTCAGTTTATCAAGGTCCCATCTCCTCAAATTCCCACCTTTTTGCAGTTTCTTCATTTTTAAACTACAGTTCATAACCAATAGATTGTGGTCAAAGTCCACATCTGCCCCTGGAAGTGTCTTACAATTTAAAACCCAGTTCTTGAATCTCTGTCTTACCATTATATAACCTATCTGAGACCTTCCAGTATCTCCAGGCTTCTTCCATGTATACAACCTTCTTTCATGATTCTTGAACCACGTATTAGCTATTATTAAGTTATGCCCTGTGCAAAATTCTACCAGGCGGCTTCCTCTTTCATTCCTTACCCCCACTCCGAATTCACCTACTCCGTTTCCTTCTCTTCCTTTTCCTATTACCGAGTTCCAGTCACCCACGACTATTAAATTTCCGTCTCCCTTCACTACCTGAATAATTTCTTTTATCTCATCATACATTTCATCAATCTCTTCGTCATCTGCAGAGCTAGTTGGCATATAGACTTGTACTACTGTGGTAGGCGTGGGCTTCGTATCTATCTTGGCCACAATAATGCGTTCACTGTGCTGTTTGTAGTAGCTTACCCGCATTCCTATTTTCCTATTCATTATTAAACCCACTCCTGCATTATCCCTATTTGATTTTGTATTTATAACCCTATATTCACCTGACCATAACTCTTGTTCCTCCTGCCACCGAACTTCACAAATTCCCACTATATCTAACTTTAACCTATACATTTCCCTTTATAAATTTTCTAACCTACATGCCCGATTAAGGGATCTGACATTCCACGCACCGAGCTGTAGAACGCCAGTTTTCTTTCTCCTAATAAAAACGTCCTCCTGAGTAGTCCCGGCCGGAAGATCCGAATGGGGGACTATTTTACCTCCGGAATATTTTACCCAAGAGGACGCCATCATCATTTAACCATACAGTAAATCTGCATGCCCTTGGGAAAAATTACGGCTGTAGTTTTCCCTTGCTTTCAGCAAGGCCGTTTTAGTTAGTGTTACAAGGCCAGATCGGTCAATCATCCAGACTGCTGCCCCTGCAACTACTGAAAAGTCTGCTGCCCCTCTTCAGGAACCAGACGTTTGTCTGACCCCTCAACAGATACCCCTCCGTTGTGGTTGCACCTACGGTACGACTATCTGTATCGCTGAGCCACGCAAGCCTCCCCACCAACGGCAAGGTCCATGGTTCATGGGGGCAGGGGGAGGGGGTGTATATAGCCCATAATGATTAACTGTTTTTAAGCATGGATTCGTCTAAGTAATTTTAATAATTATTCAGGATTCCACGCTACATTTTGGTGTAAGTAAACTAAGAACGATCCGTGCCTTCGCATTTAACAAATAAAATAATAAAAACACACATTAATGGGTTATATGTAGATACACTACAAAGTGATTCAAATGGCTCTGAGCACTACGGGACTTACCATCTAAGGTCATCAGTCCCCTAGAACTTAGAACTACTTAAACCTAACTAACCTAAGGACATCACACACACCCATGCCCGAGGCAGGATTCGATCCTGCGACCGTACGATAGCGTGGTTCCAGAACCGCTCGGCCACAAGATACACTACAACTGGCGGCCTTTGTCCATGGGGCCAGAATAATATAATATAGACATAATTTCAAATAGAATTTCTTAGTAATATTTGTATTTTTGTGATTTTATGCGTATGTATGTATCCACAATTTGTATACTAACCAAAACCCAAACTTCTTTTACAGAAAATTACTAGCATCTAAGGAATGTTATACGGATGAGAAGAAAACCGACCCTGAGATATATGAAAGAGAGAGCTGCCAAGCTGTAACTAAAGAAAAATAAACCAGTACCGAATACGGTAATAAAGATAAGGACTACCGTGCTTACTATCCTGTTGTTGCACTGAATTTTGATATGCACTGATAAACTGATGACTCATTGTGTGGAAGAAATTTATTTCGAGTAACAATTCTAGAACAATTGCTGATATAAAAACAGTGTAACGTTATTGAGTTTTTCTTTCACCTTGCCACAACAACCAAGGTTAGCATTGTGCATTTGTAATAATACTTGCTTTTAACGTATTTATGTACTGTGTAAGCGTTTGCAGACTTGTTACAACAGCAAAATCAGATTTTGTTCAGCATGATAACGTGCTGGACATGAGTATATTTGTTGATGATAGTGCAGCCACTGCATCAGCAGGTGAGATACTGGGGGTAGATGGCAGTAGCTGTGAGGTGGAACACCTGACACCAACAAGTAAGTTGGATGGAGGGGATGTGAGACCGTTTTGACACCGAACAGGCCAGTGGAGAGAATTTTTATTTCACCTGTGTGCTCTCCACTGCCCGATCCATTTGCGGCTTTACTACGCAAACTGGAAGGACGTGATAATGAACGTGATCGATTACCAGCTGAGAGGGATGGACAACTGTTAGCACAGTTAGCTGATCGAGGACAAAGTAATGAAAAAATGCTATCAGATTACCTTGAGAAAATTTCCTCAGAGGTAACCGAATTAAAGAATTCCTATCAGGGGCTGCCTGAACTAGTCAGCAACTTAGATTCGGAGGTAAAGGCTATACAGGGAGCAAAAATCACTTTGAAGGAGGAGGTAGATTCAATCATGGAGCAACTGGAAGTTTCACAGCGAGAGTGTATTGAAATAATTTAGCCGATCAGGCTGACTAAATCGAGAAAGAATTCCAGGAATGGCTGGAATCGAAAGAACAAACAATAGCACAACAGGTAGACGAAAAAGTAAACACTGCGATACAGCGTGTGACTGGGGGCGTTGACCTTGCTAACAATCGAGTAACGGAAACGCTGCAAACAGAAATCGCACAGCTGAGCGATAAGTTACGCGCAGAACTGCCACACTGGCAGTAAAGTGACAGTGTACTGCCAACTTAGAGAGCGCGGCGCCCGGCTGTCAAAACGTTAGAGAAAGTGTCGCGCCTACTTGTAAAATGTATGGTAACGCACCGAGTGTGGTTACTAACTATGATCAACCGTATTATAATGGCAGGAACAGCCACAGTCCTAATAGCGCACTGACAATGCTACCTGATGGTAGAGGAAAGCCTATTTAAACAAAGGCAATTCCAAATTTTTAACAACGAAAATAAATCGGTGAACCATTTTCATTGAAAGTTTTAGGAATAACTTGCCCAATATGTGGACAGAAAAGCAAAAAATTAAGTTCATTGTATGTCATATACAGAGAGATGCTGGACTTTGGGAAAATGAGGCAATGGATAGGTGTCATAATACTGGGCTATTTAAAAAGGCTTTCTTAGGCAAGTATAGGGTCACTAATTATTCGGGAGAGATTGAGAAATGAAGTCCATTGTGCAGAAATGTATTATCCTAGGCACGGTAGTCTAACGAAATGCATTTAGAAATACATTAGTGAGACCATGTACTGGGATGAGCCAACGGTTAGTAAAGATGTGATCCGGCTGTTAAAGTTGCGGCTGCCCGGACATATCAAAGATGAGTTAATTAATGTTGACGAGGGGTATTTAGTCAAATATCTATCAGTATTAGACAAGATTGATTTGGCACTAGGGCAGACGAGGGCAGGGAAAAGTGATACAAATCATACGTCTTCTCCTCAGAAGAATGGCAATAGAAATAACAAACTAGGCCACAATAATAACAATGGTAAAGATTATGATCAGCCAACCAGTAATGGAAGGCAAGTGAATGGCGATGGTTATCCGCAAGTAAATGGAAAAAGAAAGTGGGATGACAGACCCAACACCGGATACCAATGCAATTCGAAATGGCGGAATAGCAACAGTAACAACCGAAACCAGTGGCCGAGTAATTTCTCGCCACAGTGTAATCAAAAAACAGGTGCCCCACCGGGGCCGAACAGTCAACAAAGAAATGAAAATCGCGCATTAAACGTAAATCAACAACATTGGCCAGCACAGCATAGTGGAGGTGTCAGAAGACAAACGTCTAGGCCCCTCCCAGACAACAAACTAGTTCCGACCGCAATAAGCTCCCTATTGGTCGGCGGGCGAAGTGGGGGCACACCAAAAGAGACTCGAGAAAACGTTGACCTGCTGCGGTATGATGATGATATCGCAATGCAGGATGAATTATTAAACGAACCTAGTAAGTGCAGAAGCAGCGATCTAGAGCAGATACAGGCTGTGATTAAAACGCACATAGAAGATATTCCAGTCGACGCTTATATTGATACTGGCGCGACTAGTAGTATTCCGAGTTTGGAACTGTATAAGGTATTATGTAAGACAAATAAAATACCGACTTATCCAGTACAAAACTGTCAGTTGTCTGGAGCTATTGGGGCACAGACACAAATAGTTGAATTCCAGGAACAGGTTGACCTGAAATTTAGGGAAGGAGCGATCAAATGCACTTTCCTAATAGTGAAAGGTTTATCAATAGCTTGTCTCCTGGGTTGTGATTTCCTGAGGAGCAGAAAGGCAAATATTGACCTTTCCAAGGGAGAAATTAGTTTAATGTATGGTGGGAAGAGAATTGTACTGGATATGGTCAGAACGAAAGAAGTACATGGCAAGTATTGCAAGAGTATTCAAATCAAATGTCGCAGTTTGAAGATTTTACAAGTTGACTGTGATTTAAAAGGGAAGGAATACTATTATCAAAAGGGAATAGAGAACACTACGGAAATGCAGGAAATGGTTTACAACAAGGTTAAGGAATCGTATTATTTGAACAGTAGCCAGCAACATGAGCTTATCGTTTGCTGTCAAATCATTTAAATGTTTTCTCAGAGAAACCTGGAGTAATAAAGGGTTACGAATACAACACAGGGGTGTTGCCCCATGACACCTTCTGTCAACGCCAGATCATCAAACTGTGTATAAAATGATTCATAACGACAATGTAGGTGTAAGATTTTCTTTCAGTTTTTGATGTATTTTTCATGTATATAGTAGTATAGACATGTTTCCCATGCTATAGTTTTCTGTATTTACGACATAGAAAGTGTCATCCAAACGAGTGTACTTCACAAAAGAACAATATTACTTGCTTTTCAAAGATGCATAGGAAAGACTGTTACTGTACAGTGTAACGGCGAAACACAAGTTCGTGAAACCGAAGTAGAATAATGAAGATAAAGGGACATCTATTTTTAATGAGAACATTTGATTTGATTCCATACTGTAAGGTAAAGTTAGGACTATTATTTCATTGGAAGGTTCAGCTTGTGAAAGATTTAATTGAGATGTAAGTTTAATTTTCTTAAATATGCAATACTCATTTATTTGGTAATATTTCAACTACTAGAGTAAGAAGAAAGATGACCATGAGTAAAACCCATGTTAAAGGGAAACACCATGGGTCATCAGCAAAGCAGATTTCGATGAAACAATTTTAGAATCAAACTTCCTCGCAGATTAAAACTGTGTGCCGGACCGAGATTCGAACTCGGGATCATTGCCTTTCCGCTGCAGAGTGAAAATCTCATTCTGAGAACATCCCCCAGGCTGTGGGGATGCTAGTTCTGCAAGGTTCGCAGGAGAGCTTCTGTAAAGTTTGGAAGGTAGGAGAGGTCGTACTGGCAAAAGTAAAGCTGTGACGAGGGGGCGTGAGTCGAGCTTGGGTAGCTCAGTTGACGCCGGCACAGTAGCTCAGGGTGTTCGCTCAGAGCGTTAACTGCCCTCTGTAATAAAAAACTGAGTTAATGGATCAACGACGAACTGAAACGGGTGTCATGCGACGTCCACCCCGAGCAGATACAACGAACCAAAGCGAACAAAATGAGATTAAAAAAAAAAAAAAAAAGTTGGTAGAGCACTTGCCCGCGAAATGCTAAGGTCCCGAGTTCGAGTCTCGGTCCGGCACACAGTTTTAATCTGCTAGGAAGTTTTTTTATTAGCGCACACTCCGCTGCAGAGTGAAAATCTCATTCTGGAATTTTAGAATCAATCTAGCAGAAATACGAGTATGTCGTGCCACTTTACCGTATTATTTTACTGGATTTTTGGATCCATGGCTAAACTCAGTTTCGGCTTGAGAAACGCGTATTAGACACCGTGTAACACAGGGACATGCACGGCAGTCCTGAGAAAATATAAAAATATAGGCAGTTTGTTGAGTATGATATGGTAAAACCATTATTATTGTAAAGTCAGGCCGGAATCTAAGTACTCGTCCTGATGATATATTGGTCAGACAAACGTGACATGGAATGCAGGAATTGTGTAATTCACAAATTATGACACCGGCCTCTAAACAAAAGACGGATAATGTAAGTGACAGAATCTGTGATTAACTTGTTCTGTGGAGAAAATTTGTGTAGTCACAGAGACAATAAAAACCGCGATTTGAACTATATCGAAATGTGTAATTCGGAATCTGTAGCATGAGAAAGTGTTAAATGAACGATCGCCGTACTTTGTGCATTTTTTCCCATAGCGAATTCCCATCTGTGTGTTAAACAAATAATACTGCGTAGTCGAATTTGTTCCATGGTCACTCCTTTGCGTTACGAGCGGTTTGGGGAGAGGACAACGCAGGAGGCGACGCCGATGCAGCCTTGGCGGACTGTAGCGCGGTTAAATGTCAAAGCGGGGGCGGTGCCTGCCTCCACGGCGACGCTACGTACGTTCCCGCCGGGCGTATCCATGATGACGCAGCATCGACTACACGACGCCGTGCCTGGAACGTCCCACGAACATCCGACACCCGACGACGACGCCTACCAGCTGACAACACCGTCGACCAAGGCATCGTCATACAACTGAAATTATCTGACAGATCAAATGCAAACTTTGCAAATCAAGAATGCAATACCTGAGCATATTTGAAATATTGACATCAGGTAGAGATGAAGGATAGTCTGTTTCGCTCCGCCCGGGTTTTCTGCGGTTTCCCTTAAGGCCCTCGTCCGACTGGAGAGCGATAATAATTAAATGTCCGCAGCGTCAGTTAATAATAGACTATCTCTGGTAAAATAAAATATATTGCTTAAATATATGTACCAATGATGTCGAAATTTTGTAGCCTTGTTGAACGATGTGTATTGATGTGAACTCAGAGTATCAATTACAGAAATCTATGACTGGAATTATGCTAAATATTGTGATGCAAAGTAAAAACTATTTTGAAAATGCTTCATGTTCCGTAATGTGGAATACCATGCCCGGACATTAGAACATGTGACCATGGCATTCCAGGGGGCCTTATGACGTCCCACGGCCCAGATTAGGTTCAAATGGTTCAAATGGCTCTGAGCACTATGGGACTTAATTTCTGAGGTCATCAGTCCCATAGAACTTAGAACTACTTAAACCTAACTAACCTAAGGACATCACACACATCCATGCCCGAGGCAGGATTCGAACCTGCGACCGTCGTGATCGTGCAGTTCCAGACTGCAGCGCCTAGAACCGCTCGGCCACTCTGGCCGGCCCAGATTAGGCAAACTGTAAATTCTTAAATATTTTTCCACAATATTGAGCAATTATGTTTGTCATATGTAAAAGGAACTCTACTGAAAGTCAAGGAATAATGCGATTACAAAGAAAAACTATTATCTGTAACATAAGTATTATTATTATCTTTGTTCTTTTTGGTATCAGCATGAAACAAAAAGCGCCATACACTCTCTCGCTTGTTCTTGTTCGGATAGTACGCCACTGCGCGCAAATTACATAATAAGGTGCGTACATGTTTCATTACTTGAGCAGTGACCTCCAATGTGTCGCTATTGTTAATTTTAACTGTAACCTGCACCACATATCCCGTTTGCTTGTCCCGTGATTTTTAAAGGAATTTCAGACGCCGCGCCGGCAGCAAGCTGAACATCGCTGGACGGCGACAATTGGCCGCCATTTCCGTGATCTGTAGGAAATTGACATTTTCAAAGTACTTAACGATTTATTCAGACGATTTATGTTACGTGCAATAGGACACAGACTAAGATGTAAATTAAATCACACGTAGGTCCTTGCGTTTTGAAAATGGTGAAATACTTTTTTGTGTGTGTATATAGCCTATAATGATAAACTGTTTTTAAGCATGGATTCGTCTAAGTAAGTTTATAATTTTTCAGGATCCCACGCTACATTTTGGTGTCAGTAAAATCTAAGTGCGATCCGTGCCTTCGCACATCTTTGCAATGGAACCCAAAATCAAATTAGGAATAAAAATAAAATATAAATAAAATAAAATAATAAACCACACACATTAATAGGTTATATAGATAGATACACTACAGTTGTTTATAAATAACTTATCTGCTACTGGACACGATTTTCTTTTATTTATGTTTTGCACAACGGATTTTGGGAAATGATAACCATTTTCATATGCGTTTTTCCCTGTACACTAAGCCATTTATCCGTCGTCTTGCATTGTTGTGTTGTCTTTACTGTAATAAATAGAGTGTGTGAAATGGATCTGTTAGAAGAAACGGAGATATATTCACATTACAGAAAATAGGAAGAATTCTTCAGATGTTTCGACAGTAGACTTAAATAAAAATATTAGCATACAGAAATAAGCAGCATCGTAAATATAGATCGGATATGTACTAATATGCTCCGAAAAGCCGCGCGCAAAAATGAGATTTTTCAGGGGGATCATAATTCGGTTTCCGTTCATCACAGAGATAAGAGATCAACTGCCTTGAATATCCTTTCGCCTAATGGTCGTTTGTATACCTACCGGAGGACCGGACATACTGTAGCTATCCTACAATACAAGGTCAAAATTTAAAACATTAGCCGGCCGAAGTGGCCGTGCGGTTAAAGGCGCTGCAGTCTGGAACCGCAAGACCGCTACGGTCGCAGGTTCGAATCCTGCCTCGGACATGAATGTTTGTGATGTCCTTAGGTTAGTTAGGTTTAACTAGTTCTAAGTTCTAGGGGACTAATGACCTCAGCAGTTGAGTCCCATAGTGCTCAGAGCCATTTGAACCATTTAAAACATTACACACATTCTCCAACGCAGGCGTGTTGAGCAAATCGGTTGGTTCTTTCCCACTGGGTGCAGTCTAGGGCGGAGGGTGTGGTCTAGCGTGGACCTTAGGCAGCTAATAAAAGCACCATTTGATCATGGACGGTTCCTGAGAAAACCCCGAGAAACCATGATTTTTAGGTACGAAAAATATCTATTGTGGGGATGGCCACTACTATAATTTCTATTCATGGCAGAGCTTCGAAATTTTTACCACATGATCCTAAGATGATATTCTCTGAAAACTTTGAAGCTTTTTTAGGTACCTTTACCCGTTACCGAGATCCAGAGGTTCAGAATTACGGTACTTACGCATAAAACCACAAAAACCGGATTGCAGACTTTTTTGCACATTGGGCCGCTGTTGTTTAAATAACTGACCATAGCAAAATGCTGAAATTTAACTGCACGTTCTATAGACATTCATCCGAAAATACCATTTTCCCGTTTTCGAAAATCTGCACTCATTATCAAAATACACCCAAAAAACCATGATTTTTGTGTTCTGAAGTTACTGATTGTGTGGATTGTTACTTCTACAATTTCTATTCATTACAAAAAGTCGAAACTTTTGTCATATGTTCTTAAGATAAATTCCTCGAGGAACCTTGAATATTTTTTTCGATATCTTTACCCGTTGCCGAAATCCAGACGTTCAAAAATACCGTACTTATGCACGTAAAATATGCACGTAATATCGGATCCAAAGCGGAAATGTAGCTTTAACTGACATCGAGAACACTTGCTAAATGTTCTATGGTCATCGCAAGGGTTTTGCTTTTAGTCAGCATTTTTTCACCAGCAAAATTTTATCACGCTCTGTCTCTGTCTTCATGCCTATACAAATACACGCAAAGTGGTATTCCAATGACACGAAAAGATCCAAAAAGTGTTTTAACATGCGGGAAAAGAAGTTAAAATTTATGCCAAAAATTATGTAGGACTAAAAAGACTGCAAATTCAATAAATGTTTCTAATAACATTTTTACTCTCTCAAGATACAAATCATATGCCATGCATGAGATCGATTAGCAAAGTATCCAGAAAAAAACGTAAAACAAACGATTTTGTGTTAACCTTATATTATATGCACTTATTTGTTGCTTATATGTATCGAAGAATATAAATATGTCGAAGTATATAAATAAACTGACTTCACCGACCTATAGAAAGCGCTTCATATAAATAGCACTTTCTGCATCAACATCTAGATCGATTCTCTGGAAATCACATTTACGTGCCTAGCAGAGGGTTCACCGAAGCACCTTCACAACTCTCTATTACTCCAATCTCGTACAGCGCCCGGAAAGGACGAACATCTATATCTTTCCGTGCGAGCTCTGATTTCCCTTATTTTATCATGGTGATCGTTCCTCGCTATGTACGTCGGCGTCAACAAAATATTTTCGCCTTTTAAGGAGAAAGTTGGCGATTGGAATTTCGTGAGAAGATTCCTCCGCAACGAAAAACGCCTTTGTTTTAATGATGTCATTTCAGTGGCGTTCTCTATTTCGCGATAATACAAATCGTGTTGCCCTGCTTTGAATTTTTGCGATGTATTCCGTCAAACCTATCTGGTAAAGATCCCACACCGTGCTGCAATATTCTAAAAGAGGAGGGACAAGGTTAGTTTAGACAGTCTCTTTAGTAGATCTGTTACATTTTCTACATGTTCTCCCAATAAAATGCAGTCTTTGGTTAGGCTTCCCCACAACAGTTTCTGTGTCTTCCTCCCAACTTGTTCGTAATTGTAATTCCTCGGTATTTAGTTGAATTTACGGCCTTCAGATTTGACTGATTTATCGTGTAACCGAAGTTTAACGGATTCCTTTTAGCACTCATGTGGATGATCTCACACTTTCAGTTATTTAGGGTCAATTGCCAATTTTCGCACCATACAGGTTCCTTTTCTAGACCATTTTGCAATTTCTTTCGATCCTCTAGTCGATAAACTTCACTAGTCGATAAACGACAGCGTTATCTGCCAACTACCTAAGACAACTGCTCAGGTTATCCTATACATCATTTACGTAGACAAGGAACAGCAAAGGGCCTATAACACTACCTTGAGGAACGACAGAAATCACTTCTGTTTTACTCGATGACTCTCCATCAGTTACAACGAACTGTGACCTCTCTGACAGGAAATCGCAGATCCAGTCACATAACTGAGACGATATTAAATAAGCACGCAATTTCACTACAAGCCGATTGTGTGGTACAGTGTCAAAACCCTTCCGGAAATTCAGAAACAAACAATCCATTTGAAATCCCTTGTCAGTAGCACTGAACACTTCGTGCAAATAAAGAGCTAGTTGTGTTTCAGAAGAATGACGTTTTCTAAACCCACGTTGACTGTGTGTCAATAGACAGTATTCTTCGAGGTAATTCATAATGTTCGAACACAATACAGGGTGTTTATAAATGAATATCGGGGTTTTAACGCTTTATAATATTTATTATATTAAACTTACAGCTATAAATGATATGCCAAATGAAAGAGCAACTGAAACAGTTTTACCAAGAACCTTATAAATGTTCAATGTGAGCACCAGTTGTCACACGGCACACATCAAGTCTATAGCCGAGTTCTTCCCAAACGTTGATAAGTGTGTCTTCAGTGATTGTGGCAACAGCTGCTTCAATCCGGTTTCTTAATTCAGGGAGATCTGCTGGTATCGGAGGCACGTACACACGATCCTTGATGAAGCCCCAAAGGAAAAAATTGCATGGCGTTAGGTCGGGAAAGCCCTGTCACTGTCGTTTGCGGAGAACTCTGCGATAGACTTTGTGTGTGGCGTGTCACAAATGGTGCTCACACTGAACATTTATGAGGTTCTTGGTAAAACTCTTTGATTATGCTTATCCATTACGGATATTTTAGAACCGTGACTGTATATTGAATGTAAATAAGTTATACAGAACCGCAACCAGTCACTTTTTTGAATAATTTGTTTTATTCCACGAATCGGTTTTCGAACCTTTTCAGGTTCATCTTCAGATGGTTTCCTATGCCATATCTTTCTGTCAAGATCTTTGTTACAAGCAACAGTTGTGAAGCGCATGCTGGATGCTGGAATAGTCTCGCTGTCAAAGTGTAAATTAATATAGTTTGTGTGGAAGTGTGTGTCCTCATATAACTACTGACCATCAAAATGGAGGCAGACAGATGGACACTAACCGGTAAAAGCCGCCTATACTGTCTCAGTAAGTAAAAACTAAATTTACATCCTTATCTACAGATAAGCTATAGTCATGGCGATACATTAAAGTGTGGCCCATCTTTCTGCCATAGAACCAGCACCCAGCATAATGCTACTACCAGTAATGATGTAACTTCCTGAAACCATCTGAAGATGAACCTGAAAAGGTTCGAAAACCGATTCGTGGAATAAAACAAATTATTCAAAAAAGTGACTGGTTGCAGTTCTGTATAACTTATTTACATACAAAACTCTTTGAGTTGCTCTTTCATTTGGCATATCATTTATAACTGTAAGTTTAATGTAATAAATAATATAAAGCGTTAAAACCCCGATACTCATTTATAAACACCTTGTATACTGTAACGGAATTATTTTTTATGAATATATAGACACTAGTTCAACTTCCAGAGATTAATGCGTAAAGCATTTGCTGAACAAAAGAAGCTTTACGCTCTTCGTTTATTAGTTTTAAAATAAGTTACCCTTCCCTGTTATCCTGTCCTAGTGTTAAGAAGTGTTGTCCCATTTCCTACTGATAAAATTGGTTTAAATACTGAAAGTGATTTTGAAGCAGAGCGATTTCGTCTTTTGTGATACCATGGGTTCCAGCTCCTGAAATTCTGGAAAATTATTACTATTATTTTAATGTTATGCAGAGAATTTAGATGGAGGCGACGATCTTCACGGCGACGCTGCTCAACAATAGAGGTACGTGAATGTGTTCATCTTTTTCCTTTCGTGGCCGCTACCGTCAATTTCAACATATTTTCCGCGACATTCAGAACCTGCAGTCTTTCTTTTCATTTAATTTCGAAGTCCACGCATTTACGTTCTAAGCTGAATAAATGCATTTAACTGTAATTCTTTTTATCCAGGCCACGGGGGATGATGGCACTAAAAATGTACGTGCCTCTATCTCGTTCGTATGTTCGCATACATTTGAGTGTGCACAAGCGTAACTATATTTAAGACTCATTTCCTACACAGTATTAACGTGTTTTTTTTTTTTTTAATTTTTGACCACTCATTCGCGAATGTACGTGCCCTCTTATTTGATGTAGTCAGTCGGCCGTATTCTTTAATAACATTATATGGAATATTCAGTGGCTTAGTTTCCACAATTGATCTTTGCCTGTGTCGCAACAGTGCTTCACGCGAAACATTTATTACGCGACATTTACAGTAACTTTTATTTCAAAATTTCGACGACCGACTGAATAAAGATTTTTCTAACAACAACAATAGCAAAACATAATAATATAAGAGGACGCGTTACAATACGATCCAAAATCCTGCTGCACATCTACGTTAAAATGATATGGGCCTGTAATTTAGTGGATTACTCCTACTACCATTCGTGAATATTGGTGTGATCTGTGCATCTTTCCAGTCCTTGGGTACGGATCTTTCGTCGGGCGAACGGTTGTATATATTTGATAGGTATGGAGCTATTGCATCAGCATTCTCTGAAAGGAAGGTAACTGGTATACAGTCTGGACCAGAAGACTTGCTTTTATTAAGTGACTGAAGTTGCTTTACTACTCCGAGGTCATCTACTTCTATGTTACTCATGTTGGCAGCTGTTCTTGATTAGAATTCTGCTCCAGCAGAGAAAAGAAGGGAACCAGAGGCAAAGTGCACCTGTCGCAACACATGCAAGGTGAATATGTTCTAAAAAGATTGATAGAAAAGTAAGGTACCAGATGCCTCAATCTTCATTCCACCTCGCCAAAAATTTTGACATGCGATGGTATTCGTGCTTTTTACTGTTAAAAATCAGTATCAGAGAGACAGTGACGGTGGAAGGTAGAGGAGACAGTGCCGTTGCGTGAGAAAGAGAAGAAAAGTGATTATGGGGACAGAAAGTGGCAGCGAAAAAGGAAGAGAGAAAAGGGTGAAGGAAATAGTAGTGGGAGCCAAAGAGAAATGAGATATTGGTCAGTGAGAGACAGTGGCGGCGAAAGAGAAAGAGACATAGATGGAGACAGTGGGAGCAAAAGAGAGGAGACAATGGAAATGAACATGCAGGTGACTGGAGACCAAACACCAAACATAGGCTTGGGGGGGGGGGGGGGGGGGCGGGGGGTCTGGACTCTTCAAGATCACCGACCTTTAACACGAAAATATAGGGAGGGCGTATTTTGGATCGAAATTTGACTACTTTGATACAGCGGAAAAAATAAGTTGGACTCATCAGAATTTTTGAGCTGCCAAAGTAAGGTGGAGACACTGGCAGTGGGAAAGAAAGACAAAAGGACACAGCACGAATGAGGGAGTGATATATACTGTTGGAGAAAAAAGAGACAGTGAGAGGCAAACATATATAGATCGAGGCAGAGAGAGGAAGATGCTGAGTATAAATGCTTAATTACAAAGAGAGACTGGGTACAAGGATTTATAATGTTCAGTGTTGAAAGAGCATGAATATATCTGTGTACCAAACTGTTTGGTGAGAATGGGTTGAGACAGCTGGTTTCCCAGTTTCCTATCAGAGTCTTTTAAAGAGGAACTGCTTTGCCAGTTTTGTCCTCCGACAGAAGAATTTTTCCGCTGGTAGGCAAATTATGATCGAGATCATTAAGACAAATATCTATTGTAGGAATGAACAGTATAACACATTCTGTGAAAGGCTTAAAACATTATCTCGGTTGACTACATCTAAAAATGTCTTTGTAACTGTTTATGTATCCATATAGGTATACACTGCACAGAAAACTGTGTGTGATGTTATTTTACTATGTGTGATATTCTGCATAGATGAACCGCAGAAAAACTGGTAGTGTAACGTCTTCCAAATTTTTGTCACTGACTATGTATAAAGATCGATAACCAAGTAAAAGTTGTGCATTTTTATATATTGCGATAAAGACAACGGAACACTGCACAGCCTCACACATCAGAAACACCACAAATAAATGGCACAGTACACTGAGAAATACGCACTTGAAAATGGGAATCATTTACCGAGACATGCCGTGCAGAATATAAATAAAATAAAGTCGTGATTGGTAGCAGAATAATTATTTCCAAACAAACGTATTATCTGTCCATGGCAAAGAGTTGCACAGCCAAGTCTTGGGTGGGAATTACAGTGGGTGTCACCCTCGGCCTGTAGACGAAATAGAACTAGAGCTGCAAAACTACTGTAGACTATCGTAAATAAGTGTAGACTACTGTAGCTTTCCCAGTAAACTTGATCGATTAAAGTCGTAACTGCGTTGCATACCTATTGGGCGTACTACGTTTCGATCGCTTTGTTTGAGCTTGCGATCGATGTCTTACTAGATTCCGCAAGAAACCGGACATAGTGAACCGTCTAAAAACAGTAAGGAACATTTTTGCCCTATATAGTTACTTAAAAATAAACAGTATGTAGAGTAAGACTATTTAATTCAGGTTTTATTCGAAAATTATTGATTTGTAACGTGAAACACAGGAATTTTGTAGTAGAAATAAAAAAAAATACGGGTTTGTCATATAGAGCTATAAAATGCAATTTCGTCTGAAAAATGTAAAATTAATAAAAGAAAGCACAAAACAAAAACCCATTAAAAATCGCGTCAATACTTCGTCAAGCTTATATGAAACATGTTTCTGTTATTCGTAAATAACTTTCGTAATTATCTACAGTAACAGGAAACGCCTTTGATCATGATGAAGAAAGTTGTATTGAGTAAAAAATACCTATATATGGATTTTTTTTACGTTTGTGCCTGTAAACTGTACTTCCACCGAAAGTAATTGGTTATTACTTATAAAATCTAATTACTTATAAAATCTAATTTATATTTTGTAAGGTACAAATTACGCAGTGGACTAACACTGAACGATCTGCGGTTCTAATTAACTGCAAAACAAACGAACAAACAAAACTCAGAAAGAAGTTGTACTCTCACACATTCGTTTA
Organism: Schistocerca piceifrons; assembly: GCF_021461385.2. Lineage (NCBI taxonomy): Eukaryota > Metazoa > Arthropoda > Insecta > Orthoptera > Acrididae > Schistocerca > Schistocerca piceifrons. Next base: position 74,879,179 of record NC_060146.1, read on the forward strand.
TGTTTGTTTCGTTAGCAATATTACTGGTTATCCTACCATTACTACGTCATTTACGTACTGTAATTTAGGTAGAGCGCAGCCATAAATACAGCGTATGACTCGAGTGGGCTTGCAGTTGCCAGAGATCCAGACATAGGCATATAGTGTCGAGTGAAATGCAAGCCGACTCAAGTTGCGTGTGCGCCAAGTACACAGCTTTGCCGCAGACTGGAAGCGCCTGCCATCTTACGGGCGCTGCCTGCACTACGTCAGTGATACACGGCAAGTTTACCTCCTGCCACCTCCTGTTTCCCTAGTCGCAGGGCACCCACTATTCTTGTGTGTGGTCAGTTCAGTCTGTTGAAGAATTTGCATTGGGCGTTTGGGGAGTAAACGCATATTTCTAAGCCTTCATCGATGTAAATGCAAACTCTGATTTCCCTTGGAAAAATGAAGTGGAAATGAGCGTATGGCGTCAGTGGCCGTGAGTTCCCAGTCGGGAAGTTCGGCCGCCAAGTGCATTGAGTGCGACGCCACATTGGGCAACCTGCGCGTCGACAGCACAACACGCGGTCCCTGAGGGGGGGAAAAAAAAAATCACTCTCCCCAGCCGGGAATCGAACCCAGGCCCCCTGCATGGCAATCCAACGCGCTGCCCTTTTTTTCCGCTTCCAATCGTTGCATCTTCTCGGGGCGGACGTCGTACGATATCCGTTTAAGTTCGTTGTTGATTGTTTAACTCATTTTTTTATTACAGAAGGCAGCTAACCCTCTGACCGAACCCGCTGAGCTACCGTGCCGGCGCCCATTCAGGTAATGTGGTGGACATGATTTCCCTTATTTCATTGTAACTAGGAGAAAGTTGGTGACTGAAATTTCGTGAGAAGATCCCGCCGCAACGGGAAACACCTTTGCATATGGTATCATATTATATCATTCTTCTGTCCTCAATGCATATACTGCAGTAAGTTGCAGCAGCAACAACTTGTATCGATTTTTTTTTCATATGAAATACACCAAAAGTACAGAACATGAGTAACTTCGCAAATTTTGTTACAGTCTGTAAACTTCTTAATGAGGTCAAGCGCTTTAGTTCGCTTCGGTAGATGTCCGTAAAAGTCAGTATACTTTAAATAAGTAAGCAGTGCTGCCCTTTAAATATCATGACGGTCGGGAAAGCAATTAAAAATATTTGATCATAAAACACATTTTATGTTTAGCCAATATACTCCATCTTGTAGTTGTAACAATACGTCCAAAATATGACAACGTGTATACGCTGATATGCCCCACAAACAAGATAAACAGACACAGAAAACAGAAAGGTTTGATAATAATTGGCCGGCCTGTTTGGCCGAGCAGTTCTAGGCGCGTCAGTCTGGTACCGCGCGACCGCTACGGTCGTAGGTTCGAATCCTGCCTCAGGCATGGATGTGCGTGATGTCCTTAGGTTAGTTAGGTTTAAGTAGTTCTAAGTTCTAGGAGACTGATGACCTCAGATGTTAAGTCCCATATTGCTCAGATCCATTTGAACCATTTTTTTGATAATAATTCTGACAGCATTAATTAATTCATACGCTGACATTTTTCCTATAGAATGTCAATATTTTAAACATAGCTGCACAACAGCAACGGTTTCACGTAATAAAATTATAAACAGCTGACCAGTTGCAATGGATAAACAAATTCTTTCCCTAGGTTTCGACAAATATAAATTTGTCTTCTTCAGAAGGTAGCAATTTTACATCAGTAAGGACTAATGCACCATCGCCGTTTTTACAATTGTCGGCATAGATCCATGTGTCAAAAATAAAATATAGCCGTAGAATTAGGGTTTGTCACGTAAATATAAAATAGCGCATGGATCTTGCTGAGCTCAGAACCGACTGAGTCTGGAAGATCCATGAGCTATTTTATATTTACGTGACAAACCCTAAATCTACGGCTATATTTTATTTTTGACACATGGATCTATGCTGACAATTGTAAAAACGGCGATGGTACATTAGTCCTTACTAATGTAAAATTGCTACCTTCCGAAAAAGACAAATTTATATTTGTCGAAACCTAGGCAAAGAATTTATTTATCCATTGCAACTGGTCGGCTGTTTATAATTTTATTCCTATAGAAGGTATTATTCCAAGTAGGCAGTAGAGCTACTGCCAGATTCCGCTTTACCAGACTGGCTACCTGGATCTTTTACTGTACTCGTTGTGATGAAGTCGGCAAGGGACTATAAAATCCCGCAAGTTTATTGTAGCCTAAACAAAAGTTTGCTTCATCCTATTAAAAAGAGTTACTGCCTGCTAATATTTTTTTATCAGCTTTGGGTCGTAAACACTTTCGAAGTCACTAAACCAGCTTGCATTAAAGAAGCTGAAGTGGCATTCAAAAAATCGGATTTGAACCAACACCTGATTTACATTTAAAAAAATTTCACCGCTCCCACAGCTTAAATTCTGCCAGTACCTCGTTCCCTACCTTCCAAACTTCACAGAAGTTCAGCTTCTGTAAGTCTGGAAGGTAGGTCACGAGGTACTGGCAGAAGCTGTGGAGGGAGGCGCGGGGGGAGGGGGGAGGGTTGTCATGAGCCGTGCTTGGGTAGCTCAGTTGGAGAGCACTTGCCCGCGAAAGGCAATGGTCCCGACTTCGAGTCTCGGTCCGGCACACAGTTTACCTGTACCTTCCCGTGACGTAGAAATGACATTTAATACGCACAAAAATATGCACTCAAGTAAACGCACAAGCCTCTGTGAAGAAAATTTGGAGAAACTTTTTTTGTGTGGTGTTGTTGTTTATAGAAATAAATATAGCACTGAAATTTGATGACGCATACATTATCTGATGAAAAGTATCCAGACACTTGGCTGAAAATGAGTTAAAGTTCGTGGCGCCCTCCATCGATAATGCTGGAATTCAGTATGCTGTTGGCCTACCCTTAGTCTTGATTACAGCTTCCACTCTAGCAGGCGTACGTTCGCTCATTCAGGTCGTGTGACTAGGGCCTCCCGTCGGGTAGACCGTTCGCCTGGTGCAGGTCTTTCGATTTGACGCCACTTCGGCGACTTGCGCGTCGATGGGGATGAAACAATCATGATTAGGACAACACAACACCCAGTCCATGAGTGGAGGAAATATCCGACCCAGCCGGCAATCGAACCCTGGCCCTTAAGACTGACATTCTGTCGCGCTGACCACTCAGCTCCCGGGGGCGGACGTTCATTCAGGTGCTGGAAGGTTTCTTGGGGAATGGCAGCCCATTCTTCACAGAGTGCTGCACTGAGGAGAGGTATCGATGTCGGTCGGTGAGGCCTGGCACGAAGTCGGCGTTCCAAAACGTCCCAAAAGTGTTTTGTAGGATTCAGGTCAAGGTTCTATGCAGGCCAGTCCATTACAGGGATGTTATTGTCGTGTAGCCACTCCGCCACATGCCGTGCATTAAGAACAGTGCTCGATGGTGTTCAAAGATGCAATCACCGCCCCCGAATTGCTCTTCAACAGTGGGAAGCAAGAAGGTGCTTAAAACATCAGTGTAGAACCACGCAAAAACCAGGGGTGCAGCCGCGCGGGATTAGCCGAGCGGTCTAGGGCGCTGCAGTCATGGACTGTAAGGCTGGTCCCGGTGGAGGTTCGAGTCCTCCCTCGGGCATGAGTGTGTGTTTGTCCTTAGGATAATTTAGGTTAAGTGGCATGTAAGCTTAGGGACTGATGACTTTAGCAGTTAAGTCCCATAAGATTTCACACACATTTGAACAAGGGGTGCAAGCCCCCTCCGTGAAAAACACGACCACATCGTAACACCACCGCCTCTGAATTCAACTGTTCGCACTACACACCCTGGCAGATGACGTTCACCGGGCATTCGCCATACCCACACCCTGCCATCGGATCGCCACATTGTGTACCGTGATTCGTCACTCCACACAACTTTTTTTCCACTGTTCAGTCGTCCGGTGTTCACGCTTCTTACACCACGAGAGGCATCGTTTGGCATTTACCGACGTGATGTGGGGCTTATGAACAGCCGCTCGACCATGAAATCCAAGTTTTCTCACCTCCCGCCTAACTGTCATAGTACTTGGAGTGGATCCTGATGCAGTTTGGAATTCCTGTGTGATGGTCTGGATAGATGTCTGCCTATTACACATTACGACGCTGTTCAACTGTCGGCGGTCTCTGTCAGTCAATAGACGAGATCGGCCTGTACGCTTTTGTGCTGTACGTGTCCCATCACGTTTCCACTTCAGTATCGCGTCGGAAACAGTGGAGCTAGGGATATTTAGGAGTGTGGAAATCTCGCGTACAGACGTATGACAGAAGAGACACCCAATCACATGACCACGTTCGAAGTTCGTGGAGCGCCCCATTCTGCTCTCTCACGATGTCTAATGACTGCTGAGGTCGCTGATACGGAGTACCTGGCAGTAGGTGGCAGCACAATGAACCTAATATGAAAAACGTATGTCTTTGGGGGTGTCCGGATACTTTTGATCACCTAGTGTATTTCTGTTATTCTGCTGCCTCACTCTGCATGTTTAATGAGACGACATTGCAAATAGTACGTGTACGTTTTATTGTTTGATAGTGCATCAAAATCCAGACTCTATTGATGATCGTCGTCGTACAACCAAAACACACACACACACACACACACACACACACATGCACACGCGCTAAGCGGAAAAAAAGCCCGCAGTTAGAAAATCGTTTCTTGCTGTTTTCTTTACATTTGAGGCTCGAAATGATTCTGCCCGATCAAGTTCGGTTTTTCCGAAAGGCTGTTGCTTTAGACCTGGCGTGAATGACTGACTTTCAATATAATTTTAATCAAGACAGTGCACGATTTCCTAATGCGTATTGAAAGGTGGCTACACTGAGCCACAGCGCCAGAGATTGCGCCAAAGACTTTTATTCGGCCGCCTCCACTAGCAGTGCTTGTCGAGATGTGGCAGTAGTCAGTGCTTGTTGAGAACTAGTAGGAGTCAGTCGTTGTTGAGATGTCGTCGTAGTGAGTGGTTGTGCAGATCTTGCTGAGAGGATATTGATAGCTGTACTATTTGAGGCCATGTTTTACGCAGTTGTTTGATGGGCTAGACAGCAGATGTTGTTCGAATGGAGATATTGTAATGATCAGAGTGCTTTTCGTCAATATATATGAAGGTAAAAAAATTCCCTTTTCTTTATTATTTCAGTGTCTAAAATAATGCGTCATTACAGGTTCAGTCAACAAAGCATCTGGCATGTGTTCTTGTATTAGAGTGTAATTCTGGTTCCCTTACGCAATTATAGTATTTCTATTTTTTTTAATTGCTTCAGTATAAATGGTGTTCAAAATATCTTGTCTTATTGACGAAGAACCGTGCCAGATGTGTACGTTGAATCACACTTCCACACACAGAGCAGCTACACTTGTGTTTTGTTGTTTCCTAGGTTTTATGGTTGCTGGGGACTTAATTAATTAATTGTATTAACGGAAATTTTCTTTCATTCTTTGTTGTTATTCTATCCAGTCAGATTGCGTACTAAAACTAATCAGGGCCAACCGTTTGCGAGACCTCGTAATCGGACAGACAGCTACTAAAAAAAAAAAAACTTAAAATTATTTGCATTATATATAATTAAGCCCCCATGCACGTGGCGACCGCTGCTTCGGATCGTCCCTTGGAATTCTTCTGATTGTAAAAATAGCAGACAGTGGTATTGTTGTAGTAATTTGTAGTTTAGTAATTGTAGTCTATATTGCATGTGTAGATTTGGTAATTGTCATTCTTCTAATGGTATTTTTTTTGCAGAATTTAATTTTTGTTGTCTTCTCTACGGGTTTGACAATTTAGTGCAATTATTTCAATTGTTCGTTAATCGTGTTTTGAGGGAAAAATTTCGTGTGAATGGTATTGTTGGAGATAAAGAGTCATTGTGTGTAATTTTCGTACAGTGACGAGTTTTGTATGTTTTGTAAATGATTACGCCGATCAATGAAAAAGACAAAAATGATGAATAGTGAGAATGACGAAATTGTTAACATGGCGAACTCGCCAACACAGGAGAACAGTATGATGAATGATGAAGTTGGAAACAATTTAATAAGTCGGGAAGATAGTCCGGAACCATTTCAAAATTTTTCTCAATCAGAAAATTCACAGAATACGAGATTAACCATAGAAGATTCTGGAATAGTATCGAACACAGATAGCTTTATGGCTATGCAGAAGGAAGTTAGTTTTGCGGGAAATGTTAGGGGCGAAAAGAATTTGGAACAAGTTAATATGGAGCAGTTGATGGGTGCTATATTAAATTTGGGAGCACGAATGGAAACACGGTTAGACTCACAAGTAGGAACAATTAAAACTGAGATAGGAACAATTAGAACTGGTATGGAAACAATGGAAACACGGTTAGACTCACTGGGATCACAAATAGGAACAATTAGAACTGGTATGGGAACAATGGAAACACGGTTAAACTCACTGGGATCACAAATAGGAACAATTAGAACTGATATGGGAACAATGGAAACACGGCTAGACTCACGAATAGGGACATGTTTCAAAAATATGAAAGATGAATTAAAGAAAGAAATCAGAGAAGAAGTACAACCGATTTTGAATGCTCACAATAATAGATTAATTGCAGTAGAGATTAGACAAAAGGAACAGGATAGAGAACAGGAAGAAAGAGATCGCGTGATAGTACAAAAATTTTCAGAGTTAAATTTACAACGTGCACACGATAAGGAAGAAATATTTGAGAGAATCGAGGAATCCGTACCAAATGACAGATTATATAAACTAACACAATAATATGAACGGTTAACTACCAAATGTGTCAATACTGAAACCCGAGTCGCGACACTTACGGAAGACGTAAATAAGCAGAAAGAACAATTAGGTGACTTATCGGAAAGAGTTGAGGAGATTTCAGATAAATTGACAAGTCTTAGTTTAAATGGGGACAGAGATTCAGATGATACAGCTGCATTGGCATTTGCAGAAACCGAAGAGTACCAGAACATAAATAAGCATGTTGAAAATCAGGGAAAATTTAATGAACGCGTTAAAAGGGAATTTCAGGCATTACAAAAGCAAGTCAAACAAATTGAAGGCGAAATTGTAGGAAAAGACAGCAAAAGAAATTTAGAATCACAAATAGCAGAGGGGTTTGAAGAAAGTAATTTGTTTTATTTACGGGATGCAACAAGAGAGCGCCAGGCGCGCGAACTTGACAATAATCGACATTCGGACTGGAACAGTCGCGGTAGGTCTTTGTCGCCACGAGGAGAAAACTTTGACTATAAACACTTCTTGACTGTTCGGAAATTTAAGATCTTTCGTAATTCTAAGAATGACATACATCCATGTTCATGGCTAGATCAATTTATGTACGCACTTCCACCAAATTGGCTACTAAGTCACAAACTGGAATTTATGTGTGGATATTTAGAAAACGAACCGGCGACGCGCATGCGTGCACTTATTAGAGATTGTAATAACCTAAATGATTTTTATCATGCATTTCTATCGGCATATTGGTCCGAAAACACGCAAGACAGAGTCAAACATAGTCTGATTATGCAGCGTAATTTTAAACAGTTTGAGTTCCGCACGCCGGCAGAATACTTTGAAGACATGATTCAAAAGAATCAGTTCCTGTCCAACCCTTACAGCCCGACTGAATTAATTCGCATTTGTTTAACTAAGCTGCCACAATCCATAAGACAAATTGCTTTAGCCGGAAGATGTAAAGACGACATTGAGACTTTTAAGACTTTGCTACAAGAACTTGAGTATGACAACGACGACGGGACTTCTTGTAATTTTTTCAGTAACAGTAATTACAATAGCTTTTCAGAGAAAAGGGATAGTGATCGGAACGGGCGTTATATGGGTAACTTTGAGAATGACAGACGAAACAAACAGGACAATAGATACCAGCCTTATGACAATAACAGACGTTCTAACAGAAATTACACAGACAATTATAATATCGGAAATTCCTACCGGAATGATCAATCATACGGAAACAGTAATCGGTATCATCAAGACAGAAATTATTCATACAATAATAGAAATTCTTACTACAGAAATAACCAGGGTAGTAGATCTAACAGTAATTTCAGAAGTGACAGTCGAAATTACACAAGAAGTAGTCATGCAGACAGACAGGAAAATAGAAATTTTAATAACAGAGAATTTGCATCTAACAGACAGGAGGGACCTAATTGGCATCCTCGACGTGACAGAACTTCAGAGAGACAAGTGCAAATAGTAGAAATTGATCCGTGAAATGACGCGAATAATCAAAGACGTGACGCAAGCAATCGACAATGACTTGTAGCTTCGGCTTCTGGCAGCAATATAGACGGTTCAGAAAGTAATGACACTACGACTTTACACTACGTACGCCTGGAAGACATAAGAGACATTTTGCTAGACGAAAAGGAAAATAATGTAGACGCATTTTTACGTCCTGTTGTTGAAGTATGTGTGGGTAAGAATAAGTTCACTGCGGATTTAGATTCTGGGAGCCCATTGAATGTTATTAGTGAATCAGTTTTTCGTATATGTGTAAGAACCATTGCTTGTCCTGTGTTAGCTGTTTCTAAAACTACAATTCGAGGCGCTATTTCTGGAAAAAGTATGGAAGTTAAACAAGAGACCAACCTAAATTTCATTTGTCAAGGATACGAATTTTCTGCTAATTTTATTATTGTTCCATTACTCAGTACACAAATTATATTAGGTATGGAGTTTCTTAACACACATAAGGCAATTTTGAACTTTAAAGAAGGAAGTGTGAATTTGACTGTTGCCGGAATGCCGAAATATTTGAAATTTTTCGAGTGTTTAGCAAGATCTGAATCAGATACAAAATGTTTAAGGTTTATTACTTCTGATGTTTTCGTTGAGCATTATGACCACAATGTGTTCATTCATGACAATGACAATAGATACAGAGACGCGATGGATGATATAATTAATAGCGTCGAATTAATTAATGAAAAGGTTAAGAAAGCTGAAGTGCCAGATGACGTTGCAAGAGAAGAACTGCACCAAATTTTGACTTCACATGCTACAGTATTTGGTCATCACACAGGAACTATACAAGGCTTACAATATTTATTTAAAGTAAAAGAACACACACCATTTCGAGGAAAAATGTACGCTATTCCCTTGGCTTGCAGAGACAAGGTTAAGAGTGAACTTCAATACATGTTAGATCAAAGCATTATTGAGCCAGCAGTCAGTCCTTACACCAGCCCATTACATGTCGTTCTTAAAAAGGATGGGTCAATTCGTTTGGTTCTGGATGCCAGACAGATAAATAATATCATCATTCCTGAAACTGACCGTCCACAACATTTAGATGAACTTCTTCAACATTTCCATGGAATTAAAGTTTTATCCACGATTGATATGCGCGCAAGTTTTTGGCAAATAGAACTCCACCCTGATTGTAGAAAATGTACTGCCTTTTTAGCCTTTGGTAACTGTTACCAGTTTCGGAAATTACCGTTTGGACTTACAGTATCTTCAGCAGCATTCATTCGTAGTTTAAACGAAATCTTACCTGTTTATCTTCGTGACAATATTACTTCATATGTTGACGATATTCTTATTGCTAAACATTCTTGGAGTGAGCACAACAAAATTTTGGATTCATTATTACGTATCTTTGCAAGAGTTGGCGTTACAGTGAACTTGGAAAAATCTGAATTTGGTCGTTCTCAGGTGAAATTTCTCGGTTACATTATTTCTACAGAAGGTATTCTTCCTGATCCAGAAAAACTAGACACTATTCGTAATTATGCTGTTCCTTCCACAAAACGTGATGTTCGTAGTTTCCTTGGTGTCTGTAATTTTCTTAGACGCTTTGTTAGATTGGACGATTTGGCCACACCTCGTTTATGTGAACTATCTGGAAAGAATTCTAATTGGTGTTGGGATGAGGAAGCTCAATCAGAATTTGAACAGCTTCGTGATGCTTTAGTTGCTGCTCCACTTCTTTCACATCCGGATTTATCTAAAGATTTTTGTTTGGCGACGGACTCATCATACAAAGGCCTAGGTGCACACTTATTTCAAGAGATAGAAGAAAACGGCGTTGTAGTACAGAAAACTGTTGCATTTGGAAGTCGTGTTCTCTCTAAATCAGAAAAGAATTCTTCGATTACGGAACTTGAAGCTTTGGCTGTTGTATGGGCTTTCACAAAATTTCGGACATTTTTTTTGGCAGACATACTAAGGTTTACACCGATCACCGAGCTCTGGAATTTCTTATGTCAACAAAATTAACTCATCGAAGATTGTCACGATGGGCGCTGTACCAACAGGAATTTGATTTTAGTATTGTTTAGATACAGGGATCTTCAAATATTGTTGCCGATGCTTTATCACGTGCACCTATGGGTTTGAAACAAAGTGCTGAAGAGGACCGCAAGGAAAACAATTATTGTTTGATGTATATTCAAGGTGTTGCGTTTGAGAATTTTATTTCGCCTTCGCTCCAGGACATCGCTAAGGAGCAAAATAAGGATCCAATCTGGAAGGACATTAAGGAGAAGTGGAGGAGAAAGGAAAGCGTAGCGATCAGACAGTATTATTTAGTTCGCAATAATATTCTTTTTAAACGAAAATCGGTTGACAACTCTGTTTGGTTAGTTTGTATTCCTGATGAGTGGGTTAATAAATTGATTTGGTACACACATTTCAGTTATGCACCCTTTGGTCCCAGAAAATGCTTTCATAAGTTGCGAGAAAATTGTTACTTCAGTAATATGGAAAAACGTATTCGATCTGTTCTTGCCAGATGCAAATTATGTCAAAAGGCTAAGCCGCCAACTATTTCTCACAGAGCACCGTTGTTTCCTATGATTCCAGCGAAATTAATGGACATGGCTGCAGTCGATTTGTTCGGTCCACTGGTTCGTTCTACTAATGGTTTTGCGTACATTTTCGTAGTAGTGGAATTGACATCAAAATATGTGTGTTTTACACCTTTACGCAAAGCAACAGCTCGTTCAGTATCTAATACTTTCATCAAACATTTTCTTAAGGAAGTGGGTCATGTTGATAAGGTTATATCAGATAATGGATCACAGTTTCGCTCTAAAATTTGGCTTCATACTCTAAGGCGTCGTAAGATGAAACCAATTTTCATTTCACTTTTTCACCCTCAATCTAACGCTTCAGAGAGATGGATGAAGGAAATCAATAAATTGTGTCGACTTTATTGTAATCAGAAAAACAGAACATGGGATCAGTACCTTCATATTTTTCAAAACATTCTGAATGAACTCCCTAATGATTCAACTTCTTTACCGCCTATATTGATATTAAAAAATAAAGCACCGACAAATCGCATTTCTGAAATTGTTCCTTTTCCGCCTACACGGAAACTGCGGCATTCTGAAGTTGTCAACCTGGCTCTACGAAATATTGCATCTGCGGCTGCTAGAAGAGAGAAATCAGCTAAACGTCCTGGTCGTTTAAAAACCTTGTCAGTTGGTCAAAAGGTGTTAATTAAATCTCATCGTTTGTCTCACAAAGGAAAAGGCTTGTGTCGCAAATTTTTTCTGCTTTATAACGGTCCATATAGAGTTCGCAAAATTATTCATGATAACACTGTCGAAGTAGAAACTCTTAAATCTCGGCGCTCTAAGGGAATACATCACATATCGAACGTTAAAATTTTTGTGGAATGACATACTTGTGAGAAACCAACAGTTATACGTAAACATGCAGAGAATACAAGGATACCGCGCTGTGTTCCGGCGGCGGCACATACTCAAAGCAACAGTCAAGTCTGCGCGCCGCACAAGGCAGTCGTTGACCGAAAACAATTGCTTCCTACGTCACGCGCCTACAGCTGATCGAGCACTCGGTGCGAATGCACTGACAGCCGTAAACAATTACACAGTCTAATTTCTCCGATTAAATTCAGTATAAAGCTATAGTGACTTGATAAATTATGTTATTAACGTTCAGTATTTTTTAGGATACGGTTGTATAAAATATTTAAGACCTTCAGGTAAATTCTGTGTGTGTCCGACGTTAAGAGAACTTGCTATCGAGAAATTTTCAGGAAGAATGTAATTTCGAAGAAGAAACTAATAAACTAAAAAGGTAACTATTAATTGAGTTTATTTTTCAGGAAACATATTTCCACTTAGGTACGTACTTTAGACGTAATTTGCTGCTCGCGATTACGTGATTCATACTTTGTGCTAAATTTCATGTTCTATGAATTTACTTGTGAAGCGACGTGCTTGCGTACATTAACTGATTTTGACAATGATTAATTAATGAACAGGGTTGTTATTTATGTATATTATTCGCTGCATGGCTGCTATACTTTTTCACTGATGTCATATTTTTTTTTATTATGTGCCTGTTGTGCTTATTTATTTAAATTATAATTGTCACCTGATTAATTATGCTGATATGGTTATGTGTGTAAGTTATACTTTGTGATTTATCTGCTTGCGCCTTCATGTTTACTTATTAAGATTACGTATGAACATTTATTTGCTTATGCTGATATGATGCGAATGACCGGTTTATTATGTAAGATACATATTTGCTCTTTGCGTATGGATTGCATATTTATATATTTCTGTTTGTTGTCATAACTACTTTTTAATTTGGTATATAGAAATGCTGATATACTGTGTACGAACGTAGAGTTTAGGTCACACTATGGTATTAATTATAGATTGTTTGCTTGGCAGAGCCTCGTGGTAGGAATTGTGCTGCATCCACTTGTTGACATTCTGTTCTCTACTGGTGTATTTACTCGCAGTTGCATGTTTTGCTTACGCTCAGTGCCTTATATTTTTAAGATAAGAAAATGAACTGCTATAATTCTACGAACGACATTAATACAAGAAACTTCATTGAAGTCACATGAGCTGGAGGTTTTATGGAAGCTGTATAAATTTATGCTTATAGGTAGGAAGCTAACGACATGACATACCAACACTAGGTTTAGACCATTGACAGTTATTACACTGCATTCTTCGCGAGCAATTGAAATAGGAAGTGACACTTGACACAAGAAATACTCCACATGTATGTTTCTGATTTGCCATGATTCTTGAAGTGGTGTCCACACTGTGAAATATTACGATTTATTCACTCAAAGTCTTATGTGATCTTTCATACTACGTACTCGTACTTACTTACTGAGAGTTATTCAAACTAAAGGCTGTTAGAAGTCATGTATGCATTTCTTTTGTTTAATGATGGACAAGGTAACCAAAATGTATTGTATAACTCATAATGAGTAGAAGATATGGGTCAGATGGATTACACAGAGGTAGTGTGTGGACATTGTATCTACGGATTGTATGGGATGATGAATTGAAGTTTGCACTAGGATTTTATCTGTACTTGTTCGAGGAGACTGACTAGAGGAAAGAGTTGTTATGGAAGTGAAATGATATTGGTAATAAGGTTTATATGTATCGACGTATTGAAGAGGTATTATTGAGGTATTGAGATTGTGTGAAGTTGATGATTATTGGAGTTTTGGTGGACAAGAGGTAAGGTAAATGATATTGATGATAAGGTTTATATGTATCGACGTAAGAGGTATTATTGAGGTATTAAGATTATGTAATGATTATTGGAGTTTTAGTGGATAAGGGGTGAAGTAGGTGAGGAGCATATATATTTTTTTTTTGTTGGTCTATATGGAACAAGGAGGATGAAGATAGCAGACTAGAACACTCAAGTGGAAAGAAGATTGTCTACACACACACTTTGTTAAATCAATAAGCAGTATATACTTTTTTTTGAAGAGAGGAAGTATTTGCATATCTTGGCACACTGACAGTTGTTCAGCAACAGTACATTTGATTAAGCTTGGCAGACATTGCTCTTGACATGTTATACACTGTGCCACTACTACTTGATACACAAGATGAACATCAAATTTTGACAGAATTGCATTTACACAGTTAACACTATTCAATTACACAGTAGCACTAATGTGGACGAAAGATGAGTGAGTGTGTTTTGTGTGTTTTCCCTTCCTAATCCCAGATAATTGGTACCGACCTATTTCCTAAATATTATTTTACTTGTTTGTTGTGGCCTGCACTGACACCCATAAATATTATAGGTTTACTGATATTTGTGTATTGTAATAGTTAATATGACAATTATCTGATATCATTTGTGTGTTTCTTATAATTTGTATGTTTAGTGTAAGAGCATTGATAATAATTTTGTAAAAGCAATTGTGTGTGCATTCAAACTGTTGTTCACACCTGCACCTGCTCAACATTGATGTGTGACACTTAGAAATGTTTAATTTCTGCTGATGAACTGTGTGATTAGTGATAGTGAGTATTATGGACTGTTACTTGCACTTTTTCTACATTATTGGTGCCACTAGGACATGTTTAATTTCTGTTGATAAACTCTGATGAACAGTGTGATTAGTGGTAGTGAATACTATGGACTGCTGTCTGCACCTGTTCAACATTACTGGGTGTCACTAGTGGAACTGCTTATACTGAAATGATGTCACTTGTTGCTGTCTGCACCTCAACATTGCTGGGTGCCACTAATGGAACTGCTTCTACTGCAATAATGTCACTTGTTGGTGTCTGCACCTGTTCAACATTGCTGGGTGCCACTAATGGAACTGCTTCTGCTGAATGATGTCACTTGTTGGTGTCTGCACCTGTTCAACATTGCTGAGTGTCACTAATGGAACTGTTTCTACTGACATAATGTCACTTGTTGGTGTCTGCACCTGTTCAACATTGCTGGGTGCAACTGATGGAAATGCTTCTATTCAAATGATGTCACTTGTCGGTGTCTGCACCTACTCAACATTGCTGGGTGCCACTGTTGGAACTGTTTCTACTGAAATGATGTTACTTCTTGCTGTTTGCACCTGTTGACCATTGCTGGGTGCTACTGCTGGAACTATCAACTACTTGTTTTTTGAATCATTGAAAGCATTTTATGTGAACATTTGTATAAACTGATTTTTTGTGTATTGTGTAAACTATTATGTAAAGTCACATGTATGAAAGAATTTGTATTGCTTACTGTATTTTATATATTAGGTTATTGAAAGGTCAGTGCAAAGCCAAAATTTTATCTAATTATGTGATACTTACGTATTAATATTATCTTTTATTTTTGTCTGTATTTTTGTGGACGAATTTGGTGGTATTTTCACCACCAATGCTGGCAAAAATACCATCAAATTCTGGCCCGGGAGGAAGGGCATATGAAAGGTGGCTACACTGAGCCACAGCGCCAGAGATTGCGCCAAAGAGTTTTATTCGGCCGCCTCCACTAGCAGTGCTTGTCGAGATGTGGCAGTAGTCAGTGCTTGTTGAGAAGTAGTAGGAGTCAGTCGTTGTTGAGATGTCGTCGTAGTGAGTGGTTGTGCAGATCTTGCTGGGAGGATATTGATAGCTGTACTATTTGAGGCCATGTTTTATGCAGTTGTTTGATGGGCTAGACAGCAGATGTTGTTCGAATGGAGATATTGTAATGATCAGAGTGCTTTTCGTCAATATATATGAAGGTAAAAAAATTCCCTTTTTTTATTATTTCAGTGTCTTAAATAATTCGTCATTACAGGTTCAGTCAACAAAGCATCTGGCTTGTGTTCTTGTATTAGAGTGTAATTCTGGTTTCCTTACGCAATTATAGTATTTCTATTTTTTTTTAATTGCTTTAGTATAAATGGAGTTCAAAATATCTTGTCTTATTGACGAAGAACCGTGCCAGATGTGTACGTTGAATCACACTTCCACACACAGAACAGCTACACTTGTGTTTTGTTGTTTCCTAGGTATTATAGTTGCTGGGGACTTAATTAATTAATTGTATTAACGGAAATTTTCTTTCATTCTTTGTTGTTATTCTATGCAGTCAGATTGCGTACTAAAACTAATCAGGGCCAACCGTTTACGAGACCTCGTAATCGGACAGACAGCTACTAAAAAAAAAAAAAAAAAAAACTTAAAATTATTTGCATTACATATAATTAAGCCCCCATGCAGTATCTGTGAAGCCGTCAGAAGGAGCAGTTTTTACATGAATAAATATTTTACATTTTATTGTTGTTTTGGTCTTCAGTCCAAAGTCTGGTTTGACGTAACTCTCCAGGAAGTTTACTTTTACCTCCGTCTCCCTCCCAATGCTACATTTCCTTCCTTTAGCAAACTGACAGTTCTTTGATGCCTCAGGACGTATCCCGTCAATGCAATCCTCCTACTAGCCGGTTTGTGCCAGGAATGTCTTTTCTCCCCAGCTCCATTTAGCACCTACCCCTAATTTATCCAGTTTACCTATGCAGTTATCAGCGCTCATATTTCAACCGCTTATGTTTCACGTTTCACTTCTGTACAAGGCTACACTCCCGACAATTTACTACAAAGCTTCTTGTTAACACCTAAGTTTATATTACTTTTAGATGTTAACAAATTCCTCTTTCTGAGAAAGAATTTTCATGGTTCAAAAATGGCTCTGAGCACTATGGGACTCAACTTCTGAGGTCATTAGTCCCCTAGAACTTAGTACTAGTTAAACCTAACTAACCTAAGGACATCACACACATCCATGCCCGAGGCAGGATTCGAACCTGGGACCGTAGCCGTCTCGCGGTTCCAAACTGCAGCGCCCAGAACCGCACGGCCACTTCGGCCGGCAGAATTTTCATGTTTATAGCCAGCCTGCGCATGATTTCCTCTCTACTTCAGTCATAATCAGTTATTTTGTTACCGAAATAGCAAGACTCTTCCACTATTTTCAATGTCTCATTTCCTAATCTAAATCCTTGAGCATCATCAGATGTAATTCAATTACATTCCATTACTCTTGTTATATTTTTGTTGATAGGCACTAAATAACCTCTTTTCAAGATACCGTCCATTCTATTCAGATGATCTTCTACATCGACTTCCACATCTATATTCAAACTGCTCAAGCAACTATGAAGTGCTTAGCAAAGAGTACTTAGTATTGTGCCACATACTGGGTTTCCTTCCTGTACCAATTGCGCAAGCAATGTAGGAAGAAAACTGCATTAATGTCTTCGTGCCCTCTTTTAAGATTTCTCTAATGTTGCCTTTGCGGTCCCTTCAGAGTAGTGCGTAGGAAGCTGAAGTAAATATATAGATTCTTCAATAAGTATTGTTTCTCGAAACTTTGTAAATAGCCTTTTGTGTGGTAATTTATTTATGTAATGGTTTATTTGACCCATTTTATTTATTCATCCAGGGATCATCTCAGAATGATATAGGATTTGTCACAGCAATACAAAGAATAACTCAAAAATACGAACAAACACAATACATAAGTACGCTTTCATGAGGAAAGGTGGTCAGCCGTAGCCTTTTTAAACGAAGCATCCCGCCATTTGCCTGCAACGACTTAGAAAAACCATGGAAAAGATAAACCATGATGGCCAAACAGAGAAAACACAATACTCCCGAATATGACGTCAGTGTCATTAAGCACTGCACTAACTCGTTCCGTTGGTATCTGCTGTACAATGATCTTTCATTTACACACAATTTTCCCTAGATAACTTATAACATAAAACGTTGGACATCCATTGGAACTTCTGAACCATGAACATGATCCTATAGGGCCTTGCACAATCTGCTGTCTATTCGGAAAACTGACTCCAGGCTTGTAAACATGCAGCTATGTCCCAAGCAAGTCTTCATCTCGTCCCATCAGTTAACATAAAAAATTGAATCCGCATCCCCTCATGATGGATGAGATATTGAATTGAGGAGAATGACATTACCATGTGAGGTGTGTTCAAAAAGATCGGGAATTGTGTAATTTCACGAGTTGTATTAGTCCGATTTGACCGATTTTTTGTTGTTGTGTTGGTAAACATGTCTGAAACGTGTCTGTACACCGGCAGCCATATTGAATGATTAGCCTGTTGTCAGTTGTCATACACGTGTTTGCTTACGAGAGTGGTGATTATTGATTTGTTTTGAAAATGGATCGGAGAACTTTGATTAAATTTTGCTATAAAAATCGAACAAAATGTAACAAAGTCCTAGAAGTGTTGAGTTTCGTTTTCGGCGAGTCTCAGTTGAGTAATATAAGGGTTTACGAGTCGTATAAGCGTTTCCGGGATGCCCATGAAGAAGCTGAAGATGACGACGACTCAGCACATTAACAACCGATGAAAACATGGAAAAAGTGAAAGATATCATTATGAACGATCGCCGAATGACAATCAGAGAAGTTGCTGATAATGTTGGCATATCAAACGGTCAGTGCCATGAAATCTTATCGGATGTTTTCGGTATGAAAAGTGCGGCAGCAAAATTTGTTGCAAAGGTGATGAATTTCGAACAAGAGCAGCGGCGCATGGAAGTTGCTCAGGAGTCGCTAAATGAAGTCACCGACGATGGAGAACTACTGAAAAGTGTCATGAAACGTGATGAAATATGGGTGTACGGGTATGACGGCTCAGTCGTCCAGTGGGGCATTCCGGAGCGCTAAAATAGGAAAATGCTCGGCAAGGGCTGTCAAATGTGAAGGGGCTCTCACTGTTTCCTTCGATTGTAACGGCATAGTGCATCGCGTGCTGTTGTCAAAAGGTCAAACGATCAATAAGGAGCGCTATCTACAAGTTCAACGCCGACTTTGAGGCGAAACAATTCATTTCTTTTGCACCAAGACAAAGCTCCTTGTAAGGTTCAACCAGAGTTCATTTTCCGCTGAAGATTACGCACAATATGTCAAGTGGATAAAAACAAAACCTTTTATAATGGGCTGATTTTTATCCACGTGACATATTGTGCGTGAGGTTCAGCGTAAAACGAACTTGTTTTGCTAAAAAAGATTTTAAGACCTGTAGATGACAGCAAAGTCTGTTGAAACAGGTCCTCTTAAATAAAGAAATAAAGAAATATTTGATGCAATCTTGGATGTTGAATAGTTTTTTTACAGAGAAAGAGAACACGAAATAACAAACGTTTTTATGGTTTTTGGCGCTGATAATCGTCACACAACATACGATCCAAAATACAAGGTAGCAATATCTCTGGAGTGAGCATTCGGATGCGCAGAGCAGATTTTCTGTCGTCAACATACACTGTCACCCCTAGTCAAGAAGTGAATGTTTGTACGTAAAGCGCTTAGTACATTTATAATGATGACCGTTATTAAAGACAGATTCTCTTCTTAGATGCCGTGGTTTTTTATCATAGACGCTTCGTAAATACAATAACAATTTGTAATTGATAAATGAAATAAAATGAACACTTAACTTTGAAGAGAAAATGGAGAGACACTTTTGCTTCTTTACGACATTTGTCAGAGCCCAGCTGCACTTATTTTTCTTTTTATATCTACGACAGACACAGCCATTTTGGGTTTATACGGAGCTTCATCGTATTGCCGAGTAAGTCGCAGTCAATTTTTGCTGTGATACCATTGCAAAATTGTTTAATAGCAAGCCAATGCCTAAGAAAGTGTCCTAAAAAATACCGAATTTGCAGCACGTAAGCGATTATACAACGTGCTTCTTCGTCGTTTGCTCTCGTGTTTGTATATTCATTTTCCGCTTTCTTCTAGGATCGCGCACAATTTTGCTTACTGGTGACGTATTTATTTAGCGCATTTTATGCAGATACCCCAACTGCGTTACTGACTAAGTAAGAAGTGAAAAAAAATTCCGATCGCTGGTTACATGTACTACAAGGCTAAATATATTCCAAATATTAAAAATATATGACAGATTTCACTCCCTCCGGCCAGTGTGGCCGAGCGGTTCTAGGCGTTTCAGTCTGGAACCGCGCGGCCGCTACGGTCGCAGGTTCGAATCCTGTCTCGGGCATGGAGGTGTGTGATGTCCTTAGGTTAGGTTAGGTTTAAGTAGTTCTAAGTTCTAGGGGACTAAAAATGGTTCAATTGGCTCTGAGCACTATGGGACTTAATATCTGTGGTCATCAGTCCCCTAGACTGAAGCGCCTAGAACCGCACGGCCACACCGGCCGGCTTCTAGGGGACTGATGACCTCCCATAGTGCTCAGAGCCATTTGAGCCATTTCACTCCCTTCTTGCCTCCCCCCACCCCCCTCAACACACACGATTGCGTTAACTTATGATACAGCTGCCCCCATAACATTTATTTTAGTTCCTCAAGACATCTGTTGGTGTAGACAGTGTAACAGCATGAAGGTAAGTGGACAACGACACATATGAAGGAGTTTGATGGTATCTTATGTACTAATATGTTATGCATGTTACTCAAAAGGTTAAGACAATAAACTGATGGTAAATTCCAGAAAAGTAGCTGAAGTTTTCAAAAATGGTTCAAATGGCTCTGAGCACTATGGGACTCAACTGCTGTGGTCATCAGTCCCCTAGAACTTAGAACTACTTAAACCTAACTAACCTAAGGACGTCACACACACCCATGCCCGAGGCAGGATTCGAACCTGCGACCGTAGCAGCAGCGCGGCTCCGGACTGGAGCGCCTAGAACCGCACGGCCACCGCGGCCGGCAGCTGAAGTTTTGTTTTATTATTTAAGATAAATGCTGAAATTGCGCTCAGCACAGCACGTCACACTTCCCAGTTTTCATTTATGTCATAGATATTTATTTCACATTAATATTAGCATATGCTTCACCTCCTGTTTACTTCTCTCTGTATCTCTCCCCCCCCCCCCTCTCTCTCTCTCTCTCTCTCTCACACACACACACACACACAAACACTCAGGTTCACAGTTTTCTTCTATATTATGCAGTTCCTCCTATCCGACCAAGAGTAGAATTTTTCATGGACATTTGGCGTTTGAGTAAAACACGAAATTATTTCTACATGTTAAATTTTAAATGTTTGGTAGGTTCCTACGGGACCAAACTGCTGAAGTCATTGGTCTCTAGCCGTACACACTACTTAGTCTAACTTACGCTAAGGACCAGACACACACCCGTGCCCGATGGAGGACTCGGGACTCGAAGCTCCGAGGGGGGGGGGGGGGGGCAGGACACGGGCGGCGGGGGGGGGGAGGGTGTTGCCGCGCTAACCGTGGTAATGCGCCCTAGGCCGCGTGGCTACCCCGCGCGGCTTTCTATACATGTTACATAGCACCATGTGGGAAGTATATTTCAGTTTCAAACAAACAAACTACCCGTAAATCACGCAGGTGTGAGCTATCAGAAATATATAAAGAGGAAAAAGCTTAACTTCTCCCTGTCTTTCCCGACATTCATCACTGTCAAAGGAAAATTCCGTTTTTCGATCTGTAGATCTCTTGCCTTTTATGTGTGTGAATCTCAGGAAATGACTGCTACAGAAAACCAAAGACTGCTCAACAATCCTATAGATTTTGCATACATGATAATAGATTTAAAATATTTCCTCAAAATGTCTATTTGTCTTTTGTACCTCCTTACTGCTTGGTGTGGGGAACAAGCAGTAAGGAGATACAAAAACAAATAGACATCCTAAATGATAAGGTCGAGAATTAGTGTGGAGAAAAGCAAGACCAAGGTGGTAACCAGAGGGGATTGAGAGGGCGAGGGACAAATTCATATTAAGGGACGGGACATTGAAATAGTGGACAACTTTAAATATTTGGGAAGTGTATTAATGGGGAATGCTCGTTTGGAGACGGAAATTAGCAAAAGAATACAACAGAGTAGTACATTTTATCAGTGTTTGAGGGGCTCGGGTGGGGAAGGGAAGTGCTAATGAGGCGCAAGCGGGTGCTATACTTCACACCCATACCAATTTACGTCTCAGAGATTTGGACTATGGCTAGAAGATAGTAGGACACAATCCAGTGAAATTAAGTTTCTGAGAAGTATACTGGGGAAGACGAGGAGAAACAGAGTGAAAAATGAAGATGTTAGGAAGGAAATTGGAGTGGTGAAGTTGACTAGAAAATCGAAAAGAATAGATTAAAATGTTTTGGCCATGTGGAGAGGATGGGGGAGGGAAGAATACCAAGAAGAATGATGGAGTTCAAGATCGATGGCAGGGGGCCAAGAGGAAGACTGAGAACGATGGAGTGATACAATAAAGATGAGTATAAGGAGGAGAAACCTGCTATGGAACCAAATTGTGGAAGATGAACGGTGGAAAGACCGAATAAAGTGGCGAATTACCATTGATACCCCAACCCGACCAGGTGTTGGATAGAAGGAAACAATGATGACTCAAAATGAAGCCACGATAGCACAGTACATCGAGATATTCATTCGAGACAAACATTTTCTCCTTTCATGTACACTCCTGGAAATGGAAAAAAGAACACATTGACACCGGTGTGTCAGACCCACCATACTTGCTCCGGACACTGCGAGAGGGCTGTACAAGCAATGATCACACGCACGGCACAGCGGACACACCAGGAACAGCAGTGTTGGCCGTCGAATGGCGCTAGCTGCGCAGCATTTGTGCACCGCCGCCGTCAGTGTCAGCCAGTTTGCCGTGGCATACGGAGCTCCATCGCAGTCTTTAACACTGGTAGCATGCCGCGACAGCGTGGACGTGAACCGTATGTGCAGTTGCGAGGGCGTATAGTGGGCATGCGGGAGGCCGGGTGGACGTACCGCCGAACTGCTCAACACGTGGGGCGTGAGGTCTCCACAGTACATCGATGTTGTCGCCAGTGGTCGGCGGAAGGTGCACGTGCCCGTCGACCTGGGACCGGACCGCAGCGACGCACGGATGCACGCCAAGACCGTAGGATCCTACGCAGTGCCGTAAGGGGCCGCACCGCCACTTCCCAGCAAATTAGGGACACTGTTGCTCCTGGGGTATCGGCGAGGACCATTCGCAACCGTCTCCATGAAGCTGGGCTACGGTCCCGCACACCGTTAGGCCGTCTTCCGCTCACGCCCCAACATCGTGCAGCCCGCCTCCAGTGGTGTCGCGACAGGCGTGAATGGAGGGACGAATGGAGACGTGTCGTCTTCAGCGATGAGAGTCGCTTCTGCCTTGGTGCCAATGATGGTCGTATGCGTGTTTGGCGCCGTGCAGGTGAGCGCCACAATCAGGACTGCATACGACCGAGGCACACAGGGCCAACACCCGGCATCATGGTGTGGGGAGCGATCTCCTACACTGGCCGTACACCACTGGTGATCGTCGAGGGGACACTGAATAGTGCACGGTACATCCAAACCGTCATCGAACCCATTGTTCTACCATTCCTAGACCGGCAAGGGAACTTGCTGTTCCAACAGGACAATGCACGTCCGCATGTATCCCGTGCCACCCAACGTGCTCTAGAAGGTGTAAGTCAACTACCCTGGCCAGCAAGATCTCCGGATCTGTCCCCCATTGAGCATGTTTGGGACTGGATGAAGCGTCGTCTCACGCGGTCTGCACGTCCAGCACAAACGCTGGTCCAACTGAGGCGCCAGGTGGAAATGGCATGGCAAGCCGTTCCACAGGACTACATCCAGCATCTCTACGATCGTCTCCATGGGAGAATAGCAGCCTGCATTGCTGCGAAAGGTGGATATACACTGTACTAGTGCCGACATTGTGCATGCTCTGTTGCCTGTGTCTATGTGCCTGTGGTTCTGTCAGTGTGATCATGTGATGTATCTGACCCCAGGAATGTGTCAATAAAGTTTCCCCTTCTTGGGACAATGAATTCACGGTGTTCTTATTTCAATTTCCAGGAGTGTATTTCTCTGTGCGCCTGTAGCAAATACACTGATTAAGGATTGTTGTTACGGATAAATAAATGGTAGAAATGGAACAAACATGTAAATATTATAAGTTTTGAACTCTGCCGAAAGCATAAACAAACAGCTTCGTCCCGACATCAATTGAAAATCGCAGTTTAATGTTGACAGCATGAGCGGAACGGAATGTTCAGAGGTATCTTTACATTATGATACAAAACTTTGATATTCAGAGAGCATTATTCTACATAACGAGACATACAGTGTACAATGGTTAAATCCTTTTACGCAGTAAAGCGGCTGCGTCTTTGTAAGACGTCGAGTGAAGGACTGAATCAAAGATTTCGAAGGTTCTGTGATAAGCTAGACTGCGACTCCTGGCCTTGCGCCATACGGTTGAGAACTTTAGGGTCTCCCTAAATAGGTCAGGTGCGCACTATACGTCAAGAGGCTGCTACTTAGGTAGCTGGCTGTGTGAGGGGTGGACACGAGGGTTTTTTCGATTTGGTGACTTTCCATCCAATCAGATAACGGTAATACACACATCAAAAAAAGTTTTTCCACACTTCGGTTCCGAGATTTCCGAAACTTGTACAGATAATTGGAACAGAGACAAACATAAACACCATATCCGCCCTTTTTATTGCTCATGAAAGCCACACATTGCATGTTGTACCATTACACAGCGGAACCTTCAGAGGTGGTGGTCCAGATTGCTGTACACACCGGTACCTACAATACCCAGTAGCACGTCCTCCTGCATTGATGCATGCCTGTATTCGTCGTGGAATACTATCCACAAGTTCATCAAGGCACTGTTGGTCCAGATTGTCCCACTCCTCAACGGCGAATCGGCGTATATCCCTCAGAGTGGTTGGTGGGTCACGTCGTCCATAAACAACCCATTTCAATCTATCCGAGGCATGTTCGATAGGGTTCATGTGGTTCATGTCTGGAGAACATGCTGGCCTCTCTAGTCGAGCGATGCCGTTATCCTGAAGGGAGTCATTCACAAGATGTGCACGATGGGGCACGAATTGTCGTCCATGAAGACGAGTGCCTTGCCAATATGCTGCCGACATGGTTTCACTACCGATCGGAAGATGGCATTCACGTATCGTACAGCCGTTACGGCGTCTTCCTTGACCACCAGCGGCGTACGTCGGCCCCACATAATGCAACCCCAAAACAGCAGGGATCTTCCACTTTGCTGCACTCGCTGGACTGCGTGTCAAAGGCGTTCAGCGTGACCGGGTTGCCTCCAAATACGTCTCCGACGATTGTCTGGTCGAAGGCATATGCGACAGTCATCGCTGAAAGGATGCCAATCCTGAGCGGTACATTCGGCATGTTGTTGGGCCCATCTGTACCGCGCTGCATGGTGTCGTGGTTGCAAAGATGGACCTCGCCATGGACGTCGGGAGTAAAGTTGCGCATCATGCAGCCACCGCGCAAAGTTTGAGTCGTAAGACGACGTTCTGTGGCTGCACGAAAAGCATTGTTCAACATGGTGGCGTTGCTGTCAGGGTTCCTCCGAGCCATAATCCGTAGGTAGCGGTCATTCACTGCAGTAGTAGCCCTTGGGCGGTCTGAGCGAGGCATGTCATCGACAGTTCCTGTCTCTCTGTAACTCCTCCATGTCCGAACAACATCACTTTGATTCACTGCGAGTCGCCTGGACACTTCCTCTGTTGGGAGCCCTTCCTGGCACAAAGTAACAATGCGGACGCGATCGAACGGCGTTATTGACCGTCTAGGCATAGTTGAACTTCAGACAACACGAGCTGTGTACTTCCTGGTGGAATGATTGGAAGTGATCGGCTCCGTCTAACAGGCACTGCTCATGCATGAATGTTTACATCTTTGGGCTGGTTTAGTGACATCTCTAAACAGTCAAAGGGACTGTGTCTGTCATATAATATCCACAATCAACGTCTATCTTCAAGTTTTGGGAACCAGGGTTATGCAAAACTTTTTTTCATGTGCGTAGTAGGAAATCCAGATGTCTCAGTGTAAGATCGAAAGAAATGCCTTCCACAGGTGGGAGTATTAAAATCCTAACGGTTAACTGCCGAAGCATTCCCAACAAAGTGCCATAATTAGAAGTGCTCCTGAAAAGCAGTGAGGCTGACGCAGTACTAGGGACTGAAAGCAGATTTCTGGGGAAAATTTAAGTGTATATCGAAAGGATATGGTTCAAATGGCTCTGGGCACTATGGGACTTAGAACTACTTAAACCTAACTAACCTAAGGACATCACACACATCCATGCCCGAGGCAGGATTCGAACCTGCGACCGCATCGGTCGCGCGGTTCCAGATTGTAACGCCTAGAACCGCTCGGTCACTCCGGCCGGCTCGAAAGGATAGGGAAATGCAAAACGGAGGTAGTGTATTTGTCGTAGAATCAAAAAAGGCAAATCGACCGACGTAGAAATTGAAGCTATATGTCAAGACTGTTTGAACAAGACTCAGTATCAAGAGTGGGCATAAAATGATAAGTGGGTTCTTCTATCGCCCTACACACTCACCTCCTCATGTAACCAACAACTTTAGACAAAACCTCAGTTCACTTGTTAGTTACCCAGTCACTCTATAACCGTCGGTGGAGACTTTAATCATCCAACAATTAACTGGGAAAATTACAGTTTTGTTAGTGGTGCACGCGATAAGACATCCTGTGAAACTTTACAAAGTGCCTTCTCTGTAAACAGCATAGAACAGATAGTTGGGAACCCCCCTTGTGATGGAATATATTGAATCTAATGGCAACAAAGAGACGTGACCTCTCTGAGGATATCTACATCGAAATTTGTATCAGTGACCATGATACGGCTCTGCCAACAACGATTACCAAAGTACAAGGGACAACTAACAGAGAGATATAGATGTTCAGTAAACTAGATAAAAAAATCGGTAGAGTCATATCTCAGTGAGGAACATGAAACTTCAAACACAGATCAGGAACATGTAGAAGAACTCTGGCTCAAGTTTAACAGAGTAGTTGACAACGCACTGTATAGATATGCATACAGTAGAACAGTTCATAATAGGAGAGAACCTCCATGGTATACTGTCCCTGTGAAGAAACTTCTGAAGAACCAGACATTACAGCATAATAGGTGAAAAAGCGTAAGGCTACACACACACACAGATGCTGAATGAAAGGCGTTTGGCTTTCAAGAGAGCGAAGTGTGATGACTTGAATGACTACCGCAGCACAATATTGACACATGATAGCCATAAAACCAAAAGAAATTCTGGCCGTATGTAAAGGCTGTTAGTGGCACTAAAAGTTAGTATCCAGTCAATAGCGAACGACACAGAAATTCAAGTTGAGGGAAGCATAGCAAAAGCTGATATGCGTAACTCCGTTTTCAACTGTTCCTTTACAAAGGGAAACCCAATTTAATCCTCTTACCACTGAAAAGTTGAATGAAATAATTATTATTTCCAGAAATGCTGAGAAACAGCTGAAATCGCTAAGACTGAACAAAGCTCCAGGTCCCGATGGAATCGGGACATCGATTTGTTGTAGAATCTTAGAACATATTCTTAGCTCAAACATAATGAGATATCTTGAACAGAATGAATTTCTGAATGCCAACCAACATGGATTTCAGAAAGATCGATCATGTGAAACCGAACTCGCACTTTTCTCACATGACGTACTGAAAGCTTTGGATCAAGGCAACCAGGTAGATGCAGCGTTTCTTGATTTCCGAAAACTATTTGACTCAGTACCGCATCTACACGTACTGTCAAAAATACCATAATACGGGCTATCAAGTGAAATTTGTGTCTAGATTGAGGACTTTTTGTTAGAGAGCACACAGCAGATTATCTTGGATGGAGAGCCATCGTCAGATTTAGAAGAAACTTCGGGTGTGTCACAGGGAAGTGATATTCATGTTCTATATTAATGACATAACTGATAATATTAATAGCAAAATCAGGATTTTTCTAGATGGTGCAGTTATCTATAATGAGGTACTATCTGAGAGAATCTGAGTAAATATTCAGTCAGATCTTGACAAGATTTCAACGTGGTGCAGGGATTGGCAACTTGCCACTTCAGAAAACGAAAAAAACTAGTATCCTATAACTATTATAACAATGAATCACTGTCGGAATCGACCAACTCATGAAAATACCTGGGTGTAACACTCTGTAGGGATAGAAATGGAATTATCACATAGGTTCAATCGTGGGTAAACCGGTGGTAGACTTCGGTTTATTGGTAGAATATTGCTGAAGTGCAATCAGTCTACAAAAGAGATTGCTTACAAATCAATCGTGAAACTGATTCTAGAATATGGCTAGTGTGTGGGACCCGTACC
Source organism: Schistocerca piceifrons (assembly GCF_021461385.2). Classification (NCBI taxonomy): domain Eukaryota; kingdom Metazoa; phylum Arthropoda; class Insecta; order Orthoptera; family Acrididae; genus Schistocerca; species Schistocerca piceifrons. The sequence goes on from NC_060146.1 coordinate 74,907,150, forward strand.
AGATAGGACTAAAAAGGGATGCTGAATGTATAGAGAGAAGGGCAGCAATAATGAATGGTCACAGGTTTGTTTACTGAGTGGGAGACTGTCACAGAAGTACTGAAGGAAACTATCCCGAGAAGGTCTGTTAACGAAGATTCAAAAACCGGCTTTAAATGATTACTCTAGGGATATACTACAACCCCTACTTGTCTCTCACACAGCGATCGTGAAGATAAGATCAGGATAATTACTGAGCGCACAGAGGTATTCAATCAGTCTTCCCGCACTCCATACGTGAATAGAACAGGAGGAAACCCTAATAACTGATACAATGGCACGTACCCTCTGCCATGCACCTTACGGAGTTTTGCAGGGTATAGATGTAGATGTAGATGAAGATGCAAGGATTGTTGATATACCGTCTGTTGCGAGACCTTCAAGATGGTTTTTTAGTACACCATATTTAATATCATAGTTTTCAAGAGCTGCTAACAGTGCAGTGAAATTTCTTTCTCCTGTCCCGCTTTGCAATTCAACAATATCGAAAAAATAATTGCAAGCACCTCTCTCAAAAGACAACCGTACATATGTTATTAAACATATTTGATTGGAAATTGTTGTACTTTCGTCCATTATGATACTAAAAGTTTGTATCCGATTTTATAAGGAAGTGAGGAAGATTTTTTCATTTCTTCTCCTATAAACATTATGATATTTCGGCAAGCATGTTCAGAATGAAGCATATTACCGTCTGATGAACCATTACTCTTTTGTAGTTCGATTACTGTAGGATATGATTTGAATGTAATTTCTGTTTAGCTATTACATACTCAGATCTGAAGAATGAAGCAGTTGTGATCACTTTTTCTAGATGTATCTTTCCCCACAACTTTTCACTTCCACTCACTTTCTTAGTATAATTTCTACGCGTTTCATGTATGATATGCACTTTGTATTATCACCAATTTTATGAATTTTTTTTGCATTACTAGCAGCGAAAGCAGCTAAAAATGAGTTATTGTTTCGCAGACGTTCCATGCTCTCCACCTTCACGAACTTCTGAACGCACTGTTCATATTATCAAGTTTTGCACATTTACTGAGAGCCATGGCTTCGTCTTTTGTCAGTTTTGAAAAGCGATAATGTAACAAACACAATATCCTACGATAATTTCAAGCCTAGTGTTACTCCCATTCCTACTTTGAGATTTCTCACAGTTTTCAGTCCCCAAAGATTCACTTTCTTTCTCTTTTCACCATCGTAATCATTTAGATTTTTAGATTCGCCTCTTGTTTTAACTCTTTTAGCACCATTGTTAGTATCCTGGCTGTCAATATTTGCACACTTATCTGGTAAGACACCGCTCTCAAAGAACGACGAAATTTTGCTTTTTTTGAAAGGCGTACTGAAGTTCCGTAGCTCTTACAGGCCAGCGCGCATTCAGCTCAGTAACAATGTTACTGAAGCTGGAACATGTGGAGATCACCGTGTTCTTTGCAGACGCGAGAGACCAACCAAACGGCAACCAATGAATTTCGCTTACTACGCGATACTGGGGAACCTCCGTTAAGGTCGACCCATCTGCTCGTTGGACTGTCGAATCCCGTCTGCTAGACCCCGTTGCTTAGTCTACACTGCTTTGTGTTTTTGTCCCTTACGCGTTCGTCCACGCCACACCGTTGCCAAAATCTGGCCTAACGGTACGCAGGTAACGGGCTGGCTCCCTGAGCCCCGGGGCTGAATTTGAGCTCCTCCGCCGTCGGCCGGAGCGGCCGAGCGGTTCTAGGCACTACAGTCTGGAACCGCGCGACCGCTACGGTCGTAGGTTCGAATCCTGCCTCGGGCATGGATGTGTGTGATGTCCTTAGGTTAGTTAGATTTAAGTAGTTCTAGGGAACTGATGACCTCAAAAGTTACGTCCAATACTGCTCAGAGCCATTTGAACAGCTCCTACGCTCACGCACCTCTTTGGTACGGCTGCCACACTACCTGTCTCGCAAGCTCACAAGTAAAAGGCAGCAGACCATAGATGAAAGCAACGATGACAGCATGAGAACGACGATTCAGTTTGAAACGATGTGAAATTCTTCAATACATAACGCTTTTTCCAAAATTAGTCAGCAAACATGTTAATAGTGATTGTGTATTAATGCTTTCTGTGTACGGTTCTAAAAATTTTCATTACGTGATAATTTTTACATATCCAGTGATCGGCAAATAAACATGCCTGATTAGGATAGGTAATTCAGAATCAGATGGGCGATGGTTCGATATAGAAGGGAGGAAATCCCCTCATTGTCCCCTGCAAATCGTACACTGTCCAACAGTCACGAAACACATGTTAACAACAGAAGCCGACAGCGAAAGAAAGCTTTCTGTGCCAGCAGCACAGAAGCGAAGAGGTCACGAACTTCCTTCGATGGTTCGCTAAGAGAGCGAGAACTAGAGGAACATGAGCGAACACAAGCGATTCGGGATCAGATGGTCTTGAAGAACCTGTGTTTTGCGAGACTGTGGAGAGTGTGAGACGAAAACTGTTATTCAGTGTATACAACTGCAAATGTGTTTCGGTAGAGGAGGAGTGACATTTGGAATAAATTCCGCGCTAAAATCCGCGATTCAGACGAAAAACATACAAATTACGTCCAATACTAACAAAACGGTTGTATTCTTATTTGTTCCAAAGCATACGTGCTGCGTGAAACAAAAACTGGGCACACAGCAACGTCACTGTTAAGCTATTTCTGTAATCATTTGGTCATGGCAACTTGCATTGAAGGGGTTAACAGCGAATTGTGTAGCTCATCATTCATTTCTGTAATTCATTTCAATAATTAATCACCATTAGGGTCTGCACTTCATCCTCATGTCATATTGTCTGGTAATACCTTTACAGTTTCGATATACGTTTATCAGTGGAATTGTTAGACTTCTTTGGATGTATATTAAATATTAAAACGTATTTACAACAGTCTTCCAAATAGTTTTATCTGTAAATAGAACAATATTCATTTCTAAGCGATCAGTAATTTTATTGGTATATAAAAATCATTCAAAAGCCAAGATCGCACAAAATATTTTTTATTCAAGATAACCCGTTTCTACAGTCATAGCTGTCATCTTCAGGTCTTAAACATATTTTTGTAGTAAAACGCGCCGGCCGCGGTGGTCTAGCGGTTCTAGCGCTCAGTCAGGAACCGCGCGACTGCTACGGTCGCAGGTTCGAATCCTGCCTCGGGCATGGATGTGTGTGATGTCCTTATGTTAGTTAGGTTTAAGTAGTTCTAAGTTCTAGGGGACTTATGACCACAGATGTTGAGTCCCATAGTGCTCAGAGCCATTAATAAGATAATTAATTGTAGTAAAACATGTTCATTTTACGCTGAACGTCGTGCACCGGATGTCAAGAGGCAAAAATTCAGCGACGGCAAGCTTTTACAGTGTGCTGAGTTTTACCCACTCATTTTTATGCATGAGGTTCAGCGTAAAAAGAAAATGTTTTACTACAAAAATATGCTTAAGACCTGAAGACGCGGGCTAAAAATGTTGAATAAAAAATACTTTGTGCGACCTCAGCTTTTGAATGGTTTTTTACAATTAAAACAGACTGCCCTTCTGTATTCTCATAGTGAGAAAACTCAGTTGGTATATAACTTGCTTTTGTCATTTAGGCAGGTCCGACGTTTTGTGACACTCCAACTCGTACTTGAGAACAGCTATGAAGTCGAAATCATTACTGTGTTAAATAAATTAGTAGTAATTCACGGCGTAAGAGCGGGAAATTGCTTTCAGAACAGTTGCGAATGTAGCGGGAATGCCAAGCGTCCGCGGTTATGCTTGCGAATTCGTGTACTCGCTCTCCTTCCTGAGCGAGTCGAGTGGACTTTCACCTAACAGATTCAGATGAGTGGGCAGCGAGAGCAGAGTCACGAGTCGAGCCTACAAGCATACGGAGACGGCGAGTTCGGAGATGAAGTCAGACGAGTCTTTGGTTACTCATTTCTGATGTATACAGTCAGTATCAGTGCAAGTGTGTGGCGCTCAAATCTCAGCACAGAAATCTGTTCAGATTATCCGAAGGATGTCCTTATAAGGGTCCCTCGAGCCCACGGGGCACTGGTGGAGGAAGGACGCAGTATTACTTGGAATGTATCTGATCCAACTACAGATTATGCGAAGGGTTGCCGCTTATTGGCTCAGCAAAGACGATTTTGAAATTGGAGTAGACGCACGGCTGCGCCCCTGTGACTCCTGTTCTGCGCAACGTTTACGTCTTGCGGGTTACCGTCCCATACTCATGCAGGCGCTCCTCCTTCGGAGGCAGTTACGCGTCGCGTCATTAATTCCTGTTTTTGTCTCCGGTACTAAGTGTAAACATTCTGCTTGCAGGTTCAACGCTAACAAGAACCGCCAGGGACCGCTACCGTCGCACACAGGCAGGCCCGCAACAACAACAGACACTCTGCTTACGTCCACGGATTGCGAGATCCTCGAAAGCTCTCGGAAATTCATCCGCTGCGGTGTACTTACGCCGTCACTCACGTTCCCATGAGCCCCGCCCCTAGTTGTATCAGTCCCTTCAGATCCTGGAAAGCCATGCTTTCCGCATCCCTTTACCTTCCCCCACAACTACCCTTTACCAACTATTCAAATTCAACTCTCTCCTCACTCACAATGAACACCTCCGAACAATCTACGCCATCCGCAAACTCGACTCCAATAATCCTATCGTTTCCCCCACCAGTTTCCAATTCTTATGCTGCTGCGCCTTTACCAACACATCCCACCAACCCTCCACTTATGCACCCTCCACATACTCTCCCAAAGCAACTTCTAAAAATCTTCCCCTCCCAGATCATGAACTCCGCCCATTCTACCAGCTATCGGTCCTTCCTACCCAGTCCACATTATCAGGCCTTCCTCCCCCTCCCCTCCCCACATTTCCTTACAGCCTCTTTTTTCTATCTGCCATTCCTTCACCACCCTCATATTAGTGTCACCAATTCGCCTTTCACTCCACTCCCATTTCTGTCCCACCAAGCACTCCTACCCCATGGCTGCTATGCACCAGTCCTCCATCCTTAAACCACCACATTCCTACCTTCCTCACCGACCAACCATTTCCCCTTAAACAACTAACTCCTTGTCCCATGGCAGGTCCTTCCAGTTTCCAGAGATAGGAAAGTGTTTCTTTCAAATAACAGTGTTTCGGCAACATGTTGTAAAAATTTGAAATGTGCGATTATCGTGTTTCATTTTTCCTTTTATTACTACTGTTTTTAACAAGGACTCGACTAACGTATGAAGTAGTGCTGAAGGGAAATGACACCATGAATCCTGAAGGCCTGTCCATAAATCCGTAAGAGTACGAGGAGGTGGAGATCTCTTCTGAACAGCACGTTACAAAGCATCCCAGATACGCTCAATAGTGTCCATGTATGGGGAGTTTGGTGGCCATCGGAAGTGTTTAAACGCAGAAGACAGTTCCTGAAGCCTCTCTGTAGCAATTCTGGACGTGAAGAGTGTCGCATTGTCCTGATGGAACTGCCCAAGTCCGTCGGAATGCGCAACGGATATGAATGCATGCAGGTGATCAGACAGGATGCTTACGTATGTGTCACCTGTCAGAATCGTATCTACACGTAACAGGGGTCTCATATCAATACAACTGCACGCTCCCGACGCCATTACAGAGCCCCCACCAGCTTTAACAGCCCCTGCAGACTTTTAGGATCCATGGATTCACGAGGTTGTCTCCATACCCGTACACGTCCATCCACTCGATACAATTTGAAACGAGACTCGTCCGACCAGGAAAAAAGTTTACAATGTAGGTGTTGACGACTTCCAGGCGAGGCGTAAAGATTTGTGTCATTCAGTCATCACAAGAGTAGGCCATCGGCTCCGAAAGGCCATATAGATTATGTTTCTTTGAATGGTTCGCACGCGGACATTTGTTGATAGGCCCAGCACTGAAATCTGCAGCAATTTGCGGAAGGGTTGCACTTCTGCCACGTTGAACGATTCTATTCAGTCGTCGTTGGCCCCGTTCATGCAGGATCTTTTTCTGGCTGCAGTGATGTTGGAGATGTGACTTTTTGCCGGATTCCTGATATTCAAGGTTCTCGTGAATGGGTGGCACGGGAAAATCCCCACTTTATCGCTACCTCTGAGATACTTTGCCTCGCTCGTTCGCCGCCTACAGCACCACGTTCAAACTCACTTAAATCTTTGCCATTGTAGCAGCAGTAACCGATCCAACAACTGCGCCAGACACTTATTGTCTTATACAGGCGTTGTCGACCGCAGCGCCGTATTCTGCCTGTTTACATATCTCTGAGTTTGAATAGCCGTGCGGGATTAGCCGAGCGGTCTAGGGCGCTGCAGTCATGGACTGTGCGGCTGGTCGCGGCGGAGGTTCGAGTCCTCCCTCGGGCATGGGTGCGTGTGTTTGTCCTTAGGATAATTTAGGTTAAGTAGTGTATAAGCTTAGGGACTGATGACCTTAGTAGTTATTTCCCATAAGATTTCACACACATTGGAACATTTGCCGGCCGGAGTGGCCGAGCGGTTCTAGGCGCTGCAGTCTGGAACCGCGCGACCGCTACGGTCGCAGGTTCGAATCCTGCCTCGGGCATAGATGTGTGTGATGTCCTTAGGTTAGTTACGTTTAAGTAGTTCTAAGTTCTAGGGGACTGATGACCTCAGAAGTTAAGTCCCATAGTGCTCAGAGCCATTTGAACCATTTTGAGTTTGAATACGCATGACTATACCAGTATCTTTGGCACTTCAGTGTAAAAACTTCCATTTTATTTTTCCTCTTTAAAATGTTTTAATACAATGTAAATATTTTCTCTATCTCTTTTTGGCTCATTTAATTTTTTATTGTCAACTGCCCGTAGAGCGTGCTGGCTGTACGGCCGACAGTACGCCCACCGCCCTCCTATCCATATGGGGCTCGGGATGATGAAATAACAATTAAGAAGAAAGAGCTCCAGCGGCCAGCTCCCGGCTACTCGCATCGGTCGCCTATAGGGTCGTACTTACTGGAGCACAGCCGACTCTGCTCCACACCGCACTGCTTCGCGGAGCCGCCAGAGGCCGCACCACGCTCCCTGGGAATCAGTGCTACGGTGTGGCTGTGCAGCAGTGATTACGTCACGACTTATGGCCAGAGCTGCATCATGATAAACATCACGAACAACTCGCCACGTTGGCACGTTCATATCGATCGAGGACGATCATCTCTGTTATCATTTTCTTGTGTAGAACTTTACTTTTTGTTGATGCGACTGCAATAAATATTTAGCGTCAAACTAACTTTGTAAGCATCATTCTTTAAGTGCAGTACAGACAATTCTCCAAGCTACGGACATAAAAGAAGCAATAAGGAGAATAACTGTCAAACTGATGACTGACTTGAAAGAGTTAAAAAGATAGGTGGTTGATGAATGGCAACGAACCTCGAACGCTGTACATACACTCCTGGAAATGGAAAAAAGAACACATTGACACCGGTGTGTCAGACCCACCATACTTGCTCCGGACACTGCGAGAGGGCTGTACAAGCAATGATCACACACACGGCACAGCGGACACACCAGGAACCGCGGTGTTGGCCGTCGAATGGCGCTAGCTGCGCAGCATTTGTGCACCGCCGCCGTCAGTGTCAGCCAGTTTGCCGTGGCATACGGAGCTCCATCGCAGTCTTTAACACTGGTAGCATGCCGCGACAGCGTGGACGTGAACCGTATGTGCAGTTGCGAGGGCGTATAGTGGGCATGCGGGAGGCCGGGTGGACGTACCGCCGAATTGCTCAACACGTGGGGCGTGAGGTCTCCACAGTACATCGATGTTGTCGCCAGTGGTCGGCGGAAGGTGCACGTGCCCGTCGACCAGGGACCGGACCGCAGCGACGCACGGATGCACGCCAAGACCGTAGGATCCTACGCAGTGCCGTAGGGGACCGCACCGCCACTTCCCAGCAAATTAGGGACACTGTTGCTCCTGGGGTATCGGCGAGGAACATTCGCAACCGTCTCCATGAAGCTGGGCTACGGTCCCGCGCACCGTTAGGCCGTCTTCCACTCACGCCCCAACATCGTGCAGCCCGCCTCCAGTGGTGTCGCGACAGGCGTGAATGGAGGGACGAATGGAGACGTGTCGTCTTCAGCGATGAGAGTCGCTTCTGCCTTGGTGCCAATGATGGTCGTATGCGTGTTTGGCGCCGTGCAGGTGAGCGCCACAATCAGGACTGCATACGACCGAGGCACACAGGGCCAACACCCGGCATCATGGTGTGGGGAGCGATCTCCTACACTGGCCGTACGCCACTGGTGATCGTCGAGGGGACACTGAATAGTGCACGGTACATCCCAACCGTCATCGAACCCATCGTTCTACCATTCCTAGACCGGTAAGGGAACTTGCTGTTCCAACAGGACAATGCACGTCCGCATGTATCCCGTGCCACCCAACGTGCTCTAGAAGGTGTAAGTCAACTACCCTGGCCAGCAAGATCTCCGGATCTGTCCCCCATTGAGCATGTTTGGGACTGGATGAAGCGTCGTCTCACGCGGTCTGCACGTCCAGCACGAACGCTGGTCCAACTGAGGCGCCAGGTGGAAATGGCATGGCAAGCCGTTCCACAGGACTACATCCAGCATCTCTACGATCGTCTCCATGGGAGAATAGCAGCCTGCATTGCTGCGAAAGGTGGATATACACTGTACTAGTGCCGACATTGTGCATGCTCTGTTGCCTGTGTCTATGTGCCTGTGGTTATGTCAGTGTGATCATGTGATGTATCTGACCCCAGGAATGTGTCAATAAAGTTTCCCCTTCCTGGGACAATGAATTCACGGTGTTCTTATTTCAATTTCCAGGAGTGTAGTTTCTGACAGACATTAGCGAAGTTGCGAAAGTTATTATCTGACTGCTTCGAAAGGGTGCCCCATGTTACTTGTATCTAATTTATCCGCATGCATTCAGTATCAAAAGCAATTACAGATGTGATTGTGGTGAAACTGGAACACCTCAAGTCGCAGTGACACAGTGCCTCGACCAGAGAGATCGTTTACAGGATTATAGTTTGTATGATATCATTTACGACAGAGAAGGACGCGCTGTTCTGAAGAGACTGTCAGACAAAAAATGGTTCAAATGGCTCTGAGCATTAGGGGACTTAACATCTGAGGTCATTCGTCCCCTAGAACTCAGAACTACTTAAACCTAACTAACCTAAGGACAGCACACACATCCATGCCCGAAGCAGGATTCGAACCTGCGACCGTAGTGGTCGCGCGGTTCCAGACTGAAACGCCTAGAACCGCTCGGCCACCCCGGCCGGCAGACTGTCAGACACACACCAGCAGAGGGCTACAAAAGTGCTTCAGTCTTGAGAATGGAAGAGAATGTTTTTCCAAAGAAAATTCCGCACTGGCTGTATCAATGATTTTTATTAAATCTGCGACCGGTTTCGCACCACTTATTGGTGCATCCTCAGGCAGTACACGCTATTTATAAGATGGTAACGTTGAACATTGCCCTGTAGCCACTCCCCACCATTCACGTCCAATGTACCGTCATCTTTGGAAAAATTTCGAAGTTTGGCTGTGGTTGCCTTCCCTACAAAACAACATGGAAGAGAATGTGTTACATAGAATGCCTAACAACACCGCTTCACTATACACTAGGGATTTCCTAACTTTTCGTTTCAGAATAGTGATACTTTGATGGAATATCTTGTATATTTTGAAGGATAATAAAATTTTAAGAATAGAGAGAGACAACTTAAATCATAACTATAAGGGCTGATCAAAAAGTTTCCATTTGAAAGTTTTACGGTCCAGAATCGGTATCCCAATCAAGCAAAAAACCCGTGAGTATTGAGGCGATCATCCCACCGACGCACCATATCGAACGTACCCGTTTGGCAAAATATCATTTCCTGCTGCATGAAGATGTAACCAACTGCCTACTGCACATCCTCGTCCGACAGAAATGGTTAACGCATCAAGGCCTTTTGCATGGGACTGAAGGCGTGATGAGCGCGCAGGAAGATATCGTAACCATAGGGTGGATACTCAAAAGTCCCCCACTTCAGTTGGAATCATGGATGAGGCCGGCTTCCCAGATCGGGTGACGTCCTGTGTCGCATCGCGACAGGTACGGAACTTTGAGCACCATTCCACAATTGTGGTTTTCCACAGATGTCCTGCCCCATACACATTGCTAATTCTCCGGTGGACATCTGACGGTATTTGCGCTTCGGCAGCCAAAGAAAGAAACAACACGTGGGACCTTCTTCGACACATTTAGTAATAATGTCGCAGTAGTTGATGTTTTCGTATTTACCGCTCGCATGTCGGAAAGACAAGAATCACCACTAATCACTTGCCTAGATGTCGGTGCTTCGTTGCATAAACGCTGCAGCAACGTTTTTGATCGCCCTTATAGTAACACAAAAATGATCATAAAATTTTCAAAATACACACATGAAATAATGTTTCTGACAGTTACGGAACCTGTACAGGAAAATGGAATAGAGATCAACATAAACATTATGAAAACTAGACATCCCATGTTGTACTACCACACAGCGAGACCTTCAGCTGTGGTGGTCCAGATTTCTGTACACACCGGTACCTCTAATACACAGTCCTCTTGCATTGCTGCATGCCTGTATTCCTCGTGGCATACTATCCACAAGTTTGTCAAGGCACTGTTGGTCCTGATTGTCCAACTCCTCAACGGCGATTCGGCGTAGATTCCTCAGAGTGGTCGGTGGCTCACGTCGTCCACAAAAAGCCCTTTTCACTCTCTCTCAGGCATGTTCGATAGGGTCCATGTCTGGAAAACACGCTGGCCTCTCTAGTCGAGTGATGTCTTTATCCTGAAGGAAATCATTCACAAGATGCGCACGATGGGGCGCGAATTGTCGTCCATGAAGACGAATGCGTCGCCAATATGCTGCCGATATAGTTACTCTAGCGGTCGGAGGATGGCATTCACGTATCGTACTGCCGTTATGGCGCCTTCTATGATCACCAGCGGCCTACGTCCACTCCACATAATGCCACCCCAAAACAGCACGGAATCTTTATCTTCCTGGACAATGTGTCTATGGCGTTCGGCCTGACCGCTCATGTCTCCGACGATTGTCTGGTTGAAGGCATATGCTACACTCAACGGTGAAGAGAACGTCATGCCGGTCCCGAGCGGTCCATTCGGCATGTTGTTGGGCCAATCTGTACCGCGCTGCATGGTGTCGTGGTTGCAAAGCTGATTCTCGCCATGGACGTCGGCAGTAAAGTTGCGCATCACGCAGCCTATTGTGCACAGCTTGAGTCGTAACACGACATCCTGTGGCTGCACGAAAAGCATTATTCAACATGGTGGCGTTGCTGTCAGGGTTCCCCCAAGCCATAATCCGTAAGTAGCAGTCATGCACTGCAGTAGTAGCCCTTGGGCGGTCTGAGTGAGGCATGCCATCGACAGTTCATGTCTCTCCATATCTCCTCCATGTCCGAACAACATCCCTTTGGTTCACTCCGAGACGCCTATACACTTCACTTGTTGGGAGCCCTTCCTGGCACAAAGTAACAATGCGGACTCGATCGAACCGCGGTATTGACCGCCTAGGTACGGTTGAACTACAGACAAGACGAGCCGTGTACCTCCTTACTGGTGAAATGACTGGAACTGATCGGCTGTCGGACCCCCTCCATCTAACAGGCGGTCTCATGAATGGTTGTTTACATCTTTGGGCGGGTTTATTGACATCTCTGAACAGTCAAGGGGTCTGTGTCTGTGATACAATATCCACAGTCAACGTTTATCGTTAGGTGTTCTGGGAACCGAGGAGATGAAAAACTTTTTTTGATGTTTGTAATTAGTATTGTCAAAGTGCCGAAATATCGCTATGTTACTAATACTTTTTCATGGAGCACTTAGACATTTCTCAGCGAACATCAGCGTTCCGTGGAACACAGTTTGGGAAACCCTGCTATGAGCCGGTGTCAGAAGGGATAGCGCAAGAAAATTAGGACAGACATAACCACCTGGCACGGCGTGAGGTATAATTTTAAAGTCGATTATCAATTATTAAAGGTATTACGTAAATTCCACTTCTCTATAAATAAGCCGGCCGCTGTGGCCGAGCGGTTCTAGGCGCTTCAGTCCGAAACCGCGCTGCTGCTACGGTCGCAGGTTTGAATCCTGCCTGAGGCGTGGCTGTGGGTGATATCCTTAGGTTTAAGTAGTTCTAAGTCTAGGGGACTGATGACCTCAGATGTTAAGTCCCATAGTGCTCAGAGCCATTTGAACCATTTTTTCTATAAATAAAACATGTTTATTACAACAGCACAACTTTGCTGGTTGCTAGCTGCTTCCATAGATCTTAGACAATCATTCAGATATAGTATTTTAGAATTTCTGTATGAAGTCCATGTTTCGAATGTCATAACTTACTAGTGAAGTTCAGCGTCCCATGTTTTGCAACCATGAACTCAGGATATATAATAACTGAGGATCGTAACAGGATAACAGGTGCCTTGGGGGATCTAGTCATTTGGCTAGTCCCAAAACGGTGTCACATGTTAATGATAGAATTATGATGCAATACTGAAGTTCATAAAACAAAAGTAACAGTTGGTTGGTTGTTTGGGCAAGGAGACCAGACTGCTTGGTCATCGGTCTCATCGGTTTAGGGAAGGATGTGGAAGGAAGTCGGCCGTGCCATTTCAGAGGAACCATCCCGGCATTTGCCTGGAGTGATTTAGGGAAATCACGGAAAACCTAAATCAGGATGGCCGGACGCGGGATTGAACCGTCGTCCTCCCGAAAGCGAGTCCAGTGTCTAACCACTGCGCCACCTCGCTCGGTCAAAAGTAACAGTCTCTCAAACAATGGTAAGAACAAAATATAGTGTTTCACGCATGCAACTGCAATCGAAACGCATCAAGTGAATCAGTATTAATAACAAACGTATGGTAATACGAGTATTAAGTTCTCCATAACTTCGACAATATTACAGACTCGCGAAGTCTAAGACCAGTCTTGGAATCAGCGCAAAAATTTCTTTAAGACAAGACACTTTACACGCATTATAGTGTCGCTTTAAATTTCGCAGGAATTACATTTATTTCATTTTTCAAAGATGACTGAACGTGTTGTTGAGGGGATAGTTGACTCAAATATTGTTGTTGCCACATTAATATATATTACGCTTAACTTACTGTAGTATGCGAAGGACAAGCTCTTTAACGTAACATATACAGTAAATTAAAATTGTGATAGCTATCAGACAGGTTATTTCCGTTACGAAGTACATATTTTCACTTCGTTTTTGTAAGCTCTCGTTCCTTGAACTGGTGGGGAGAGGTATGTGTACATACAGATTATCAAGACACTTCACAGGTGGTTCTGAATGAGTTAATGATGACGTAGGTTATACCTCAAGTACTTCATTTTTTATGAGTGCCTACCAAAGTTAGTTTGGCAGCAGTGGAAAAATATGGCTGATGCCTGTTGATATTTGGCTGTGTTTGCGAACTGTGTTTATGTGATATGCCCTGACTTATCACGGAGCACTGTGTTAGCACAACTCCGGTATCAGACACATTGAACGGACTGTGGCCAGTGTAATTCATCATTGTTTGTTGATGCTTTGTGGCGTAATAGTATGAGGACTCAGAATTTAAGGTGGTAGACCAGGGAGATGCTCGGTTTTGGAAATGATATTCATCGTTTTTTGAATGAAATAACAAATTACAAAACTGACGTTTATTGTACACCATTAACATAATATTGTATTACGTATTTTTTAAAGTAAAAACACATGTACTGAAATGACACTACACGGCATTGGCGAAAGGCTTTTGTGGAGTGGGAGGGAGTATAGTAGGCACTCTGAATTCACAATTTCCAACCTAGAACAAAATTTAAAAAACTGCTTTGAAACTGATGATATCTAACATAGTACTTAGAGATAGCTTTGAAAAATATTTTTTAACAAAATGAGGGCACTCCGAAATAAAAAGTCAATTTCTTCGACAAAAAAGTCGTTTTAAAGAAGTGTACCAAAAATCGAAATCAAAATATACCGCAATAATTCTGCGTACTACGGTAGAAAAAATGCCGACTCGCAAGTTACAAAAACTCATAATGTAATTGCATGTATATGTCATGCTCCAGCCAACTTGAATAACATTTTGAAAAAACAAGCGTTTCAAGTAGCAACTTGTGTTTTTCAATATTGAAATGGAACAAACCTTTAAACCGCAATGCCAGCACCATTTGCAGTACAGTTGGCCTCATTTTCGAAATTCTCTCATTTTAACGAAATTATATCGACTAATTGACTCCAGCTTACCAATCTAAGCGTTTTTTGCACTACTGAGATCATTTTTCGAACTTGTTTTATCCGTTGTTTGTCATTTTCAAGCACTCGTGTTTCAGTTTGTAGAAAAAACAAGCGAAATGACAAGCAGTTGCGAGACATTTATGTGCTTTCAAATTGTTTACTAAAAACGAATCATGTTACGAAGAGAAATCTTGTTGCAGTATTATTTTAGTTGATACTAATGCCCTCTGTGATACTGGCTGAAACTGACAGGACTCCCATTCCGTCGGTAACTGAAAAATGAAATGTCACGTGGTTAGGGCCCCCGTCGAGTAGACCGGTCGCCTACTGCTTGTCTTCCGTGACTTGCCTGTCGATGGTGATGAGATGATGAAGACTACACAAACACCCAGTCCCTGAGCGGAGAAAATCTCCAACCCAGCTGGGCATCGAACCGGGCCCCTTTGCATGGCATTCTGCCGCGCTGACCACTTTTTTTTTCTTTTTTTTCCATTTCGTTCGGTATTGTTCGTTGCGTTTGGTCTGGGCGGACGTCACAAAACATCCGTTATGTTGATCGTTGATTCCTTTAGTCAGTCTTTTTTATTACAGATGGTGAGCAGCCCTCTGACCGAACACGCTGAGCTATCGTACCACTCAGTTAACCAGGTACACCGTCGGTAGCTGTTATGGTATTACATCGGTTGCATTCCAGCGCTGAGGTACGCCAGATCCCCGTACAGTAAATAGCGGCTATAGTAGGTTTTAAGATTTATGGCACACTTCATATGAAAGAATATTAAAAACAGACTCTCGAAGCCAATAAAAAATAGGTGAAAAAATTTCTACCCTGGTCTATCCCCTTAGCTGTTTATTGACCTCGAGCTTAGATGATGCCACAACTGCATACTGTTCAATCCGACCGCCGCGTCATCCTTAGAGGAAGATGCGGATAGGTGGGGCGTGGGGTCAGCACACAGCTCTCTCGGTCGTTATAATGGTATTCTTGGCCGAAGCCGCTACTATTCGATCGAGTAGCTCCTCAATTGGCATCACGAGGCTGATTGCACCCCGAACAATGGCAACAGCGCATGGCGGCCTGGATGGTCACGCATCCAAGTGCTGACCACACCCTACAGCGTTTAACGTCGGTGATCTCACGGGAACCGGCGTATCCACTGCGGCAACGCCGTTGCCACCACCAGCTTTAGGGGTCCAAAAATAGGAAAGGCATTAGACGGACATTTTGCACTAGAAGACGGAGTACCAGCTTTGAACAGGAATAGAGTCAGTCGGGTAGTTTCAATTGCTTTTTAGTAATCACTTACATTCAGCTTTCTGCAAAATCAGCATTAAATGTGCTTAAGCCAAAAAAATATAAATCAGTAAACAGTCCTATAATTTGGCAATTATGCTAGTCTTCTTCCTAAGATAGTTGAAATAAACTAAAAGATCTTCATTAAACGAAATAGTAAAATATCTACTCTTCCGGGATAGAAAACAAAAATATACTGAATGACTTCGGTCGTTCCAATTAGATTTATAAAGAAATAATAATAATTTGAAGTATCAATATTTCTCATTTGAAACCCACTTTATCAAAAGCGTTGTATTTCTTGGAAATCGTTTCGAGGGGCTCTTAACATGAGAATTTTAAATTAAAAAACAACGACATATTCTTTGTGATTGTGTCGATTTGCATGTAGATAAAGGGACCATAAATGTCTGTAACTCAGAAAGGTCCTAATGAACACCCTATTTATAGAAATTGGTTTCATGTATATTTAATATTGTGAAGGTAGTTAGTGGTTAAACATAAATTTATCCATGTTGTATGGATGTTACTTAAGAGCTGCGACTGTATTGTGAGATGTTTATGAAATAATATGTATACTACAACAATTGCTTGTTAACACTATTGTACTAACAAGACACAAAATGGTTCAAATGGCTCTGAGCACTATGGGACTCAACATCTATGGTCATCAGTCCCCTAGAACTTAGAACTACTTAAACCTAACTAACCTAAGGACAGCACAAAACACCAGCCATCACGAGGCAGAGAAAATCCCTGACCCCGCCGGGAATCGAACCCGGGAACCCGGGCGTGGGAAGCGAGAACGCTACCGCACGACCACGAGATGCGGGCAAAAAGACACATTTCAGCAGCATGTTCCCATCATCAGGTGCAGTTACAGTTACTTTTACATTGTAGTTAGTATGAGTTAGGTTAGTTTCTTTTGCTGTATGTGCCAGTGAAGCTATGTATCCAAAAACACGCTTGTTCAGGAAGATAAATATGTTATAGTGTGTACGTTGAGTCATAAGCATAATTAGTCATTTTCTTAGTGCATTTACTTACATTTTGTTGGTAATTTCGTTGTCTGCACACACAGCGCAGTAACAAGTACATCACAACTTAAAACTTTTATAATCATTTGTTTATATCATCAACACAAAGAGTCTTAAAAACTAAGATAAACTAGTTTCTATTGGAAAAGCAGTAGCATAAAGTGAAGATGAAACATTTATATGTAGATGTACTCGTCATAGCAAATATTAACGATTAGTTGGTAAAGACAATTTTTTCAGTGACATAGGTATTCAAAAATAGAGAAGTTTTTAAAGAAGATAAGATAATAACGTACAAATTTATCATTTAATAACAAAACAAAGAATTATCCCTACCAACTACTCCCCTAATATTTGCCATGATATAAGCACATATAGACACGAATGTTTCATTTTCGCTATATAGTACTGTATTAACAATAGAAACTAGTTTATCTTAGCTTTTAAGGCTCTTTGGATTGTCGTAAACAAACGATTGTGAAAGTGTTAGGTTGTGCTGTACTCGTTACTGTGCTCTGAGTGCCAGACAACGGATTTACCAACAAAGATATTACCAAATGCACTAACAAAGTAACTGACAGTACGTATCACATAATGTACACGCTACAACATATTCATCTTCCTGGACAAGCGTGTTTTTCGACACATAACCTGTGGCAACAACATTCCGTTAGCGCTACTTATAGCCGTGGGAGAACCAGCCATGACAAAACTCCTCCATCTGGTGAGCAAGATGTATGAGGCAGGTGAAATACCCGCAGACTTCAAGAAGTATATAGTAATTCAAATTCCAAAGAAAGAAGGTGCTGACAGGCGTGAAAATTACCGAACTATCAGTTTAATAAGTAACGGTTGCAAAATACTAACACGAATCCTTTACAGAAGAGTGGAAAAACTGGTGGAAGCCAACATCGAGGAAGATGGCAGGGGTAAAATGCAAGGAGCGGAAGGCTAGTTACAACATATACAGAAACCAGATGTCAGTTATAAGGGTCGAGGGACACGAAAGGGAATCAATGGTTGAGAAGGTGAGGCGTTGCGCCTTATATAGCTTGTGTCTAGAGCCTGTATATCGGGAGAATGACTCAAGCGTGCACAGTGGAGCAGGTTCAGTCGAGTACATAGTTTTAATTTTCATCCCCTAGACGACAGCAGCGGACAGAGACATTCAAGAAACAGGACAAGAGAATGTTTTTGTGAATTGTTCTGTTTATTTCCTGAAAGCTTTTTTGTTTATTTATATTTGTACAATTTTGTATGTGCTTTTAATATGTAATGTGGCGTTATTTTACAACTTATAAACCGCGTTTACATCCAGTACGACATAAGTAAGCCCCTTCAATGATAGAAAAGACAGTTTTGCGCTCGTTCATTAAAATCACGTATGTGACTGACATCGTCTAGTACTATATATGACGGTAGTATCTGTTCCCGAAAGAACAGTTACCGTTGATGACCATGCAGCTTTGCTAGAAATGAAACGATAATTAAATGGACACTCTAGCTGCAAACAGGTGTTGATGTACTTCATTAGGGACATGTTGAAAATGTGTGCCCACACCGGGACTCAATACCGGGATCTCATGCTTACATGGCAGAAGCTCTATCCATGTGAGCCACCGATGGCACAAAGGATAGTGCGCCTGCAGGGACTTATCCCTTGCACGCTCCCCGTGAGCCCCACATTCCCAACATTCGTAGTGCGCCTAATAGATGTTTGCCCATCATACTCATTACTTGTGGCAGATTAATCTACCAAGTCCCGTACGAGTTCGGGCATAGCGTGTGCATTCGCACAAGAAGGTCAATGGCCGGGAAGCCATATTTTAACTATATATGACGTTAGTATCTGTTTCCGAAAGAACAATTACCGTTGATGACCATGCAGCTTTGCTAGAAATGAAACTATAATTAAATGGACACCCTATCTGCAAACAGGCATTGATGTACTTCATTGGGGACATGTTGAAAAAGTGTGCCACGATCGGGACTCGAACCCGGGATCTCCTACTTACATGCCCGAACTCGTACGGGACTTGGTAGATATTAATCAGCCACGAGTAATGAGTATGATGGGCAAACATCTATTAGGCGCACTACGAATGTAGTGGTGTGGACATGTTGGGAATGTGGGTCTCACGGGGAGCGTGCAAGGGATAAGTCCCTGCAAGCGCACTATCCTCTGTGCCCTCGGTTGCTCAGATGGATAGAGCTTCTGCCATGTAAGCAGGAGATTCTGGGTTCGAGTCCCGGTCGGGGCACACATTTTCAACATGTTCCCAATGAAGTACATCAACGCCTGTTTGCAGCTAGGGTGTCCATCATCGTCTAGTACACTTAATTTATTGTATAATGTCTGCATGTGGGGTGGCTGTGGAACAAGCAGAGCTGTGAAAGTCGTGGTAGAACGGAAGGGCACCGGAAGGTCACACTTTCCGTCGGAAAATAGGACGGCACAGCCGCTTCCGGTGCTAATCCCGCGACTCGCCCGTGAGCTGGACCAGCTGCAAAACGGGAACACGTGACCGGCGGGCAGGCGTGGGAAGGCGGCCTGGTCGGCCAAAAACACTTGGCAGCAGGTTTTCGCGTACTTTCCTACGGACGTAGAAAGAACTTCCAGATACTTCGGTCTGGATTCCACACTGCGACTGGTCGGCCTTCAGAAACGAGCGCCTTCCGGAAAGAAGATTTGACACCCAAATTTAATGGAGGGAATGAGCAGCGAAAAGAGGATAGAAGAAGAAGAGAATCGTTCCGGGGTCCTGGAACAGGAGAGCCGTCTTGGAGGTCCACAGCAGTCGACGGACGTCTTTGGCTGTAATTTTGGTGAAGTACAATTTTGCCATTATCTCGCTGAGGCGAGAAGTTTTGCGGTTATAGCTTCTGGTCCTTACAGTGTTCTTGCTTATGCACGGGCGTGTAGGAACGTAAATTTATATTGGTGAATCATGTGTTCCACTCCCTTCTGCACTGAGGTTTCACAATACTCATTGAGATGGTAGTTCCTTCTTGCCATTTATTACAACGTTGAATGTCAGCTACTCCGCGTCTAAACACAGATCGTGGGTAGCCTACATTATAGGGCACAGCCAGACAGGTTAAGGGCCAGCTTTAATACAGGGAGAACCTGAGATTTGTAATTATTGTTTAGTGTCTCGAAATTATTTTTGTGATGAATAAATGTGTTAAAATCACGGCATTTATTCCTTAGTAGATAGTATTTTCCTATACAATTAATCTCATTCCTTGTGTACATTTTATAACTTATTCGTGAAAACGGGGACTGGATTTTGATTTTGTCGGCTTATCTTGACATTCTATGGTATCCACAGGGTAAGATTAGGAAACGAGTAGGTTATTACATGACAATTTATATAATTAATGAGAATAACGTACTCCTACTGGGGGACGTGTAAGTCTCAGCGCGACATCAGTAGAGATAAAATACTCATTGCGCAAATTATCACTTGTACGTACTCATGGCAAGTCTCCGCCATCAGTAGCCAGTAGAAGAAGTGGAGGTACGTTACAAGTAGTGTGAATGAAGCGTGAATATGGTCTAAAGTAAATATGTGGATCATTGTTCTACTGATGTACGTTGTACAATAGGGAATTTTGTATCATTATACAGGGTGATTCAAAAAGAATACCACAACTATAGGAATTTAAAACTCTGCAACGACAAAAGGCAGAGCTGAGCACTATCTGTCGGCGAATTAAGGGAGCTATAAAGTTTCATTTAGTTGTACATTTGTTCGCCATTTCAGCCAATAAAGTTTTTGGTCCCTTTTTCTTCGAAGGTGCTACTGTAACTGGACTACAGTATCTGGAGATGTTAGAGAATTGGCTGTTCCCTCCGCTCGAACAAGAAGCACAACAATTCATATTTCAGCAGGATGGAGCGCCACCACATTGGCACTTATCTGTCCGTAACTACCTGAACGTCAACTACCCGAGGCGATGGATCGGCCGCCAGGCAGCCCGTGACAGAGCACTTCATCACTGGCCTCCAAGAAGCCCTGATCTTACCCCCTGCGATTTTTTCTTATGGGGGTATGTTAAGGATATGGTGTTTCGGCCACCTCTCCCAGCCACCATTGATGATTTGAAACGAGAAATAACAGCAGCTATCCAAACTGTTACGCCTGATATGCTACAGAGAGTGTGGAACGAGTTGGAGTATCCGGTTGATATCGCTCGTGTGTCTGGAGGGGGCCATATTGAACATCTCTGAACTTGTTTTTGAGTGAAAAAAAACCTTTTTAAATACTCTTTGTAATGATGTATAACAGAAGGTTATAATATGTTTCTTTCATTAAATACACATTTTTAAAGTTGTGGTATTCTTTTTGAATCACCCTGTATTTTAAGTAAGTTTATGGTAAAAGGAAAGCTAATTCGAGTGCAAACGAAAATAGTTAATAACGTAAAGTATAAACAAAATATCAGAATGTTAAATATTTATTTCGGGAAAAAATACAGTTCGAAAATGTGTTGTTTGTTGATTGATCAGTCATGAAAAGAGTGGCCTTGAAGAAAACTGACCAATCAGAACGAAGTATTCTTCGAGCACCTTTTCTCTTGGAGATCCTTACAGCAGTCTAAGGAAGTCGGAGCCGAGCCGTTCAATGGTACGGTCGTGTGTAGTATGAGCACCGAAGGAAGTTATAATTAGCCAGTTTTAGTTGTGCTACATGTTTCAAAAGTGTTTTAAAGTGAAGGGGTATTTATGCGGGTGTGTTTTTATAGAAGGTACGGATTTTTTAAGTAATTGTGTGTATGAGAAAAGACAGTAATTCCGCGTTGCGTATTGAGCGGGTCGGTGACTAAGAACTTGAGTGCATTAAAAACCGACAAAGTTAATAGTATGGCGAGCATTTTCATTTAAGGACAACCCGTGCTTAGTAGCTGTTCAGATTTCGGGAAATACGTTACAATAAACTTGCTAACGTGAATGAAAGGGTTTGTGCATGACTGCGTTACGATTTGCACAGGCTTGGCAGTGAACGTGTAATTCCCGACTTCAGAATATACCGAAGTTTTGCCAGCATTTCCACCTTTCATTCAAAATTAAGAGCTTTTCCCGATTCTTAGATCAGTTACGTCGTACGCAGCCTGGTGCGAGTTGCAGTACGGTAAGTTTCTGCTCGGCTATCCTACAGGCGACCTGCTGCAACGAGTTCACAGGTAGGTGCAGGTAAAAGGACGAAAGGAACCCCGCCGCCGCAAATAGAGTGAGACAGGGTTGTAGCCTATTCCTGATGTTTTCCAATCTGTATACTGAGCAAGCAGTAAAGGAAACAAAAGAAAAATTTCGGGTAGGAATTCAAGTCTAAGGAATAGAAATAAAAACTTTAAGAAACTTCCTGGCAGTTTAAAACTGTGTGCCGGACCGAGACTCGAACTCGGGACGTTTGCCTTTCGCGGGCAAGTGCTCTACCATCTGAGCTACCTCACAGCTTTACTTCTGCGAATACCTCGTCTCCTACCTTCCAAACTTTACAGAAGCTCTCCTGCGAATCTTGCAGAACTAGAACTCCTGAAAGAAAGGATATTGCGGAGACATGGCTTTACCACAGGCTGGGGGATGTTTCCAGAATGAGATTTTCACTCTACAGTGGAGTGTACGCTGAGCTCGAGTCTCGGTCCGGCACACAGTCTTAATTTGCCAGAAAGTTTGATATCAGCGTACACTCCGCTGCAGAGTGAAAATCTCATTCTAAAAACTTTAAGGTTTGCCGATGACATTGTAATTCTGTCAGAGACAGCTAAGGACTTGGAGGAGCAGTTGAATGGAATAGACAGTGTCCTGAAAGGAGGATATAAGATGAACATCAACAAAACCGAATCGATGATAATGGAATGTAATCTATTTCAATCAGGTTATGTTGAGGGAATTAGAGTAGAAAATGAGACACTTAAAGGAGATAAGGTTTGCTATTTGGAAAACAAAATAATGATGGTCGAAGTAGCGATGATATGAAATGCACTCTGGCAATTGCAAGAAAAGCGTTTCTGAAGCAGAGAAATTTGTTAACGTCGAGTATAGATTTAAGTGTCAGCAGGTCGTTCCTGAAAGTATTTGTATGGATTGTAGCCATGTATGGAAATGAAACGTGGACGATAAACAGTTTGGACAAGAAGAGAATAGAAGCGTTTGAGACCTTGAGCTACAGAAGAATGTTGAAGGTTGGATGTGTCGATCATGTAACTAATGAGGAGATACTGAATAGAATTGGGGAAAAGATAAATTTGTGGTACAGCCTGACTAGAAGAAGGGAACAGTTGCTAGGACGCATTCTGAAGCATTAAGGGATCACCAATTTAGTACTGAAGGGAAGTTCAAATGGTTCAAATGCCTCTAAGCACTATGGGACTTAACATCTGAGATCATCAGTCCCCTAGACCTAACTAACCTAAGGACATCACACACGTCCATGCCCGAGGCAGGATTCGAACCTGCGACCGTAGCAGCAGCGCGGTTCCGGACTGAAGCGCCTAGAACCGCTCGGCCACAACGGCCGGCTACTAGAGGGAAGTGTGGCGGTAAAAATCGTAGAGGGAGAAAAAAAATTGTTCAAATGGCTCTGAGCACTATGGGACTTAACTTCTGTAGAGGGAGATCATGAGATGATTACAGCAAGCAGATTCAGAATTGTGTAAGTTGGTAGTTATACGGAGATGAAGACTCTTGCACAGGACAGAACAGCATGAAGAGCTGCATGGGACCTGTCTTTGGACTGAAGACCTCAACAACAACTTCTGGCACAAAGGAAACTAGTCTCATTTCATATTAATTACAACGTAAAAGTAATTGTAAATGCATCTGATGATGGCAGCATACTGCCGAAACGCGTCTTGCTAACAAAATATCAGTAACAAGTGACTGTTGCCGTATATGTCATTTTATTAAAAAGGTTTTAGTAGTTAGTTTCACTTACGGCCTCATCCACAGCGCACGCAGTGCATTGCATTTGTCGCTGCTGCGGCTAAGATGTCAGAAGAGCCGTGGAGGTGGAGCTAGCTGCTGCGCTCGGCGGGGCGGCGTTATCTCTTTCTCTCTCCCCCTCCCTCCCACTCTCTCTCACACATCACCGACGACCGCTAGCGCTACCTCTTGCACTCTGCTGCTGCCCCGATTCACACGCTGCCCTGTGTTCCTGGTGTCTCCACAGCGAATGCTGTTGTATTATTACTTGGGCTCCACTCAGCCAGAGGTAATCCCAGACGCTATGTCACTGCGTACCACTTGATATTTTTAGAAAATTGGGTGTACCATTATGGCTTTTTAACTCTTTTTAAAGTTGGCGAGGGGGAGGAGTGCACAAGATTGAGCAACATCTGCCGCAGTGGTGAGGAACGGTACGGGAGGAATAGATTTCGCCGTGTTATTTTTTGCTGACAATACACGCTTCACCTGAAGATGACAAGTACGATACTTGTTGAAACGTTGCCGCAGAACGACGCCTTGACTCTGTTGACAACCCGTGAAGACTTCACCATGAAGTCACATTCAGTTTTTGTGTCATGCCACTCAACTACTATATGTGCTATAAACTGACACTGTAGCTTAGTGTAACCAAATATCAAAACAGTTTCACAATGTCTCCTACCACTCATTTTTTATATATGAGGGCTACTCGGAAAGTAAGGAACGATAGGCCGCGAAATGGAAACAGTGAAAATCAAAACTGTCGTTTCCAACAGTTAGCTACAACTTCCAGCACTTACCCGAGAAAGGCAAAGGTCCCGAGTTCGAGTCTTGGTCCGGCACACAGTTTTAATCTGCCAGGAAGTTTCATATCAGCGCACACTCCGCTGCAGAGTGAAAATCTCATTCGGGAAACATCCCCCAGGCTGTGGCTAAGCCATGTCTCCGCAATATCCTTTCTTTCAGGAGTGCTAGTTCTGCAAGGTTCGCAGGAAAGCTTCTGTAAAGTTTGGAAGTTTGGAGACGACGTACTGGCAGAAGTAAAGCTGTGAGGACGAGGTTTGAGTCGTGCTTGGGTAGCTCAGATGGTAGAGCACTTACCCGCGAAAGGCAAAAAGGTCCCGAGTTCGAGTCTCGGTCCGGCACACGGTTTTAATCTGCCAGGAAGTTTCATATCAACGCACACTCCGCTGCAGAGTGAAAATCTCATTCTGGAAACATCCCCCAGGCTGTGGCTAAGCCATGTCACCGCAATATCCTTTTTTCAGGAGTGCTAGTTCTGCAAGGTTCGCAGGAGAGCTTCTGTAAAGTTTGGAAGGTAGGAGACGAGGTACTGGCAGAAGTAAAGCTGTGAGGACGGGGTGTGAGTCTTGCTTGGGTAGCTCAGATGGTAGAGCACTTGCCCGCGAAAGACGAAGTTCCCGAGTTCGAGTCTCGGTCCAGCACATAGTTTTTATCTACCAGGAAGTTTCATTCCAGCTACTTATCTCCATAGTCGCCGATCCGACAGACGTTTGTCGTAGCGTTGTACCAACTTTCCAATACCCTCGTCATAGCAGGCAGCCGCCAGTGCTTTCCGCCACTTCTCTACGCTGGCCTACAGCTCGTTGTCTGTGCCAAAATGTTGTCTTCCGAGCCAACGGTTCATGTGAGCAGAGACGAAACTCAGATTGAGACAATTATGGGCTGTAGTGTGGGTAATCAAACATTTCCAATTGAAATGATGCAGGAGCGTCTTCATTACCACTGCAGAATGCGATTGAGAATTGTCATGAAGAAGAAAACGCACGACAGTTATGTAATGTTGGCTACATAGCTTCAGGCGAAATGTCTCACCATGCCTTCGTACTTGCCGGGAGACACTATTGTTCTATGTATCTTTATGTGCTCCCTGTGTCTCAGAACTAAAAAGAAAGACGTTACGCCGTCGACGGGCATAATAGGGACACTGCCCAACACACCTGTGGAAAACTTCGGATTTTCGCTGTGGTTTCCATATCGCGAGCGATCGATCCTTACTTTCCGAATAACCCTCGTAATAATATGTTGTATGCATACTACGAGCACAGTCTTAAATCTTTAGTAAGATTATTCTCACTGTTATTTGTGTGTTCGTAAAATTGGAACTGCGTATTGAAATGGCTTGTTTTGTATCTGTTTCATGTTGTGGCAAAGCGCTGCAATACGATGACGACAGCATCTTCGGCGCAGCCGCGAAGCGTCGAACTGAAAGCTATTTCACCAGACAAAGGCCATCACGCAGTTAAAGACCATGTCGAGGTATCCTATCACCCTCTGGTTGACATAAAATAAACGTACTTAATTTTATGTAACAAAGAAAACAATGGACCATGAATGTCGTAAATGAAAATGTACTGTAATGGTAGATGATTCAGTTCTTATTCATCTCGTGACCGCTTATGATCAACATCCGTGTTATTTTAAAGACTACGTCCAAATAAAACACATCGTTGAAAGCGGGGCGTGATCATGGAGGTAACTAAAGATGGAGGCTGTCATTACGTCAGAAACCCGAAGCCGATGTCCCCCATCTTATGTAGCCCAAAACATTAGGTTCACAAACAGAAGTCTACTTTGATCATCTGCTTCATTTTACATTTTAATTTCATTTTGAGGTACGTGAGTCTATAGCATGTTTTGTCATATACCAGTAGTTGATTAGTTAGTTTCATGTTTTTCATGTTCCATGTATCATTTGCACGACAAATAGTAATGATGTGGAAAGAGTCATTTTATAATAGCAACAAGTTTTTGAAATAAACCTGTATGCTGATCGTTTATTAGCTTTTTGCTTTTTAATTAAAGACTGACCGATCTTAGTCAGTAATTCCTACCCATCACCGTTTACACATTACAGTAATAGATAGCTTTCCGTGGAATAGCAGCAATTGTCAAAGAGAAACGTATTCCATGGTTCGTCACGGTGGTACTTCCCCGAAATGTAACTCTGACAAGACCGTGTTCAGTTTCGACCGTTAGGGATGCCTATCGACTTTTATGGTCGTATCCTAAATAGGATCTGGAGCTTTCATTGTGTTGAGGTGTAGTCATTTTTATCAAAAATGCCGGCTTGCGTCATTTACAAGTGTACTAATCGTTCTGATCGTAATCTAAAGTTTAAAAGAATCACATTTCATTCGTATGAGGAACAGCTCAAGTAGTATTTTCTTTCGTACATGTGAATTATGGTTGCGTTGTTTACGTTTATTCGTTCCTGTCTTTCATTGCCTTCCAAACCACAAACGCTCCAACATCCGAGCGACAGTCAGTGGTCTCGTGACCCCACAACGCACAGCACTGACTATTGGTGCAGCATCTCATGCCTTAAATTCCTCTCGCCGATAATTATACGTTGTTCACGTCTCCTCCCTCTTCAAATAAAAATTCTAGCTATAACAGCCGGAGACAGCTGTCTTTTCTGTGTGTGTGTGTGTGTGTGTGTGTGTGTGTGTGTGTGTGTGTGTGTGTGTGTGTGTGACTGTATCCATGTGTGTGTGTGTGTGTGTGTGTGTGTGTGTGTGTGTGTGTGTGTGTATGCTTTGCTTCGTTTACGAAGAAGATTTTGGCCGAAAACGTATGTGAACACACTTCTCGTTGTGCCTGCCTGCTGCTGGGTGTGTGAATAGCAGTCTGTCCGCTTCACAGTAAAGTAACTGCCTCTTGAAGTTTGTTGTAAATAATCCACTGCACAGGAATAATATTGATGGACATAATTACAATAGCAGAAGAAAAAAATAACATTCGTTACGCCACAATAAGGTTGTCTGTAAAACAAATGGGCATTCACAATGCTGCAACCAAAAGTTTTGATCACTTATCAAGTGATATAAAATAGAGTTTGAAACTAAACTATAAACCTTATAATTAAATGCTTACGTGAGACATTTAAGTCTCTTTTTATTAACTACGATAATGATCGAAGCAGACGAAATGAATTAAAACACGTACAGCGGCCGTGACTCGAGCCCGAGTCTTCTTACTTGCAAGATAGAAATGCTAACCATTACACTATGACAGCACGAGGGTCAACATTGATGCAAGAAGTACTTAAGCTGAGTGCCCTCCGCAACACAAACTTCAATTCATTTTTCCCTTATATATTGTCAATACTGCCAGGGCTCTCCGATATTGGCAATCACCCCAGCATATGACGTAATGGGTCATCCTTGTGAGACATTTAAGTCTCTTTTTATTATCTGCGATAATGATCGAAGCAGACGAAATGAATTAAAATTTGTGCTGCGGCCGGGACTCGAACCCGAGTCTTCTTCCTTGCTAGGCAGAAATGTTGACGATCTAACTGTGGTAGTGTAATGGTTAGCATTTCTGCCAATCAAGCAAGAAGACCCGGGTTTGAGTCCCGGCCGCAGCACAAATTTTAATTCATTTCGTCTGCTTAGATAGTTATCGTAGATAATAAAAAGAGACTTAAATGTCTCAGGGAAACATTTACTTATAAGATCTAAAAGATCACCAATAGTACAAGGACGACCCAAATGTCCAGTGCTGGGGTACTTGCCAATGTCTGAGAATCCTGGCAGTAGTGACAATATATAAGGGAAAAATGAATTGAATTTTGTGTTGGTGAGGGCACTCAGCTGAAGTAATTCGTCCAGCAATGTTGACCATCATGCTGTGATAGTATAATGGTTAGCATTTCTGTCTAGGAAGCAAGAAGACCCGGGTTCGAGTCAAAGCCGCAGCCCAAATTTTAATTCATTTCTTCTGCTTCGATCGTTAAACTGTAAACGTTTCTCTTTGACAACTCCTCCTATTCCACAGAAGGTTTTCTGTTATTGTAAACCGTAAATGATGATGGGTAGGACTTACTCACTAACATCGGACTAACTAATTAAAAAACAAAAAAACTAGTAAATGTTCAGCTTGGAGGCATATTTAAGGAAAGCTGATGCTAATATAAACTGACTCGTTCCACAGCGTGATACGTGGGACATTAACTAACTAAACTAACTATTGGTATATGACAAAGCATTGTATAGACTCACAAGCTCTGAAAACCTTAAAAGTGAAATTTATATGTAAAATGAAGCAAATCATAGAAGTAGACGTATTGTTGCAAAAGGTAGGCCTATATGTTACACCGGTTACCAAAAAACGACTTAAATACACGTTAAAGTAAAACATCAATATTACGGGGTCTAACCGTCTGAGGCAATTTCCTTAATCATATTTTCAGTATTATTCAGTGCTGGAACATATTTAAAAAACATACTGCTTTTTACCCTATAATTTGCTATTATTGATCATATACTGAATGAGACATCATAGGTAAGATTTCAGAGTGATAAGATGAGAAAATTCGTTGAAACTAATGAGCTGACAATCTAATAAAACGAGAACTCTATCCTCCATTAAGGAACATTTCAGACCGGTTTTCTTTTTTTTGATGTTTCAGTAATCGTTCACTTTGTTGACATGAACAAGACACGGTAGCTTGCCTTTCTTCTTTTCTCGGTGCACCCGTTTGTGGGCTAGCAAAGAACAAGTAGGTAAGTTTTTTTGGAAACGTGAACGTTAAGCAAATAAAGATTGGTTTCGGAGTTCCAGCTTCATTTGTTATCGATACAAATACATCAAAAGTGGAAAAAATGTCTCTGAGCACTATGGGACTTAACATCTGTGGTCATCAGTCCCCTAGAACTTAAAACTACTTAAACCTGACTAACCTAAGGACATCACACACATCCATGACCGAGGCAGGAGTCGAACCTGCGACCGTAGCGGTCACGCGCTTCCAGACTGAAGCGCCTAAAACCGCACGGCTACACCGGCCGGCGCAAAAGTGGAGTTAAATGAATTACGAAACCAAGCATTTCACATCACTTCCTTCTCTTCTTGGTTATTCCAAGTACATCATTAAAAAATCAGTTACATTAATGAGGTCACATGTGTCGTATTACTAGAGCAAATACGCATTCAATGACAGAAAAATGTTCGAAATTGCCTTCTTGATACTATGTTATTCATGCAAGCGCTGTAAATTAAATATTTAAATACTTGTTGCCTGCACACGACAGATATAAAGAACAAGAAGTCTGCTAATGTTTCGAAATATTTAAAACAACGCGCAGTGGAAGTCTATAGGGTCATTTCCTTTTTTTACCTCCATGGAAGTGGTTTAAATCTCTGTCAAGAAAGCTGAAGTGAACATTTATGTAGAAGAAAGTTATTTGCTTTTGAATTTGATTTTATTAGCAGACGATTAATTTTTCTACGTGACTGTGTTTTGCTGAAATAACTACAATTATCGCAGTTCGAAGTGAATCAGTTGTCGATATTGAAAGGCAGGAGCTGAGAAAATATCCCAAATGTCAACTTTTGAGATGACAGAACTGTTATGAAACTGATGTTACGCAAATGACTGAATTTTTGCGTCTCTCTATTTCCGGGTTTACAGGAAGTTAATTTAACTAATTCACTGAAGTAATTCCAATTCGTTGTGGTACCCTCTCTGCCGAAGAAATCTGAGTTATTACACGTACCTTACTGAAATTTTACGTCAACTGGGTATTACGTATTACGTCTACTGATGTTTTCTGTTTAAAGATACAGGGTACTTATAAATGGTGGAAAAATCGATTTTTTTTATAATTCTATATTCTTCCCTGATTACATTGATATATACTTTGTAGGGTTTCAAATTAAAAATGACCTATATGTACCAAATTTTAAAGTTACATTCATGTATGCTGCCACGCATCTTTCGAAAAGAACTGAACTTTCTGTTTCTAGCGATTATACGTATGATACATTGTAAATGTTGGTAACAGTGCAGGTTTCTAGTGATTATCTTTGCTAGAGTTTACGTCTGTTTAGCTGAAGCAGTTTGTTCACGTGTTACTGAATGTTTGTTGCCCAAGTGCTACATGTATTTGTGGAAGAACATATCCTTTAGTGTGTAATAAATACGAACTATGCCACGCATCAAGAAATTCAAAAAACGAAATTCCGTGGTAACCAGTTCACAAACAAAGAAAGCCACACTGTTGAAAGTAACCTATGTATCAGTTCTTCAGGGAAGAAACTCCCACATGGCGTGCGTCCTGGTGATTCAAATTTTTGTGTTAACGATGACGCTGTTTGTAGTGGATTTGTTGTTGTTGTTGATGTAGGCATCTTATCTTCTTTGATAATGGAAGTGCAGAAATGTAAACAATGTGATGGTGTATGCTGTCTGGAAATAACTGAAGAACAAAGTAGCAGGAAGGGTTTAGCGTCAAAATTAGTTGTTCTGTGTAGATCCTGCAATAAATCTACCTCCAAAATGACTTCGAACATTGTGCATAATTCATATAATCTACATCTACATTTATACTCCGCAAGCCACCCAACGGTGTGTGGCGGAGATCACTTTACGTGCCAATGTCATTATCTCCCTTTTCTGTTCCAGTCGCGTACGGTTCGCGGGAAGAACGACTGCCGGAAAGCCTCCATGCGCGCTCGAATCTCTCTAAGTTTACGTTCGTGATCTCCTCGGTAGGTATAAGTAGGGGGTAAGCAATATATTCGATACCTCATCCAGAAACGCACCCTCTCGAAACCTGGACAGCAAGCTACACCGCGATGCAGAGCGCCTCTCTTGCAGAGTCTGCCACTTGAGTTTGTTAAACATTTCCGTAACGCTATCACGGTTACCAAACAACCCTGTGACGAAACGCGCCGCTCTTCTTTGGATCTTCTCTATCTCCTCTGTCAACCCGATCTGGCACGGATCCCACACTGATGAGCAATACTCAAGTATAGGTCGAACGAGTGTTTCGTAAGCCACCTCCTTTGTTGATGGACTACATTTTCTAAGGACTTTCCCAATGAATCTCAACCTGGTACCCGCCTTACCAACAATTCATTTTATATGATCATTCCACTTCAAATCGTTCCGCACGGATACTCCCAGATATTTTACGGAAGTAACTGCTACCAGTGTTTGTTTCGCTATCATATAATCATACAATAAAGGATACTTCTTTTTATGTATTTGCAATACATTACATTTGTCTATGTTAAGGGTCAGTTGCCACTCCCTGCACCAAGTGCCTATCCGCTGCAGATCTTCCTGCATTTCGCTACAATTTTCTAATGCTGCAACTTCTCTGTATACTACAGCATCATCCGCGAAAAGCCGCATGGAACTTCCGACATTATCTACCTATCTATAATGTGAATTTAAAGTTAGTGTATGCAATGTGTGCAATAGGAAAAGGAAAAAAGGCTGCTCAAACTTTTTGTTCATAAAAACACTTTTAGGTGCCTTGACAGCTGTGTCTAAAGATCTATGAAACGTGCAGAAGAAGAAATTGTAAATACATGTGGAACAAGGACATTTCTGTTGCACTTGATGGGACATAGCAACCTTGAAGACATCGTTCTTTGAATGGTGTTGTAAGTGCTACTTCTATGGAGAATGGAAAAGTTGTTGATGCTGAGTGGTTATATAAGTACTGCCACGCCTGCGATGGTAACACTGAAGGGTATATTGAACGTCAGTGCTCAAAGAATTATGATGGTTGCAGTGGAGGTATGCAGTATGATGGAGCTCTAAAAATATTGCAGAGGTCGGTGCCCATTTATGACGTTAGATATATGAAGTATCTAGGCGATGGGGACTCTAAAGCTTTCAATAAAATTAATGAGTTCAATGCTTATGGTGATACCTTGGTAACAAAACTGGAGGGTCGTGGACGTGTGCAAAAGAGTATGGGTGCTAGATTGAGGAAGCTACGAAGAGAAACGAAAGGAAAGTTGCTATCTGATGGAAAATCTCTATCTGGCAGAGGCAGATTGACAGAAACTGAAATGGACCTTCTTCACAGTTGCTATGGACTGGCCATTAGACGAACTGCACTTCTGAATGATGTTGCAGCAATGAGAAAAGCTGTATGGTCCACCTAAACTTTCGTAAGTTGTCCGTAGATGACCACCCTGTTCACAGACTTTGCCCTAAAGGAGCAGATTCTTAGTGTGGTTACCAAAATGCAAAAGAAAGTTGTCAAATATACCATCACAAGCATTCCCTTCCTGAGCCCATTATGAATGAAATAAAACCAATTTTTAGAGATCTGAGTGCCCTTGTTTTGCTTAGTAAATGTCTTCATGGGGGCACTCAGAATACAAATGAAAGTTTCAACAATTGCGTATGGGAAAGATTACACAGGAATCTTTTTGCAGGACTAAACACATTAAAATTTGGTGTACTAGATGCAGTGATATGTTTCAGTTATGGAGTGATAGGAAGGTTGAAAGAACTGAGAAATTAAGGCATAAAATGTGACTCTAATACGGAAGACCAATTGCTTGCATGTGACAGACAACAGGTGCATCAAGCTGAAAAATTCGCTCTTCAACTTACCAAAGAAGCAAGAAGTGCTAAAAGAAATGCCAAGAGGAAGCTTGAAGATGAAGAAATGCTGCAGGATGAAGACTATGCTTCAGGACTGTTCTGAGGCACACCTTAATTGGACTCATATTCTCATTTGCAGTTTCCCACATGTTGTATTTTTCAGAATTCAGGTACATATATTTCCTAAAATTTATAAAAGATTGCTCTAATTTTTTGTGTAACTTTCAATAGTCCTGAGCTTTATTGTAGAATCAACTAAAATATAGAAAAAATAACATTTTTATCATGAAAAATTATAGAAACTAAAATGTAAGACGTGATATTTTTTATCCTTGTAATATACATAATAGGTGGAATTCAATAGGTTTAGTACCTCAGCCATTGTGTCATGCATCTCTGGTAAAAATTTGGTCTCCTTCAAATGTATAGCATTGGATTAAATGGTACCTCAATTTGAGAAAGCATTTTGGAAAAAGAAATTGCATCAATTTCTTTGTAATTTTTTTAGTAACCCTAAGCAGGTTCAAAAATATTCAAGATACTTCTAATTTGTTTAGAAAGTGTGCAGCATTACCCGATATCAACAAAAAATCTGTAAAACATATACATTTCGAGCAGTGCCTGAAAGAAATAGATGTTGATTTTTACATAATATTGAGCCGGGAAAGTGCCCTGTATCCTTAAACAATATCATCCAATACGGGGGCGTGGCGCCGCAAAACACACAAGTAATAAGGTTCCGTGGAAGCACGTTTTTAGAGTTGTGTTCGTTCAACCAGAGGTTGTACAGAGTTTCAGGGAGAGCATAAGGGAACAATTGACAGGAATGGGGGAAAGAAATACAGTAGAAGAAGAATGGGTAGCTTTGAGGGATGAAGTAGTGAAGGCAGCAGAGGATCAAGTAGGTAAAAAGACGAGGGCTAGTAGAAATCCTTGGTTAACAGAAGATATATTGAATTTAATTGATGAAAGGAGAAAATATAAAAATGCAGTAAATGAAGCAGGCAAAAAGGAATACAAACGTCTCAAAAATGAGAACGACAGGAAGTGCAAAATGGCTAAGCAGGGATGGCTAGAGGACAAATGTAAGGATGTAGAGCAGAGGTTCCCAAACTGGTGGGCACGCCCCCCTGGGGGGACGTGATAATGTTGCAAGGGGGGCGCGGGTGGAGTTAGCGGTATGACCTTACATAATTACTGTGAAATTTGACAACCAATTCATTGATGTTATCTCAAAACTTAAAACGTTTCGTTTATAGGTCACGAGAGATAGGGGCACGAAAACGATTTTCGCATAAAACCCCAGGCTGCACTACTCAGAACAGCACCGCAGAACAGGTAGCAAATTCTTAGGGTGTGTGTGGGCTGTTTCCGCCCTAATCCGGGAAAAGCCTGTTTCTCCCAGCAAGAGCCCTGCTCGGCCACGAGGTCGCAGGCAGACAGTGCACTGACTACCTGTGCTGCGGTTGGGCCTCCCCGTTCTTCACCCACTCGTCACAGGCAGTCATCTGAGGTGCCTTTATTTCTGTTTATTTATTGAGTTGTTGACACATCTGATGTATTGGATTTTTCTGAAATCTCGATGAATCTTTCACAGTTGTGCCTCAGTAAAATCAGTGTTAGTGCGAAATTTTACTGTTAACTTCTTGTTTTCTTTTACTTCACCATGCGTGTCCTGAAAAAACGTAAATATAATGATGATTATATCAAATAGGGTTTTCTTCTATACAAAAAAATGGTGTTGACCAGCCGCAAAGTGTTATTTGCTATGAGGTATTGAGCAATGATTCCATGAGACCTTCTCGTCTGGAACGCCATTTGTGGGCAAAGCATGGTGCACTGAAAGAGAAGCTGAAGGAATTTTTTGCTGCAAAATGTGATAATTTGAAACGGATGAAATTGGACACTGCTGGATCCTTCGCTCAGACATCAGAAAAGGTACTGGAAGCCTCGTATGAGTTATCGCAACTTATTTCAAGAACCAAGAAAAGTCATATTATCGGAGAGACACTAGTCAAACCCTGTTTGTTGAAAGCTGCTGATATTGTTCTTGGGTCAGAAAGTAAACAAAAACTTTCACAAATACCGCTTTCTGACAATACTGTGAAACGTCGGATTGATGATATGGCCGAAGACGTACAAAATCAATAGTTACGTCCGTCAAACGATCGCAGTTTTTCGCAATACAGTTAGACGAGAGCACCGACGTTGCGAATTGTTGCCAACTGCTAGCTTTCGTTCGCTATATAGAAAATGAAGCAATTAAAGAAAAGTTGCTGTTTTCTACAGAGTTGAAGACAACTTCAAAAGCAGTTCATATAGTGGCAGCCGTCTCTGAATTCTTTTGTAAAAATGAGTTATCATGGCAGAAACTGATAGGCGTATACACAGACGGCGCCCCATCAATGCTTGGATGTCGCCCAGGATTCGTGCAGATGGTCAGAGAAAAAAACTCTTGCGTTGCTGCTATCCACTGTGTAATACACCGTCAAGCATTGGCAGCTAAGACACTTCCAAAGGAACTCAATGATGTCTTGAAATTGTGCATCAAAATCGTGAATCATATTAAAAAGAGTGCGTTAAATTCCAGGTTATTTACGGCTCTTTGTGAAGACTTGGGAGCAGAGAATAAAACACTTTTATTTCGTACTGAAGAGCGCTGGCTCTCAAAAGGAAATATGCTAGGAAGATTATTTGAACTTCGAGACGAAGTGATGCAGTTTTTGGAAAATAACAAACAAACTGAATTGTATGTGGAATTTAGAAAGCCCGGTGTTCATGTTGCATTGGCTTATCTGTCAGATATTTTCTAATCTTTAAACACATTGAATTTGAAATTACAAGGTGGAGAGTCAAACATAATTTTTCATCAGGATGCCATCAAAGCGTTTACTGATAAGTTGCAACTGTGGAAACGTAAAATTTTAGCCTGCAATTATTCCTGCTTTCCCAGATTGTTGGAATCCTGGAAGAAGCCCGATTACACAACGATTTTAAGGATACTGATACTAAGAGTACAATATCGAACCATTTGCAACACCTCATTGATGAATTCGAACGATACTTCCCTAAAATTGTGATGATAAAATTTACTATAGGTTAGTGACGGATCCATTTCATGTTGACGTGGATGTGTTGCCAGACAGACTACAAGAGGAAGTCTTAGAAATTAAAAATTATTCTGCAGCGAAGTATGAGAAGATGGATAAGCCTTCATTTTGGGTGAAATATCTCACGGTGTATCCCAGCACAGCAGAACAGGTACTGAAACTGTATTTACCATTTTCAGGAACTTATTTGTGCGAAAGAGCATTTTGAGCGGTAGTGGCGACAAAAAATAAGCTTAGAAGCAAACTCAGTATTGCCAATGATTTACGTTGCGCAGTTTCTACTATTCAGCCTAGAATTCAAAATCTTGTAAAACATATGCAAGCTCATCCTTCACATTGATTTATTTGTTTCTTTCTTGCCACATGTGTGTGGAAATAATTTTTTAGTAATAAATACGTCACATTATAAGAGTACTTGTTATTTTTCTCGTAACTATCCTTACATGTAGGTAATACTATGAAATTGTAAAAAACTATTTCGAAGAAACAATATAAAATACAGTGAATCTGATTAAAATATAAATACTGCGTGTGATCCTTATGGATTCTGATGTTACGTGTGGTATGTTATTTCAACTAATAATAGTATTTCTTCTGGTGAAGACACGGCGAAAGTTTATCCTAGATATGGCAAGCGAAGAGTAGTCCTAAAATCGTATACTGGTGAAGAAATGGCTTTTATTTGAAAGCGTTTCTAAGCGTACAGCGCATAGGTAAGTTGGTAAGTTGGGTTATCACTAGTTTCCGTAGCGGACTGTAAAGGCATATTGTAAAGAACTTTCATCGTATTTCCTATTAGGTGTTCTTTCAGGTTTTTAAACACATCCTTAGAGAAAAAAGGAGCTTCCTTGCTTGACTTGAAACAATCACGAATAAACTTCCTGGCAGATTAAAACTGTGTGCCGGACCGAGACTCGAACTCGGGACCTTTGCCTTTCGCGGGCAAGTGCTTAATCTGCCAGGAAGTTTCACATCAGCGCACACTCCGCTGCAGAGTGAAAATCTCATTCTGGAAACATCCCCCAGGCTGTGGCTAAGCCATGTCTCCGCAATATCCTTTCTTTCAGGAGTGCTAGTTCTGCAGGGTTTGCAGGAGAGCTTCTGCAAAGTTTGGAAGGTAGGAGACGAGGTACTGGCAGAAGTAAAGCTGTGAGGACGGGGCGTGAGTCGTGCTTGGGTAACTCAGTTGGTAGAGGACTTGCCCGCGAAAGGCAAAGGTCCCGAGTTCGAGTCTCGGTCCGGCACACAGTTTTAATCTGCCAGGAAGTTTCACATCAGCGCACCCTCCGCTGCAGAGTGAAAATCTCATTCTGGAATCGCGAATAAACTACGTAATGCAGTTAACTCCAGACCACAATCATATCAGGCAAGAATCAACTCGCTTTAATACGCACACTCCTGTTTCAGACGCAAGCTTTCTTCGTATCACGATGTCATTTATGGTAATGCCCAACAAAACGACAATAGCAACAATAAACCATTCACTGCTTAATGGCTACTGCAGCGCTACACATTGGTATACCGCGTAAGCGTTACAAAACGGCTGGCAAACTTTAGAATAACCAGCGACCAGACTTGATCAAAATATCGCCAACGTCATTAGAAGATAGAATCATTCCTGACCAAGGAAGAACTTGGGAGGGAGGGTGGGGGTGGGGTGGGGAGGGGGAGGAGGACTACAGTCCGACTTTCCTGTGTCTTGCTTTCAGTCTGAAACAGACATCCTTTTCTCTAATATTGTTGTTGTTGTTGTGATCTTCAGTCCAGTTTTGACGCAGCTGTCTATGCTACTCTACCCTGTGCAAGCCTCTTCTTCTCCGATTAACTGCTGAAACCTACACCCCTCTCTCTGCTTACTGTATTCATCTCCCGGTCTCCCTCTACGATTCCCCATCCCCCACCCTCCACAACTGCAAACTTCCCTTCAAAATTAAAATGGTGATCCCTTGATGTCTCAGAATGTGTCCTATCAACCGATCCCTTCTTTTGTTCAGGTTGTGTCATAAATTCCTTGTCTCTCCAGTTCTATTCGGTTCCTCCTCGTTAGTTACGTGATCTACTCATCAAATCTTCGGCATTCTTTCGTAATACCAGATCTCAAAAGCTTCTATTCCCTTCTTGTTTGAGCTGTTTGTCGTCCACGGTTCTCTTCCATGTGTGGCTACACTCCATATAAATACCTTCAGAAAAGACTACCTGGCTCTCAAATCTATAACATAATACAGATGCTACTTTCATGAGTGAGTTTTCTCAGTATCGCTTTATCTTAAAAATTACGTGCGAGAATATTTAACACGTATCAAAACGTGTTCTGCTTACTTGCACGTGTACCGCCTGAAATGTCCTTGCGAACCACCGGTGTTGTGTGTGCCTCTGCTTTGGCCCCGCTGGTTTAGAGTTTAACGTAAAGTTTTGTGAAATAATGAAAAAGTATAGTCAATTACACAATCATAATTGTGTAGACTGTAGCAACTGCATATACAAGACGTAGCATGGCAGAACATCATTGGAGAAGTACACGAAACAGATTAGTCAAAAAATTTCAATATTTATAATACTTTGTATGGTGACACACAATTCAATCGTCCACCGGAACAACGTTGTAACGAGGTATAATCGTAAGTTTGTTGGTTTAACACAGTAAGGCAAGTATTGCAGTTTGAAATGTATGTCTTCAGGCAGCATGGTTCACAGCGTGGAAATTACGCGGACTATATTCAGCCAATATTTGTTAACGGGAGCACTTGGAAAAAACATTATTGTTTACGTTTTCTCTTTTCATGGGGTAAAGTTGTCGCATTAGGCATGGCGTTTCAAGTTATTACTTCCTTGTTACCAACTCTATTCGCAATAAATCTTGCAGACAGCATCCACGTACACCATCGAATGTGTATGACACATAGTCCAGAAGATATGACGTCATAAACATGAAGAGGCGTGAAAGCCTAGCTTTTACTTAAAACGGAGCCCAAATTACCCGGACTATATTCATACAGTATTTGATAGTGAGCGCACTTAGCGACTTCCAAAAAAGTTTAAACATAACGTCAAACCTTAACTGTTGTCAAACCTTCGCTGTTTAATGTCAAATATTTAACACATTGACATATGTGTAAAATAATCAGAAATTTGAAGCTCTTTTTTATATCGAAGTTCGATTCTTTAAAAACGAATTTGGCAGCGTTTCCTAATCTTTTCGATGATTGGAATTCTCTTTAGTGTCCACTTTTATCGTGGATCCGCTGGTTTGTTTCTATACTATGCTTTCAGTACGATATTCCGTAAACGAATTCACTTCTAAGAAAAATGCGATATTATGTATATAGTGACCATCTCTACCTTTTTTTCTTTTTCTTCAGGCTCAAGTGCACCCAATTCTGTCAAGTTGGGAAGAAAACAGTGGCTTTCTATAGCAAACAAACATACTGACATTCTCTTTATAAACGACCATATAAACTGACAATTACTTGACACTGTGCTGTTTTGTTGGACGTGTTTGTCAAACGTAATTGTGCCTGACGTGTTTGAGAGAAATTTTGAATGACCGCCGATTTGACAATATCGCCGATGTTGTTTATGTTGATGTTTCGCCGCGCATCTTTAACGAGAAAGAGTTCTATTACAGTCTATCGCATTGTATCGTGTGTTTTCACAATTGTGGAAACTACGAGCAATGATAAAAACAAAAGAGTACGGGCAGTTATCAGAATAGTAGAGGTGTTGCGTTTTCCCAGCCACATACTACGCATGAAGATGTTCCGAAGAAAACAAATATTCTACGCACAACATACAAGCGAAAGTGCAGTAAGATAAACAAAGAAATCGAAGCGCTCCGGGTCTAACACGGACGATGTATTCTTTCCTACGTTGCGGTGTTTTAGTGAACTTTCATTAGATTCTCGAGGGTACATTTATCACTCAACTAGCTGATAAGGCTGGCGGTGGCTAGGTACAAATTTTGCTAATTTTCTGTTAGAAACGAAAACAAAAAGGGGAACTGTGTTTTTAGTGAAGTACCGAAAAAAATAATTTCCATATTTTCACGAAAATAATCTTGAAATTATAAAGGAGCCATACAAAGAAATACGCGTAATGTACAAACGTATAAATAAAAAGTAAAGAAACACGACCCTGGACAGTTTCTCTACGCCGGGTGCAGATGCTTCGTGTGTCTACAATCCGATTTTGTAAACGTCTCTATGACAACGAGTTTTCATAGCCGTACACAGAGAGGGCTGTCGTTTTCGTCTACGGCCGTTTACCAAGTGACAGTCATCAAAAGTGCTGCCAGGTGTCAGGGATTTCCTCAAGTTGATCCGACTGAAGGCGTCTCTTAGTAGTAAAGAATATACGCTGACAAGCCAAAACATTATGAAGACTTTTGTGTTAGCAGAAGAGCCAACACCACGTTACAAGCGGAGGCCGAAATACACGCGTTTTAGCTCACGCAGGCTGGCGTGAGGAGGGAAGAACTATACTGACGTGAGGTCTGGAACATGACAAGGAATGAGAATTCAGAAAGGGGACGTAATTAGTTTGATACTTAACTTTAATCCATAAATGATGAACGTCGCTCTTGACGGTACATGATTCACAATATTATCTGTTCAGAATACGTTCTTGAAGATAGTAATTATAGTACCTGAATATGTCGCCTTGCTAGGTCGTAGCAAATGACGTAGCTGAAGGCTATGCTAAACTGTCGTCTCTGCAAATGAGAGCGTATGTAGACAGTGAACCATCGCTAGCAAAGTCGGCTGTACAACTGGGGCGAGTGCTAGGGAGTCTCTCTAGACTAGACCTGCCGTGTGGTGGCGCTCGGTCTGCAATCACTGATAGTGGCGACACGCGGGTCCGACGTATACTAACGGACCGCGGCCGATTTAAAGGCTACCACCTAGCAAGTGTGGTGTCTGGCGGTGACACCACAAAGACCTTCTTAATAGCTTGTTCGTATATTATGACCACCTTCTTAATCGCTTGTTTGCCGGTCTTTTGAACGAAATACATCACTGATTCTGCGTGTCAAGAATCCGTCAGTTTGTTGGTAGATTTGTCGATGTATCTGGCATTACACGTCTACGCACAGATCGCGTAATTCACGTAAATAACGGACCGTTGATGCGGTGATGGCGCCCGATAGCGACCCAGATGGGTTCTATAGGATTTACGTCAGATGAATTTGGTAGCCGAGTCATCAACGTGAATTCACTGTAATGCTCGACAAACCACTGTAGCACCGTTCTGGCTCCGAGACACGGACAATTATACTGCTGATAGATGGCATCACCATCGAGGATGACATCAAGCATGAAGGGATGCAGGTGGTTCGCAGCTGTCAGCGTGTCTTCGATTACTACCACAGCTCGCCTGCAAGCGCAGGAGAATGTCCCCCATAGCATAATACTGCTCCCACCAGCCTGTGTCTGTGACGCGCTGCACATCTCGATCCGCCGTCACCTCGATGACGGCGTTCGTGGAGACGACCATCGACCTAGTGTAGCAATGTGATTCAGCCGAAGAGCCGACACGTTTCCATTGACCGACGGTCGAATCGCGATAGCTCCGCGTCCGCTGCAATCGTAGTTGACGATGTCGTTGGGTGGACACGTTGGGGTGGTCTGCTTTGGAGCTCCATGTTCAACAAAGCACGATGAACGGTGTGCTCCGAAACACTTGTGCAGGCACCAGCAATGAGTGCTTTCGGCAGAGACACCACAGATCACCATCTATCCTGCTTTACAGAGCAGACAATCCTCCGAACCCCACGTTCTGTGATGAATCGTGGACGCCCAACCATTTAGTGCCCAGTGGTAGTTTCACTGCCCTTCTCTTTCTGTAGATGCTCACGACAGTAGCACGTGAACATTCGACCAGCTTCGCCGTTTCCGAGGTACTCGTTCACAGGCTCTGTGCAAAACTAATCTGCCCTTTGTCAAAGTCGCTCATCTCAATGGATTTCCCCATTTGCAGCCCATATCTTCGCTAGGGTAATTTTCCGTCCGTGTCTGCTCCTGTTACATACTTTTGCTACCGCGTCACGTGCCACATGCGCTACCAGGCGGTATCCGACGTCACGGTGGACAGCGGTCATGAGCTGTTGAACTGTGTGTCATACAGGGTGTTTCAAAAATGACCGGTATATTTGAAACGGCAATAAAAACTAAACGAGCAGCGATAGAAATACACCGTTTGTTGCAATATGCTTGGGACAACAGTACATTTTCAGGCAGACAAACTTTCGAAATTACAGTAGTTACAATTTTCAACAACAGATGGCGCTGCGGTCTAGGAAACTCTATAGTACGATAGTTTCCACATATCCACCATGCGTAGCAATAATATGGCGTAGTTTCTGAATGAAATTACCCGAAACCTTTGACAACGTGTCTGGCGGAATGGCTCCACATGCAGATGAGATGTACTGCTTCAGCTGTTCAATTGTTTCTGGATTCTGGCAGTACACCTGGTCTTTCAAGTGTCCCCACAGAAAGAAGTCACAGGGGTTCATGTCTGGCGAATAGGGAGGCCAATCCACGCCGCCTCCTGTATGTTTCGGATAGCCCAAAGCAATTACACGATCATCGAAATATTCATTCAGGAAATTAAAGACGTCGGCCGTGGGATGTGGCCGGGCACCATCTTGCATAAACCACGAGGTGTTCGCAGTGTCGTCTAAGGCAGTTTGTACCGCCACAAATTCACGAAGAATGTCCAGATAGCGTGATGCAGTAATCGTTTCGGATCTGAAAAATGGGCCAATGATTCCTTTGGAAGAAATGGCGGCCCAGACCAGTCCTTTTTGAGGATGCAGGGACGATGGGACTGCAACATGGGGCTTTTCGGTTCCCCATATGCGCCAGTTCTGTTTATTGACGAAGCCGTCCAGGCAAAAATAAGCTTCGTCAGTAAACCAAATGCTGCCCACATGCATATCGCCGTCATCAATCCTGTGCGCTATATCGTTAGCGAATGTCTCTCGTGCAGCAATGGTAGCGGCGCTGAGGGGTTGCCGCGTTTGAATTTTGTATGGATAGAGGTGTAAACTCTGGCGCATGAGACGATACGTGGACGTTGGCGTCATTTGGACCGCAGCTGCAACACGGCGAACGGAAACCCGAGGCCGCTGTTGGATCACCTGCTGCACTAGCTGCGCGTTGCCCTCTGTGGTTGCCGTACGCGGTCGCCCAACCTTTCCAGCACGTTCATCCGTCACGTTTCCAGTCTGTTGAAATTTTTCAAACAGATCCTTTATTGTATCACCTTTCGGTCCTTTGGTTACATTAAACCTCCGTTGAAAACTTCGTCTTGTTTCAACAACACTGTGTTCTAGGCGGTGGAATTCCAACACCAGAAAAATCCTCTGTTCTAAGGAATAAACCATGTTGTCCACAGCACACTTGCACGTTGTGAACAGCACACGCTTACAGCAGAAAGACGACGTACAGAATGGCGCACCCACAGACTGCGTTGTCTTCTATATCTTTCACATCACTTGCAGCGTCATCTGTTGTTGAAAATTGTAACTACTGTAATTTCAAAAGTTTGTCCGCCTGAAAATGTACTGTTCTCCCAAGCATATTGCAACAAACGGTGTATTTCTATTGCTGCTCGTTTAGTTTTTATTGCCGTTTCAAATATACCGGTCATTTTTAAAACACCCTGTACAATGACATAATTGTGAAGGTATGTTTCGACAATCCCCTGACCAGTCTCAAGCTTCCTTTTTCATCTGCCTATGCTGTGATAAAGTCATTGCAAGAAATGATGTGTCTAAATTGGAAGCCATTCCCACTAACTGAGTTTTCCGTCTGTAAGGTTGTCGTCTTGGTGTCTGATAGTACAGCCTTCCTTATTCGCTGTTGGTTTTGCTTTGTTCCGACTTTGCAAATTACTAATGACAAGT
Source organism: Schistocerca piceifrons (assembly GCF_021461385.2). Classification (NCBI taxonomy): domain Eukaryota; kingdom Metazoa; phylum Arthropoda; class Insecta; order Orthoptera; family Acrididae; genus Schistocerca; species Schistocerca piceifrons. The sequence continues at coordinate 74,951,154 of NC_060146.1, forward strand.
AAGATTTAGGTGTTATACCATATTCCTTATTTGGCAAAAGCATTAATTTTAATTGTATAAGTCACTCTCTTTGATATTATGAAAGAAGACAGACGCGTTTCGCGGAACCCATCAGTGATCTCAATATTCCTAGATTTTCGGAAACCGTTTGCCAAGGTGCCCCAGTGCGGACTGTTAACGAAGTTGCGAGCATACGGCGCCTTCTAAATATTTTGTCGATATTATCTATGAGATCGTTCCATTTTAGTTCCCAGGTATTTAGTGGAACTGACAGCGTTTAAATTTGTGTGGTTTATCGTGTAACGGAAATTTAACGGATTTCTTTTCCTACTCATGTGAATGACCTCACACATTTCCTCGTTCAGAGACAATTGAAAGTGCTAAATAATGTACCGCAATTATCGTTGCAGGGAGGATAATCATACAGGCGTCGCAACATCGAAAACAATAGGGCCGTTTCCAGACACAGAAGAAACCGAAGTCCGTTTCCACTAAAGCAGGAGAAACTGATGTTCTCAACCAGTTGTCGAAGGAACATGGTGAAGAGAAGGGCATGCAACCAGGATTTGTGTCTCGCAAAACGCCATTTCCCACAACGGTACAGAAACTGGACAGTAGCGTGAAGTTTGGCCCGAAAACTCGCGATTTTGCCTCTTTTCAAACCACGACAGTCATCGAGGACTTTAACCTATAGTGTTTGCAGAGTACATATCATGCTGAAGGTGATTCTGCGGCGTTTCAGGGCGTTTCTCGCACTATTATTTGCACCCATCCAAAGAGGTAACTGAAAACGTAAAGCTGGATGTAGCCGAACAAGTGTAGCCGTTTCTCCCACATCTTCGTGATGACTGTGCTGATGGTAACCCTGTATTCCAAGAAGACAACAGCCGAGCTCATTGCGTTCTGTGCATTCGCTCTTGGCTTAACTGATACTCAGGCACCCTATTTCATCTGAAATCTTTTGGAAATTTGTGGTAAGGACTAAGGGACCAAACTGCTGAGGTCATCGGTCCCTAGGCTTATGCACTTCTTAATCTAACTTAAACTAACTTACGCTAAGGACAACACACACACCCATGCCCGAGGGAGGACTCGAACCTCCGACGGGGGCTTCAGACCGCACGGCTATCCTGCGAGGCTATTTCACCTCAACTGGCCCGATAAATCACCCGACCTTATTTTCACAGAAAATATCCGAGTCAGTCTGGAGTAACAGCAATGCATATCCGCGCAGTTTGGTAGTTCAAGTCAACAGTGAGCATCCTTAGCTGGATATGAGATATCTGTCCCCTAGAACTTAGAACTACTTAAACCTAACTAACCTAAGGACATCACACAACACCCAGTCATCACGAAGCAGGGAAAATCCCTGACCCCGCCGGGAATCGAACCCGGGCGCGGGAAGCGAGAACGCTACCGCACAACCACCAGCTGCGGACAGCTGGTCAGGTGTGGACACACGGCTATAAAACGATTAGTTTATACTGACAGGCGTAGTCCACCTAGTGGTGCATTTACTGTTCTGAGAACATTAAGTAGTAAATTATCGGACGTGTTTGTGGGAAGACTGTCAAGCACAGAAAAAAAAAACAGTAACGCACAGAAGTTGGTACATAGCACGATATCTGCACTTACGCCGCTAACGCCAATGTGATCAAAACTTACGTACGGACAACAAAGCTTTTCAAACTGACACTGTGGATAATAGTACACTGCTTTCCGCTGACGACCAAATAATCTTTAGCCAGAATGAAAATGAACAGCAAGAAACTGTTTTTAATTTAAACAAGATAGCCGAAGAAAACAATCTGAACATCTCCATTAAGAAGACAAAATCTGTGGTAGTTTAGGAGACCAGCCGATAAGACCGAAAATGGTCAGCATATCACAGAGGAAATTAACAGAGTTAAGCATCTACGTAGCAGTATGACATACAGGGGATAGGCAAAATAATGTGAACAGTGGTTGTGTTTGACGGTCAACAACGCAGGTAAGGCATGTGACGCGCTAGAGTGTGCGTGTTCAGTACGGACTAGGCATCAGTCCAGGTTGTTTAAGAGCAGTGCACACTTCGTATTTGCATTCAAAGGCCGATATCGGCGTGCAATGAAAGATCTAACAGAGTTCCAATGAGGGCAGATTGTGGGTGCCAGTTTAGCTGGAGCATCAGTAACCAAGACAGCCAACTTACTGAATGTTTCAAGAGCAACTGTTTCAACAGTCATGACAGCCTACACAAAACGTGGAAAGACATCATCGTTTAAATGTAGTAGTGGGTGCAAATCGAAGCTCAGAGATCATCGTGCACTAACACGAATTGTGTGAAAACAACACAAAAATACGGCCGCTAAAGTGATTTCAGAGCTCAATAGCCATCTTCGAGACCCGATATCAATCAGCACTGTCCACCGTGAACTCGATAAGTCGAATATTCATGGACGAGCTGCTATACCGAAACCGTTAGTGACGACAACCAACGCAAAGAAGCGTCGATCATAGTGTCAGGAACATAAATCCCTGACGGCTAGTCAGTGGAAACACGCCATATGGTCCGACGAGTCAACATTATCGTTATTTCCAACATCGGGCCGGTTTACGTCTGGAGGACGCCAAAAGAAGCCTACAATCCCGATTGCTTGATTCCAACGGTTAAGAATGCAAGTGTAAGTGTGACGGTGTGGCAGCCTTATTATGGTATTCTGCTGGTCCAGTCATTACTCTCAAAGGCCGTGTTACTGCGAACGATTATGTAAACATTTTAGCTGATCGGGTGCACCCATGATTCAAATGTTGTCCCACAAAAAGGATGCCATATTTCAGGACGATAATGCACCCATTCACACAGCCACTACAGTAAAGTCATGGTATAAGGAGCATGCGTCCCAACAGCGGCGTCTTCCCTAGCCGGACATGAATAATATCACAGTCTTGTGAGCGGCGTTGGAGCGCAGACTCCGGAGTAGATTTCCGCTTCCCTCGTGACTACAGGAGATAGAATAGGTCCTGATCGATGAGTGCCATAACATTCCACTGGATACTATACAGTCATTGTATGTCAGTATTATAAGAAGAATCGCAGCTGTATTACGGGCAAATAGGAGTCCAACCCCCTATTAATAGACTGGCCATTAAAATTGTTACACCAAGAAGATATGCAGATGACACGAGTATTCATTAGACAAAAATATTATACTAGAACTGACATGTGATAAAATTTCACGCAATTTGGGTGCATATATCCTGAGAAATCAGTAAATGAGTACCCGTAATAACGGCCTTGATACGCCTGGGCACTGAGTCAAACAGAGGTTGGATTACGTGTACAGGTACAGCTGCCCATGCAGCTTCAACACGATACCACAGTTCATCAACAGTAGTGACTGGCGTATTGTGACGAGCCAGTTGCTCGGCCACCATTGATCAGAGGTTTTCAATTGGTGAGAGATCTGCAGAATGTGCTGGGCAGGGCAGCAGTCGAACATTCTCTGTATCCAGAAAGGCCCGTACAGGACCTTCAAGATGCGGTCGTGCATTATCCTGCTGAAATGTTGGGTTTCGCAGGGATCGAATGGTGGGTAGAGCCACGGGTCGTAACACATCTGCAATGTAACGTCAACTGTTCAAAGTGCCGTCAATGGGAACAAGAGGTGACCGAGACGTATAACCAATGGCACCCCATACCATAACGACGGGTGATACGCCAATATTGCGATGACGAATACCCGCTTCCAATGTGCGTTCACCGCGATGTCGCCAAACACGGATGCGACCATCATGATGCTGTAAACAGAACCTGGTTTCATCCGAAAAAATGACGCTTTGCCAGTCGTGCACCCAGGTTCGTGGATGAGTACACCATCGCCAGCGTTCCTGTCTTTGATGTAGCGTCAAGGGTTACCGCAGCTACGGTCTCCGAGCTGATAGTCCATGCTGCTGCAAAGGTCGTCGAACTGTTCGTGAAGATGGCTGTTGTCTTGCAAACGTCCCCATCTGTTGACTCAGGGATAGAGACGTGGTTGCACGATCCGTTACAGCCACGCGGATAAGATGCCTATCATCTCGACTGCTAGTGATACGAGGCCGTTGGGATCCAACACGGCGTTCCGTATTACCCTCCTGAACCCACCGATTCCATATTCTGCTAACAGCCATTGGATCTCGACCAACGCGAGCAGCAATGTCGCGATACGATAAACCACAATCGCGATAGGCTACAATCTATCAAAGTCGGAAACGTGATGGTACGCATTTCTCCTCCTTACACGAGGCATCACAACAACGTTTCACCAGGCAACGCCGGTCAACTGCTGTTTGTGTATGAGAAATCTATTGGAAACCTTCCTCAGCGCCCGCATCTCGTGGTCGTGCGGTAGCGTTCTCGCTTCCCACGCCCGGGTTCCCGGGTTCGATTCCCGGCGGGGTCAGGGATTTTCTCTGCCTCGTGATGGCTGGGTGTTGTGTGCTGTCCTTAGGTTAGTTAGGTTTAAGTAGTTCTAAGTTCTAGGGGACTTATGACCACAGCAGTTGAGTCCCATACTGCTCAGAGCCATTTGAATCGTTTTGAACCTTCCTCAGCACGTCGTAGGTGTCGCCACCGGCGCCAGCCTTGTGTGAATGCTCTGAAAAGCTAATCATTTGCATATCACAGCATCTTCTTCCTGTCGGTTAAATTTCGCTTTTGTAGCACGTCATCTTCGTGGTGTAGCAATTTTAATGGGCAGTAGTGTAAGTATAGGTGTTCACATTATCTTGCCTATCTCCTGTATGTGACAAATAACAAAATATCGGGAAAGAAAGTTGAGAGAGATACGCTACTGTCGTTCTTTAAGGTTATTGCTGTACCTGCACTACTCTATGGATGTGTAAACAGGATCTGCCAGTACAACCGGAGTGGAGGGGGTGAGGAGGGAGGGGAGGAGAGGAGGGTATTCTGATGCCAGTAGAGTAGCAATAACAGCAGAACAGGACGATCAGGATAGCTCAGTGATATCGAACGTAGACTAGTCATTCGATGTGTCTGAGTAACAAATATAGAGGGACATTTCAACTATTTTAAAGCTGCCCAGATCGGCTGTTCGTGATGTGGTTGTAAAGACACCCAAAGGGACGTCCATAGCTAAACCAACACCAGGAAGACCTAATGTACTGACCTAATGCATCTAACGTAGTGACGGATAAGGACAGTCGAGCATTGTGGAGGGTGGTTTCAAAAAGGCGCATCCAATCAGCCGAAGGGATCACTCGTTAGTTCCAAATGCTACTCAGCCGTGTATCGACTCGTGCTACACCTTGTGTTTAGATTGCATTGGTTTTCCTTTTCTTCCCCTGGCATGTTTGTTTGATATGTTGTCTGTCATCAAGTGGCTGCTTGGTTGTCTTTTCCCTCTGCTATCGATATCTGTGTTTTTGCTTCCAGGTAACTGCTATTGAGGAAGTGAGATCTTTGACCGGTTGTAACCTCGTGTGGTGGCGCGGAAGTAGGGGCGTTGCGCGCAGAGAGAGTGTGGTGGACACGGGAGGGCAGTGTGGCTCTCCAGCGCGAAGCAGGCGTGGTCGGTTGTACCGAGTCGCCACGTGATGTATGTCGGTTGTGTGTAACGAGCGGGTCGAGTTGACGGAAGAGCTCCCCGCGTGTTGGTTGTATACAGAATCGCCCCACCAGTAGTTGCTGTTCATGTCGCCTTGGTGGGACGTTAACAAGCTTCTTTAAGTCCTCCGTTTCAACACTGGAGTTTAAAAAGGACACACCTAACATGAACGACCGGTCACTACCCGTCAGCGTTGCAGAGAAGACGTGAACTCCGGTGACAGAGCGTGTTGTCGCGTGACCGTGGCGTGTTGGGTACGCTGGCGACGCGTGCGCGGTCGGATGTGTGGGTCCTGGCCATCGGAGCTCGTGTACTGCCTGTTCGAGCACAACTGCAAGTTAAGTTAGTGGAAGGTTTAATCATTAAGTAATAAGTTTGCGTAACCAGTGTCTCTTCTGCCTTGTGGCCTCCGGCGATCGGATTTCCTGTCCCCGGCACCGGTGTAATTGAAGACAGTGATCTTTCCTCCTCCTCTCGTTACTGTCCGATGGGAGGTGTAGTTTTGGCAGTTTAGTTGTGTCGCTATTCTGTCGTGTGTTATGAGTAAATTCATGCTTGTTGTTGGTTGACCATGTGGTCGTTCATTCAGGACTGTGTGGTGTAATGTTTCCTTGCACGAGGTTAGCTCTAATTTTGTCAGCAAGTTAAGCCATCTTATTACAAGTTTTCGCTGGCTAAAAGTCGGTGCAGTGACCAGCCTGAGAGTGGCAATTGTGTTTACGGGCGTATTTAAATTGGTCAGTATTCTGCCTAGCCTCAGCATCCCTGAGTGGGTGATTTGTGGCCGCCTTACACGGGTCCGTCATATTTGTTGTGTTCTAATGATATTCCAGGACACTTTTGTTTAAAAACTTTTTTTAAATTCCTCCATTCCTTTATTGCCAGTAATCGTGTGTTTGCTGAGACCTTTGTTTTTTTTAATGGCGGTGTTGGTAGCTTCACTACCTCACCGTACCTTATTAACAAAGTTGTGTATTTACTTTAGTAGCCTGTTTACTAATGTTCTTTAAATTTTTTTAAAACTGTTGTATTGCTATAAATTACTTGATTGCCGTTAGCGGCGTGTTTTAAAAGGCTGTTATTGCCGTACTGCTAGCTTCTGTGTTTTTTTAAAAAGGAAAATTTTTGAAACTTCCTGGCAGATTAAAACTGTGTGCCCGACCGAGACTCGAACTCGGGACCTTTGCCTTTCGCGGGCAAGTGCTCTACCAACTGAGCTACCGAAGCACGACTCACGCCCGGTACTCACAGCTTTACTTCTGCCAGTACCTCGTCTCCTACCTTCCAAACTTTACAGAAGCTCTTCTGCGGTCGGGCACACAGTTTTAATCTGCCAGGAAGTTTCATATCAGCGCACACTCCGCTGCAGAGTGAAAATCTCATTCTGGAAACATCCCCCAGGCTGTGGCTAAGCCATGTCTCCGCAATATCCTTTCTTTCAGGAGTGCTAGTTCTGCAAGGTTCGCAGAAGCTCTTCTGTAAAGTTTGGAAGGTAGGAGACGAGATACTGGCAGAAGTAAAGCTGTGAGTACCGGGCGTGAGTCGTGCTTCGGTAGCTCAGATGGTAGAGCACCTGCCCGCGAAAGGCAAAGGTCCCGAGTTCGAGTCTCGGTCGGGCACACAGTTTTAATCTGCCAGGAAGTTTCATATCAGCGCACACTCCGCTGCAGAGTGAAAATCTCATTCAGGAAAATTTTTAATTGTGGTGTTGCTATAAATTACTTGATTGTCGTTAGCGGCGTGTTTAAAAGGCTGTTTATTGCCGTACTGTTACTTTCTGTAAGACATGAATAAAACATTTGTGTGTGAAAATGTCAACTCGACAGTAAACTACTAGAAATTTGGCCCCGTTTCCCAACTTGTGGTGTGGCTTGTGGTAACCGTAACCACTGTGTGTGTCAGCTACTAACAGTCTAGCTGGGGCAATGACTGCTCTTAGTGAGTGAAGAAGAAAGGAATATAGCGGTCGAGCAGCCACACATTTCTGTAGTGAGCGTGCTCAGTAAAAAAAAAATGTAAATGTCGTGTGGCTGGGGCCTCCGGTAGGTTAGACCGTTCGCCAGGTGCAAGTCTTTCGATTTGACGCCACTTCGGCGACTTGCACGTCGATGGGGATGAAATGATGGTGATTAGAACAACACAACACCCAGTCCCTGAGCGGAGAAAATCTCTGAACCAGCCGGGAATCGAACACGTGCCCTTAGGATCGACATCCGGCCGCGCTGACCACTTTTTTTATGGGTTATGAAACTGAATTGCATCTTGAAGACAATGTTAGAAAATTGTAATCCAAATAGATTACCGTGAAAATAACTCTCTCTATAATACTATTGATTGCATGAACGGAACGCAAAATATTCTTCCATTAGAATTTAAACAAAAATGAGAGAGATGAAAAAGTAAAAATTAAGAGAGGAAATTAAACTTCTTCAGTGATCCACGTCTTATGCATGAGAATAGTTTTTCCCTACTATTCTTATTCTGTGGCATGACCTCTGTTACTTTTTCGGAAAACATGCTTTTTCGGGCTTCTTTTAAGGCCTTCACGGCTACCGTATCGGTCCCGGGGCACACGAAGTCCCCACCGTACTTCACCCTACTTTGGACCACTCAGCTACCGCGGGCGGACAGTGTGGTCAGTAGTGTGTGGAAACAAGTGATTTGGGACTACGAACCACGCTGCACCCGGAAGCAATTCAATGGAAGGATCTGGGTCTGGTGAGCACCTGGAGGAAGTTGCATGCCATCACATGCAGTAACAACAGTGAAGGGCGGAGGAGCTCCTGTTACATAGTTGTTGTTGTTGTTGTGGTCTTGAGTCCAGAGACTGGTTTGATGCAGCTCTCCATGCTACTCTAGCTTGTGCAAGCTTATTTCAACTCCCAGTACCTACTGCAACCTACATCCTTCTGAACCTGCTTAGTGTATTCATCTCTTGGTCTCCCTCTACGATTTGTACCATCCACGCTGCCCTCCAATACTAAATTGGTGATCCCTTGATGCCTCAGAATATACCCTACCAACCGATCCCTCCTTCTAGTCAAGTTGTGCTATAAATTTCTCTTCTCTCCAGTTCTATTCAATACCTCCGCATTAGTGATGTGAGCTACCCATCTAATCTTCAGCATTCTTCTGTAGCACCACATTTCGAAAGCTATTTATCGTCCATGTTTCACTTCCATACATGGCTACACTCCGTACAAATACTTTCAGAAACGACTTCCTGACACTTAAATCTATACTCGACCTTAACAAATTTCTCTTCTTCAGAAACGCTTTCCTTGCCATTGCCAGTCTACATTTTATATCCTCTCCGACTAACATCAGTTATTTTGCTCCCCAAATACCAAAACTCCTTTACTACTTTAAGCCTCTCATTTCCTAATCTAATTCCCGCAGCATCACCCGATTTAATTCATTCCATTATCCTCGTTTTGCTTCTGTTGATGTTCATGTTGTATCCTCCTTTCAAGACACTATCCATTCCGCTCAGCTGCTCTTCCAGGTCCTTTGCTGTCTCTGTTACATTATGGGGTTCTTTATCGTGGTTAAACTGCGAGTCCCTTATAGAGCTTCAGAAAAAAACTGATACAGGCATGCGTATTCAAATGCAGAGATATGTAAACAGGCAGAAAACGTCGCAGCGGTCGGCAACACCTATATACGACAAGTGCCTGTCGCAGACGTAACTTTGGTTATTGCTGCTTCAGTGGCAGGTTATCAAGATTTAAGTGAGCTTGAACGTGATACTAAAGTCGACGCACGAGCGATGTGACACAGCATCTTTGAGGTAGCGATAAGTGGGGATTCTCCCGTACGACCGTTTCATGAGTGTACTGTGAATATGATGAATCCGGTAAAACATCAAATCTCCGATATCACTACTGCCGGGAAAAGATCCTGCAATGACGGGACCAACGACGACTGAACAGAATCGTTCAACGTGACAGAAGTGCAAGACTTCCGCAAACTGCTGCAGATTTCAGAGCTGGCTCGTCAGCAAGTGACAGCGTGCGAACCGTTCAACGCAACATCACCCATATGGGCCCACTCGTTTACCCTTGATAACTGCACGACACAACGGTTTACGCCTTGCCTGAGCACGTCAACGCTGACATTGGACTGTTGGTGACTGGAAACATGTTGCCGCCGGCCGGTGTGGCCGAGCGGTTCCAGGCACTTCAGTCCGGAACCGCGCTGCTGCTACGGTGGCAGGTTCGAATCCTGCCTCGGACATGGATGTGTGTCATGTCCTTAGGTTAGTTAGGTTTAAGTATTTCTAAGTCTAGGGGACTGATGACCTCATATGTTAAGTCCCATGCTTAAAGCCTTTTGAACCATTTCAAACATGTTGCCCACTCGGACGAGTCTCGTTTCAAATTGTATCAAGCAGATCGACGTGTACGGCTGTTGAGACGACCTCATGCATCCATGGACCCTCCATGTCAGCAGGGGACTGTTGGAGCTGGTGGAGGCTCTGTAATGGTGTGGGGCGTGTGCAGTTGGAGATATGGGACCCCCCATACGTCTAGATACTACTCTGTAAGGTGACACGTACGTAAACATCCTGTCTGATCACCTGCATCCATTCATGTCTACTGTGCGTTCAGACGGACTTGGGCAATTCCAAGAGGACAATGCGACACCCTACACGTCCAGAATTGCTACAGATTGGCTCTTCTGAGTTTAAACACTTCCGCTGTCCACCAAGCTCCCCGGACATGAACATTATTGAGCATACCTGGGATGCCTTGCAAAGTGCTGTTCAGAAAATATCTCAACCCCATCGTACCCTTACGGATTTATGGACAACCTTGCACGATTCATCTTGTCCCCTCCAGCACTACGTCAGACATTACTGGAGTCCATGCGACGTCGTGTTGCGGCACTTCTGCCTGCTCCCGGAGCCCTACAGGATATTAGGCAGGTGTACCATTTTCTTTGGCTCTTCAGTGTATAAAATTGACTAAACAAGGATTATCTCAAGCCATGGCTGTAGATAGCAGCCACATTACATATACCGTACTTCAGAATTAATGTTGTTGTTGTTGTTGTTGTGGTCTTCAGTCCTGAGACTGGTTTGATGCAGCTCTCCATGCTACTCTATCCTGTGCAAGCTTCTTCATCTCCCAGTACCTACTGCAGCCTACATCCTTCTCAATCTGCTTAGTGTATTCATCTCTTGGTCTCCCTCTACGATTTTTACCCTCCACGCTGCCCTCCAGTACTAAATTGGTGATCCCTCGATGTCTCAGAACGTGTCCTACCAACCGATCGCTTCTTCTAGTCATTTTGTGCCACAAGTTCCTCTTCTCCCCAATTCTATTCAATACCTCCTCATTAGTTATGTGATCTACCCATCTAATCTTCAGCATTCTTCTGTAGCACCACATTTCGAAAGGTTCTATTCTCTTCTTGTCTAAACTATTTATCATCCACGTTTCACTTCCATACATGGCTACACTCCATACAAATACTTTCAGAAACGACTTGCTGACATTTAAATTTATACTCGATGTTAACAAATTTCTCTTCTTCAGAAACGGTTTCCTTGCCATTGCCAGTCTACATTTTATACCTTCTCTACTTCGACCATCGTCAGTTATTTTGCTCCCCAAATAGCAAAACTCCTTTACTACTTCAGAATGAATACTCACCAGTAAATGTCAATAGGCAGAGGGTCTTTTCACGCAGTATGGTTATGTGCATAGCTTCATCTCCAATCGTATGCACTCGCCCGGGGCACTTTGTTTGCCCCACACTGTAGCAAGCCCCGGCACTAGCCACTGTGCCACTGATTGGGCTGAAGGTACCGCGTGCTAAATTAAGGCGGAAACTTTGACCGTCGTTTTCCCACAAACTGTCGAGTATCTACGGAAAGCCGAGATACGTGTTCGTTTATTTTCATCGCTCTTCCACCGAGCGAGTCAACGGCTTTGCCGTCAGATCACCGAGATTAAGCGCTGTTGTGCTGGGCTACCACTTGAATGGGTGACCATCTGATCTGCCGAGCGCTCTTGGCAAGCTGGATGCAGTCAGCCCTTGTCAAGCCAACTGAGGAGCTACTTGACTGAGTAGTAGGGGCTCCGGTCTCGTAAACTGGGAGAGAGGTGTGCTGACCACATGCCCCTCCACATCCGCATCCAGTGACGCGTGTGGGTGAGGACGACACGGTGGCCGGTCGGTATCGTTGTTGGGCCTTCATGGCCGGTTCGAGCAGAGTTTACTTCTAGTTCCCCTGAGCGAAGTTTGCGGAAAATCGGGTGACAGCACTTGTCGCGTCAGTGGCAGAGTGCAGGCTTTGCCAGTCCGGCACCGAGTGGGCGCAGACGGGCGCTCTCTGATACGCGGGGCGCACGGCGAGCGGTCGGGTTTATTTAGCGAACCCTGGGGACACTTTTACGACTTTTGCGACCGAGCGAAGCCGGCGGCCGCCGCTCGCCTGACGCACGACGCTGACGTCACTTCCGGCTCGCCTAATATTTGCAGAGTTAGGCGGCAGCCGCGTGGGTGGATGCGTCTAAATCCGAACCGGTGGCGGCTGCCGGCGCCCCGTCACGGAAAATCTCGCCGAGCCGCGAGGTCTGCAGCGCTGTGTCACCAGAGGTAGCCACGTGGCGGGGGGCCAGCGGCCAATACGCTGCGCGATAAAAAAAACTGAAGAACCCGTAACACACATCAGTGTGTCTCTTTGTACAGCTACACATCTTCAGCGAGTATGTTAATGGAGGTACAGGGTGGCGCAGGGAAACGGGAAATTTCGAAATAACGTCATTTCCATGAATAAATTCATAAAACCAGTAATTTATTAACGAAAGTGAATGTATTCAGTATGCCATTATTAAGTATGTCTTTACAATCAAAATGTCCAAAAGTGTCTCTTTACTTTTTAAAGATGACATCGGAAAGATGTGCTCCCATTCGGCGTTCACACTCTAACAGCCTGTTATGAAAACCCTGGAATGCGCTGTGTAGCAAATCTTGGGGGATGGCAGTTATTTCGATTTCAATGTTCTCCTTCAGTTTATGGATTGTTGCAGGGCGTGTACGGTACACCTTGCCTTTAAGATATCCCCACAGGAAGAAGTCGCACACACTAAGATCAGGGGATCTCGCAGGCCATGCAATGTCACCGTTACGTTAAATAATGCGTCTTCCAAACAATTGACGAACTGCTGCCATCGATTGTCGAGCAGTGTGTGACGTGTCTCCGTCCTGCTGAAACCACATGTTTTCGACGTTAAGATTAAGCTCGTACAGTCTCGGTGTAAAGAATGTTTGAAGCATTTCAACATATCGAGCGGATGTTACTGTCAAAAAAATAAGGGCCGATAACACGATGACATGATACAGCACACCATATTGTGACCTTGGCGCTATGTAGTGGTCGCTGCTGAAACTCACAAGGATTGTCCTGTGCCGAATAAGGAAAATTCTGTTTGTTCACGAATCCGTTCAGGTGGAAATGGGCTTCGTCTGATATCCATAAGTTAACAAAGGAAATTCGCGTCCTCGTTGTTTTTACCCAATATCTGGCTACTAAACTCCATACGTGACGCTGGGTCTCGTTCATGTAAGTGTTGCCCAATCTGCAACTTACAGGGATGGAAGTCTAATTCGTGCGGTATTCTTTGTAAGCTTCGTCGCTTAATCCCTAGCGAAGATGCATGCTGTCGAACGGAGCGGCGAGGACTTCTCTCGATTGCAGCTCTAGCAGCTGCAATGTTCTCCGGGGTACGTACCGTTGGAATGCCACCTGGAGGTTTCTTTTTCAAGGCAGATCCTGTTTCTTCAAAATTACGCACCCACGTTGTAATCGCATGCGCAGATGGGACACGTCCATGACGTCCAAGCTGGTAATGCTGTCGAAATGTTCTCTGCGCGGCAGTCGCACTATCACCATTTTTGCAAAACGCTCTCACAGCTACTGCACGTTCCGCACCAGTCCAATTCTCCACGATTACTAAATGGCAATGCGTTCACATCAATTGTGCTAAGTTTCGAACATCTGCCGGTGCTACAGTGCTGCCAACTGTAACGTTCAAAATTTCCTGTTCCCCTGAGCCACCCTGTAGTTGCAATTCCCTATGACAGTAATGCAACACTTGTTTTTGTCTCGGACAGTTTCGGTTGAAGAATTGCGGAATGTGTTGCGGGTCATCGTGCAATATTCCATCTTCAGCCTCTGAAGTTCGTGAAGATACGATCGGCCGCGGCGCTATAGGCAGCTTTCAAAATGGCGTCTGTAAGAGAGGTGCGTTCCAAGCAGGTAGTTTACACTTGAGTTACTTTTGGTGGTGAACCGTGAATTTACTTTCAAAATCTTTTCTTAAAGAATTTACTTTATTTACTAGCGATTCATCAAGAACATTAACACATTTAATCACACTAGGTGAACGTGGAAGTAGTTGCCAGGAAGTAACTGATGAAAATGAAATTACCTTTAACAAATGGGAATTTTATTCATAAAAGACTTTTCAGAAACAGATTTAAAATTTATAAGCAGAAAAGCACCCTCGAAACATCAAGTTACAATTTTATTTAGAGGCAGAAAGAACAGTATTGACTGAGAAGCTTGCCGCTCCCTTTCAACACGGCCGTAGTCACGACCGCTCACAACAACCTCTGAAAGACTACACTGGTGCAAATCTGCAACACACCAGATTACTTTAAACTAAAATTTTAACAACTCACACAAACACATTAACTATGCACCGCATAAGAGGGATGGAAATGGTACAAACACTCACACTAAGAAATTATTTCACCGAAAGTGCAATTTGTTTTTCAAAGGACTCTTACGGCGAAAGGGTGGCAACTTTATAAAAATGACTATTTAAATAAAACCTATGAAATTCAGACTTATATAAAATGTACAACATGCTCTACATTACAGATATACCGCCTCGCAAGATGATAGGCAAGATAAAAACATATCTCAGGAATTCGGCCTTTACACCTTAATTCTATAAATTCGTTAACACCGAATCCGACAAACATGACAGAAGCAGCTATTAACGTATGGCAGGCCGACAAACAGACAGACAGACACTAACTGCCTAACAAATGCGGACGGGAGACAAAGGATCAAGCTGGGGACGAGAGACTGACCAAGAAAACAAGTAGAATTTAACAAACAAATGAAACAACATATCACAAATCACTTAACTTTTAAAAATTGCGATGTCTCAAGAAGAACTGGCGTAGCACCCCAAAACGGTCTCCCGAACCGTCCGCTGCCAGCCGCTTCAACGGAGGCAGGAAGGCGCGCCGATCTCCCTTCTCACGGCGTCGCAGCTCGCCCTGGCCAGAGTGATGTCGTGGGTTGACTCCTGTTGCTCTCGTGTCGGCCGCGAAGCCACTACCCCTCGCTATACAGCGCGGCCCATTGGCTGCCACGTGCCGACGTCGCATGCGCCGACGCTCAAGACGGACAAGGCATCTTGTGCGTCAGTGCACGTCCGACCGACCGATCAATCCTACCGGCCTCAAAGATCGATCCGAACGACAGACATCCTGGCACTCCAGACGGCAGACTAACATTGACTAAGCGATCACTCAGTCGGACCCACACCTGCAGAGGAAACATGCCCTCAGGCTACCCGACATCCCTGCCCCGGGAAGAGACCTACCCATCGATCAATTCAACCGCCAATGTCCATTGCCTGAACAAACTCGAGCAGACTGGCGGCCTAACACATACTAGCACTCCGGACGACAGACAGACACTGACTGCCCCACACTGACCCGGCTGACCAACTGACCGACTCGCCGAGACTGACAGACTGCGACTGACCCACTGCCGAGCTCATAGCGCCCCTTAAATGCACGTGAACAGGCAACCTTTCCTCTTTCCCACCAGAGGGAGACACAAAAGGTGCGATTGCCACAGCGGCGCCACCGCCAGAAATGGAGGGCGACTGCTTTACACTACGCGCTGCGGCGCGCTCTTCAAAACAGCAAATTTTACCACGGCTCAGGTGGAAAACCAGAGCACCGCAGATATTCATAGTCGCTTGCAGGATGTCTACGCAGAGCTGTCAGCGAACAAAAGCACGGTGAGTCGTTGGGCGAGGTGTCTGTCATCGTCGCAATAATGTCGCACAAACGTGTGCGGCCGGCCACAAACATTTGTGACTCTTAGAATGTTCGAATATGCGGACACTCTCATTCGACGTGATCGACAGATCACAATCAAACAACTCGCTGCACAACTGGGCGTCTCTGCTGGCAGTGCTGAAGAACTTGTCCAAAGGTGTGTGCCCGCTGAGTTCCTAAAAGCCTAACAGAAGACCGTATGCGCAGCCACTCCCGCCGGGCATGGGTCTGTGTGTTGTCCTCAGCATTAAGTCGTGTGTTAGTCTAGGGACCGATGACCAAAGTAGTTTGATCCCTTAGGAATTCGCACACATTTCAACATTTAGAAGACCGTAAAGACCAACGAAGGGCCACTTGTGTGTAATTGCTTGCGCGTTACGAGGCCGGTCGTGACAATTTTTTGTGGAATATCGTCACAGGCGATGAATCATGGGTTCGTCAATTCGAAACGGAAACAAAATGTCAACATGGAGTACTGCTACACCACTTCACCACTTCTCCTCCGAATTGCAGGTCTTGTCATGGGTTAAGTCTCTTCCACTTTTGTCTGTCCATAGCTAGTCTTTTCATTTCTGAATATTTGCCTCCTTTGATATTGTCCAGCATCTGATATCTTCTTTTTCCTCTTCCCCTTTTCCCTCCACCATTCCTTCTATTCCTTCCTTCAATAATCAGTCCCTCCTCAAACAATGTCCAATCCAGTTCCGTTTTCTCTTTCTGATGACTTTCAGTATGTTTCTTTCTTCTCCAACTCTTCTTGCACGTGGTGCCCCCGTTAAGCTGAGCAATCCAGTGCAAGGTTGGCTAACCAACCCCAGCGGGAAACTGGGTCAGCGAGCCGACAGGATGTGGAGGACAGTAGAAGGCAGCGGCAAAACACCACTGGAATAACTTCCCTAGACGTTCATGGAATGGACCTCCTCCGAAAAAAAGGTTCGAAACCGCACCCTCGGCCAGTTAAGTCAGGGCGACAGTCTTGTGTGACTGTGAAGGCGCCAGTCTGTTTCATGGTGCAGCTCTGGAGTGAGCTGTGCTACCTTACGAAATTGAAGTAATGACTTCAGCGTATTGTTCGGCATCTCCATGAAAACACAACTCCTCACACAAGACTATGTACACGAGGGGAGTTCACAAAATTTCAACTGGACTGTCGTTACTCACCCTCCCTACAGCCCGGATCTCATACCTTCTGACATCCATCTGTCTGGCCCAAAGAAGAATGCACTCCACGAGAAGCAGAACGTACTGACGGGGAGGCTACTGATGGAGCAAGACTCTGGCTCCAACGCCGACCAGAGATTATGTTGCAAAATAGGGATTTTTAGGGAAAAGTATTCGAATTCAGAACAATGCGAACCTGACTTTTAAAAAAATGTTTCGGGGTTAATCCCAAAAGTAAGGTCTCCCATTTTTTTATAAGTACATAGACCTGCTTATTTCTACAATGGTTTACATCAGTTTACAGCTTGAAATTTTAGCTATTTTCGGCATAATCACCATTTTTGTCGATGCATTTTTGTAGACGCTGTGGCAGTTTTTGTACGCCCATGTCATACCAGCTCGCCGCCCTGCTGTTCAGAGAGTTAAGAAACTCTTCTTTCACCTCGTCGTCGGAGCTGAATCGCTTTCCGGCCAAACGTTCTTTTAACCAAGGGAACAGGTGACAGTCACTGGGCGCCAAGGCAGGACTATAGGGTGGGTTGGTGATTATGTTCCGCTGAAACTGTTGCAGGAGAGCAACGGTTTGCCGAGCGATGTGTGGGCGAGCGTTGTCGTGGAGAACGTGTACGCCCTTGCTCAACATTCCTCTTCTCCGGTTCTGAATTGCCCGTTTGAGTTTTTTCAGAGTCTCACAGTACCTGCCTGCGTTAATTGTGCTGCCAGTGATTCATCTCCGACGACGAGGTGAAAGAAGAGGTTCATAACTCTCTGAACAGCATGGCGGCGAGCTGGTATGACAGGGGCACACAAAAACCGCCACAGCGTCTACAAAAATGCATCGACAAAAATGGTGATTATGCCGAAAAATAGCTAAATGTTCAAGCTGTAAACTGATGTAAACCACTGTAGAAATAAACAGGTCTATGTACTTATAAAAAGGAATAGGAGACCTTACTTTTGGGATTACCCTCGTATTTCCAGGCCTGGCTGGGTATATAAGGCGTGTGAACAACATCTGCTGTTAAGTGTTCATTACGGACATTGCTAAGTGAGAGTGCTTGGGTTCGATTCCTGGCGGGGCTTGGGAGTTGCGTTGTCCTTGCGTTCGTATCGTCGTAACTGACATACCACAATTGAGATGGCTCAGTGGGCATGAACGAAAAGCTAATAAATTAAAAATAAATAAATAAATAAGTAATCACTGTGGACATGGTGGTTCCGCATAGTCGTGTGAGGCAGAGTCTGCACAGAATACGGTGGCCGGTAGATGTGCGGACGGCATAGTATGCGTGGGAAGAGCAGTAATTGTGGGGGTGCAGGCAGGCATTGTAGGGGGAATGCCGACCGCTGCAGGGGAAGTGCCCTCCTGTACTCAAGCATTAGCTCACACTTTTTGTAAATGTGAAATGCAGCCATCCACGCCCACACTTGCATGACGACAGTTCAGAAAGATCTGCTGTCACCTCTTCTGTGGTCAGTATCTAAAAATAATTCCGCGAAAATGGAGTGATCTATTTTTGCTTGACTTGTTAACCATTTGAGGCTTTCAGAGAAGCATCATGAGTGGAGAATTTTTGCGTAAAACACATTTCTCTTGTTGCCATACTAAAATTTGCTTCTTTTGTCAATACACAGCGGAGTTTACACAGTCTGATCTCACGAACACATTGTGCAGACGCAGCTGCGAGAGAATTCTGAAATAGTGGTCTATTAAGTTCTTTAAGTGAGGACCACATCCGTGGTACAAAATAAACGTGTAATGTCTTCAATCGTGTTGTTCCAAACCCCATATAATTTCTCGTTTCACTAGCTATGGATGGCCCCTAAAAATTACATTCTTTCATCGAAAAGATCTGTAGTTATTGGGGCCGGCCGGTGTGGCCGTGCGGTTCTAGGCGCTTCAGTCTGGAACTGCGTGACCGCTACGGTCGCAGGTTCGAATCCTGCCTCGGGCATGGATGTGTGATGTCCTTAGGTTAGTTAGGTTTAAGTAGTTCTAAGTTCTAGGGGACTGATGACCACAGATGTTAAGTCCCATAATGCTCAGAGCCATTTTTTTTGTAGTTATTAGAATAACACGGTAGATAATGAAGTTTTGCATAATAACCATATGACAAAATACTCTCCCCTTTGCTTGCTATCATTTGCCAAAATCTCGTTTCCATATGTCAGATCGCTTATGAAATTTGAGGAATGATTGAAATATTTCACTCTGCATTTATAGCTCATTTCCATATGTCAAATCGCTTATGAAATATGAGGAATGATTTAAATATTTCACTCTGTATTTATAGCTCATTCCCATATGCCAAATCGCTTATGAAATATGAGGAATGATTTAAATACTTACTCCGTATTTATAGCTGGTCCAGTGCGATCGCAAATGAGTGTGATACATCAGATCAATTTTCTCGAGATTGGTGACAGATAGGTTAATGAAAAATTCAATATCTTAGCTAAATTTCGTATACAACAACATATCTTGTAATATGCATCAAATTCAGAATCATATGCCCCCCCTGCTTTCACTGCAAACATTGTCTTACTTCCCTGTAAATATCACAGTAACCATGACCATTAACGAAGTGATGGGCACATCATCATAAGCCTGACATATAATGCTGTAAGTAACGCAAAATGAATTTTTTTTTACCAGATAGCTATCGGAAAATCGTTTGAGTAGGATCGCAGGGCGTGCGCCTCGATTCTGTCATAGTCGTCCGGCCGAAAGGTGGCGAAGAGCCGGCGTCCTCTTCTGAACCAACAAATGAACTCGCCCAGCGCTTTATACGAAAATCGGCACTACTCGTAGATCACTTACCCTGCGCAGTCTGTACTCACATGTAAAAGAATTCGAAATCGGTCTCCATGTGTCTCCATATGGCCAGCCCTATGAGGGTGAAGATTTGTCTAATGTGATAGAAGAAGAAACAGGAGTCGATTTAGAAGAGATAGGGGATCCAGTATTAGAATCGGAATTTAAAAGAGCTTTAGAGGACTTACGGTCAAATAAGGCCATCAGAATTTCTAAAATCATTGGGGGAAGTGGCAACAAAACGACTATTCACGTTGGTGTGTAGAATATATGAGTCTGGCGATATACCATCTGACTTTCGGAAAAGCATCATCCACACAATTCCGAAGACGGCAAGAGCTGACAAGTGCGAGAATTATGGCACAATCAGCTTAACAGCTCATGCATCGAAGCTGCTTACAAGAATAATATACAGAAGAATGGAAAAGAAAATTGAGAATGCGCTAGGTGACGATCAGTTTGGCTTTAGGAAAAGTAAAGGGACGAGAGAGGCAATTCTGACGTTACGGCTAATAATGGAAGCAAGGCTAAAGAAAAATCAAGACACTTTCATAGGATTTGTCGACCTGGAAAAAGCGTTCGACAATATAAAATGGTGCAAGCTGTTCGAGATTCTGAAAAAAGTAGGGGTAAGCTATAGGGAGAGACGGCTCATATACAATATGTACAACAACCAAGAGGGAATAATAAGAGTGGACGATCAAGAACGAAGTGCTCGTATTAAGAAGGGTGTAAGACAAGGCTGTAGTCTTTCGCCCCTACTCTTTAATCTGTACATCGAGGAAGCAATGATGGAAATAAAAGAAAGGTTCAGGAGTGGAATTAAAATACAAGGTGAAAGGATATCAATGATACGATTCGCTGATGACATTGCTATCCTGAGTGAAAGTGAAGAAGAATTATATGATCTGCTGAACGGAATGAACAGTCTAATGAGTACACAGTATGGTTTGAGAGTAAATCGGAGAAAGACGTAGCTAATGAGAAGTAGTAGAAACGAGAACAGCGAGAAACTTAACATCAGGATTGATCGTCACGAAGTCAATGAAGTTAAGGAATTCTGCTACCTAGGCAGTAAAATAACCAATGACGGACGGAGCAAGGAGGACATCAAAAGCAGACTCGCTACAGCAAAAAAGGCATTTCTGGCCAAGAGAAGTCTACTAATATTAAATACCGGCCTTAATTTGAGGAAGAAATTTCTGAGGATGTACGTCTGGAGTACAGCATTGTATGGTAGTAAAACATGGACTGTGGGAAAACCGGAACAGAAGAGAATCGAAGCATTTGAGATGTGGTGCTATAGACGAATGTTGAAAATTAGGTGGACTGATGAGGTAAGGCATGAGGAGGTTCTACGTAGAATCGGAGAGGAAAGGAATATGTGGAAAGCACTGATAAGGAGAAGGGACAGGATGATAGGACATCTGCTAAGACATGAGGGAATGACTTTCATGGTACTAGAAGGAGCTGTAGAGGGCAAAATTGGAATACGTCAAGCAAATAATTGAGGACGTAGGTTGCAAGTGCTACTCTGAGATGAAGAGGTTAGCACAGGAAAGGAATTCGTGGCGGGCCGCATCAAACCAGTCAGTAGACTGATGACCAAAAAAAAAAAAGGCCAGCTGGTCGAATCGTGCAACATACATATTTGTGGGGCATTTGAATGCGACGGTGGCCCGATGTTGGACCTGAATGGAGTACAATGAAGCGCCAAAGAAACTGATATAGGCATGTGTATTCTAATACAGCGATATGTAAACAGGCAGAATACGGTGCCTGTATAAGACATGTGTCTGGCGCAGTTTTTAGAGCGATTACTGCCGCTACAAATGGCAGGATATCAAGATTTAAGTGAGTTTGAATGTGTTGTTATAGTCGACGCACGAGCAATGGGACACAGCATCTCCGAGGTAGCCATGAATTGAGGGGTTTCCCGTTCGACCATTTCACGAGTGTACCTTGAATAACAGGAATCCGACAAAACATCAAATTTCCGACATCGCTGTGGCTGGAAAAAGACCCTGCAAGAACGAAACCAACGACAACTGAAGAAAGTCGTTCAACGTGAGAGAAGTGCAACCCTGCAGATTTCAGTGCTGGACCATCAACAAGTGACAACGCGGGAACTATTCAACGAAACATCACCAATATGGGCTTTCGGAGCCGAAGGCCCACTCGTGTACCCATGATGACTGCACGGCACAAAGCCTTACTCCTCACCTGGGCCTGTCAGCACCGACATTGGACTGTTGATCAGTGGAAACATTTCGCTTGGTCGGACGACTCTCGTTTCAAATTGTACCGAGCGGATGGACGTGTAAGGGTATGGAGACAACCTCTTGAATCCATGCACCCTGCATATCAGCAGGGGACTCTTAAAACTGGAGAAGGCGTGTGGAATTGGAGTGATATGGAACTCCGGATACGTATAGATTCGACTCTGACAGGTGGCAGGTACGTAAGCATCCTGTCTGATCACCTGCATCCACTCGTGGCCATTGTGCATTCTGCCGGACTTGTGCAATTCCAGCAGGATACTGCGACACCCCACACGTCCAGAGCTGCTGCAAAGTGGCTCCAGGGACACTCTTCAGAGTTTAAACACTTCCGCTGGCCACCAAACTCTCCAGACACGAATATTATTGAGCATATCTGGGATGCCTTGCAAAGTGCTGTTCGGAAGAGATCGCCACCCGTTCGTACTCTTACGGATTTGTGGACAGCCCTACATGATTGATGCTGTCAATTCCCTCCAGTACTATTTCAGACATTAGTCGAGTCCATGACACGTCGTGTTACGGCACTTGCGTGTGGTCGCGGGGGCCCTACACCATGCTAGTTGTTTGGCTCTCCAGTGTATGAGGGCAGAAATACTCGACATCAAGATTGCGGTGGAGTTCTGCACTACGCCAAATGATGATCGTCGGAGGGAATGGCGGCGATGTTTTTCGAGAGACACAGCGGAGTTAACTGCTGGCGCCCTGATGTTGGTAGGCATTGGGTATGACTTCAGCTAATGGGTGTTAGACACTGGGTGAACCCTGACTGGTCAACGACACGTCACAGATATCCTGCCACCTCATGTGTTACGTCTTATGCAACAGCATTGTCGTGCCATTTTTCTGCAGGACAATGCTCGTTCACACATGATGCGTGTGTCTACGAATTGTGTGAGTGGTGTTGAAGTGCTCACGTGAGCAATAGATACCCAGATCTGTGCCCAATAGAATATGCGTGGGACTAGCACGGGCGTTAACCCTACCCTGGTGTCAGTATCCAGCATATCAAGGACCAGTTACCATAGTAGTTGTAGGCCAGTTCGCCTCAGGAGAAGATACAATGGCCTTAGGACGCCCTTCCCAACCGAATCACTTCGTGCGTCCATGCTACAGTCTCTGTAACGTCATATTGACAAGTGGGTTCATGCTGCCTGGTTCTTTGTAAATTCCACTCACTTTTTAACATTGCACACGCTCTCATCCAGTGAAGTTTCGTTTCGTTTTAGGCTCTGTGTGCTTCACGTTTTATCGCAGGCAATGTAGAAGCTGGTATGAGACACAATAGTCGAAGAGCAGTAGTTGCATATCTTACTGCATTTGCAGATTCCGCTAAAAGCCAACTGACCTTCTTCAGGCACAGGCATCTTTGCCAGAAACGTAATCAACCACTGGACAATACAAGCATAAAACTCTGGAATGGAACCGTCCATCCAAAAATACAGCTGAGTACCTGAGAATAACCCTTGACTATACCTTAAGTTGGCCACCCCACACCTCCCTCACTACCGACAAAGTCCGCACTCGCATGAATCTGGTCAATTAATAAGTGGCAAATTATACGGCGTCCCTTCTTGGGTGATAATCCACATGTACAACAGTTTTATAAGACTAACACTAGAATATGCAGCGATGACATGGATCATTTCTAAATCCCAAACTGGCAGAATTCAAGCCCACGACAGACGCAACCTATGCATAGCATGTCGGCTCCAGCTCTCAACACATGGCCCAATAAAAATTCTGCGAACTGCCAAATGTTGGAAATTCAGAAACCCGCACTTTCAGAACCCTCAAACATCACACACCGACGCAAAATGTATTCAGCAACATTTCCCAGAACATGTTCCCACTGTCACAAATATCATACCGAACATCGAAGTACAATGGCTCAAACTACGAAGAAAAACAGATACGAGAATAAAACGTTCTTGGCTTTCCAGCCGCGTCAATTCGAATAAAATCCTCGAGCTTTCGGTGGTCATCTCCGCCATCGTCGTCAGGAGTTCACTGACTGCCGGGACTGTTACGGTCTCTCGCTTATATAGGCATGATGACATCATCAGATCGATCCAATGTGGCGCGCGCACTTAAGTCGACCCGGGCAGCTGGCGGAGCTATTGCCCGTGGCGGCACCGGTGACGTCAGGTGGGGCCAGGGGCAGGCGCCACGTTTGAAACTGCCGCTCCCGCGTCGCGCATCTGTCTCTGCTTTCTTTCGATGTCCAACGCCAGTCCCCATGCCCTGCTCAGTGTGTATCCCTGGTCTCTGTTGAAATTGTTGTTGTTTAAGCGAATCTCGGCCGCTTCCTTTATAACGGAGTCCCAAATGTAGAAGCATGAGCCAGCACTTTTGTATTTTCGAACTATCTTATGTCCGTTTTCTAGGCAATGCTCCGCTATGGCCGCCTTGTCGAGCTCCCTTTGTTTTACATGGCGCTTGTGCTCAGTACAACGCTCCGCAACCGTGCAAATTGTCTGTCCAATGTACATGCTGCCACATTCACTCAAGAGAATGAAGACAGGCCCAAACGACCTAATGGTTAGCCTGGATGTTTTGTCACTTTTTACGAGGGTGCCAATACAAGACACGCTGGATCTTTTGGCCCAACATTTTCCATCTGGAATCATTAAGTTGTTCCGTCACGTCTTAACGACGACGTACTTTTTGTACTGCGATGAATATTATAAGATGCCTGACGGCTCAGCCATGGGATCACCACTGTCTCCAGCAGTCGCAAATTTCTTCATGAAGCTCTTTGAAGAGCAGGCTCTGCAAACTGCGACATTACGGCCATCTTGTTTTCTACGATACGTTGATGACACCTTCCTGATATGGCCTCATGGTGAAGATACACTACAGCAGTTCGTCCATCATATGAATGGTGTCCATCCCAACATTAAATCTACTATCGACATGGAGAAGCACGGCAAGCTAACATTCTTGGTGTTTTGGTTGAGCGGAAGGCAGAAGGCCAGCTTGGTCATTCAGTGTACCAGAAACCAACACACACTGACAAGATTATATCTGACGACGACCACCTACAGTCTGAATTGCAGAACTTAAAACGTGTGTTCGGGGAAAATGGATACAGCAAAGGAGACATCGCAAACGCTTTCAAGGGCCGCCGACGAAAGACACCTGGTGAATCAGTAGAAGAGGCCAAACGGACTGCATTCCTGCCATACTGTGGAGCAACTAGCTGTAAGTTAGGACGTCTGCTGCAGAAACGTGGGCTAAGACCAGTGTTCCGGCCCGCCCCCAAGATGCGAGATATGTTGCGCCCTGTTAAGGACGACATTGCTCTCCGAGTGTCCGGTGTGTATGGTGTACCTGTGAATGTGGTAGCATGTACATTGGACAGACAATTCACACGGTTGCGGAGCGTTGTCCTGAGCACAAGCGCCATATAAAACAAAGGGAGCTCGACAAGTCGGCCACAGCGGAGCATTGCCTAGAAAACGGACATAAGATACAGTTCGAAAATACAAAAGTGCTGGCTCATGCTTCTACATTTGGGACTCCGTTATAAAGGAAGCAGCCGAGATTCGCTTAAACAACAACAATTTCAACAGAGACCAGGGATACACACTGAGCAGGGCATGGGGACGGGCGTTGGACATCGAAAGAAAGCAGAGACAGATGCGCGACGCGGGAGCGGCAGTTTCAAACGTGGCGCCTGCCCCTGGCGCCACCTGACGTCACCGGTGCTGCCACGGGCAATAGCTCCCTCCGCCAGCTGCCAGGGTCGACTTAGGCGCGCGCGCCACTTTGGATCGATGTGATTGGCTGCTGATGATGTCATCATGCCTATATGAGAGACCGTAACAGTCCCGGTCCTATGTCACCCTCCACAACACCAGCTCCCGTATCTTTTATCCCACAGCTGGCGTCCCCCAGGGTTCTGTCCTCTCCCCTCTCCTTTGCCTCTTGTATACAGCTGATATGCCCAAGCCACCCCCACCAGTCCACCTTCTCCAGTATGCTGATGACACCGCCTTCCTGGCTCTCTATCCTACCCTTCAACAGTCTCAACGTACCCTCCAAACCCACCTTAACCAGTTCACCACTTGGTGTAACCAATGGTTCCTCCGTCTCAACCCCTCCAAAACCCAGGCAATCATGATAGGCCGCACCACTCGCTCCTTTCGCCTCCATGATTTCTACCTCACCCTTTATGGTCATCCCATCCAGCTCACCCCCACCCTGAAATACCTTGGCCTCACCCTCGACCGACACCTCACCTGGACCCCTCATCTCCAGACCGTCCAGCAGAAAGCCCATTCCCGCCTCCGCCTTCTGAAACTCCTGTCTGGCCGGACACGAGGATTGCATCCTTCTACCATCCTCCACACCTACAAATCCCTCATCCGTCCTATCCTCTGTTATGCCAGCGTTGCCTGGATCTCCGCCCCCACCTACTTTTACAAGGCCCTCCAAATCCTTGAACGCCATGCGCTCCGCCTTGCCTTCCGTATCCGCCTTCCTTCCCCCACACGGCTCCTGTATGAACTGATCCCCTTTCCCCACCTCCTCCTGTTCCTCCAACATCTCCGCATCCTTTACATTGTCCGCAGGCTTGATCCCCCCCCACCCTCTGGTTTCCTCCTTCCTCTCCATCCCCCGCCCATTGCCACGCCTCTATCGCTGTATCCCTCCCTCTCTCCACCTCCACACCCTCCATCTCCTTCATCAGGGCAATTTCCAGCGCCTCCCCTTCCTGGATGACGAACTTTGCTGTGACATCTATCCTTCCTTCCAACTATAACTTGACCTTGTTCCCCCCCCCCCTCCCCAGGGCCCCCTTTTTTCCTCTTCCCTCCTTCTCTCAGAGCGGATTTTCCTCCTTCCCCCCCCCCTCCCTTGAGACCCTGCACCCCATACTTGCCTCTTTCCTTCCCACACCCCTCCCTACCTGACCCTCTTCAGTGCGCCCCCCCGCTCATCTCTCTCATCTCTTCTCCTCCCTCCCTTCTTCCGGTCTCCCTCATTTCCTTGCACCTGGCAGATCCTCCATTTTGATCATCGTCAGTGTGCCACATCAGTGTTGTGTTTAGTGCTGTTTCTCCTGTGCGTCAAGAGGTGTGCTTTTAATTGTGTACTGCCTTGAGGTTCGCCGTCATTGTTTGTTATATGCTATGCCATCTGTCGATACCTTTTATGCTCCAGTCATACTGTGCCTTGTGTTCTTTTAATTATCGCAGTGTGTGGCTTTTTGTGTGTGCTACTTTTAAGCAGTTTTAACAGTTTTTTATCTCCATTTTACGGTCACTCCGTTTTTTGTCTATTGCCTTCCATGATGTTCCCCCTTTTTTATATCTATGTTCACCATATTCTCTCCTTTGTTATTTTTAAATGTCTTCTATTGTTTGTTCTATGCCTTTCGGCTGAAGAGCAGCGCATATGCTGCCGCCAGCCCACCCCGATGGGGAATTGAAATACAACAAAGAAAAAGAAAACGAAAAAAAACAGTCCCGGCAGTCAGTGAACTCCTGACGACGATGGCGGAGATGGCCACCGAAAGCTCGAGGATTTTATTCGAATTGACATGGCTGGATAACCGAGACGGTTGTATTCATGCATGCCGTCGCGAAAGACTCCGAGGACACAAAAACAGATACCTTAGGAGCATTCAAATGCAATAGATACCACAACAACAACCAACATATGAACAGCATCAAAATGAGATATAAGGTAATCCACAAGTAAACAAATATAAGATACAAGAAAATAATCTGTCCGCCTTAGCTGAGGTTTTGGTGGTTTTCCGGCAACTATAAGGCAAATTCCATGGCGTGCAATTCCACCAAAAAGAAATGAAAAGAAAGAAAATCAAAGATTAGAAACGGAATGAATCCCAAAAATAAGAACACAATTGAAGAAATAAAATGTGGCAATACAGATTTACTTTCCTCATGCATGGCTATAAAGCGTACTGAATCATGCTACAGCGGCCACACGATCTGCATCTCAGAGACGTAGGGATTTCTTGCACACCTTTGTTGCTGTAGTCTTCAGTCTGAAGATAGATTTGAAGCCCAAAGGCTGCTAAATCCATTAAGAAAACGGAGAGAATTTTGTGCTGGAACGATCAGACAAACTGCTACCATCCTACTTAGACAATGAATGGGTATCATATAGTTACTATACGATGGACGCAGGGGAATTATGGGTAAAGTTTAAACGGACTGTAAATCGCTCTCTGTAGAAGTATGGGCCGAGTAAGTAGATTAAAGACGGAAAAGGCCCACCGTGGTTTAATAAAAAAATTCGGAAAATGCTGAGGAGATAGAGATTGTTAGACTCTCGGTTCAAAAAATAACGCAGAAATGTTAACAAGCAGAAGTTAGCAGAAACTCATGCGTCTCCAAAAAGGTGGAAGTGCGGAGCATGTAACAACTTCCACCGTCATACGTTAGCGAAAGATCTTGCAGAGAACCCGAAAAAATTTAGATCTCGCGTAAAATCATTAAGCTGATCGAAAGCTTCTGCCCAGTCACTCTTTAATCAGTTTGTTGTGCCAGTAGAAGCCCGAAAAAGGACACCTGAATCTTCCAAATTCGCGTTTACACAAATCATTCACGCTGGAGGATCGAACAGACATACCATCGTCTGAGTGTTGGAGAGACTCCGGTATTAGGGTCGTGGAAGTAGCGACCCGTAGCATTCAGAAGCAATTGAAAGGGTTGAAAATAAATAAGTGGCAAAGTCCAGATGGCAACCCAGTTCGGTTTCACAAATAGTGTTCTTCGGCATTAGTCTCTTATTTAGCTTGCATTTATTGCGAACTTCTCCACTGGGTGAAGAACCATGCTACTGCAAGAATAGAGCAGGCGACTACCATTCACGCATCAAAAAAAGTTTTGCGTTACCCCAGTTCCCAGAACTCCTCAAGATAGATTTTGGCTGTGGATATTGTATGACAGACACTATCCCTTTGACTGTTCAGAGATGGCCGGCCGTAGTGGCCGAGCGGTTCTAGATGCTACAGAGTGGAACCGCGCGACCGCTAAGATCGCAGGTTCGAATCCCGCCTCGGGCATGGATGTGTGTGATGTCCTTAGGTTAGTTAGGTGTAAGTAGTTCTAAGTTTTAGGGGACTGGTGACAGAAGTTAAGTCCCATAGTGCTCAGAGCCATTTGAACCATTTTTTGTTCAGAGATGTCAGTAAACCTGCTCAAAGACATAACAACCACGCATGAGCAGCGCCTATTAGACGGAGGGGGTCCGACAGCCCATCAGTTCCAATCATTCCACCTTGAAGGAGGTACACGGCTCGTGTTGTCGGTAGTTCAACCATGCCTAGAACGTCAATAATGCAGTTCGATCGCGTCCGCATTGTTACTTTGTGCCAAGAAGGGCTCTCAACAAGTGTCCAGGCGCCTCGGAGTGAACCAAAGCGATATTGTTCGGACATGGAGAAAGAGAGGCAGGAAATGTTGATGACATGCCTCGCTCAGGCCGCCCTAGGGCTACTACTGCAGTGGATGACCGCTACCTACGGATTATGGCTCGGAGGAACCCTGACAGCAACGCCACCATGTTGAATAATGCTTTTCGTGCAGCGACGGGACGTCTTGTTACGACTCAAACTGCGCGCAATAGGCTGCATGATGCGCAACTACACTCCTGATGTCTATGGCGACGTCCGTCTTTACAAGCACGAAACCATGCAGCACGATACGGATGGGCCCAACAACATGCCGAATGGACCGCTCAGGATTGGCATCACGTTCTCTTCACCGAAGAGCGTCGTATATGCCTTTAACCAGACAATCGTCGGAGACATTTTTGGAGGCAACCCGGTCAGACTGAACACCTTAGACACACTGCCCAGCGAGTGCAGCAAGGTTCCCTGCTGTTTTGGGGTGGCATTATGTAGGGCCGACGTACACCGATGGTGTCGTGGAAGGCGCCGTAACGGCTGTACGATCCGTGAATGCCATCCTCCGACCGATAGTGCAACCATATCGGCAGCTTATTGGCGAGGTATTCGTCTTCATGGACGACAATTCGCTCTCCCATCGTGCACATCTTGTGAATGACTTCCTTCAGGATAACGACATCGCTCGATTATACTGGCCAGCAAGTTCTTCAGAAATGAACCCTATCGAATGTCGAACATGCTTGGGATGGATTGAAAAGGGCTGTTTATGGACGATGTAACCCACCAACCACTCTGAGGAGTCTACGCCGAATCGCCGTTGAGGAATGGGGCAATCTGGACCAACAGCGCTTTGACGAACTTGTGGGTAGTATGCCACGACGAATACAGGCATGCATCAATGCAGGAGGACGTGCTACTGGGCATTAGAGGTACTGGTCGGTACGGCAGTATGGACCACCACCTCTGAAGGTCTCAGTGTGTGGTGGTACAACATACGATGAGTAGTTTTCATGGGCAATGGAAAGGGTGAAAATGATGTTTATGTAGATCTCTATTCCAATTTTCTGCACAGGTTACAGAACCCTCGGAACGAGGTGATGCAAAACTTTTTTTGATGTGTGTAAAGAACAAACCCATATCCTCAAAATAGTTTTGCTGCAGAATTCCTGAGCATATTCTTGGATCGAATATCGTAAAAATCCTTCAGGCAGAAAATCTTTTGTCCACAAATCACCTCGGATTTAGACAACACCACTAGAGTGAAAATCAGCTTGCCCTTTTCTCGCATGACATGCTGCAAACCTCGAATGAAGAGATACAGGCAGATTCCATATTCCTAGGTTTCTGAAAAGTGATTGACACAGGAACCCACTGTTTACAAAGGTACGAGCATACGGATTAGGTTCTCAGGTATATGAGCGGCACGAAGACTTTTTGTGTCATATAACTCAGTACGTTGTCCTGGGCGGCGAGGAATCATGAGAGAGAAGTGTATCTTCAGTAGTAATACATAAAAGTGTGATAGGACCGTTCTCGTATTCCCTACGCATGCAAATGATCTGAGGTATAGTGTGAACGGCAGCCTCCAACTGTTTGCTAATGGCGTTGTACTTTATGGAAAAGTGTAGTCTTTCAGTGACACAGAATGACTTGGAAAGAATTTCTACTTTGTGTGATGAGTAGCAGCTTGCTCTAAAAAATATATATCGGTTAATGTAGACGAGTAACAGAAACAATACTGTAGTGTCCGAATACTATATCAGTGATGTGCTGCTCGGCACAGTCACGTTGATCGCATATGTAGTCATGCCGTTGCGAAGCGATCCGAAATCGAACGAGCACATAAGGTTGGTAGTAGGGAATGTGAATGGTCGAGTTCGGCTTATTGGAAGAATTTTTGGGAAATATAGCTCATCTATACAGCAGACTCAACAGAGAACACTAGAGAGACGCAATGTTGAGTACTTCTCAAGTGTCTGTGATCCGCAGCAGGAAGGCTAAAAGGAAGACCGAAGCAATATGGTGGAAGGCTGCTATATTTGTTTCCGCTAGGTTCGATCAACAAGCGAGAACGAAAGAGATGCGTCGTGAATACATACCGAAATCCATAGAGGGGAGGCTTGCGGAGTACGTATGTAGATGTAGATATACACTCAAGAGCGAAAACATTATGACCACTGAAACTTCCCGGCAGATTAAAACTGTGTCAGGGACCGAGACTCGAACTCGGGACCTTTGCCTTTCGCGGGCAAGTGCTCTACCGACTGAGCTACCCAAGCACGACTCACGCCCCGTCCTCACAGCTTTAATTCCGCCAGTACCTCGTCTCCTACTTTCCAAACTTTACAGAAGGACGGGGTAGCTTAGTTGGTAGAGCACTTGCCCGCGAAAGGCAATGGTCCCGAGTTCGAGTCTCGGTCCAGCACGCAGTTTTAATCTCCCAGGAAAGTTTCATATCAGCGCACACTCCGCTGCAGAGTGAAAATCTCATTCTGGAAACATCCCCCAGGCTGTGTCTAAGCCATGTCTCCGCAATATCCTTTCTTCCAGGAGTGCTAGTTCTGTAAGGTTCGCAATAGAGCTTCTGTGAAGTTTGGAAGGTAGGAGACAAGGTACTGGCGGAATTAAAGCTGTGAGGACGGGGCGTGACTCGTGCCTGGGTAGCTCAGTTGGTAGAGCACTTGCCCGCGAAAGGCAAAGGTCACGAGTTCGAGTCTCGGTCCCACACACAGTTTTAATCTGCCAGGAAGTTTCATGTCAGCGCACACTCCGCTGTAGAGTGAAAATTTCATTCTAGATTATGACCACTGTCCACTATGAGATTCAGTGCCGATGTTCGCAGTTCACGATGCTGTAAAAATGAGTTCATATCCTTCCTCGTTGTTTTGTTAAGCTCAATAAGGCAGCCACGCCCTAACCGCGAGAAACACCCAAATACCGTAACACCACTTCCTGCCTACTTCGATGCTGGCGCTACACATGGTGGCAGCAGGAAACGTCCTCCAAGCTTTCGCTAAGCGTTAACCGTTCCATCGCGGATTGAAACAGGCTATAGTGTCATTAATCACTCCAAATCACTTGTCTTCGGTCACTCAATGTCCAGGTGCTTCACTCATTACACCAAATCGGGTGTCCCTGAGGACTGACTACAAAAATGTGTGGCTTTTCAGGAGCTCTCTAAGGTTGTTCGCAGACGATGCGGTTTTCAAAAACAAAGCACCAACGCCAGAATAACGACTTGGAGAATGACCTCCAGAGAACTTACGAATGTTGCAGGCCCTGGCAGTTGACCCTGAACGTAAATAAATGTAACATATTGCGCATCCATAGGAAAAGAAATCCACTGAAGTGTAACTACACTATTGATGACAAACCTCTGATGTTTCTTCCTCTTCTTTTGCTTGTGCCTTTGTCCTGCAGTTTTCGCAGGGTCGTCATGGTTACAATGGGTTTGGCATGGCTAATTTAAACAAATGGCCGGATGCCCCCGGGACGGAATCAGCTATCTACATCTAGTGTAAGCCATGAAATAGTGTGAAAGTGTTAACAAATGTCTGCGAGTTGTGTAA
This sequence comes from Schistocerca piceifrons, assembly GCF_021461385.2. NCBI lineage: Eukaryota > Metazoa > Arthropoda > Insecta > Orthoptera > Acrididae > Schistocerca > Schistocerca piceifrons. The sequence continues at coordinate 74,984,051 of NC_060146.1, forward strand.
CTGAGGCTGGATGTGGGGACCAGCCCGGTATTCACCTAGTGGGATGTGTAAAACCGCCTAAAAACCACATCCAGGCTGGCCGGCACATTGGCCCACGTGGTTTATGCGCCGGGCGGATTCGATCCGGGTCCAGCGCGCCTACCCGACTCCAGGAAGCAGCGCTTTAGTGCTCTCTGCTAATCTGGTGAGTCCTCTGGAAACAGTATCTACTATAAAATATCTAGGAGTAACTATCCAGAGCGACCACATAAAACAAATAATGGGACACTCAGACTCAAATTCATTGGAGAATCATAAGGAAATGTAACTCAACCCGAAAGAAGTGGCTTGTGAGGCGTTTGTTCGACCGATTCTTGAGTATTGTCCATCTATCTGGAATCCCCAGCAGATAGGACTGATAGAAGAGACAGAGAAGATACAACGAAGAGTGACACGGGATCGTTTAGTCGGCCGAGAGCGTTTGGAAGATGCTCAACAAGCTCCATTGGCAGACGTTACAAGAGAGGCGCTGTGCATCATGGACACAATCTACCATCGAAATTTCGAGAGGGTGCTTTCCGGGAAGAGTCGGACAGCAAATTACTTCTTCTATACACGTCCCGGCAGTGTCCATGAGGAAAAAATTCGTGGAATTACAGTCAATACAGAGGGATACCGACAATCATTCTTCCCATGCGGTATTTGTGATTGGTACAGGGTTGGAAGGCTCAGTGGTACAAAAGTACCCTCCGCCACGCACCATTAGGTGGCTTGCGGAGTATGATGTAGATACAGAGCTGTTCGACCATTGTACGCTATTCTTTTGAATTCCGTACGCACGGTCACTGTGCTAGCTGAACTCCTGCTAGCCCTTTGGAACTCACGAGTGACTCCTCCAGCTGATTTCGTGCCATTTTTTACAACCACTCACCGGAATGATCAACGGTCCCTGTTAGTCAGTAGATAAGGTCTGTCTGGACTTTGTTGAACTGTGGTTGTTCCTTTGCGTCTCCACTTCAACGTCATATCACTAACAGTCAAAAAAAATGGTCAAATGGCTCTGAGCACTATGGGACTTAACTTCTGAGGTTATCAGTCCCCTGGTACTTAGAACTACTTAAACCTAACTAACCTAAGGACCGAAACTTCCTGGCAGATTAAAACTGTGTGCCGGACAGAGACTCGGACTCTGGAGTCTCGAGTCCGAGTCTCGGTCCGGCACACAGTTTTAATCTGCCAGGAAGTTTCACACCAGCGCACACTCCGCTGCAGAGTGAAAATCTCATTCTGGTAACCTAAGGACACCACACACATCCATGCCCGAGGCAGTATTCGAAACTGCAATTGTAGCAGTCGCGCAGTTCCAGACTGTAGCGCCTAGAACCGCTCGGCCACCCAGGCCGGCCCCTGACAGTCGACGATCAGATTCAGAATGGTTTGAAAAAAATCTTTCAGCCAGTTACAAACCAAACGTTTATTTAATCGTTGACCTAGGTTTCGATATTTGTAAAAATACCGTCTTCAGAAGGAGTGGGGTCTAAAAATGTATATAAATGGTTACACACTATTTTCAATGCGTAACAAAATATTAATTAAAAAAAGTATTTGTGAGGTAAGCGTACTCACATGTTACACCACATCGTGGTAAACTAACATAGCTGAACCCGAGCGACTCTTGTCATGTATAAAATTGATATAAAAAATATAAACATCACATGCCATGGCTTAAGACAGAAACCAGATCACTCGGCGTATGTCATAAAAAACGCATTAATGTTCTCGCCCATTGGTAAAGGCATTTGTCTACATAAAATTATAACAGGAGTCCAAAGAACGAAATATTTGCATATCGTAAGTATACACCATGCTGGAGGTGAAGGACGACTGTTCAAAGGAACAGGCTCGAGCGATCAGGAAAAATTTGAATGCAGAGGGCGCTAAGGACAAGCGTGTAACAACTGCGACTTGCTTGTGTTAAGTAACAGCATTTTACATTAAAGTAAGAATGAAATTTTCTTCTTTAAAGCTACTAATAATGTAATAAATTTCCGAGTAGAGCTGCACGTAAATTCAGCGTGCAGAAGCTAGAGTTTCATTTACAAAGGACCACTGTCACAAATATTTGGGGAAAGAAGAGCAAATATGAGCTAAAACAACACCACTAAGAAGAGAAATATCCGCTTAAGTGATAAGGAAAAATTGGATCGTGTTCGGAGTTATATACGTGCGCCCAAGCACTGCGTCTTGTCGGTATTAAGTCTATACACTATGTGATCAAAAGTATCCGGACACCCTCAAAAACATACATTTTTCATATTAGGTCCAGTGCGCTGCCACCCACTGCCTGGTACTCCACATCAGCGACCTCAGCAGTCATTAGACACCGTGAGAGAGCAGAATGGGGCGCTCCGCGGAACTCACCGACATCGAATGTGGTCAGGTAATTGGGTGTCACTTGTATCATACGTCTGTACGCATATTTCCAAACATCCCTAGGCCCACTGTTTCTGATGAGATAGTGAAGTGGAAACGTGAAGGGACACGTACAACACAAAAGCGTACAGGCCGACCTCGTCTGTCGATTGACAGACACCGTCGACAGTTGAAAAGGATCGTAATGTGTAATAAGCACACATCTATCCAGACCATCACACAGGAATTCCAGACTGCATCAGGATCCACTGTAAGTATTATGACAGTTAGGCGGGAGGTGAGAAAACTTGGATTTCATGGCCGAGCGGCTGCTCATAAGCCACACATAACGCCGGTAAATGCCAAACGACACCTAGCTTGGTGTAAGGGGCGTAAACATTGGACGATAGAACAGTGGAAAAACGTTGTGTGGAGTGACGAATCACGGTACGCATTGTGGCGATCCAATGGCAGAGTCTGGGTAAGGCGTATGCCCGGTGAACGTCATCTGCCAACGTGTGTAGTGACAACAGTAAAATTCGGAGGCGATTGTGTTATGGTGTGATCGTGTTTTCCATGGAGGGGCTTCCAGGCCTTGCTGTTTTGCGTGGCACTATCACAGCACAGGTCTACATTGATATTTTAAGCACATTCTTGCTTCCCTCTGTTGAAGAGCAATTCGGGGATGGCGATTGCGTCTTTCAACACGATCGAGCACCTGTTCATAATGCACGGCCTGTGGCGGGGAGGTTACAGGACAATAACATCCCTGTAATAGACTGGCCTGCACAGAGGCCTGACCAGGATCCTATACAACAAGTTTGGAATGTTTTGGAACACCGACTTAGTGCCAGGCCTCACCGACGGACATCGATACCTCTCCTCAGTGCAGCACTCCTTGAAGAATGGGCTGCCATTCCCCAAGAAACCATCCAGCACCTGACTGAGCGTATGCCTTTCGAGAGTGGAAGCTGTCATCAAGGCTAAGGGTGGGGCACTAGCGAAATTTACCTGGAACACGGCAGTACGCTGGAATATTAGAAGAGGAGGAACGACGTTTTGGAATCATTCATGCGATACTGCCACAAAGTGAACGATGCAGGACATGAAGGCTGTCTGCCACTAGAACATGACCACAACGACAACAATCCAGCAGTTTCCCAAGAAATAAGAATCTTTCTACTATCAGTGTAGGCACTACCGTTCATTAAAATCAGTAAAATGTATTCGCGTGTCACTTGACTACTTTTCTAAACTATTTTCATAAAACATTTGGCACTGGTTCGAATAGAACGCAATGTTTTCCCATTGCAGTAAACTATTAAAATCAAAAGCAGCTCAGTAATCTTTATGCAAAGAATTGTTTCGCTTAATTCTTAATTAGAATTTAAGTTCTGTGTGTGACAGTGTCCGTGGCTCAAATGGCTCTGAGCACTATGGGACTTAACTGCGGAGGTCATCAGTCCCCTAGAACTTAGAATTACTTAAACCTAACTAACCTAAGGACATCACACACGTCCATGCCCGAGGCAGGATTCGAACCTGCGACCGTAGCGGTCGCTCGGTTCCAGACTGTAGCGCCTAGAACCGCTCGGCCACTCCGGCCGGCAACAGTGTGTGTGTTTATTGTCTGTTCTATGACTATAAGATACTGTGTAATCCGAAGCGACGTACGCACAATCGTTTGGACCCTTTTGCCAACAATCCATTTCTGTCGAAGTTTTATTTACCACTGATCTCAAAGTTGTCATTACTTGCACAAGAAACAATATTTTCCTGTGAACTTGCAAGCCGGCCGTTGTGGCCGAGCGGTTCTACGCGCTTCATTCTGGAACCGCGCGAACGCTACGGTCGCAGGTTCGAATCCTGCCTCTGGCATGGATGTGTGTGATGTCCTTAGGTTAGTTAGCTTTAAATAATTCTAAGTTCTAGGGGACTGATGACCTCAGAGCCGGCCGGAGTGGCCGTGCGGTTCTAGGCGCTACAGTCTGGAGCCGAGCGACCGCTATGGTCGCAGGTACGAATCTTGCCTCGGGCATGGATGTGTGTGAAATCCTTAGGGTAGTGAGGTTTAATTAGTTCTAAGTTCTCGGCGACTGATGACCTCAGAAGTGAAGTCGCATAGTGCTCAGAGCCATTTGAACCATTTTTGATGACCTCAGATGTTAAATCCCATAGTGCTCAGAGCCATCTGAACCATTTTTGTGACTTGCAATTTAGTTATAGGATGGCGCTGGGTAATTCGGTGCCCACAGTCACATTTTTTTGTACTATTAAATTATAAAATCCCGACAGCCCCGTAATACTGTGGAGAATACCAACAGTATGTTGGCAGCGAAACAATAGCACTCCGTCTGCCTCAATGTGCGGGAGGGCTTACTGGCGACTCATGGGCCAGCCAGCCTTCCACAATGCCTCATAGGTGAGTCATATCAGGTCTTCCTGTGGGTGATTCTGCCTCCCCTGTTACAGAATGTGCCTTTGGTGGCGCGAAGAGTAATGTGGCTTTTGCGTGATGGTACTCCAACTTACTGCTCTGTTGAGTGTGGAGCTACAACGTCAGTACAGACTAGAATCGTAAAACTACTGTCGGCTACCATAAGTAACCGTAGACTGCGGCAGTCTTCCTAGTCAGTTCGGATTGCGTTTTATTTTCTGACCAGCGGGTCGCGGCTGACTTGCCAGCGGACCTGCCATCTCTTTTAGGCAACACTCGGACGAATGTGGTTAAAGTTTTGAAGTTCTGTGCCCTGTCAAATGTTTTTACAAAGATTTTAGGGAGAGGATTTTAATTTGCTCACTGTGTGACAAGCTCGCCCATATTTTATGTAAGTGGCCAGCCAATAACAATTTCCTGTGACATTCTTGTTGCTATGTTTCCCCTTTCCTTAGGTTTTACTTTCTTAGGTAGCATTTTCCTTCTTTTCCTGCTTTGTTTGAGTGTGTGCATTAGTTTTCTTAGGTCTGTCCACATTCGTTCCTTTTAATGTGTGTCAGGGCGCTGATAACCTCGATGTTGAGCGCCCATAAGCCCCAACACACACACACATCATAACCGCATTACCTGTACGTTAGGTGTGTTGCATACCTATTGGGGGTTACCTCATTTCGATCGCTTTGTCTGCATATCCGATCAGTGTCTTATTAGGTTCCGCCAGAAACTGGAGGCTGTGAACTGTCTAGAAAATGAGCGAGAACGTTTCAAGGGGCCGGCCGCTGTGGCCGAGCGGTTCCAAGCGCTTCAGTCCGGAACCGCGCTGCTGCTACGGTCGCAGGTTCGAATCCTGCCTCAGGCATGGATGTGTGTGATGTCCTTAGGTTAGTTAGGTTTACGTAGTTCTAAGACTAGGAGACTGATGACCTCAGATGTTAAGTCCCATAGAATTTATACGCATTTGAACCATTTCGTTTAAAGGCCCGCATAGCCCACTAAACATTTCTGTTCTACATAGTTATCTTCGTTACTTAAAATTAAACGCTATTTGTAGCAAAACTGAAACTGGCAATGTTTAGTTCAGGCTTTATTTCAAAATTGTTAATTTGTAGCAAAAATTAAAAAAAAAAGTCCATGTTCATCACACTGCGCTAGAAAACGCAGTTTTTTTCAAAAAAGGTAAAATTAAAATAACACTGCAAACATTTCAACATCACTTCTGTTCTTCGTCGAGCTTGTGCAAAACATGTTTCTGACATTCAAAAACAATTTTTTTTATCATGATTGAAAACGTTCTATTGAGTACAAATCATAATAATTCTGCAGATTTTATACCGTTGCGTATGTAAACTGTGCTTGGATGAGAAGTAATTGGTTTGGTTACATAAAAGTGCAGATGTTAGGCGATCAACTAATTTTTATTGCTTATAAAATTTAATTTATGTTTCTTAAGGGTACAAAATATACAATAGACTAACACTGAACGATGTTCTGTTCTAATTATGACAAAACAAACAAACAACAACAAACAAATAGAAGAGGTCGGCTCCCAGTTTGTCCCTTTCACATTCATTTATGTATGATTTCTTACCAATGCTATCAGTTCTACCGGTAATCTTACCATTCACTACATCATTTACGTATTGTACAAAAACTACCGAACGTTAGTACTGGTAGAGCGCAATTGTAGTACAGACAGAACATTCCCACTTGCCGGTTGTGTTCTCATGACTGAAACCCACACACTGTCAAAGACGTTTTATCTCCACCTTCAGGTGGGTCTACCTCCGTTGGAACGCATTTCTGGCCATTTGTCCACATGACCTTTTTTGCTCCTTATACTCTCAGCGATCGATTCCTGCAGTATGTCTCCATTCAGCAAAGCCACCCTATATTCTAATAATGGTTCTTAAGTTCTAGACATTTGCCCTTCTTACTGCACCTAAATTTTTCATCCCTCCAATATTTATACATAGCGGTGGGGGACAAGTTTGCAGTGACCCTTCTAAAATAAAACTAGCTGGATAAACAGAAATTTTAGCAGTATGAGATGGAAGAGGGGTTAATCTGTGAGGCTGTGTTACTAACATGGTGGCCATTTTGGCCGCCATCATCTTGGATGCAGCCAGTAGTTTTTAAATGCATGTCTGATTTCAATTATTGAAACTCACACACTGTCAAAGACGTTTTATCTACACCTTCAGGTGGGTCTACCACCCTTGGAACGCATTTCCGGCCATGTCTCCATACGACCTTTTTTGCTCCTTATACTCTCAGCGATCGATTCCTGCAGTGTGTCTCCATTCAGCAAGCCCGAGAAAAACAACAGTGTCTTCCATCTGAACATAATTTTACTCAGAGTCGAGTTGTGTCATATTTTGTACAGGATCCAAATGTGGATGATAACATACAGAGTACGCTGTAGAAAGAATCAGTATGGAAGAAAGTGGGTACTGAAGCAATGAGGAATAACGGGATACGTTTGAAGTCTGGTAAGGATGTCGATACATCCATGAGAAACACCAGAATGAGCAATACAGTTTAAGGGGAGTCGACATCTCTAAAAAGGTCAATCACATATGTTGGAGAGGAAAACATTGATTCAAGGAACGTAGCTACGGAAGAAACCTCGGTTACAGATTAAATACTTCGACTGATCGACGAAAGATAGAAGTGCAGAAATGTTCAAGGACATTTAGGAATACAATAATACAAGTGACTGAGGAACGAAATAAATAGAAAGTGCAGGGAAACAAAGGCGAAATGGCTGCATGAAATATGAGAAGAAATAGAAAAGGGCATGACCGGAGGACGGACTGACTCGGCATACGGAAATGTCGAAACGGCCTTATACTTCGACCACGGCCTTTCAGCCCGGAAGTTTTAAGTGAAGACAATACCGGCTGTGAAAGCTTACGTTGTATGATCAACCTTCAGTGAAATTACAGGCAAGGGTGGCAACATTAAGAGTACAACGGGAATTCCATTGTCAAATACACAGGAAAGAACGAATAGCTGGAAAGATTACAATGAAGGGCTGTATAGGGGAAGCACTTGCCTGGTGAGATGATAGAAGAAACAGGAGACGTTGGGAACGAGATAGGGGGTCCAGTATTAGAATCAGGATTTGAAAGAGCTTTGGAGGACTGAAAATCAAATAAGGCAGAAGGGATAGATAACAGTCCACCGGAATTTCTAAAGTCGTTGGGGAAAGTGACGACCAAACCACCATTCAACTTGCTGTGTGGAATATATGAGACTGGTAATATGCCACAGACATTGGGTATAACATTGCAGTTGACAGTGAAAGCAAGACTGAAGAAAAATCAAGACACGTTGAAAGGTGGCTACACTGAGCCACAGCGCCAGAGATTGCGCCAAAGAGTATTATTCAGCCGCCTCCACTGGCAGTTCTTGTCGAGAAGTCGCAGTAGGCAGTGCTTGTTGAGATGCAGCAGTGGTGAGTCGTTGTTGAGAGGTTCCCATGGAGAGTGCTTGTTCAGATGTTGTCATATTGTTTTGATGGGCTAGACACCAGATGTTGTTGGATTAGGGATGCTGTAATGTGCTTTTCGTCAATATATATAAAGGTAAAAAAATTCCTTTTTTTTGTATTATTTTTAATGTCTTGAACAATAATGCCTATTGGTTACAGGTTCAGTCAACAAAGCATCCGGATCGTGTTCTTGTATTAGACTGTATTTCTGGTTTCTATGTGCAATTATAGTATTTCTGTTTTTTTTAATTACTTCAGTATAAATGACGTTTAAAATATCTGGTCTTATTGAGGAAGAACCGTGCCAGATGTGTACGTTGAATCACACTTCCACACACAGAATAGCTACACTTGTGTTTTGTTGTTTCGTAGCTTTCATAGTTGCTGGGGACTTAATTAATTAATTGTGTTAACGGAAATTTCGTTTCATTCTTTGTTGTTGTTCTATGCAGTCAGATTGTGTACAAATTCCAGACAGGGCCAACCGGTTACGATACTGCGTAACCGGACAGACAGCGACTGAAAATTAAAAAGTATTTGCATTCATTATATTTAATTAAGCCCCCATGCAACGTTCACAGGATTTGTCGACCTGGAAAAAGCGTTTGGCAATGTCAAATGATGCAAGATGTTCGAAATTCTGAGAAAAATAGGTTTAAGCTATAGATAAAGATGGGTAATACACAATAAGTACAAGAATCAAGAGTAAGAATGGAAGACCAAGGTCGAAGTGCTCCAATTAAAAATAGTGTAAGAGAGCCTAGCCTTTCGCCTCTAAAGTTCAGTCCGTACATCGAAAACACAATGACGCAAATAAAAGAAAGGTGATTAAAACTTAGGGTTAAAAAATGTCAGTGATAAGATTCGCTAATGACCTTGCCATTGTCAGTGAAAGTGAAGAAGAATTACGTGATGTGTTGATGGAATTAAAAGTCAAATTAGTACCGTATGTGGATTGAAAGAATGCTGGAAGAAGATAATGATGTGCTGAATAGTGATAAATATAACTACTGGATTGAGGATCACGAACCAGACGAAGTTAAGGAATTCTGCTACCTAGGCAGCAAAATAACCCACTGTGGGCGGAGAAAGGAGGACAAAAAGCATACTGCAGAGGCGAAGAGGGCGCTCCTGCCCAAGAAAAGTTTCGTAGTATCAAACATAGCCCTTAGTTTCAGGAAGAAATTTCTGAGAATGTACGTTTGGAGTATAGCTTTTTATGACACTGTATTATGGACGGTGAGAAAACCACAACAGAAGAGAATCGAAGCATCTGAGATGTGGTGTTACAGAATAATGCTGAGCATAAGGTGTACTGATAAAATAAAGAATGAGGAGGTTATCCGCAGAATAGGCGAAGAAAGGAAGATATGGAAAATGCTGATGAGAAGAAGCGACAAACTGATAGGACGTGTTTACATCAGGGAATAACCTCTGTGGTAGTTGTGGGACCTGTACAGGTCAAAAGCTGTATGGAAAGACAGAAATCAGAATGTTGTTGTGGTCTGGTTTAATGCAGCTTTCCATGCTATTCTAGCGTGTGCAAGCCTCTTCATTTCTGAATGACTACTGCAACCTACTTATTTCTGAATATGCTGACTGCATTCATCTCTTGAGCTCCCTCTATGATTTTTGACCCTCACACTTCCCTTCAATACTAAATTAGTGATCCCTTAATATTCGAGCATGTGTCCTATCAACCTATACTCTCTTCTAGTCAGGCAATGCCACAAATTTCTCTTCTCTCCAATTATATCTCGTACCTCCTCATTAATTACGTGATCTACCCATCTCTCTTCATCATTCTTCTATAGCACCACATTTCGAAAGCTTCTATCCTCTTCTTGTCTAAACAGTTTATGAGCCACATTTCACTTCAATACGTGACTACAATCCGTTCAAATATTTTCAGAATAGACCACCTGACACTTTAATCTATACTCGATGTTAACAAACTGCTCTTCTTCAAAAACGCTTTTCTTGCCATTACCAGTCTACATTTTATATTCTCTCTACTTCGGTCATCACCAGTTATTTTGCTCCCTAAAAAGCAAATTCATCTACTACTTTCAGAGTCTCGTTTCCTAATCTAATTCCCTCAGCATCACCTAATTTAATTCGTCTACAGTGCATTATCCTTGTTTTGCTTTTGTTGATGTTCATCTTATATCCTTCTGTCACGATTGTCCATTCCGTTTAACTGCTCTTCTATTTTGCAGAATTACAGTGTCATCGGAAAATCTCAGAGCTTTTGATTCTTCTCCCGGTCTTTTTAATTCCTACTCCAAATTTTGCTTTGCTTTCCTTTATTGCTTGTTCAGCGTACAGATTGAATAACATTAGCTGCCGGCTAGCACCCTGTCTTACTTCCTTCTCAACTACTGTTTCCCTTTCATGCCCCTCGACTTTTATAACTGCCGTCTGGTTTCTGTACAAGTTATAAATAGCCTATCGCTCCCTGTATTTTACCCCTACTACCTGCAGAATTTGAAAGAGAATATTCCAGTCAACATTCTCAAAAGCTTTTTTTAAGTCTACAAATGCTGGAAGCGTAGATTTGCCTTTCCTTTGAAACGTCCTCTGAACAGTTATACAAGACTGTGCTTAAACTGACACACAACATTTTTTTTAACGCAACGCAATCTGACTTTCAATAATCCCTACAAAAGAATGGTCCTGACTAACATTAATGTATACCTTTCACAAATCACTTACCTCACAAAAATCTTCGTTACTCGAACTACTGCAATACAGCGAGCGCCACTACTGCCAGCTAAATAAAAGATTCAAACTACGGAAGGCACTAACTACTGATAGGCATAGTTAGCAAATGAAAGATTTTAATAGAGAACAAACAGTGTATTTACCTTAATAGTCATAATATATATAGCAGTTCATGATATCCAGTCTTACAAATTTCAAAACTCCGCCATCTCTCTCCCCACATCCACCACTGCTGGCGGCTCACCTCCAACTGCGCAACGCCATGTGCCGCTCACATCCAGCTGCCCAACGCTACAATGGCAGACAACAATGCAAACCAGCCACAGACTGCACACAGCACAGCCAGCGACTCTAATACAGAGCGCCACGTAACGCCGCCAATAAGGAAACATAAACAGCCTACTTACATAGCCCCCATGCTCCCCACAAAAAAGTTTACAAATTGTTTTGGGCAGTGGCCGATAATGATTTGATAAAATTTTTCGTAATTACAATAAGAAAGATATCAAATGCACACACTTATTGATACAATGTTGGTCAAAAGCTAAAATGTGCTCACAGTCCATAAAGACAGTCCTGATCATTCATCACAGTAAAATTGCAGTGTTTTTCTGAAAGGCTGAGCAGTAAAAGAAAATGCACACGGAAGTAGTGGATTTCCATGCAGTCTTGAAGAAGTAGTGTTGTCCTTCCAACGGAAAGACAGTGCCGACTCTCGACATGCAAACAGGTAATGGGCCACAACAGAGCAAACCCACAGCAGAGTCATTCGACGTTTTGAAGAATATTGGTAGGTAGGTCATCACAGAGCAGACCCACTATCGTCTTGGTAGAGAGTATGGTATAGGTGGGCCACCAAAGGTGCAGACCCACTACAGTCCTTGTAGAAATAATGGTATTGATGAATCATCAAAGGTGTAGACCCACTCTAGTCTTTGTAGAGATGGCCAGCAGCCATCTGCTGCGACTGTGCAGGTGCACAATCGCCATCGAAGAGTCTTGCGGACAATGTACCAAGTCCATAACCACCACTTGTGCACTCACAAAGTTTTTGGAATTGTCCTTAGAACCAGCAATGCTGTTATCCAGTCCCTTGCTGAATTATTAACACATGTGTAAACACTAACAGTCCCTACTTCTCACATATTGTCCATATACTATGACCAACAGAAACGTGTGCAGTGAAATGGAACTTACAAGTTAATAATATGATGAACTGGTGTCAATTACAATTTTATAACATAAGAATACAATTACAAAGGTACAAAATACATCATTAAAGAACATAACAATACAGATAACATTTGTATTACAGGCTTTACAAAAGAATCGAAATAACATATACATCAGTGTTACAGGAATTATGACATGAGTACATACATAAAAGATCAGAATAACTTTCGAAACATCAACTTCACACATGAGCATTAAAACAGAACAGAATACATAGTGTCTAAACACGTTTACAAAGAAAATAACATATTATCAGAAAAATTCTACAACATAACTCTTAATAGCTAAACACATAAAGACAGGGAAAACACAAATGTACAAGAGTACACAAACACATAGGGGGATAACACAATGGAAAGGACAGTGTTCGTTTTCAGTGTAACATTTGGAAGTGCAGTCCAACCCAAAACTTCATTCCATATATCGTCCCACTTATTTCAACATTTGCTCCAGCCAAAAAAAAAAAAATCCTATCCAAGCATGCTTTCTGTATTCTGTTCACATCCTCTTTCAAAAATAGTTTTTCTCCACTGTGCACTACTTTTTTGGCCAAATCATTTTCTTATAGCTTCTCAATGCATTTCTTCCAGTTCATCATAGTTAGTTTCTTATATAGTCTACCCCCTCTTAAGCTAACTTAAATCTACTGAACTCAGATATATATACCAAAGGACGAGGCAATGCAGCAGCACATAACAAATTAACACAAACAGCAAGGACAAAAAAAATACAAATTGGCAAAGTAAGTAACAATATTACAACTAATATAAGGCAATGAGCAGCAAACAAGAAAAATAAATCAGTAGTAAACTGGCTTAGCAGAGTAACACAAAGTCAAATTCGGTAACACTATGCCTGGCAAACAGCAGCAGCAAATGAAATAACTTATATCTAAATATGACATAGCTCAAGCAGAAAAAAATATTACACTAAAGACAACAATGCAGACAAGGGAAATGTATATTCACATCGTAATGTCTATGTAATTAAAGTGGTGCACCACAAAAACTAATTCTACAAAAAATTACCAAGTACTTGAAAAGAAAATTATATATGCAGTTACTGTTATTAGTCCCTTCTTATTGTTCTTTCCATTCCAAGAGCTCCTTTTTCGAAGAATGTGGATCATAAAATAATTATTTAATAGATCTGTTCACAGAAAGTGTTCACATTAGCAAATGCATTTAATTTTATTTTATGAAACCGATGCTGCAAGACAGCTGGAAACCAGATATCAAATGAAATAAGCAACTATGTACAAAGTAAAGCATAAGAACATCATTCAGTAGTCATGAGGCATTTCATAAGTTAGTAGAAAAATCTCTCAAGACAGTAGTCATAATCAGGTGCATAGACATAAAAATATTTCTCATCATTTCATTAGGCATTTCAGTAAATATCATAAATTAAGAGCTCCACAGTGTTATCATATATTTTCAACTTTGAGCGTGTCGTATTTGCGATGCTTTCTACAAAGGAATGTCAATAGCGAGGATAATGGCCCCTTTTTTTCACCTGTGCCTCTGAAAGCCACACACTAATGGCTCTTTTCTAGGCGACTGTCGCGCAGCAGGGTGCCCACAACTCATTACGTGAAGGTGGTCACTTAACTTTCTTACTGAAATATTTACGACACCAGCTTGCATTACAGTGACAGTCTCATATAAAAAATTTCACCCGTCGAGAATTTGCGTTGCAAATGTGTAGAAACAAATCCTATGAACATAACAGTGCTCAAAAAGTTTTCGTCGGCATTGTGATACATTCGCACATTTACACACATTTCATAACTCTTAAAGTACGATTCTTGGTTTCCAACATCCTTTTCCACAAATCAGAGTCCCTAACCACTACTCATTATTCATATACGTATTCGTCGACACTTCTTCAATATTTCATCAAATTAATACGTAGCATTATCAAATTCCTCATTTATGGTAGCATCATCTTATTGATCATAAACATACCTCAACAGCATAATACACATTGTCATTGTAATAATAACATCATAAAAACTCAGCCAAATCTCAAAAACGTCGTAGCTTTCAGCTATAATGTCAAAACCTAAAAAAATTCTCTGCTCATTTCAATAGTGTCATCTACCTCAATCGTACTTTAAAAATCGTGATCCCATACCAAATATATCATTCAAAGCACTCATAATATCACAATGGTTCCGAAAAAATATGAACAGTTCACAAAGTACAGACAAAATACCATTTCATAAGTGTGAAGTTACCCAACTGTGTAATTGCATACACATGTGTCACTGATGTAGTAAAAAAATGTTTATCTCTCAGTTAAATGATCAGATAGCTGTGTAATTTGTGTGTTAGAGAAATATGGTACCGATGTGTAAAGTTGTATAAGCAAATACCATATTAGCTAGGGCTCCTTGTGTGGCCAAACACATGGTACACAAAGTAAGCGTGTACCCCCCTGAGGATTAATGTAATTATACCCTCAGGTGTTACAGATTACAGCAATGGAATGAAATGTATCATGGAAAACTTTCTTTGTAATTCAAAAATCTTGAAAAATAAATGGTTTAAGTACAAAATTAATCACTCAAATGCGTGTCCTGTAGCGCTAAATATGCGTCTTGTTGTAAGATAATTCTGTGGAAGTGTCGTAGTTATCGTTCTCTGTAAGCAAGTTCTGCTGAAGTCAATGTACTTACCTCATCATAAACGAAAGTGAAATGCTTTGCGTATAGATATCGTAGTCATTACGTACCTTACCGTGATCAAGAAAGTACTATAATGTAACGTATTGTTGTGCTACGAAAAAGGCTGTCTCATTGTAGCTATACCACAAAAGTTACTACTAAAACATGTTTTACTTTCCAGACTAATTCAGAAAAACTGTGCAGATATAAAACAGAAACACCGCAAAAGCAACAATGTAAATTGTGTCACACATTAGCAGCGTCGTGATATAATCGTGTAGCTGTCAAAGAAACCAAATACTAGGTCATCTTTAATCTCACAAAAACTGCTTCAAATAAGGAATGTCTTTTCAAGTAAACCAAAATGTTGCATTAAAATCTCATTATCAGTATATGTTCTAAGCATGTAAGCCCTATAGTCGTTACGTAATCGTGCAACTAACAAGCAAGAATGTACACACACAATAACGCTGTGACGTCTGTTCACTATAACAATGCATTCGTAATTTCTGATTAAATAAGTTCTCTTGGTTCTTGATTGGATATTTAACTTCAAACATTGTTGCATGGTAAGAGTTTCTAAGTCTGACAATGCATACTAGAAATGTGAAGTGAAAAGTTTTACGGCAAAGACAAAGTTAAAAAGCAGATTATTTTTCAATAAACGGTTTTACATGTGAAATGTGGTGTAAACCTTTACTCTTCCTAGTACGCAGGGTTTGAGCTTCAGTGGAATTATCAAGTGGTATATGGTACATCGGTAAATAATGCTAAAATTTTTCTCAAGGTTAGCATCTATGTAATTTTTCCCTGAGCCAGCCAGCACAGGTGTTTGCCTGTGGTGCGAGTCATTGTCTATTGTCTCTTTGTTGGCGCGCGTCGTTATTGGGGTTTGGAGACCTAACTTCTACAAAATCACCTTGTCGAGAGGGCCCTGCCCTGTTTAAATCCCGCCAGTTCTGATGCAATTCAGGTCTGTCGTTACGATCATATCGTCTGACGTCATGTCGGTAGATTCCACAGTTTCTTTCTTGTCGGTCACGTGGTGGAGAATTTCTCCCTGAATCGTAACTGCGCACTGAACTGTTGCGTCTGAAATTATTCTGTCTTCCTTGATAATAATAGTTCTGGTTACCATATTGTCTGTTTCTATGATTGTCTCTGTCATATTCATTACTACGGAAATACGAACTTTCTCTGTAACTATTACTCTGCCAGTGGTTGTCATACGGGTGGTGTCTGTTTTGGTCACGATTTGTGTTGTGAGAATAGCCTCGTCGTGTCCAGTTACTATCTCTTTCATCGCGGAATTGCGACGGATGTGACCTGTAATTGTTGTGTTCCTGTTTTCGCGTTCCGCGATTGTCAGTGTCAATTTCTAACTCTTGTAAGAATCCCTGAAAAGCTTCAATGTCGTCTTTGCAACGTCCTGCCAAAATAATATGTCGTAAATGTTCAGGTAATTTGATTAAGCAAATGCGGATGAGTTCTGAGGGGCTGTATGGGTTTGACAAGTACTGATTCTTGTGCAACATGTCTTCAAAATATTTCACAAGACTGGAAAATTCAGATTGTTCGAAATGTTTCATCATTATGATGCTATGTTTTACTCGGTCTTGTGTAGCTTGAGACCAATATGCTGAGAGGAAGGCATGATAAAATTCTCCTTCACTGTAACAATCGTGAATGACTGATCGCATTCTTACAGCTGGTTCATTCTCTAAGTAGCCACACATAAATTCTAATCTGTGTTCTAACGACCAGTTGGGAGGAAAACAATGAGAGAATTGATGGAGCCATGCTTGTGGATGAATGTCGCTGCCAGAATTCTTAAATGTTTTGAATTTACGTGTAGTAATGAACAGCTTATAGTCAAAACCATCATGTCGGCGAGTCGCATGTCGGTCATTGTTACGTCGTTTCGGTGGTTCCATCTCAAAATTCGGTGTACCTTGCCAATTTCTTTCATAATTTCCGAAGTGCCCTGTGTTATTATTTTGTGGCTGTTCAGTATTTCTATGTCCCTCTTCCCGTATTGGAGCGCGAGTGTCCTCTGAAATACGTAATTCTTGTATTACCTGTATCAGCTGATCTTGTACTTCCCGGATTTCTCTTTGGTGTTGCGTATTAATTTGATTCTGATTTTGTTTGAATTTCCTAATTTGTTCGCACTCTCCTGTGTCATTAAAGACTACCGGTTTTGTGTCATTCAGATTATCATCTACCTTCGTAGATAAATTATTTAGCTGATCCGAAAGTTCAACTACTTTCTCTGATAATGAACTAATTTCCTCCATGTGTCTTTCTGAACCAATTTTCAGAGTATCTACCACGTTCTTTAAGTTTTCCTGAGTTTTTGCAAGCTGTGTAACCGAATCGGTAGATGCAACTGAGTCAATTTTAGCTTGCAAGGTCTCACGATTTTCATGAACAATAAGTTTGCAGTTCTTTTATGGCTGCTTCGTGACTGTGTAATGCATTTTCATCCCGCGAAAAAATAGGTTGAAAATGCTCACAAATTTGTGTTTTTACGTCATTACAGACTTTTTGACATTTCGATTCAATGTTGTGTAACTCAGTAGTTAAATCTTCACGTGTTTGTTCAAGAGTTTGTTCCAATGAGTCTAACTTTTGAAGCTTTTGCTGTGATTGTCTCTGATTTTGTCCCATTGTGTCTAACTGTTGCTGTGTTTGTCTCTGGTGTTGTTCCATTGTGTCTAACTGTTGCTGTGTTTGTCTCTGGTGTTGTTCCATTGTGTCTAACTTTTGAAGATTTTGTTCCATTGTGTCTAACTTTTGAAGATTTTGTTCCATTGTGTCTAACTTTTGAAGCTTTTGTCCCATTTGTTGCATTAATTGTAATAACAATGCACTGGTGTCTGAAACATGTTCCTCAGTGCTATTCGGCAATGCATTTGAACCGCCAATATTCGCATTTTGAAAAGCAGAAAATGTGTCTTGACTTATTTGAGAAAACGGCGAGGACGCAAAACCTGAATCTACAGTATTTGCAAGATTGTGTCCTGTCATTTCGGATTCCTGAGGCAAGCTGTTGCCGACCGATCGATCGATAATGCTTCCCTGTTCACTAATTGTTTCACTGCCTACACCATTATTTGCAGCCCACTCTATTTCCCTATGTACAATTACCAAATTACTACTTTGAACATTAGTTAATTCATTACACGGTGGAGCTAACACACTGCTTTTGTCTTCATTGTCATTTCTCAGTTTACTTTGGAGCCTAGTATTACGTTTTTCACACGCCATTATTGTCACAATATTTCTCACGATAACACAGAAAAGCACAATTTGAAGAGCAAAAATAAGAGAACACATTAACATAGCACTGAAAATAATATCTAGTTAATTGCAGCTGCGAAATACTTGGTGCAAATCTATATGCATGCCACAACTGTTTTACTGTACAACAATGAAAGACTGCAACTACAAAGGAGATTTTCTCTACAATTACGTGCTAGCAATAAACAAAAGCTACACTAATTACACAAACTACAAGAAAAAATCAGAAGCTTCCAGTGAGGTATCCTCGGCTAAGGGTCGACATATGAAACATCCCCTTTGAACAATTATACAACACTGTGCTTAAACTGACACACAATATTTTTTTTAGCGCAACGCAATCTGACTTTCAATAATCCCTACAAAAGAATGGCCCTGACTAACATTAACGTATACCTTTCACAAATCACTAACCTCACAAAAATCTACGTTACTCGAACTACTGCAATACAGCGAGCGCCACTACTGCCAGCTAAATAAAAGATTCAAACTACGGAAGGCACTAACTACTGATAGGCATAGTTAGCAAATGAAAGATTTTAATAGAGAACAAACAATGTATTTACCTTAATAGTCATAATATATATAGCAGTTCATGACATCCAGTCTTACAAACTTCAAAACTCCGCCATCTCTCTCCCCACATCCACCTCTGCTGGCGGCTCACCTCCAACTGCGCAACGCCACACGCCGCTCACATCCAGCTGCCCAACACTACAATGGCAGACAACAATGCAATCCAGCCACAGACTGCACACAGCACAGCCAGCGACTCTCATACAGAGCGCCACGTAACGCCGCCAATAAGAAAACATAAACAGCCTACTTACACCTTAACCTATATTCTAAGATACGTCGTCGGGTCAGGATTGCCCCGTGTTTTCCCACATTTCTCTGGAATCCAAACTGATCTCCCTCGAGATCGGCTCATACCAGATTTTCCATTCTTATGTAAAGAATTCGTGTTATTATTTTGCAATAATGGCTTATTAAACTGATAGTTCGATAGTATTCCCTTCTGTCAGCACCTGCTTTCTTTGGAACTTCAAATGGTTTACATGGCTCTGAGCACTATGGGACTTAACTTCTAAGGCCATCAGTCCCCTAGAACTCAGAGCTACTTCAGGACATCACACACATCCATGCCCGAGGCAGGATTTGAACCTGCGACCATAGCGGTCGCGCGGGTCCAGACTGAAGCGCCTAGAACCGCTCGGCCACCCCGGCTGGCTTTCTTTGGAACTGTAGTTATTATATTCTTCTTGAACTCTGCGAGAATTTCGCCTGTCTCATACATCTCGCACTCCAAATGGAAGAGTCTCATCAGGGCAGGTTCTTCCAAAGCTATCAGTAGTTCTGACGGAATATCAGTATCGTCTGCTCCCAGGACCTTCTTTCGACTTGGGTCTTTCTCCTAATATCGTATCTCCCATATCATCTTCATTTACGTTCTCTTCCATTGCTATAATATTGCCCTCAAGTACCTCTCTCTTGTACAGACCCTCTACATACTCCATCCACCTTCCGCCTTTCAGCTTTCCGTTCTTTGCTTAAGACTCGTTCTCCATCTGTGTTCTTGATGTTCATATAGCTGCTTCTCTATTCTCCAAAGGCCTCTTTAATTTTCCTGTAGGTGGTGTGTGCTTCTAAATCCTTTCATTTGTCCTGAAGCCATTACAGCTTACCGTTTTGCACTCCCTGTTAGACGTTTTATTCCTGCATTTTTATATTTTCTCCATTCATCAGTTAAATTCAATATATCCTGTGTAATCCAAGGATTTTTTTCTTCTTCTTGTCTTTTTTCGTGTTTGATCCTCTGCTTCCTTGACTATTTCACCTCTCAAAGCTACCCATTCGCATTCTACTGTATTTCTTTATTCTGTTCTTGCCTATTGTTGCCTAATGCACCTTGTGAAACGCTCAACAACCTTCGGTTCTTTTAACTTATCCAGGTCCCATTTTCTTAATTTCCAACCGTTTTGCATTTTCTTCAGTTTTAATGTACAGTTCATATCAAATACATCGTGGTCAGAGTCCACATTTGCTCCTGGAAATGTCTTACAATTTAAAATCTGGTCCCTAAAGTTCTGTTTTATCGTTATATGATCAATCTCAAATCTTCCGGCGTCTCCAGGTCTCTTGCACGTCCACCACCTTCTCTCATGGTTCCTAAACTAGGCGTTAGCGATAATTAAATTGTGCAATGTCCAACTTTTACCAGGCGGCTTCCTCCTTCATTCGTTTCCCCCACTCCAAATTCACTTAAAATTTTTCTTTCTCTTCATTTTCCTATCATGGAATTCCAGTCACTTATGACTATTAAAGCCGGCCGAAGTGGCCGTACGGATAAAGGCGCTGCAGTCTAGAACCGCAAGACCGCTACGGTCGCAGGTTCGAATCCTGCCTCGAGCATGGATGTTTGTGATGTCCTTAGGTTAGTTAGGTTTAACTAGTTCTAAGTTCTAGGGGACTAATGACCTCAGCAGTTGAGTCCCATAGTGCTCAGAGCCATTTGAACCATTTTTTGACTATTAAATTTTTGTCTCCTTTAATTTTCTGAACAATTTCTTCTATCTCATAATACATTTCTTCAATCTCTTCATCATCTGCACAACTAGTTGGCATATAAACTTTTGCTACTGTGGTGGGTGTGGGCTTTGTGTCTATCTTGGCTACAATAATGCGTTCACTACGCTGTTTGGAGTAGCTTACCTGCACCCCTGTTCTCTGTTTCATTATTGTACCTCTATCTGATCTTGTATTTATAATCCTGAATTCACCTGAACAGATGTCCTGTTCCTCCTGCCACCGAACTTCACTAATTCCCGCTATTTCTAACTTCAGTCTACCCATTTCCTGTTTTAAATTTTCTAACCTACCTGCCCGATTAAGGGATCCGACATTCCATGCTCCCATCCATAGAACGCCAGTTTTGTTTGTCCTGCTGAGTAGCCCCCGCCTGGAGATCCGAATGGGGACGTTGCCACATGCAGTAAGCGTTTCTTCATGCAGTGGAGAATGGCAAAACAGAGGCACGCCGGCGACCGAGGCGTTGCGAAGTAAGCATGCACAGATAGCCTTGCAGACAGCAGCAGTCTACCGACAGGCTGACGCAAGGACGCACACAGACCGAGAGCCGAGCGAAGCCTGGAGCATGCTGAGTAAGGGGAAGTGAGGCCAGCACACTAAGATACGCTGCAATATACTGCGGGAGTTATAACAAAAAGCTACCACCGAAGGTAAGAAACGTCCTCCTGCCGGATATAAATAGTGGAGCGCAGGCAGCAACGGACAGAAGCCATTAGGAAGCAGTTCGGATCTGATGACAGACGTGGTCCGTGTCCGAATGTTCAATCTTCGTAGGTGACGATTCCGGAAGTCTGTTCCAGCTTGCAGGAGTCATCCGTTCGCCATCAGATGTCAGCTTTAGCTCTGCAGGGCGGCCAGATTCCGGTCGGCACCATGGCTGACTAACTACAGCGAGAACTTCCAGCAGGACCGGCCGCAGCGCGGTCTCGGTCACAGGCGCCGCCGGGGACTGACGCCCGGACTTCACGGCAACCCGGCCCCACGGCGTGTGGTCCGTCCATGACGGGACCTCGCAGACATCGTGACTGACGGCTGCCCAGCCGCCGGTGCAGCAGGCGTCGGCAGCTGACCTCAAGGCGACGCGGCTCCGTGGGCGTGCCCATACTGGGGCGCCGAGCAGCGATGAGTTGATCTCAACCACAGGGCATCCTGGCTTCAGCAGAGCACTGGTGGCCTGAGGCTCCGAGTGCGATCAGCTGCGTGCATTGCGTGCAATGTCGGAGAATCTACACAGCAGCAGCCATGTGTAGGGATCCGCAGGGCTGGGCAGCAACGACGAGGGAGAAATTGTAAAGAAAGTTCAATAAATAATTGTAAAACTCCACACCGTCTTAGTCTTTGGCGCAGCCACTGCTAACAAGTGGTGCAGAAGTCATAACAGGAGACTATTTTACGTCTGGAATATTTTACCCAAGAGGACGCTATCATCATTTAACCACACAGTAGGGCTGTATGCCCTCGGGAAAAATTACGGTTGTAGTTTCCGCTTGCTTTCAGCCTTCGGCAGTACCAGCACAGCAAGACCGTTTAGGCTGATGATAATCAATTATCCAGATTATTGCCCTTGCAACTACTGGAAAGGTTACTGCCCCTCTTCAGGTACCATACGTTTGTCTGGCCTATCAACAGATACCCCACCATTGCAGTTGCATCTGCGGTACTTCTGTCTGTGTCGCTGAGGCACGTAAGCCTTCTCACCAACGGCAAGGTACACAGTTCATGGGGCAGGATGGGGATGGGACGAGGGAGGATTTGAATACGGCTGCAATCACACAATAGGAATTCTTGGCAGGCAGTATCAAATAAGACAGAGGACTGATGACTCAAGTGTTGCCCGGCACGTTGTAAGGTTCTTGTAGTCCCCTTCACCCGGTTCTCATGCAACTTAACCAACACGGGTACGCGAACGCAACCATCAACAGCCCGCTCCCTGAGGAATACAAGGTTCACCACATACTGAACTGCCTTTACATGTACCCACAGACCGAAATCCAATAGACTTAAATCCAGGGAAAGTGGCGGCCAACAAACCAGACTTCTACGACCTATCCATCTCCTGGAAAATTAGAGGTCCAGATACGCCTGGACAGCTAGCCCTTTATGGGGTGCGACACCACCGTGCTGAAAGAACAGTTGGAAATGTCCGATACTCAGACAGCAGTGACGTCAAATGACGGGCTGTTGTTAGTTAGCTGAATGAACCCTATATTCCACACCAAATCATCACTACGCCAGCTACCTTGGATAAGTCCATGCAAAGAGGATTGACACCTGACCAGTATCTATGATTCTGTTAACTCCCCATTCACACGGAAATTTTCTTCACTCGGGAACAGAACGTCACGAGGGAAACGGCTGTTTTTGTCAACTTTAGTGTCACCCATTCTCAATAGAACCTGGCTATCTGGATTAAGGGTGTCTGTGTTTGTACAGGGGGCCTAGACTTGGAGGTATGGAAAGTTGTTAATATTTCGGAAGACAAACGGTAACTTGCAAGTAACCACAAAAACTATTAGTTCCGATCCTGCTAAAAACCTCGGTAGAACCGACTTTGAAATTATTTTGTTGAAAGAAAAAAGCCTGACTAGACTACATTTTTTGCTTCAGCTGAGATAGTGATTTGTGGGGGGGGGGGGGGGGAGGGGAGAGAACGGCCCACTTGTCCCCATGGTATGTGGTCCCTTGATCTGGACAGTCTTCGGTGAGATGTTGTAACATTTGCATTTTGTAAACGTGCTGTCCTGAATGTAACTCGTAATTTTTGAATAGAAAGACGGTCAAATGGTGTAGACATAAATTTACACAAGAAGGACGATGGTGCTTTTCGTTTGAGCATAGTTTTATTTATTCACGTGTTATGTCGCAGGTTTTACACAGCTATGCAAAAATTGGTGATAACATCTGAAGCAAGGCTATCCAACGCGGCACCCCCAAGCGCCCTGATGTTCATGATATGTTCCCCTGGCACCACTCATTAGCAGATTTCCATTCCAAAGGTTTCTAATATTAAATCACATTTCAGAACAAAACTATTTTTTGTGCGCTGTAAGCTGTATTCATTATTTTCCTTTACAAATATTAGACCTCGATTGCTGGGAATCATAGACAGTCACTTGAATCCCAACAAAGCTTTTCCATAAACAATAACTTTTCTCTTTTTGAAAACAGTTGTTTGTACCGGTAGCCAATTCCCGTGCAATGTTTTTGGCACTGTCCAGTATAGCTTTAAAGCTTGTGAGCATAGGTTAAGTTACGTGACTTATGTGTGGTTGATTATTCTTAATACAATATGCCTTAAGGAGAGTGAACTCACACTTTCAACAGTGAGGAAGAAGATTTTTTTTTTTTCGAATTCAGAAGAATAACTTTGAGTTTATTGTGCTACACTGTTGTGTGTAACCCCCAGAAGAGTAATGTAGAAAGTCGTTTTTCCATAAAACACGCAAACTTTAATAGTACCCTTTCAATTCTGAAATACGAAAACATGAAGGTACGGTGTTAAAATTTAAAGCAACATACAGCGAAGTGTGTTTAGAAATCCAGCTCAGTGGAACGGTAACTTGACGATGGCCTCTTACAAATTTTATTTTGTTTTAGCGAAAAGAAAGAAACCTTTCAATGACAGGAAGATGTTAAAGTGGCGATGATCAGTGCTCTTAGGTGTTCTGAAAAAGGATTTCGCCGGCCGCTGTGGCCGAGCGGTTCGAGGCGCTTCAGTCCGGAACCGCGCTGCTGCTACGGTCACAGGTTCGAATCCAGCCTCGGGCATGGATGTGTGTGATATCCTTAGGTTAGTTAGGTTGAAGTAGTTCTAAGTCTAGGCGACTGCTGACCTCAGATATAAAGTGCCATAGTGCTTAGAGCAATTTGAGCCAAAAAGATTTCAGTTGTCTGACCAAACTGCTGCTACATGTGCTGAGCTGTTTTCAAAACATTAGGACCTGCAGTCGTGTCAATATGTTTCGTCTTAGTTGATGATATTTCCAAGGTTCGAGATTTGTGTTTATTTCTTAGAATGATCTTTCATAATTTTACGGTTAACAAAGAGTCTGAAAAATACTGTCACTCTACCAATGAACTGGGAGGAACTCATATTCAATGCATTCCAGAAATTTGCGAAAGATGGCAACTTTCGACTCTCTAAACTTTTTGCTGTAACAATAAATGGGGCACCTTCAATGACTGCAAGGAATACTGGGTTTCCTGCTCTTCGTGCATAAAATGATTCATTTCCGAAATTTCTTTCTTCCCATTGTATTTACAACAAGGAAGCTTTATGTGCGAAGCTTTAGAAGTTCGACTATCTCATGAACGTTGTAACTCGTGTAATAAATTACATCCGATTGTCTTCAACACGTCACCGATCGCTCAGAAACCTTTTTAATATGTCAGGTTCCGAGCATGGTGACATAATTCTTCAAGCAGACGTAAGGTGGCTTAGTAGGAGGAACATTATGTAACGATTTTCCAATCTTCAGCATGAGGTAAGAGATTTTCTGAAATCGTCTTCTGGGCAATATTGTCAAGACCTTGGCAAGATAACGTGGCTTATAGAACAAAGTTCCTCGGTAAATATAACCTCATCATTAAAATTAAATGAGATAAACCACCAACTGCAAGTGACAATCGCAACATTTTAGCCATAAGTACACTAAATGTTTTAAAGAAGAAACTAAAATCATGGACTGAAAATACAAAAATACTTTCCACATTTGAGTTCAATTACGGAAACCGCAAATGTTGGCGAATGTGAGACACGGACTGTTGGAAAGCTGGCACTGAAGAGAATGCAAGTGGTGCTACAGAAGAATGTTCAGAATCAGGTGGACTGATAAAATAAAAAACGAGGAAGAAAGAAGGTTCATATGGAAGTCACTGACAAAAAGAAAGAACAGGATGATAGGACATGTGTTAAGGCATCAGTGAAGAACATCCATGGTATTAGAAGAAGCTATAGAGGATAACATCTGTGGGGGAAGACACAGACGTGCAGCAAACAATTGAGGACGTACGTTGCGCTTGCTGCTCTGAGACAAAGAGGTTGGCTCATGAGAGGAATTCGTTGCGGGCTGCATGAAGTGAAACAGAGATTTGATGACTCACAGAAAAAGCAAATGTTGTTTTGTGACTTCGCGTTTTCCGCATCGCTGATCCTTTTAGGATAATTTATGAGCTTGTATTCGTTGTATATGTTCACCCTTTATAACTTATGAATCGCCTTTGTTTTCGTTTCGGACGGCCAGAGTGGCCGAGCGGTTCTAGGCGCTACAGTCTGGAACCGCGCGACCGCTACGGTCGCAGGTTCGAATCCTGCCTCGGGCATGGATGTGTGTGATGTCCTTACGTTAGTTAGGTTTAACTATTTCTAAGTTCTAGGGGACTCATGACCTTAGAAGTTAAGTCCCATATTGCTCAGAGCCGTTTGAACCATTTTGAACAGTCATGAAGGGCGCACGAGTGGGCCTTCGGCTCCGAAAGCCCATATCGATGATGTTTCGTTGAATAGTTCGCACGCTGACACTTGTTGATGTTCCAGCATTGGAATATGCAGCAATTTGCGAAAGAGTTGCACTTCTGTCACGTTGAACGGTTCCCTTCAGTTGTCATTGGTCCCGTTCTTCAAAAAATGGCTCTGAGCACTATGGGACAACTGCTGTGGTCATAAGTCCCCTAGAACTTAGAACTACTTAAACCTAACTAGCCTAAGGACAGCACACAACACCCAGCCATCACGAGGCAGAGAAAATCCCTGACCCCGCCGGGAATCGAACCCGGGAACCCGGGCGTGGGAAGCGAGAACGCTACCGCGGTCCCGTTCTTGCAGGACCTTTTTCCGCCTGCAGCGATGTCGGAGATTTTTTGTTTTACCGGATTCCTGATATTCAAGGTACACTCGTGAAATGGTCGTACGGGAAAATCCCCACTTCATCGCTACCTCGGAGATGCTCTGCCCCATCGCTCGTGCCCCGACTATAACGCCACGTACAAACTCACTCACATCTTGACAACCTGCTATTGTAGCAGCAGTATCCGATCTGACAACTGCGCCAGATACTTGTTGTCTTGTATAGGTGTTGTCGACCGCAGCGCCACATTCTGCCTGTTCACAAATGGCTCTGAGCATTACGCGACATAACTTCTCAGGTCATCAGTCGCCTAGAACTCTGAACTAATTAAACCTAACTAACCTAAGGACATCACACACATCCATGCCCGAGGCAGGATTCGAACCTGCGACCGGAGCGGTCGTTCGGCTCCAGACTGTAGCGCCTAGAACCGCACGGCCACTCCGGCCGGCTCTGCCTGTTTACATATCTCTGTATTTGAATACACATGCCTATATCAGTTTCTTTGGCGCTTCAGTGTATTATTGAAGTATTTTTAATACGAAAGTAACTGGTCATAAACCATTATTCAGGTAATTTTAATATGCAGTTTATTTCAAATAAATTTTGTTGCTCTGATTTTTCCAGTTGCGTGACAACTTTACTGGATAATGAAACTAATTAAATCATTAATATGTTGTTTTAAGAACGACAGTTAGCCTTACCACTTTTAAAACATACGAATTGAATGCTGCTATCAGTATTTTTCGTCAAATGACCAAATTACGAGATTTAGGAAAAGATGGGAAAATGCCAGTGGCAAACAAATTTTGGGCTAATACAAATTTTTAATTACATGGTATTATCCAAATGTAAGGAAAAAGGTAATAATTATTATTACATTGTTGTTCTAATTGCTTCTAAATTTGTTGGAAATGTTATTTTCGAAGTTTGATTATGTGTAAAATACAAAAGCACTACGCACAGGACAGTTACTAGACTACTGAAACAGCAAAAATAATTTTGCCTCTAGATGATTAATCTGTGTCTTTATAGACAAAAGTAACAGGCTGAGAAATATAAATGTAGAATGTAACAGCATTCAGCAACCATAAACGAAGTTTTTACGTGTAAATAGATTGCACGACGCTCAATCCTATCACAATGTGAAGTGAAAACTGGTTAGCTGTTTGAATAACTGAAGATATGAACAAGACCGCAAATCCCCTCAAAGATCCCATACTGTTTTTGAGGACAGGTTTTGTCCCGTATCCACACTGGCAAGCCCTCCTTGCCAGTGGAAAGAAACGGATATCTCGTTGCTGATGACAGGAGCCTCTTCCAGGAAGAACCGCTACCTCTGGCGTCGCTATTGATGCCGACGTTCCCGGAACCCAGCTTGCCGTGACGCGGCAGTTCCTGCTAATGCATCTGGTTCTCTCTCTCTCTCTCTCCACTTCTCTGTCTTCACCCCTAACCCACATCTCTCTCTCTCTCTCTCTCTCTCTCTCTCTCTCTCTCCACTTCTCTGTCTTCACCCCTAACCCACATCTCTCTCTCGCTATCTCTCTCTCTCTCTCTCTGTCTCTCTCCTTTTAGATACAGAATTAGAGTTTCTGTGTGGCGTTATAGTAAGACGTGAATCTGAGTTCCAAACACGAAAGTTGTAACATTTATGTCTAAAGCAATGTATGATGTTTATGTTTAACAAAGAACAGAATTACAATGAAACGAACACCCTTAGCTGCTTACAGGCGTTGACATACGTCAACGGGGACAGATGAAAACGTGTGCCCCGACCGGGACTCGAACCCGGGATCTCCTGCTTACATGGCAGACGCTCTATCCATCTTTTTCTTTTCATTTTGATCGTTGTGTTTGTTCGTTGCGGACGTCACATGACATCCGGTTAAGTTCGTTTGTTGACCGTTTCACGCAGTTTCTTTATTACAGAGGCCAACCAGCTCTCTGACCGAACACGCTGAGCTACCGTGCCGGCTGTCCATCTAAACCACCGAGGACACAGAGGACAGCGCGTCTGCAGGGATTTATCTCTGGCACGCCTCCCGCGAAACCCACATTCTCAGCGTATTGTCCCGCACTACATACGGAGTGCCACACCCATTATACTCATTACTCGCGGCGCGTTGCCGATTCCCGTAAGAGTTCGGGCACTGTTTGTGCAGTCGCACAGAGGAAGAAGATGGTCAACTGGCCCGTGAGCCTTAACTATATACAGGGTGTTACAAAAAGGTACGGCCAAACTTTCAGGAAACATACCTCACACACAAATAAAGAAAACATGTTATGTGAACAAGTGTCCGGAAACGCTTAATTTCCATGTTACAGCTCATTTTAGTTTCGTCAGTATGTACTGTACTTCCTCGATTCACCGAGTGTTGGCCCAATTGAAGGAAGGTAATGTTGACTCCGGTGCTTGTGTTGACATGCGACTCATTGCTCTACAGTACTAGCATCAAGCACATCAGTACGTAGCATCAACAGGTTAGTGTTCATCACGAACGTGGTTTTGCAGTCAGTGCAATGTTTACAAATGCGGAGTTGGCAGATGCCCATTTGATGTATGGGTTAGCACGGGGCATTAGCCGTGGCGCGGTACGTTTGTATCGAGACAGATTTCCAGAACGAAGGTGTCCCGACAGGAAGACGTTCGAAGCAATTGCTCGGCGTCTTAGGGAGCACGGAACATTCCAGCCTATGACTCCTGCAATGGGCGAGGCAATTCTTCGTGCAGTTGACGATAACCCTAATGTCAGCGTCAGAGAAGTTGCTGCTGTACAAGGTAACGTTGACCACGTCACTGTATGGAGAGTGCTACGGGAGAACCAGTTGTTTCCGTACCATGTACAGCGTGTGCAGGCACTATCAGCAGCTGATTGGCCTACACAGGTCTGCGAATGGTTCATCCAACAATGTTTCAATCCTCATTTCAGTGCAAATGTTCTCTTCTATTGCTGTGTGTTTCCATTCCATGATTAATGTGATTTGAAGAGAAGTAATAAAATGAGCTCTAACATGGAAAGTAAGCATTTCCGGACACGGACGTAACATATTTTCTTTCTTTGTGTGTGATGAATGTTTCCTGAAAGTTTGGTCGTACCTTTTTGTAACACCCCGTGTATACTAAGATGGTATCTGTTCTCGCGGACATGCCCGAAAGAGCAGATACCTTCTTAGCATATAACAAAGAAAAGTTATATCAAGCGGTGTGCTGACTGCGTATCTGATTACGTGTACCTGATCCTGCTTCAGATCTGTCTACTAGCAAGCACACAATACCAATAAACCCAAACTAATTAAAACCTGTGCGCGATAACGACAAATTAGCGGTAAATGCATTCAGATCTACACGATCTTACTACAGCCCTGTAAATCTGAATAACTACAAAAGTGGACCCTGTGCGAAAATCCATAAACTGTGTAAAATAAATTTCTTACCTCGTATTGGTGTCACCTTGGATAACGCGTTGTACTGCTCTCAGCACTACCAAACTAACTACAGTTGCTAAACCTAAAATGCAAGATATTTGACTGAGACACTTTTAAAATTCGTTTACATAAAAACGACTTGGAATTCGGAGGTGGAACATGAACAAGAAGAATGACTGCAATATCATACTTGAAAATTTCGTATATTGTGAAACTGATCTGCATTTGTTAAGCCTCTGTGGTAAGCGTGTGGGTGCTATTCTGTCATTCTGGGCAACGGATTAATCTGAGATGTACCCTTTACCCTGTGGCTCCTGCAAGATGCAATTTCCACCCCCCAAAATACTACAGAAGTCAGACAGACGCTCTTAACATTCTAAAGAGAAATGCCTGAAGCACTTTCAGCAATAAATGTCTTCTGGAGTCGTCCACTGTAAGGAAATGACACAAAAATTCACAAAATTTCTTATGTAACTAGTGGGATACTTGGGTACTGGAGTAGTGCTAGTTAGTGTAAGAAAAACATGAAACTAACGAAACTTATTATTTATTTTACAAAAATTCTGAGAAATCACAATGGCACTTTTAGTTATGAATTGAACAAGTTATATCCTGGTTCTTTTCGGAATGTGAAGTTACCTCTCAAGGATAGGAGTCGCTAATGAAATTTCTATACAAAGTTTAAGATTGTTACTGACTTGGCAGAATGGCCGAGAGGCGCCCCTACTCAACTTGAATAATTATCCGTTAGAATGTTGCTAGGTACGGTCGAGGCAGTCGCGTGTGAAATGCAGTGAAGTGTACTGTTGTGGAGGAAATATGGGACTCGCAAGAGCTGTAGCGCACAATACCGTAAGCTGTGATGACTGCTGTCTGCGCCGCTCGCTGCTGACAAATAAGATAACTCTCGTTCTATCTCGATTGACCTACGCCAATCAAACTCTCCCTACGCCTTGATGAAGTCAAGGACTCCTATTCGCCCCTAGTCTATGGGCGTGGTACACCGGTCAGATAACCAGTCCACCGCAGTGCCACTCAAAAACTCGCTCACACGCGTTTAACTATAACTCTGTCTGTTCACACCACACAATAAGTGTGGCGGCCAACACAGTGAACAACGCTCAATCGCAAAGACTCAACATAGAGTCGCACTCCTATTCGCTCTTGACAGAGGTGCTCTCCCAATGAAGTACTGAGGAGAGACTTGTTCCTCGCTTTTTGAGTACACGTACGATCGCACACGCTCTCGTTATGTATTCTCGCTCCAAGAGCAACAACAGAATGGCCCCTCTCCACGCCAGACGTGAAGGGGTATATCTTTCAGTCTCTTCCATTACTCCTTCAGCTCAAGGCGTCATGAATATAGTCTGTCAATCAGCATTGCTCTTCAAAATCGGGAGAATGACGTTTCGTTTAAGGCGAACAATCCGGAAATCTGTAGCATCGGCGTTTGGCGTTTGCTGTCTCCCTGTGAAAACCTCTGAAACTGCGTGCTATGTTTGTAAAGAATGTGTAGGCTGGGCGCTCCCACACAATGTAGCGGAATTTGCTTTTAAGCCGAACACGGGGCCGTTCCCCCTTTCACTCGGGCAAACGCTGTCTGCTCTAAGGGGAGTCGCCGGTCAATGTAGATAGGTTGACTCGTCCTCTGAAGGTTGGTTGGTTTGGGGAAGGAGACCAGACAGCGTGGTCATCGGTCTCATCGGATTAGGGAAGGATGGGGAAGGAAGTCGGCCGTGCCCTTTCAGAGGAACCATCCCGGCATTTGCCTGGAGCGATGTAGGGAAATCACGGAAAACCTAAATCAGGATGGCCGGACGCGGGATTGAACCGTCGTCCTCCCGAATGCGAGTCCAGTGTCTAACCACTGCGCCACCCCCCTCGGTCGTCCTCTGAAGGGACCGGCCTCCTGGCATGCGATTTGCCTCTCCCGAACTAAAAGCTTTTGTGACCGTCGTGTCTTGATTGTGTGTGTGTACGCCAGACTCAAGTAGTTCAACCTCGGTGCGCATTTGCGATTTACTTGTTATTTGCATATTGTTTACATGAATTCATACAACCTTATCTTATCGAGTTTGGGTTCAAATGAAGCGTCTTGATGTGCGGAATATGAGTGTGAGGGGGGAATATGTACACAATGAAGGTCAGGAGACCACAACGTTTTACATACCTCCTTCCTTCTGACAAAATTTTTGTTGGGGGTTTGTCAATGCAGAGGAAAACTTTAACAAAGTCAGGCAAAAATGGTTCTTTTAGATTTTCAATAAACTTTTCTCAGCTGTTCTTAAAAATTTTTTCTAATGATTTCTTTATAGCTATTGTTTCTATTTTTTAAATCTGCAATTTATGTTTCGTTTTTAGGCAAATATAGACTTTACAAAGGTTGTTATTCATTGTCATTGCCAGTACGTTTCTCTGTTTTTCTTTTTCATTTCCAAAAATTGTTTTTACAATATTAATTTTTCTAATCTCGTTAGTGTACAGTGTATCATGTTTTAGTGTGGTTATATCTTTTCTTTAGTTAAGCTTCGCGTGAATGTTTGCAAAAGCTCTGTTGTGTGACTTTGATTTATTTATTTAGGCATTATTTTTCTTGTTTTGTGTCACTGTTTTAAGAGTGAAGAAGTGTTTTTTCTTTATTCTATCCTCTTTCAACCTACGATTAACCAAAACCTTTTTTATATAAAAAAGTAACTTGGCTTTACAGGGATTTTTGCGATTATCTACTTATACTAATTAATTTTCTATACATAATATTTTAAGGTCTCTATCAAATTATGGGATCTACAAATACGATAAAATAATTACTTTTACAAAAATGGAAAAAAATTTACAAATATATCATTTTCTTAACTGTACATTTGTATTTTATCAGTCTTTTCGTTTTGTGCTGGGTTAGTTTCAGTGCTCGATGATCCCCACTGAAATACTGGAAGGCGTCGACTCATTCGTATGGGTGTCACAAATCATGAGAGAAGCACTCTAGCATGCGATGCCAGGTCTTACTTGTTGACATTGTCATCATGGAGTGGTACTTTTAACCGATGTTGATGACTGTGGTTTACTGCATAATCAGTGATATCTTGGTACTCCTTTGCTGTCACACCTGGGACAGCATGGCAGTTCGATGATTGTAGTTGACTACCGACGATCGTCACCCAATATTGTGCTGTGACATCTTGATACTTCAAACCCGGTTTGGTATGGCAATTTGATGATGTGGTACGGAGAATACTGTTCATTTTGCTGAATCTATTTCTAGGTAATGTTGGTTGGTACTACTTAATATTCCGTTTGCCATTCGCTTGTATTTGTTTGACCATTCAACATTTATTTTTGGAGAGGTGGTTGTAGTAGTTGCCACGCCTCAAAGTTCATGGAAAGACATTTGTAGCAATTTGCTTTGTAGGAGAGGAGAGAAAGGTATCTTGCTGTCTTCTGCCCTTCTTCATCTTGCATCTTCTGTTCTTCTCTTCTTTCTTGCATTCTTCTGTTCTTCTTGGGCTAGGAATATGTGAATTTTAGTGAAAGAGTGATACAGGATTTGTAGGATCTGACTGCCTTTCCAAATGTTACTTGATGAGTTTGTAGATCTTAGTAATTTTTCGTACCTTCATTGTCGTCTCGTCGTATTATAATTCTCCCCACGCTCTTCCATTGTGTATCAGTGTCGTGACATATGAAATGTCCGTGCTGCGCGTTGTCCTCCTGAAGTCCAACTTGTTTGCAACCTCTATTTCCAGTGTGGTGTTGCTCTTCATGTTGTTGTTATTGCCCTAAGTGCTTTCTCAACATGTCTGCACCCTCTCTGTCGCTATCTCGAAGCATCTGGTGTTAAGGGGGCTGGCGACTGGTGTTGGTGGTGATGTCCCTTTTTCGTGTAGAGAAACTTTTTTACACTGTTTTGTTTTATAGAAACGACAAGAGATTTTGACTCTATACAATGGAATGTTTATAAAAATAAAGAAAATTATTATTTATTTCTCATATGATAATTTAATTAAAGCATATATCTATCATTTTTATAGCCTACCACTTTTTCATTCTATTAATTGTTGTGTACCATTTATTGTTTGTGCGCATATTGTAGTGTACTTGATACTAAAAGAGATTGTTAGTGTGTATTCTGACTCTTTTTCTTTTAATTAATGTGTTATTTTGTTGATTCTTAATTTATTTTTTGATTTAGTACATGATTTGCGATTGCCCCTCTGTCTCTTTCCCTTTCTTCTCTTTTACCATTTCTTTCATTCATATCCTTTTAGGTGGCTCACGTGGTAGATGCCAATACTTTTACCTGTTTTTGGGTTCGTTAACTCTACAGCACTTTCGTGAGCGATCCTGGAAATTGTCATTGGCCCTTTACAGATTGCAAAAAAATTTCTGCATTTATTTTGACTTATGTGAAAGGTAATGATTTTTTACGAATACCTTTTGGCCCAGTGTGAAGCGTTTCTTTGTGGCAGATTTGTCTTGAGTGATCTTACGTCTCATTGCTGCTGAGCGAATGTTTTGTAGGGCAGAAGCGACGATTTTTCCATGTTGCTTTCGGGGAATAACTGGAAATTTAATGATTTCTTTTATTTTTTCTGGTGGATCTATATTCTTTAATACTGTAATTGGTGGATACGTTGTGGTACTATGTGATGTCTCATTAATTACTTCTTTGAAGTACAATGGTTCTTTCTACAAAATAGTCTACATAGTGTTCCCAAATCTTTCATGGTATGTGCGGCCGGATTTCCACTTGGTTTGTATTTGGAAATAAAGTTGAGTTTCATTTTTAATTTGTCTAATGTGTTTTTCCAATGCACTGATCTGTATTGGGGCCCATTATCTGAGGTGATTCTTTTCACTCTCCCAACTTGTTGTATAAAGTCCTTTTGAAGTGCTTTACTAATTGTAAATCCAGTGGCTTTCTTTACGGGTGTAAGTGTAGTGTATTTTGATGCTAGTTCAATTACAACAAATATGTAGGTGAAGCCTTTCCTTGTTTGTGGAATTGGACCATGAATATCGGTTGCAGCAATCTGTCTTAATTTATCAGGGATAATTGGAAACATCGGGGGTCTGGTCTGATATGTCACATGTTTTGACTGTATGCATTTTTTACAACTTTAAGAATGCATTACATACGTCGCTCCACATTTGGGAAGTGTACTGTTTGTTTCATTTTTAGATATCATTTCTTGGGTCCAAAATGTCCACTGCTAAAGTGGGTATACCAAATGTATTACTTAATAACTTCACCAGGGATGCATGCTAACCATTGTACAGTATCATCATTACGTTTGAAAAATAGGATATTAGCTTTTACTATGTAATTTTTTCTAATTTCTGTGTTGGTTTTATCGGTAAGTTGGTGTTTAATCTTGAGGAGGGTCTGATCTTTGTTTTTTTCATCAGATAAATTTTTTGAAGCATTTGTGATAAAATTTTCGAATGGTATCTTTTTTAGATAATGGATAGTCCGTTCTTCATCTTCAAAGTTGATTTTCTGGTCCTCTGCCATTCTCTATGGTGAACGAGACAATGCATCGGCCAGAATATTTTCAGGTCCTGGTATGTATGTGATTGAAAAGTCATACTCCTCCAGTACTTGCATCCATCTTGTCAAACGTCTGTAGGTTAATCTGGAGGAGATTAAAGACTAATGCTTTATGGACTGTGTATACTTGTGTTTTTCTGCCAAACAGAAAATGTCGATATTTTTGAAATGCCCATACTATGGCTAGAGCTTCTAATTCTGTTATAGAATAATTCTTTTCTGCTTTCGATAGTACTGTACTTGCAAAAGCTATTGTTTTATGTATTTTCTTACCGTTTTCCTCAATTTGTTGAAATAGTACCGCCCCTAGGCCCGTCTTTGCACTATCAGTTACTAGACAGAACTCCTGACTTAAATCTGGTTGTGATAAAATTGGAGCATTATTCAATGCCTCCTTCAACTTATGAAATTCTTCATCTCCTTGTTTATCGTATATCCAGGGTGTGTTTTTCCTGTCAGTGCACACAGTCTAGGTGCTGCAAGTGTGTCTATCCATATAAACTTTTTATAAAAATTTATCAACCCCAAGAATCCCCTTAGACTTTTCTTGTTGTAGGGAGTAGGAATATTACGAATAGCGTCTATCTTCTCGTCTGGCGTTACACCTTTTGCAGATACGTTATGTCTTAAAAATTTAATTTCTGATTTTCCAAAATGCGATTTAGTAATGTTGACGGTGACCCCAAGTTTTTTCATAATTTGTAGGAAATTACCCAGTATATAATTATGTTCTGCCCAAGTTGCCTCAGCCACACGAACGTCGTCCACATAGCAAGTAATTTTCTGAAGTATGTCGAGATTCAGTATAGAATTCAGACCGCGAATAAAGGCAGCTGACGAAATTTTGAGGCCAAACGGTAAACGTTTGAGTTGGTAGCAGCGACCAAAGACAATAAAGGCTGTGTATTTTCGACATGAAGGCTTCAATTCTATTTGCCAAAAACTTGAACGCAAATAGATGGATGAAAAAAAATCTGTACTCCATGAAACTTCTGAATCAACTCTTCCAATTTCTCTGGTCTATGTGTTTCCTAAATTATAATTATATTTATTTGCCTAGAATCGAGTACCAAACGTATGCTCCCATCCTTCTTACTTACAACGTGTAAGGGTGAATTATATGGTGACTTGGCGGGTTCAATTATGTCATCATCCAACATTTTTCTGATTTCAAGAAATACTTGCTCTTGATACCTACATGGTATGGAATAAGGTGGAACACAAAAGGGTTTATGACCTTTGAGCTCAAATTTGTATTGAAAATTTTTAATGCTACCTGTCTTTCATGCAAATACCTCTGCATGTGATCTCAACATGCCTTCTAATTTTTTTTTTTTTTTATTATGGAGCGAAATATCATCTATTCCCTCTATCTTCTTACTAATCTCTTGATGAATTTCATCTATTATTTCTGGTGGGAGTGGGTCAAGGTTTTCCTCAAACGTATATCTAGTGTGTCTCTCCTCCTCTATTTCATTCCCTTCTTGACTTAAATGCAATTTCTTTACTTTTCCCTGTTGTTTTTCATCGTTCAAAGTTTGAATAAAATTTAGTATTACATCATCTATTGTTGCGAAGCCTTGTGGTATGCAGATGTGAACCTTACGCTCATTAATGAAATCTACACTGATTATCATGTCAGACGTAAGTTTTGGTACGATTATAAAATTGTTTTCAAACTCGTAACCTTGGCAATTGAATGAAAGATGTGTTTCGTATTTCACCTCTGTTGCATTTTTTCCTAAGGCTCCAAAAACTCTTATCCTTTTTGTCCTTAAAATCGGTAATTCTTTCTCTTTTTGCATCTTTCAAATAGGCTTTCAGATATAGCCGTCGCTTGACTCCCACTATCTATGATTGCTCTCGACAGAGGTGCTCTCCCAGTGAAGTACTGAGGAGAGACGTGTTTCCTCGCTTTTTGAGTACACGTACGAGTGCGCACCCTCCCGTTATGTGTTCTCGCTCCAAGAGCAACAACGGAATGGCCCCTCTCCACGCCAGACGTGAAGGGGTATATCTTTAGGTCTCTTCCATTACTCCTTCAGCTCAAGGCGTCAGGAATATCGTCTGCCAATCAGCATTGCTCTTCTAAATCGGGAGAATGACGTTTCATTTAAGGCGACCAATCCGGAAATCTGTAGCATCGACATTTGGCGTTTGCTGTCTCCCTATGAAAACCTCTGAAACTGCGTGTTATGTTTGTAAAGAATGCGTAGGCTGGGCGCTCCCACACAATGTAGCGGAATTTGCTTTTAAGCCGAACACGGGGCCGTTCCCCCTTTCACTCGGGCAAACACTGTCTGCTCTAAGGGCAGTCGCCGGCCAATGTAGATAGGTCGACTCGTCCTCTGAATTGACCGGCCTCCTGGCATGCGATTTTCCTCTCCCAAACTAAAAGCTTTTGTGACCGTCGTGTCTTGATTGTGTGTGTGTACGCCAGACTCAAGTAGTTCAACCTCGGTGGGCATTTGCGATTTACTTGTTATCTGCATATTGTTTACATGAATTCATACAACACTGACTTTATCTTATCGAATTTGGGTTCGAATGAAGCGTCTTGATGTGCGGAATATGAGTGTGAGGGCGGAATATGTAAGCAATGAAGGTCAGGAGACCACGACGTCTTACAAGCCATTTCATAAAAATTATATTTACGCAAACAAATGATCTTTACAAAAAATAAAATAAAAAGCTTGGGGTTACGTACTGAGATGGGTGTTACAATTAATCAAGGAAAACCCACAGTTGGGAAACAGGGCCAAAATTAGTTGGTTACTGTCGAGTTGCAATTTACAATTTCTTTATTGATTACTTCAACCATTAAAAGTCATTTCCTTATCACTTTACCAGGAACAGCTCCAAAAAAGCTAGTAGACATGAGTGCCTTTTCAAAACAATTTACTTTACAGTTAACGGCCAAGCCACTTTACTTAAAACCGACTTTAATAAAACATTTGATAACAAATCAAAATTTGTATGAAATTAAAAACTTTACTTTACCGTTAATACGCAAGCCATTTTACTTGAAACAGACTTTGATAAAGCATTTAATAACAAAATTAAAACTTTCCAAGTAATGAACAAAAGCCACTAATTTGCATACAATTTCGCTACCGAACATGTAGGGAGCGAACTTCTTTAAGCTTTGGCACAGCAAGATATTAAATTACAAGGGCTCGCTAACAGGGAGCCAGAACTAGCATTTTCAAAAGATGCCAAGTAGATTAAAATAATCAAAGTAAAGATACAGTCATTCATCTTTTACAATAACTAACAATTTTAAAGCCACGTAATTTTAAAAACCCATCAATGAAAGGCAAGCTTAACCTTTTTAAACAGTGGCCAAAACCAATCAGAGCAAAATTCAACCATTTAACAATAAATAGCAACTTTAATACTATGTCCTGCCACCAAAATGTCCTGGGATAGAAATAATTAACCGACCGGGTGTAAGGGCGGCCACAATTGTCTCCCGAAGGATGCCCAGGCCAGAAGCGGACCAACAGACCCACAACGCCTCACATTCAGCAATCACATCGACCTCATGTGAGGCCAGGGGAGGAGGAGGAATCAAATCAGGACCCATAATCCCTGCCCAAAAATACACTGCCTCCCAGGCAGTACTAATAAGAAGCCAATAGATCACTGTATATAATTACGCCAGCGACAGGGACAGGAAATCCGAAAGCAGGAGGCCACAAGGCAGAAAAAATGTAATCTAAAACAATAATCCCTGCCCAAAAATACACTTCCTTCCGGGCAGTACTAACAAGAAGTGGAAAAGATCACTGTCTATAAATATACCGGTGAGAGGGACAGGAAACTCGAACGCAGGAGGCCACAAGGTAGAAAAGCCTCTGGATGCACAAACCAAAATTCTTCAACTAACATCAAAACCTTTAACCTACTCAACTTGCAGTTTATCAGAGAAACAGCAGGTGAACTCCGATGCAAAGTTTCCTCACATCCGACTGTGTCGACGTCGCTAGCGTACCCAACTGGGCACAGTCACGCAGCCACGCGCTCTGTCACCGGAGCCCTCGTCTTCTCTGCACCCACGGTGGCGAAATACCACTCCTCCATTCTTGGTAGTCCATCATTCCCGCCTCCAGACGGAGAATTTAAAGACATCCGTTGCCGCTCCCACCAAGTAGTGACTCGCAACCACAGCCGTGGCCCCCGGGTCTTCACAGCAAGAGCTTACGGCATTGTCCCGTCAACTCCACCCACTCGTCTCGCACCGCCAGGATAGACCACGCGGCTTCTCGGAACAACACCCAACTCCCCACCGCCACGCCACGCCGCGGTCTCATCGTACGACATTCTCTAAATCCCGATTTTAAAAACCGACCGACCGACTCGTCACCGCTAGGCAACCAACCGGCCATCCCCCCAAAGATCTTATTCCCTTACACAAGGCTTACAGGAAGCAACGACTCGAAGATCGATAAGACCAGACACGCCGCCAGAGGGGAATCTCAACAGAATCGTACGCAGCATAACGATAAATATGAAAGAATAATTAACGATGAAATGGAAGGACTCAGAACAATCTTAACAGTGCGATACATGTTGAGAGCCGACACACGGCTCACGCACAAAGCTGGTCTCATTCAAATTCGCTCTACAGCAGACGCAGAAGCGCGTAAATACATGAATAATGATTACCTTACTGTAGATCGATGTAACAATATGTAGAACGTTTCTTCATCAGAATTTCATTATAATATTTGTAGCATTTTATTAATTAATTTTACTTCAAATTTCATTTCTTCGACAAATCATTAATACGCAACACTGGAATTATTACACTGGATGCTTAATACAAAGCGACTACCCACTCCGAATCATCGCAGCAGACACTGCCAGCCTCCGTCGCGCTACTCCTGAGCAACAACCGCCTACCACTGCGCGACCTAACATAAGCTCTCTGTTAACACGTACCATGCGTCAGCGATAGCTGCCTCGCATCGTTCTTTCACATGTACATCTTTGTAATCGATATAACGCTTATACTCTTGGGTAATACGATAAAATTTACAATTTTTATTACATGTACCTATTTCGAGGTTTGATATAACGTTGCACGTGCAGGTTTCATGCAATAATTATACAAAAAAAACTAGCCGAGCATTTCGTAATAGTGGCCTTTACCTAAGAATGCACGTAAATAAAAAACTAAATTATCTTGGACTAATAGTCGATCAATACTTCAACCTGGAACCAGGGCGGTACCGAGGCGATCCTGCACCCCCCCACCCCCCCACCCCCCGCCCATTCTCCCTCCACTCCATAGAACTAAGTTTCCGCAATTTATTATATGCAGATTTATTATATTTAACGATTTTGAAAGTAGGTTTACTAAAAATGAAGGTTTATAGAAAAATATTATTTTAATGAATGATATAGATGAACAATATTGAACACAACAAACAAAATATGTCATTGAAGTATATAAATCAAAAGTTCTACAAACTTACTAGATAAAAAGGTCTTTACCTTATTGTAATGGTGCTGTATATTGACTTGACTGTGATGTACAGTAAACAAGAGATTTCATTTGTTTCTCGTAAATTGTTACAACTGAATAAATATTCAATCCATTCATATTATAAAAATGGATGTTGTACATCTCTCTGTGTGCGTGTGTGTGTGTGTGTGTGTGTGTGTGTGTGTGTGTGTGTGTGTGTGTGTGTTTCCGAACTCATTCTAAACCAATGCACCGACTTAAGGAGCGTTGGAACGCTGTATCCCGACAACGTTAAATTTAGTGACTTAGCTTCCCTGTATTTCAGGAACCACTGCAGCCATTGACATGAAACTTTCACAGGATATTAAACTGTATGTTCTGAGACTACTGATTTACAGTATTTGCATTTCAGCCATTGCTTTCGGAAATACAATTTTTTAACTACAGAGTTAAAATTTTGAGTACTTCTTTGTACTCTACTCTACTCGAAGTGGTTTCTGAGATTTAGGTAAAATGTAAATTTTCAATAACAGCGTCTAAAGTTTCAAATGACTGTAAATCACTTAATATATGCTTAATTTTTTTTTGTTTTTAGTCACTCAGAAGCACCCTGCAACCTACTGTATATCACCCTCTTGATCTTTTTCCAAGGTTTTCCTTCTTTCCTTGATTCTGGACTCCTTAGTGTCCAACTGTGCTGCATACTCTGCTTTATCAATGCGAACCTTGTCCATCTGTTCAAGTTCAAATGGTTCAAATGGCTCTGAGCACTATGGGACTCAACTGCTGAGGTCATTAGTCCCCTAGAACTTAGAACTAGTTAAACCTAACTAACCTAAGGACATCACAAACATCCATGCCCGAGGCAGGATTCGAACCTGCGACCGTAGCGGTCTTGCGGTTCCAGACTGCAGCGCCTTTAACCGCACGGCCACTTCGGCCGGCTCTGTTCAAGTTCTCTGATGCAGTTTGCTCCTGGATTAATTCCCATATGGGGGAGAAGTTTCACCCTACCATTGTCGCCATCATTAAAAG
Source organism: Schistocerca piceifrons (assembly GCF_021461385.2). NCBI lineage: Eukaryota > Metazoa > Arthropoda > Insecta > Orthoptera > Acrididae > Schistocerca > Schistocerca piceifrons. The sequence continues at coordinate 75,026,217 of NC_060146.1, forward strand.
CAATAACAGCATCACTGACCCCCGCCCCCCCCCCCCCCCCCCCCACGTTAGTGTCTTCTTTCCAACAAAAACATTATTTGGTAAGCAAGTCCATATAAGATTACTGAACGACTCATTGGGATATTGAGTCTGACCATGAAGACACTTCTTCAGTTATTCAGGATTTACCAGGTCTCTGTAAATAGTTTTTATAATATCTATGAGAGCTGCTGGAATGGAATGTTTATGGCTGTATGAACTGTTTGAATACTGGGCATTATGGTAATTGCACCATGAATCAGGTCCAGGAGGGCAAATGTGGTGTACTGGTTTTTCATCAGTTAACAGTCTGTGCAAGAAGGTAGCCCATACCGCCTGGTTCATTTTCAACAACTCCTCAGTGTTATTTCTAACGGCCATCCCATAATACTGCTATAGTTCATCAATCATTTTGTCTGTCAGCCTGCCTCTTGTGGTTTTACCATGAGAAAGTTTCTTGTCTCTCAAACTTTGTTTCAACTTCCTCTACCTGGTGTCCATCTTTTTCTGAACAAGACCAACACTGTTAACCTTTATAATACAGCAATCCACAGCCTTCTGTATAAAAATATTACCGATTTTATTAGTTCTTGAACAAATGAACGTAAAAATTTTAACATTTTCAACACGTGTAGATTTTATTTAAAAAAATAAAATACTACCCGAGCATTTCGTAATAGTGACCTCTACCAAAGAATGCACCTAAATAAAACGCTAAATTATCTTGCACTAATAATCGATCGAATAATCGATATATACACTTGGTTCAAGAATCATGAAAGAAGGTTGTGTACATGGAAGAAACCTGGAGATACAAAAAGGTTTCAGATAGATTATATAATGGTAAGACAGAGATTTAGGAATCATGTTTTAAATTGTAAGACATTTCCAGGGGCAGATGTGGACTCTGACCACAATCTATTGGTTATGAACTATAGATTAAAACTGAAGAAACTGCAAGAAGGTGGGAATTTAAGGAGATGGGACCTGGATGAACCGAAAGAACCAGAGGCTGTACAGAGTTTCAGGGATAGCGTAAGGGAACAAGTGACAGGAATGGGGGAAAGAAATACAGTAGAAGAAGAATGGGTAGCTTTGAGGGATGAAGTAGTGAAAGCAGCAGAGTATCAAGTAGGTTAAAAGACGAGGGCTCGTAGAAATCCTTGGGTAACAGAAGAAATATTGAATTTAATTGATGAAAGGAGAAAATATAAAAATGCAGTAAATGAAGCAGGCAAAAAGGAATACAAACGTCTCAAAAATGAGATCGACAGGAAGTGCAAAATGGCTAAGCAGGGATGGCTAGAGGATAAATGTAAGGATGTAGAGGCTTATCTCACGAGGGGTAAGATAGATACTGCCTACAGGAAAATTAAAGAGAAATTTGGAGAAAAGAGAACCACTTGTATGAATATCAAGAGCTCAGATGGAAACCCAGTCCTAAGCATAGAATGGAAAGGATAAAGATGGAAGGAGTATATAGAGGGTCTATACGAGGGCGATGTACTTGAGGACAATATTATGGAAATGGAAGAGGATGTAGATGAATATGAAATGGGAGATATGATATTGCGTGAAGAGTTTGACAGAGCACTGAAAGACCTGAGTCGAAACAACGCCCCAGGAGTAGACAACATTCCATTAGAACTACTGACGGCCTTGGGAGAGCCAGTCTTGACAAAACTCTACCATCTGGTGAGCAAGATGTATGAGACAGGCGAAATACCCTCAGACTTCAAGAAGAATATAATAATTCCAATCCCAAAGAAAGCAGGTGTTGACAGATGTGAAAATTACCGAACTATCAGTTTAATAAGTCACAGCTGCAAAATACTAACGCGAATTCTTTACAGGCGAATGGAAAAACTGGTAGAAGCCGACCTCGGGGAAGATCAATTTGGATTGCGTAGAAATATTGGAACACGTGAGGCAATACTGACCCTACGACTTATCTTAGAAGCTAGATTAAGGAAAGGCAAACCTACGTTTCTATCATTTGTAGACTTAGAGAAAGCTTTTGACAATGTTGACTGGAATACTCTCTTTCAAATTCTGAAGGTGGCAGGGGTAAAATACAGGGAACGAAAGGCTATTTACAATTTGTACAGAAAGCAGATGGCAGTTATAAGCGTTGAGGGACATGAAAGGGAAGCAGTAGTTGGGAAGGGAGTGAGACAGGGCTGTAGCCTCTCCCCGATGTTATTCAATCTGTGTATTGAGCAAGCAGTGAAGGAAACAAAAGAAAAATTCGGAGTAGGTATTGAAATCCATGGAGAAGAAATAAAAACTTTGAGGTTCACCGATGACATTGTAATTCTGTCAGAGACAGCAAAGGACTTGGAAGAACAGTTGAACGGAATGGACAGTGTTTTGAAAGGAGGATATAAGATGAACATAAACAAAAGCAAAACGAGGATAATGGAATGTAGTCGAATTAAGTCGGGTGATGCTGAGGGAATTAGATTAGGAAATGAGACACTTAAAGTAGTAAAGGAGTTTTGCTATTTGGGGAGCAAAATAACTGATGATGGTCGAAGTAGAGAGGATATAAAATGTAGACTGTCAATGGCAAAGAAAGCGTTTCTGAAGAAGAGATATTTGTTAACATCGAGTATAGATTTAAGTGTCAGGAAGTCGTTTCTGAAAGTATTTGTATGGAGTGTAGCCATGTATGGAAGTGAAACATGGGCGATAAATAGTTTGAACAAGAAGAGAATAGAAGCTTTCGAAATGTGGTGGTACAGAAGAATGCTGAAGATTAGATGGGTATATCAGATAACTAATGAGGAGGTATTGAATAGAACTGGGGAGAAGAGGAGTTTGTGGCACAACTTGACTAGATGAAGGGATCGGTTGGTAGGTCATGTTCTGAGGCATCAGGGGATCACCAATTTAGTTTTGGAGGACAGCGTGGAGGGTAAAAATCGTAGACGGAGACCAAGAGATGAATACACTAAGAAGATTAAGAAGGATGTAGGTTGCAGTAGGTACTGGGAGATGAAGAAGCTTGCACAGGATAGAGTAGCATGGAGAGCTGCATCAAACCAGTCTGAGGACTGAAGACCACAACAACAACAACAACTGGCAGGAAATCAAAAGTCTGATGAAATTACAAGGGCGTGCTGAAAGGTGATACTTCCGTATTTTTAATGTCAAAACTCCTTGACCTTTTTAGATAAAACAAAAGTTATTCACATTAAACATCTTTATTACTCTCGCTTACATATCTGCTTCTCAACATAGACACCCAGCTACACATTTCTCTCAACAAGGGATCAGTTTGTTGGTACCGTCACTGTAATTTGTTTGATTATGTTGACAAACCCGAAACCTCACCTCTGCTCACACCGTTTCATCACTATCAAAGTGAAATCCTCAATTGCGTTCCTTAGGTTTGGTTTTGGAACCAGATTAAAATCGTATGGGACCAAGTTGGTATTCTGTGCAGGATGATCAATGACAGTGACCTGAAGGAGAGGGTGCGGCTGCGTGTGTGGACGAACTGTTGATCTAAAGTCGGTTACAGCACGCTGTTCCTCACACACCGACAAAGTTACGTTACACTTCGTCTTGTTACAGACTACAACTAGGAGCCCTCTAGCGACAGATTGTTGAAAATATGTGGACAACGAGAATAAAGATGTAGAACGATAACTGTGGTGTCACCGCCAGACACCACACTTGCTAGGTGGTAGCCTTTAAATCGGCCGCGGTCCGCTAGTATACGTCGGACCCACGTGTCGCCACTGTCAGTGATTGCAGACCGAGCGCCGCCACACGGCAGGTCTAGACAGACTTCCTAGCACTCGCCCCAGTTGTACAGCCGACTTTGCTAGCGATGGTTCACTGACAAATTACGCTCTCATTTGCCGAGACGATAGTTAGCATAGCCTTCAGCTACGTCATTTGCTACGACCTAGCAAGGCGCCATTACCAGTATATATTGAGATTGTAATTAATGTATCATCAAGAGCGATGTTCTCCAATTATGGATTAAAGTTAAGTATTCAATCAACTACGTTCTTTTCTTCATAGGATAATTACGTTACCTTGTTCCAGACCTCACGCCAGTCTGCGTGAGTTTAAACGCGTGCATTTCGGCCTCCTCTAGCAACACGGTGTTGGCTCTTCTGCCAACACATCAATAATAATGTTTGTTTTATTCAAAAAAGCTTTAAGAGTTTTCCCATAAAAAATTCGGAGGAATAACTTTGAAGTCTGCCCTCGTGTTATTCTGTCAAATGCTTCGAGGCACTCTGGCTCAGTCTTCCCACAGATCCCAGCCAGCAGAAAAAGGTGATAATTGGATGTCTTTGGTAAAATTGCATATTTGGGTCAGTACCCACTCACCTACAATGAAGGGATCGATCCTACAAAACTGCAGCAAAGTACCAGCACCAACCCCAACTGTTGAGCATGAGTGGGTTCTGTGGGTGGCTGCTGTGTGAGCCGGGAACACTGTCGTCACATGTCATTTCGCTGTCTTCTGGTGTAACCGCAAGTGCCGGAACGAAGACGAAGAAAGGAAGAACGTAGAATACTATGAAACGACGTCGGCCAATGGTGCGCGGAATAGGACCGCACCACGACAGGAGCTCCCTCAAGCCGAAGTGAATATAAGCACCGCTGCTGCCAGCCTCAGCTGCCCAGATCGGCACAGTGCGGACATTAGTTTTCAGTGACGTGTGCAAAGCGGGCAGGAACATTGCATAGCCATGAACTATACTGACTGCATGTCGCCCATCGCCGCGCGGGATTAGCCGAGTGGTCTGAGGCGCTGCAGTCATGGACTGTGCGGCTGGTCCCGGCGGATCTTCGAGTCCTCCCTCGGGCATGGGTGTGCGTGTTTGTCCTTAGGATAATTTATGTTAAGTAGTGTGTAAGCTTAGGGACTGATGACCTTAGCAGTTAAGTCCTGTAAGATTTCACACACATTTGATTTTTTTGTCGCCCATCATTTGCGACTACTCCCTGTAAATCCCCAAGTTAAGTATTGTCAGTCTGCTTTATAGAAATAAAACTATTAATGTTATTTATGTTATGTTATGTTAACCGGGGACCTAGAAACGACGGAGAGGCTCCGTCCCCACCGCAGCCGCAGCCGACTACCGCAGTCGACTTCACCCCTCCTCTGCTCCACACCGAACCCAGGGTTATTGTGCGGTTTGGCCCCTGGTGGACCCCCCAGGAAACGTCTCACACCAGACGAGTGTAGCCCCAATGTTTGCGAGGTAGAGTAATGGTGGTGTACGCGTACGTGGATAACTTGTTTGCGCAGCAATCGCCGACATAGTCTAGCTGACGCGGAGTAAGGGGAACCAGCCTGCATTCGCTGAGGCAGATGGAAAACCGCCTAAAAACCATCCACAGAATGGCCGGCTCACCGGACCTCGACACAAGTCCGCTGGGCGGATTTGTGCCGGGGACCAGGCGCTCCTTCCCTCCCGGAAAGCCGTGCGTTAGACAGCACGGCCAACCGGGCGGGCATTAACGTTATTTGCTTAAATTGTTGTATGGCATTCCGAGAATGCAGCATCCCTTAGGCACACTATACGACTGGACAAGACCCAAAACGTTATAGTGTCAATCGGAAGAAGAGAGATATAGAAACGACATTGTGACAACAGGTTTCGTTTACAGTCCCGCGCTCGCCGAATGGTGTTTTCTGGCAGGCAGCAGGTAGCAAGATGAGGGGTCGGAGAACTCACGGACCTCTCCCCGTAACACTTAAATCCTCTTTCTTACTTTTTTTCGCTCAGTTTTTCTTCCTCCCCCCCGTCCCTCCCACCGCCCCATCGTCTGCGCCCTAGCCTGGGGCCTATCTCACCATGCCTTCATGGCACTGCCTCGAACCCTCACCCACTAACCACCCAAAAATTGCAATAGATATTAACCAGCCGAACATGAGGAACAAAGTCCAACGACCATCGTCATTCGTCTTACTCTTTTGTATCCTGTTCTGAGCATCTTCCTTTGTCTGTTTGTATGTTTGTCCATTTCTAATGTTGTCCATGATGCAGATTCTCTTCCTGCCTCTTCGCCTCATTCATTCCACTATCCCTTCTATAATTCTTTGTTGCAGTGAATTCCTACGCAGTATATATCCCAGCCAAGATGTTTTCCTCTTTTTCATCATTTGTAACTATTTCCTCTGTACCCTATTTCCTGCATTACTTCTTCATTTTTCTGTCAGTACACTTCAGTTTAAGCGTTCTTCTCCACAGTCCAATACTTTCTAAACATCTCTCTTATTTATTTTTATCTGTCCATGATTCACTGCCGTTAAACACTACACTCCAGACATAACATTCAGCAAATCGCACGAGTACCATCCTATCTCACGCAGCATAATCCCGCTATCTAGTTAAGCTGCAGTGCCATACTATACCGGCTGGCTAACTCACTGTACTCTCCCATCCTGGTACTGCGTTCAGAATTTTCCAGTCTTTGCTCACCTATCTTGGTACAGGAAATACTCGTCATCAAAGACCGAAAATCGGCTGTTTCATAAGCTGGTTATTTTGAGCAGTTTCAACATTAAGGTTAAACTGGCGTGATAAAAAACAGATATAACTGAAAACCGGTTGTTTCAGCGTTAACCGCCATCCCTATCCAATACATAAGGGTACTGTCCGCCCGCGGTAGCTGAGTGGTCAGCGCGACAGAATGTCAATCCTAAGTGCCCGGGTTCGATTACCGGCTGGGTCGCAGATTTTCTCCGCTCAGGGCAGGGACTGGGTGTTATGTTGTCCTAATCATCATCATTTAATCTCCATCGACAAGCAAGTCGCCAAAGTGGCGTCAAATCGAAAGACTTGCACCCGGCGGTCCACCCGATGGGGGACCCTAGTCACACATAAGGGTACTAATCCCAAGGGGCAGTCTTCCTCCCTCCCAAAGACATCTTGTATGATTCACCTGTACGTACTTTATTTCCAGTCCGTTTGGAACGTACAGCTGCAGTTAAGCATGGTTATGATTCCTCTTATCATGAGGTATAGGCCATATGTCTAGTGAGTATATACCAGGTGATCAAAAAGTCAGTATGAATTTGAAAACTTAGTAAACCACGGAATAATGTAGATAGAGAGGTAAAAATTGACACACATACTTGGAATGACATGCGGTTTATTAGAACCAAAAATAAAACAAAGCATTGCTAGACACGTGAAAGACCTCTTGCGCCCGTCGCTTGGTGATGATCGTGTGCTCAGCCGCCACTTTCGTCATGCTTGGCCTCCCAGGTCCCCAGACCTCAGTCCGTGCGATTATTGGCTTTGGTGTTACCTGAAGTCGCAAGTGTATCGTGATCGATCGACATCTCTAGGGATGCTGAAAGTCAACATCCGACGCCAATGCCTCACCATAACTCTGGACATGCTTTACAGTGCTCTTCACAACATTATTTCTCGTCTACAGCTATTGTTGAGGAATTATGGCGGACATATTGAGCATTTCCTGTAAAGAACATCGTCTTTGCTTTGTCTTACTTTGTTATGCTAATTATTGCTATTCTGATCAGATGAAGTGCCATCTGTTGGACAGTTTTTGAACGTTTGTATTTTTTTTTGTTCTAATAAAACCCCATGCCAAGCATGTGTGTCAATTTGTACCTCCCTATCTATATTATTCCGTGATTTATTCAGTTTTCAAATTTATACTGACTTTTTGATCACCCGGTACATTGTGTCCCAGAAGGAATGGTCATTTAACGGAAAAAAATTCATATGGACATACATGTCTCATAAACAATGTTTATGAAAATAAAATTCTTGTTGCTTTGGTCGTAAGCTCTTCTCCCCTTTTGCATCTACACACAAAGAGCACTTGAGCTCAATCAGCCCTCAGTGGCTTATTTTCCAAAACTTTTCTTAATAAAAGGAAACATAAATTTCGAGGTTTTAACTTAACTGCCCGGATAACAGTGCTTGTTAAAGCGCCGCTCCTGTCACAGGGAGATGCTCCGGCCCTGGATAGAATCTGCCTAGTAGATTAACAACGAGGGTTGGCGTGCCGACCAGCATGAATGTTTTTAGGCGGTTTCCCACACCCCAATAGATGAATACCGGGCTGATACCAACGTCCCACGTCCATTTCACGATTTCCAAACATTTAGAAAACTTTCACTTACTTCCACATGAATAACATTACACAGAGAGAGTTGGCATACTCATATTCTATTCTGTAGGGTAATGGGATTGCGAGAGGAAGGGAACCCAAACACCCATGAAACCAAGGGTGGCCAAGAATTCGGCTCATGGGCCATGGCCTGGCACGAGTACCATAGTGCTCAGCCTTGTTGAACACTTCCCCCACCACCACACCACACTGTCTGACGCCGAGGAGTGTTAAGATGAGGAAATTCCGAACAAATTTTCGGTATTATTTAACTGTTTGTGGAGCACTGAAGACACAATATAATTTTTATGTGGTACAGACCGTTAGTTGGTTGACTGATTTTGGGGAGGAGACAAAACAGTGAGGTCAACGGTCCCATTGGATTAGGGAAGGATGGGGAAGGAAGTCGGCTGTGACATTTCAAAGGAACCATTACGCCACCTGCCTGAAGCGATTTAAGGAAATCACGGAAAAAACAAATCAGGATGGCAGGACATGAGTTTGAACCGTAGCCCTCCTGAATGTGAGTCCAGTACGCTAAACACTGTGCCATCTTTTTTTAAATCTCATTTTGTCCGTTTTTGTTCGTTGTATCTGCTCTGGGCGGACGTCGAAAGACACCCATTTCAGTTCCTTGTTGATCCATTAACTCAGTTTTTTTATTCCAGAGGGCAGCTAGCCCTCTGACTGAACACGCTGAGCTACCGTGCCGGCGACCTCGACCGATGGTACAGATTGCCAGCAGATGGATACTTGAAGACAATTTCACGGATTTTCGTTCTCAGGTTGCCATGTAATGGTGACTCACTTTGAAGAACGAAAGAAACTGGTACACCTGCCTAATATCGTGTAGGGTCCCTGCGAGCACGCTGCAGTGTCGCAACAGGACGTGGCAAGGAGTCAAATAATGTCTGAAGTAGGTGTTGGAGGAAAATGATACCATAAATCCTGCAGGGCTGTTCACAAATTCCGGAGTGGAATCTCTTCTGGACAGCACGTTGCAAGACATCCCAGATATGCTCAATAATGTTCATGTCTGGTGACATGGTGGCCAGCGGAGGTGTATAAACTCAGAAGAGTGTTATTGGAGCCGTCCTGTAGGAATCCTGGACGTGTGGGGTGTCGCATTGTCCTGCTGGAATTGCCCAAGTCCGAATGCACAATGGACATGAGTGGATGCAGGTGATCAGGCAGGATCCTTATACACGTGTCAGCTGTCACTGTCGTATCTAGACGTATCAGGAGTACCATATCATACCAAATGCACACGCTTCACAGCTTGAACAGTACCCTGCTGACTTGCAGGGTCCATGGATTCATGGTCACCATACCCGTAAACGTCCACCCACTCGATACAATTTGAAACGAGACTCGTCAAAGCTGGCTACATGTTTTCAGTCATCAACAGTCGAATGTCGGTGTTCACGGGCCAAGGCGAAGCGTAAAGCTTTGTGTACATGGACCGATGACATTAGCAGTTTGGTCCCATTGGAACTTACCACAAACATCCAAATTTTTGCGAAAGATGCCACGCCGCAATACTAAATGAAATGTGCTGTACCGGGTACGTCCTGGAAGGAACGAGCAGAGCCGTGGCCCGCAAACTGGGCCCGCATTAAGTTTGGCACGTGTGCAGCCTGCGCTGTCTTAAAGCAACCATGTCAAATTTGTGACTAACCATGGCCACCCTGCGCCGATGCGGGACAAAGGCACAAGGAAAGAAGAAGAAGAAAGGAGCTGACTGGACATTTTTCTGTCATGTGCTTCTGTCACACAGATTATGAGTCGAAGAGAATTTTGAAATGTTTTGTTGTAGTTATATGTATTTCGGCTTAATCCTTATCTTTGAATGTTGCTTCAAAAGGGATTCCTGAAAACCAATTAGGCAGGTGTAGCTGTTTCGTTTATATTTTGCAAACATCTTCCAACCCATAGGTCATCTTATAGATCTTATAAGTACAGTTTTTCCTGAGACATTTAAGTCTCGTCTTTATCTGCGGTAATGATGGAAGCAGAACAAAGGACTCAAAATTTGTGCCACGGCTAGGACTGCACTATGGTCAACAGTGCTGCACGAACTACCCAAGTCGAGTACCCTCCCCAACATGAACTTCAATTCAATAAGCTGAAGTTTCCAATCAAGTTAGAAAACATCTGTTATGGGTACCATTTGAAATGTTGATCTATTTACCATTTCCGGCTTTTTCTTGATAATCTTGTTCAGCAGGGCGAACGTGTTTAATATGAACTGAGGTAAGTGACCAGCCGACCGTGTGAGGCTCTTCTGTTTAGATTTTCCACTCCCAAAACATCCGTCACGGTGGTGTCCTAGTTTCCGTTGCCAACGTTTTCCAACGCCAGTTCCAGATGCGAAACATGAAAGGTACCTTTTCCGGCGACTTGCCGCCAAAAGTGTGAGCGAACATTAATGAATTTGTTCGTTTGTTCATGTGTAGTTCTTAAGTTATTACGATAAATCGTAATGATGTGTAATGCATCATTTTACACTCACATCACAAATTAATTTGTAAATATGGCTACGTGTTTAACGTTTCTAAGTTTTTATTGTATTTTTTAAATATACAGACGCGAGTTGGTATTTCCTCTCCACCACATTCTACGCTTCACTGTAAAACAAATTGTTTCGGAAGCGACGAGTTGTCAAGTAGAAGCTTTCCTACTTTGTTTCGAAATTATACTTTGGTGTCTATCATACATTTTATATCACCGGATAAGTGATCAGAAACATTTGTTGCAGCTTTGTGCATCCCTTTTTATGCTAAAGATAACCTCAATGTGGAGTATCGCGTTTCTTGTATTGCATCTATGTACATCATTGTTCTTCTTGAACTGTACTGGATTACTTACAACAAACTTTATGAAGGTATAAATATACTGTGGAGCAGTACTCAGAATCCTCAACTCCTTAAACAGATGTCTACACGGCGGTCCTGGGCGAGCACCACATATTATTCTTACAGCAAGTTTTTGAGCAGTGAAGACTTTGTTTCTTAACGATGAGTTGCAGCACTACATTATTCCATATGATATTATTGAATGTAAATGTGCAAATTATGTCAACTCACTGATTTGTCTCTCCACATGATTTGCAATGATTCTATGTGCGAATGTTGCTGAGCTAAGTTGTTTTAAGAGTTTCAAAATGTGTTTTTTCCAGTTTAAATTCTTATCAGTATGGACACATAAGAATTCTGAAGTTTCCACCCTATTTATTATTTCTTCGCCGTGTGTTACACATATCACTGGTGTGCAGAACTGAAAATTTTGTGCCTTTTTAAATCTGAGGGAGACACCATACGCAGAAAATCAGTCAATGAGACTTAAGAACACTGTTCTGCATTTCTTCTGTTTCTGTACGTATGCTTGTATTGATTACAACACTAATGTCATCTTCTTGTTGTATCTTAGATGGAAGATCATTGACCTACATGAGGAACAATAGTGGACCTAAGATTGATCCTTGGGGAACCCCATGCATGATCTCTATCCAGTTAGAATTACGTCTCTGGACTATATTGATTGGCTTAATAAATACAACTTTCTGCATTCGTTTTATTGGAGATGACATTACTCGTTGGATGGCTACATCATCAGTCCCATAAAACTTCAAGTTATCTAGGAGAATACTGTGATTCAGACATTGAAATGCCTTAGATGAGTCGCAGAAAAAACTAGATGGGGCTATTTTATTATGAATACTTGTAAAATGTGGTAAATGAACATGTAAATGGCATTTTCAGTAGAGAAATTCTTCTGAAACCCAAACTGTGGTTTGTTGAGGGTATTATTTGTACTAAGGTGAGATGCTATTTTAGAATTATGACCTCAAAAATGTAGTAGAATGATGTCAGCAGTGAAACAGTTCTGTAGTTATTGACACCTTAAAGAGGGGTTTCAGAACAGCATATTTTGTTCTCTTTGCAAAACTGCCTTCACTTAGTGATGTATTATACAGTTCAGATAACACTGGACGTATTATATGGGGACAGATCTTTAGTACTCTAACCTGAGTACTTTGACCAATTTTCAGATTCAAATGTGATTATCAGGACTGTTTTTTAACTTTTGTGCTATTCATGATAGTGAACATAGCGGCTTGTATGAAAGGCTTTCATGCTAATTACCACAACACATTTTATAACTCACAGCGGAAGTAATGGAGAAAATTGTATGTGGTCAAAGTTATTAGGGATTTGGGAATACATTGACTAGCCTACACTTCCATCACAATTGTCAACTACCATTCCATTTCTGGTCAATATTTCAAAAATACGCTGTACTAAAGATTCCTTCAGTACTTTACTAAGCCTCATAAAAGAAAAAAATCTAATATGGTGCATAAATCAAACAACATGATCCATCATCCAAATTATAAATATAATTTAAGGTACCAGAACGGAGCGCCATGCTCATCCAAATTTATTTGAGCATAATAACTTCTATTTCAGCTATATTAACCCTTGTTTCAAAACATCCAGTGCACTTAGAAATAAGGTTTTCTCTTCTGAACTTATCGAATCTATATGCTAACATGTGGTCAAATAAACATGTTTTCGGTGATATTCGACATTATATATTATACCCAAATCACTGTCTCAACCACAATTGCTTGCAATTTGATCAATATATGCCTGACGTCTGTTTACCTTATTTGTAGGAACAGTAACCATTACAAATGAGCCCTTGTCTACATACCGATGGTTAATGTTGGTATTCCTTAATCCCATAATGTAATTGGCATCAACACTGTTTAATAAAATATGTGTTCTGGGGTAACAACGACCAGTGATCAAAGTAACCCCAAACCAGAGAAGTCATAAACATGACCTCCGAAATCGTAATATACTCTCACATATATACATGTCAACAGAAAGCTAACAGTGAAACTGTTTCGAAAGTTAACCTAGTAACAAACATGATATAGTTGAAAACACAGGTTGCTTTCCAGGTAAATGATATCGGCGGGTTTTGCACAACCCGATTTTAAAACACTTTTTCGTAAATAACTGTAAGTGGCAACATGTTCGACAAGTGTTGCGCAGGAAAATCGGTTCTACATAGCGCCATCTAGCGTATATTGTTGGAACTTTACCACCAAACAGTGTTGCTAAACACCCAACTGAGAGTCAGCAGAAAGCTGTAAAGCTATAGAAGTATGAGTGGTCAAAGTAACCACGGCGGTCAAAACATACCAGGTTTACGGTACTCTATGGGATACACTATCAGAACCAGATGAGCTTTTATTTTTGAGAGACTTTATTTTTACATTTACATCTACGTTTACGTTAATACTCTGCGAGTCACACATAAGTGACTGGCAGAGGGTTCATCGGACCACCTTTACAATAATTCTCTGTTACTCCATTCTCTAACAGCGCGCGGAGGAAACGGATGCCAATATCTTTCCACGCGAGCTCTGATTTGCTTTATTTTATTATGATGATCGTTTCGCCCTATGTAGATCGGCTTCAACAAAAAGCATGGCATTCGGAAGAGAAAGCTGGTGACTGAAATTTTGTGAGAAGATTTCGCCGCAATTAGAAACGCCTTCGTTTTAATGGCGTCCACGACAAATTCTGTATCGTGTCCGTGACACGCTCTCCCTATTTCTCGATAATACAAAACATGTTGCTCTTAAGGAAATTATCTCGATGTACTCCGTTAATCCTGTCAGGTAAAGATCCCAGACCGCGCAGCAGCACACCAAAAGGGGACTGACAAGCGTAGCGTATGCAGTCTCTTTAGCAGATCTGTTGCATCTCTTAAGTATTGTGCCAATACATCGAAGTCTTTTGTTCGCCTTTCGCACAACATTTTCTATGTGTTCTCTCTCTCTCTCTCTCTCTCTCTCTCTCTCTCTCTCCCGCACGCGCGCGCGCGCATGTGTATGTGTGTGTGTGTGTGTGTGTGTGTTAGGTCTTATGGGCTCTCAACGAATGTGGACAAATTTAGTAAAATGGAAGCACACACGCAAAGAAAGCGGGAAAAGGTGAAAAATGCTGTATAAGAAAATAAAACGTAAGGAAAACGAGAAAGGAGTGTCAAGAATCCCACAGGAAATTGTCACTGGCTGGCCACTTACGTAAAATATGGGCTAGCCAGTCACCCTTGAACAAATTAAACCCTCTCCCTAAAATCTTGGTAAAAACACTGGACAAGTCACGGAACTTTAACACTTTAACCACATTCGTTTGAGTATTTCCTAAAAGAGATGGCAGATCCGCCGGTAAGTCAGCCGCGGCCCGCTGGTCAGAAAATAAAACGCAATAGATTTTATATGTGGTTAAGGGGAGAGGTAATGGATTTTTATCCAAAAAACCGATTTTTCAGAAATATTATTTTCTTGATCAACACAGTTTAATCTATGTTGTGTGTGAATTTTATCGTGATAGTAGCTTTAGAAATGCCTTTAAACTGACATTTGGGAAACTGCTTGCTTCAGCGGAATTTTTGCCAGTCTGAAGGCTATTTCCTTTCGATAACTTTGGCTGACCGTCTATATCTCTGGCTGACATCAATATCTTTCTCTGCAAACTTTCTTGTATGTGGTTTATTTACGTTTTGACAATACTAACACATAATAATAAGTGGAAGGTTGAATTCCCAAACCTTTACGTGGAAGTCAATATTCATGCATAATCGATGGTGGAAAAACTGTGTTTAGGAAACGGAGGTTTCATGTAAATCAGTCTACCAACAAAAAAAGTGGAAGCAGCTTGAAATGAAGAACATAAGCTCACAGCTTCAGCATCGAAAGTTGGGACAGGAGAATTGCATAGGTGCGTGAATGATGTTGATATGGATCCCACTGGATTCAGACTTGATTTAGAGCTTCTCTGCCAGGCTATAAATTTTTCATATTCATCTGTTAGCTGTAAAAATACGGAATGCATGATTGTTGTTGAAGAAAGAAGAGTGGGAATAGCTTGTGATTTTAAATTAATTTGTAATTCGTATGGCTATGAATTTTCATTTTCCTCCTCCAAAAAAAAAAGTTACACTGATACCTATGAAGGCAATTTTAGGTTGAAAATGCATTGAGATGCCTTGGGTAGGGCAGGGAACGAGGTAATTTCAAAAATGGCTCTGAGCACTATGTGACTTAACATCTGAGGTCATCAGTCCCCTAGAACTTAGAACTACTTAAACCTAAATAACCTAAGGACATCACACACATCCATGCCCGAGGCAGGATTCGAACCTGCGACCGTAGCGGTCGCGCGGTTCCAGACTGAAGCGCCTAGAACCGCTCGGCCACACCGGCCGGCACGAGGTAATTTATTGTGTGCTTTTCTGGACATGCTTCCACCTTGTGCAAGGTTTGAAAAAATAAATAAAGAAATGTTTGATGCTGTATGCGATACTGCCACAGTTTCTATGAAGAAAGCAGTGGAGGAACTGGTGGAAATAATCCAAAAAGAAATAGATCCTGGGGTAGATATTCATGACAGTGAATCTCCTACAAATGTTACTGATCTGTGTCTGTAGATAGGACCTGGATGAAAAGGGGTCACATGTCTGTATGGATTTGCATCTGTTATTGATATTGACTCAGGTAAAGTTTTAGATGTAGAAATTATGTCTAAATTCTACCACTAGTTTGCAACAAGGAAAATGTCCAACAACGAAGACAATGAGAAGCTGTGGCAAGAAAAGCATGCAGTAGCATGCCTTAAAAATTATAGTGGCTCAAGTGGGGGCAGTCCAATAAAACGTGGCGCAGTGACCTGGACGCCGCAAGCACCACACATTGGAGGGTCCTCTCGCCGGAGCAGGAAGCCGTGCGTCATAGGGCTGTGGCCTATTCGAAGCCGGGTGAGGAGAACCTCGCTCCGTTTACAGGGCTGGAAAGAAGTGCACCACACACGCGTTGTCGGCGTAACTAAACGAAGGTTATTGTCAGTCATTTCCAGCCACTCATCCTCCCAGCGACGCATGACTGGTGAGCTCAACAGCGAGGTGAGTGCGTGCAGGGGGATAGCACACTGAGATACTTGTGGGGCGAGACACGCCTCCTCGGCTGCGAGATCTGCCCTTTCATTCCCAGTAATGCCGACATGCCCCGGAACCCATCAGAAAGCCACCTCCTTTCCCATCGTTTTAGTTGGAGGAGGGCATCTGGATGTTCTGGACTGTTTTATCTGCTGGATACAAACGTTGCAATGAGTGAAGGGCACTTAGTGAATCGGAACATACAAGAAATTTAGGACGGGAAAAGCATCTCATCTGCTCCAGTGCACGCAAGATCGCAAATTTAAGTTGTTCGTAGTTGTAATTCCTAGGTATTTAGTTAAATTTATAGCCTTTAGATTTGATTTTTTTATCAGGTAACGGAAGTTTAACGGATTCCTTTTAGCACTCACGTGGATGTGCCCACACTTTTCATTATTTAGGGCCAATTGACAATTTTCGCAGTATACGAATATCTTCTCTAAATCATTTTTGATCTTCTGATCAATTTATTACACGATAAACGACAGCATCATCTGCAAGCCATCTAAGACGTCTGCTCAGATTGTCTCCTAAATCGTTTATATAAATAAGGAACTACAGAAATCACTTCTGTTTTACTCGATAACTTTCCGCCAGTTACTATGAACTGTCACCTCTCTGACAGAAATCACGAATCCAGTCGCATAACTGAGGCGATATTCCATACGGAAGCAATTTGATTGCAAGCAGCTTGTGAGGTACAGTATCAAAAGCCTTCTGGAAATCTAGAGATACGGAATCAATTTGAAATCCCTTGACAACAGCACTCAACACTTTGTGTGAGTAAAGAGCTAGATGTGTTTCACAAGAACGATCTTTTCTAAATTCTTATCTCTTCGAGGTAATTGATAATGTTCAAATACAATATACATTCCAAAATCCTGCTGCATATCGACTTTAATGATATGAGCCTTTAATTTACTGCATTACTCCTATCGCCTTTCTTGAACATTGGTGTGGCCTGTGCAACTTTCCAGTCTTTGGGTACGAATCTTTCGTCGAACGACCGGTTGTATATGATTGTTAAGTATGAGGCTATTGAATCAGCTTGTGAAGTGTAGTGATACTGTATCACGATACTCTGAAAGTGCAGCATGGACCCGAAGATTTGCTTTTATTACGTGATTTAAGTTAGTTCGTTACTCCGAGGTTATTAATTTCTAAATTACTTATGTTGGCAGCTCTTCTTGATTCGAATTCTGGAATATTTACTTCGTATTCTTTCGCGAAGGAATTTCGGAAGGCTGTGTTAGTTGAAATGGTTCAAATGGCTCTGAGCACTATGAGACTTAACATCTGAGGTCATCAGTCCCCTAGAATTTAGAACTACTGAAACCTAACTAAACTAGGGGCATCAAACACTTTCATGCCCGAGGCAGGATTCGAACCTGCGACCGTAGCGGTAGCGCGGTTCCACACTGAAGCGCCTAGAACCGCTCGGCCACACCGGCCGGCCTCTGTGTTAATAATTCTGCTTTAGCAGCACTGTCATTTCCATTACTATCGCGCACAGAAAGTATTCATTGTGTCTTGCCGCTAACGTGCTTTACGTACGACCAAAGTCTCTTTGGATTTTCTGTGAGGTTTCGAGACAAAGATTCGTGGTGGAAGCTGTTATAAGCATCTCACATTGAAATTGGCGCTAAATTTCGAGCTTGTGTAAAAAATCGGCGACATTGGAGGTTTTGCGTTCGCTTAAAGTTGATGTGCTGCTTTCGTTGTTTCTGCAACAGTTTTCTGATACCAAGGGGGACCAGCTTCGGCCTTTGTTAATTTAATTAGACTTTCCTCCAGCGCAGCTGAACCTCAGCTGCCGACATTGATAACTGCAGATTTCCTTTTTTCCTCGACCGGGTCAAATCATTTCAGACGCAACTGGCAGACGGCTCGTTGACGCAAGTGGCGTGCAGCCGTCACACGGCTGATTCGCGCTGACGCTCGCACATCGGTCATAAACCAGAAATCGTCATCCGGGCCAGTCGGCGCCGGATAGTGGCGTATCTCCCGTGATAAGGCCGGCAATCGGTAGGTCTCCATGGGGCGCGCTGACGCATTCGCACCGGCCGTATCGCGGAACTCACACCAGAAACCTTCCTCGCCCGCTGATACCCCTTATCGGTATCTCGCAGCGTTCGCAACCGTTCGATAGTGGCACATTTTCTCTGGTCAAGGCATCGTCCTTACGAAACGTTGTTTGGGTGACGTAATCAGGTAATGATCTACAGGAAGCGACAGACCACGTGCAGGAACTTCTCACAAACACTATCTAATAAAAAATACCCGAACACCCCTACGTAATACGCGATTGACGTTTAGACGTCACGGGAGGCGGACGCGCCCTAGAAAGCTTATCCAAGGTGTTAGTAAATTCCCATTACAAACTTCTAGGACTTGTTCAGGGAAGTAGGTACATTACACAGGTTGCAGCAGAAAGAATCATCCGATTTAGCACGTCTATATTTCTAATGTATATACGCAATTAATTTTATTTTTTGGCGACGTATTTCTTGAATAAAAATCTCTCGGTGTACATGCCGCGTCAATTCAGGATAAAACTCCAAGCTTTCGACCACTAACTCAATGGTCATCGCCAGGGCTAAAACTGACTGTCGTGAAGTATTTTTTTTTTTTTTTTTTTTTTTTTTTTTTTTTTTTTTCTTTATTGTATTTCAATTCCCCTATCGGGGCGGGCTGGCAGCAGCATATGCGCTGCTCTTCAGCCGAAAGACATAGAACAAAACAATAGAAGACATTTAAAAACAGCAAAGGAGAGAAGAAGGCGAACATAGATATAAAAAGGGAGAACATCATGGGAGGCAATATACAAAAAAACGGGGTGACTGTAAAATGGAGATAAAAAACTGTTTAAAAGTAGCACACACAAAAGGCCACACACTGCGACGATTAAAAGAAACACAAGGCACAGTATGACTGGAGCATAAAGGTGTCGACGGCTGGCATAGCACACAGCGTAGCACTGACGGCGAACCTCCAGGCAGCACACAATTAAAATCACACCTCTTGACGCACACGAGAAAAGCACGAAACACAACACTGACGTGGCACACTGATGTTGATCAATACAGAGGATCTGCCAGGTTCAAGGAGATGAGGGAGACCTGAAGAAGGGAGGGAGGGGAAGAGATGGGGGAGGGGAAATGGGGGGCGCTCGGAAGAGGGCCAGGTAGGGAGGGATGTGGGAAGGAGAGAGGCAAGTATGGGGTGCAGGGTCTCAGGGGAGGGGGGGATGGAGGAAAATCCGCTCTGGGAGAAGGAGGAAAGAGGAGAAGGGGGCCCTGGGGAGGGGGGGGGGGGAACAAGGCCGGGTTATAGTTGGAAGGAAGGGTATATGTCACGGCGAAGTTCGTCATCCGGGAGGGGGAGGCGTTGGAAATTGCCCTGATGAAGGAGATGGAGGGTGTGGAGGTGGAGAGAGGGAGGGATACAGCGATAGAGGCGCGGCAACGGGCGGGGGGTGGAGAGGAAGGAGGAAACCAGAGGGTGGGGGGGATCAACCCTGCGAACAATGTAAAGGATGCGGAGATGTTGGAGGAACAAGAGGAGGTGGGGGAAGGGGATCAGTTCATACAGGGGCCGTGTGGGGGAAGGAAGGCGGATACGGAAGGCAAGGCGGAGCGCATGGCGTTCAAGGATTTGGAGAGCCTTGTAAAAGCGGGTGGGGGCGGAGATCCAGGCGACGCTGGCATAACAGAGGATAGGACGGATGAGGGATTTGTAGGTGTGGAGGATGGTAGAAGGATGCAATCCCCATGTCCGGCCGGACAGGAGTTTCAGCAGGCGGAGGCGGGAATGGGCTTTCTGCTGGATGGTCAGGAGATGAGGGGTCCAGGTGAGGTGTCGGTCAAGGGTGAGGCCAAGGTATTTCAGGGTGGGGGTGAGTTGGATAGGACGACCATAAAGGGTGAGGTAGAAATCTTGGAGGCGGAAGGAGCGAGTGGTACGGCCTATGATGATTGCCTGGGTTTTGGAGGGGTTGAGACGGAGGAGCCACTGGTTACACCAAGTGGTGAACTGGTTAAGGTGGGTTTGGAGGGTACGTTGAGACCTTTGAAGGGTAGGATAGAGAGCCAGGAAGGCGGTGTCATCAGCATATTGGAGAAGGTGAACTGGTGGGGGTGGCTTGGGCATATCAGCTGTATACAAGAGATAAAGGAGAGGGGAGAGGACAGAACCCTGGGGGACGCCAGCCGTGGGATAAAAGATACGGGAGTTGGTGTTGTGGAGGGCGACATAGGAAGGACGGTGCGAGAGGAAGGAAGCGACCAGACGGACAAAATTGATAGGCAGGGCGTAGGTTTGGAGTTTAAAGAGGAGACCGGGATGCCATACACGGTCATAGGCATTTTGGAGGTCAAGGGAAACAAAAATGGCGGAGCGACGGGAGTTGAGCTGGAGGGACAGAAGGTGAACAAGGTTGAGGAGTTGGTCATCAGCAGAGAAGGAGGGTCGGAAGCCACACTGGGTAAGGGGGAGGAGGTGGTGTTGAGCAAGGTGCCGATGGATACGGTGGGAGAGGATGGATTCAAGGACCTTACTGAAGACGGAGGTGAGGCAGATGGGACGATAGGAAGAGGCGGCAGAAGGGGGTTTGTTGGGTTTGAGGAAGAGGAGGACGCGGGAGGTCTTCCACAGGTCAGGGTAGAAGCCAGTAGAGAGGATGACATTATAGAGATGGGCGAGGACAGTTAGGAAGGAATAGGGGCTTTCTCGAAGGTGACGGTAGGTGACACAGTCGTGACCAGGGGCCGTGTTGCGTTTGGACTGGAGGAGAAGTTTAATGTCTTGTGCTGTGATGGGAGTGTTGACGTCCGAGGGGGGCAACTGCCCCAAGTACTGGAGACTAGGAGCAAGTGGAGCGACTGAGGTATCAGCACGTTCCATGACGGTGGGGAAAAGAGAATAATCAAAGTGGGGATCATCGGGGATGGAGAAGACCTCGGAAAGGTGGGAAGCGAAGTGGTTGGCCTTACTGAGGTTGTCTGGAAGGGGGCGATCGTTATGGAGAAGGGGGTAGTGGGGAGCGGAAAGGGAACCAGTAAGACGATGGAAGGCAGACCAGTACTTGGAGGAGTTGATAGGGAGGGTGGCATTGAGTCGTGTGCAGGTCTGGCGCCAGTCCCGGCGTTTCGTTGCTGTAATAAGGTTCCGTACGTGTCGCTGTATTTGCCGGTGGCGTTGGAGTGTATCCCTGTCACGAGTGCGGAGGAAGGAGCGATAGAGGCGGCGGGATTCACGGAGGAGGAGGACAGCCCGCGGAGGGAGAGTGGGACGGTGTGGGTGGATGGTTTTAGTAGGAACATGGGCCTCCACGGCGTCAGTAATTACCGTCTGAAGGAAGGACGAGGCGCG
Source organism: Schistocerca piceifrons (assembly GCF_021461385.2). NCBI lineage: Eukaryota > Metazoa > Arthropoda > Insecta > Orthoptera > Acrididae > Schistocerca > Schistocerca piceifrons. The sequence goes on from NC_060146.1 coordinate 75,047,736, forward strand.
GATGATGTCGTCAGGATGGCGATAGGTAAGAGGGTGGCTTTCGACCTGGGTGGAGATGGAGTCCCGGTAGGCAGCCCAGTTGGCACGGCGATAGTCATGGACGACCTTGGGAGGGGGTGCAGGTTGCGGAGCTGGAGGGGGGCGGTTTGCAGACGTTATGGTGAGAAGGACAGGGAGGTGATCGCTACCTGTGGGGTCAAGGACGGCGACAGTGATACGCCCAAGGAGGTTGGCGGAGGCAATGACAACATCGGGGGTGGTGTTACTTTCGGGTCGGGTGTGCTGGGGAATGGGAACAAGGTCACCCTGGATTGTGGAGAGGAACTGATGCCACCGCCGAAGGGCAGCAGGAGTGCGGCTATGGACGTTGAGGTCGGCGGCAATCACATAGGTGGAGAAGGTGTGATCAATGTGTGAGATGAAGTCATAAGGAAGAGGAGCAGTGGAGCGGACATAGATGGTGGCACAGGTAATGGTGAGGGAGGGGAAGAAGACGCTAAGGATAAGGTGTTCAGTGGGGTCATTGAGGAGAGGTTGTGGCCGGACGGGGATATGCTTAAGGTGGCCAATCGCGACTCCACCCTGCGCACGAGGACCAGGAGCATCAGTGCGGTGGAGGATATAGGGGGAGGAGCGGACAGAATGGTGGGGCTGGAGAAAGGTTTCATTCAGGAGGAAGGTGTCGACCTGGTGGTGGGAGAGGGTGTGCATGAGGAGGTATTTGTTGGAGCGGAAGGAGCGAATGTTCTGGAAGAGGATGCGAGACTCGTGCCGCGCCATGACGGGAAGGAGGGGGGGAAGAGAGGGAAGGGAAGAGACTTAAACTAGGGTGTCGAGGCGGGTGAAGGTGAAGTGGGCTTGGTTGTGGGAGTAAGTGGCGAAGGTGTTCAGGTGGAACACAGAGCGAGCAGCAAGGGATATTTGTTGGAAGGTGTGCGGGCGCTGAAAAGGGTGAATGTTTTGGAGTACAACGGTAATGAACCGGATGATGTCCTCGGCCGTGGGGGGTGGACGGAGGGAATTGTTAGGATGGACAGGAGGATCGACGGGACGAACTGGGACTGTAAGTTCAGGGGTGGCTGGAGGGGGTTTAGCTTTACACTTGTAGGAGTATGTGGGATGGGGGCCATTGCAGGTATTACAGGAAGGAGGAGCAGCGAGGTTGGGGCAGTTCTTGAGAAAGTGGGAGGCCTTGCAATGGGGACAGGTGGGGGGGTTTTTGCAGTTGGGAGTCAGGTGGTCATTGTACATCAGGCACCGTTGGCAACGGTAGGATTGGGGAGGGGATTTGGAGGATTCAACAGGGTGGCGACGGTGGTATATCAGGGCACCCTGGGTGAGGAGATGGTCTATGGACGGGGCGGACTCTGAGAATACCCGCATGAGGTAGGTGGGACCAGAGGCATTGTGGATACGGCGAGCAGAGCGGATTTCCAAGTCCGGGTGGGAGTTCAATTCTACCAACACTTCATCCTCTGTGATCACCGGGCTGAGCTTGGTGATCACAGCGGTGTAGGTGGGGGGGCGACGGGGAGGCTGGGGCTGACGAGGAGTGGAAGCGGAAAGGAAGGGTGTCAGAGAGGCGTGGGGGCCAAACATAACTCGTGGGAGTTTTCGCAGGAGGTCTGTGTGAAATGATGGGGATGGGGACTTGATAAGGACTGAGTCCCTGCGGGGAATGAGTTGGGAGATGGGAGCACCAGGTAAGTACTTTCGTATTTCCTTGGTGAGGGTACGAGCGTCGAGGAACTTAGGATCGGGAGTGGACAGGACAAAGGTGTGGAGGGTGGGGGCCAAGGTAGGGGTGGCAGGAGGAGGGGTGGTGTCCATGGTGACGGCAGGGGGAGGGGGAGGGGGAGGTGGCGTTGATTTTTTGTGGGAAGTGGCGGGAGCAGAGTCGGTAAGGACGCGCTTTTGGGGTTTTTTGGAGACTGGAGGCTGGGAGGAGGGGAGAGGGACGGGGAGGAGAGGGAGGTGGCGGGTGGCAGATCCCTGTGGCGTAGTGGAGGCACCGGGAGAAGCAGCTGGTTCAGTGGTGGCGATGGTGGCTCGGCGCAACGTGATGCGTGCGGGAGATGCAGAAGACGAAGCGACGGGGTCGGTGAGAGAGGGGAAGCCAACCACCTGAGGGGCGGCAGCAGAGGCGGCAACAGAGGCGTACGTGAGGGCGGGGGTAGTAGTGGGAGCTGTTGAGGGTGTGGAGGCTGGAGGAAGGGTGTAGAGGTGTGGGTATACAGCAGGGGAGGAGATAGGGGGGTGGGTAAGTGGAGGAAGGGAAGGGGAGGTGGAAGGAGGGAGGCCAGAGGCGGCACTCCAGGAAGTGACTGTGGGAGAGGGGGAGGGGGAGGTGTAGATGACGGTGGAGGTGGGAGTACTCACTGCAGACGAACGGCGACGGACAGACGGACGTGCAGCAGGCGGCGTCGGCGTCGGCGTCGGCGTCGGCGATGGGCAGCGGCGAACAGCAGGCGGCGTCGGCGTCGGCGTCGGCGTCGGCGGCGAACAGGCGGACGAACAGCAGGCGGCGGCGGCGGCAGCGGCAGCGGCAGCGGCAGCGGCAGCGGCAGCGGTTACGACGACGGCGATGGACAGCCAGCAGGCGGACGGACGGACGAAAGAACGAACGAACGAACGAACAGCGACAGCAGCGAGCAGACAGACAGACACACACTATCTTCGAAGACGGAGATTCCACCCTGAGAGTAGCCCAGGCTTTGCAATCTGACGCTTTCGAAGGAGGGGATCCAACCCTCTAGATGGTCGTGAAGTAGCGAGGCTCCCACTTTTATACGCAAAGGACGGCTTCTGATTGGCTGGAATGCGTCATAGCAACAGCGATATGGCGCGTGGTGAAGTGGTGCCCTCTACTTCCATAGATGTAGTTTCTATCCCGCATTGCTTGCAGCGCCATCCCCTGAATCAGGAGGTAAAGTGCGGGAAGTTTTTCTCTGCGATTTTTCTTTATCCAGTGCACTCTTCCAAGTGTTGCTAAGTGCATACCCGTTGTCTCTGTTGAAGTTATTATCGCTAAGTCTAATTTCGACTGCTTCCCGGATCACAGAGTCCCAGTAATTCGATGCGTGGGCTATTACTCTGGTTTCTTCAAATAAAATCTTATGCTTGTTAAGCAGGCTATGTTCAGCCACCGCTGATTTTTCCGAATACCTGTATTTCAGGTGGCGCTGGTGCTCGATGCAGCGGTCGGCAGCGGTTCTTACAGACTGGCCCACGCAATTCTTGCCGCATTCGCAAGGAATAGTATAAATTCCCGGCACTCTTAAGCCGAGACTATCTTTGACTGGACTCAACATTTCCCTAATTTTCCTAGGTTTTCGGAAAACTGGTTTTACTCCTTGCCTCTTTAGGACTCTGCCTATCTTGCTTGTTGTAACACCGCAAAAAGTAAGCCGCGCTATGTGTTGTTCCTATTCTTGTATATGGCCGACGTCGTGTCTTAATTTCTTGGACGATACTGATTTAATTTCACCGGCAGAATAACCATTCCTCTTGAAAACAGTCGTCAAATGGTTAATCTCGGGACCGAGGTGGTCCTTGTCGGAAATAGTCCTGGCTCTGTGTACTAAAGTATTCAGCATAGCTCTCTTCTGAGACGGATGATGGAAGCTGTGGCTATGCAGATATAAGTCTGTATGGGTTGCCTTTCTGTACACAGAATGGCCCAGTCGGCTTTCGCTCCACCAACACATCTATAAAAGGTAACTTCCCTTCCTTCTCTATCTCCAATGTAAATTTTATCTTTGGATGTACACCATTCAAATGTTCGACGAACTGCTGCAGCGTGTCACTGCCGTGTGGCCAGATTAAAAGTGGGAGCCTCGCTAGCTCACGACAGTCAGTTTTAGCCTTGACGACGACCATGGAGTTGTCGAAAGCTTGGAGTTTTATCCTGAATGACGCGGAATGTACACCGAGAGATTTTTATTCAATTTTAATTTTTGATGAACGGGAAACTCAAAAAAATTTCTTTTTCATACCTTTTCATTAGTGTTCAATATGCTCCTCTTCAGATGCACGGCAATGTGGTATTCAAATTGTCCCCACACTGTAGCGAGCATGTCTTGAATTACAGCTTCCACAGCTGCTCTTATGGGATGTCTGATTTCATTCACTTTTGTTGGTAACGGAGGCACATAAACAGAGTCTTTTATAAACCTCTCATACAGTCAGGTCCGGTGACTTTGGATGAAAGTAACGTAAGGCTGAATCATTTGGTCCAGAGCGATACATCCATCGTTCAGTAATCCTTTGATTTAAAAATTCCCGCACTTCGAGGCGCCAGTGTGGTGGTGAGCCAGCCTGTTGGAAAATGAAGTCATTCGGATCAGTCTCCAACTGTGGGAAAAGAAAGTTCTCAAGCATATCGAGAGATGTGCTTCTTGTAACAGTGTTCTCAGCAAAGAAAAGAGGACCATACACCTTTTCACAATAAACTGCACGAAGCACATTAAATTTTGGACAGTCCCTCTCTTGTTGCACAACTTCATGTGGTTGTTCCGTATCTCATATTCTCACAATGTGACGGTTCACCTTTCCATATAAATGGAATATTACCTCGTCACTAAACAGTAAGCGCGGAAGAAAATTGTCATCCTCCATTTTTCCAAGAACTAAATTACAGAACTCCACACGTTGTTGTTTGTCACCTTCACGAAGAGCTTGCAGTAACTGAATTTTGTACGGTTTCATGTGTAAACGTCGACGCAACACGCGCCAGACGGACATCGGGGGCCTGTTGAGCTCTCGAGCTGCACGGCCAAAGGATTTCTGTGAACTCCTTGTCAAATTATGGTGGATGCTTTCCACGCTTGTGTCAGACACTCCGGGACGGCCCGTCGATTTTCCTTTACACAAACAACCTGTTTCTCAGAATTGTTCATCCCATCGTCTAATGCTCTGTGCTGTACAAGGATCCACACCATACCTAGTACGAAAGTCACGTTAAACAGTTGTTACTGGCCCGCACTGCGCAAAAAATAGAACACAAAACCCTTTCTGTTGTCGCGACACCATTTTTCCATGAACTGAAGTGGGCGCTCACTGCTGCTACATTGCGGGAACCATGTAAAACGCGAGAGTTTGCTCTTAAACAGTACGTCGTTCACGCACATATCTCGAATAACATAATGGTTATAATTTTTTTTAATAGGATAATTTTTTTATACACCCTGTATTTTGAATAGGAGACTGTTGTGTCTAGACAAGACAGCCTAGACACAATGAGAGGAAGCCGAAAGGCACGCGCTACGCTCACGCAGATGGGCGTGAGGTCTGAAACAGGATACGTAATGAATGCTATAAAGAAAAGTACGTAGCTTCTGGAATACTTAACTTTAATCCATCCTTGTGGTACATCTGGAGATTGTGGCGATACAAGTGAGACTCTTTAGATACATGCAATGTTACTAATGGCGCCTTGCTAGGTCGTAGCCATTGACTTAGCTGAAGGCTATTCTAACTATCTGCTCTGCAAATGAGCGAGGCTTCGTCAGTGTGCATCGCTAGCTACGTCGCCCGTACAACTGGGGCGAGTGCTAGTCCGTATCTCGAGACCTGCCTTGTGGTGGCGCTCGGTCTGCGATCACACAGTGGCGACACGCGGGTCCGACATGTACTAATGGACCGCGGCCGATTTAACGCTACCACCTAGCAAGTGTGGTGTCTGGCGGTGACACCACAGAGACCGTGTCCGGAATGGTACCGTTTTCGTTCTACGACTGTTTCAGGTCAGATGTTTAACTCATCCACTTCTACTTGATGAATTGAATTAAGTGTGACGCAGTACAATTAGAAAGGAAACATAACGAAATATGCATTTCTCACTTAAGCACATTTGTTTGTATTAACAAAAAAAGAATTCAACATACTGTACATACAGAACAATACTGAAGCACTGGCTAGATGTTCAAAAGGCTCTGAGCACTATGGGACTTAACATCTGTGGTCATCAGTCCCCTAGAACTTAGAACTACTTAAACCTAACTAACCTAAGGACAGCACACACATCCATGCCCGAGGCAGGATTCGAACCTGCGACCGTAGCGGTCACGCGGTTCCAGAATGAAGCGCCTTTAACCGCACGGCCACACCGGCCGGCCCGGCTAGATGTGACGACCACCAACGTTGTTACAGACATTGTACCTGCGAAGCACGTTCTGGTACTCTGTGCGAGGTACTGGATGGGCTAAACAAAAAGTTTCGAACGCTTGGCATATTTTTTGATTTAACTAAAGCATTTGATTGTGTTGATCACAAAATATTGCTCCAGAAGTTGGACCATTACGGAATACGGGGAGCAGCTCACAATTGGCTGACCTCTTACTTTAGCAACAGGCAGCAAAAAGTCATTATTCACAATGTTGATAACGGCAGCGATGTGGCGTCTGAGAGGGGTACTGTCAAGTGGGAGGTGCCCCAGGGATCAGTGTTGGGGACACTCCTGTTCCTTATTTACATACATGATATGCCCTCTAGTATTACGGGTAACCCTAAAATATATCTGTTTGCTGATGACACTCGCTTGGTAGTAAAGGATGTTGTGTGCAACATTGGCTCGGTTGCGAATAGTGCGCTACATGGCCTAAGTTCAGAGCTTGTAGAAAATAAAGTTAAATCACAGTTATATTCAGTTTTTTACAGTTTCTAACACACAATTCAACAAAACCTGACGCTCTAATTTCACAGAACGGTCATATGATTAGTGAAACAGAACAGTTCAAATTTCTAAGTGTTCAGATAGATAGTAAGCTGTCGTGGAAAGCCCACGTTCAGGATCTTGTTCAAAGACTTAATACTGTCATTTTCACTATTCGAACGGTATCAGAAGTGAGTGATCGTCCGACACGAAAATTAGTCTACTTTGCTTATTTTCATTCGCTTAAGTCGTATGGTATTATATTTTGGGGTAACTCTTCCCATTCGAAAAGGATATTTTTGGCTCAGAAACGGGCGGTTCGGGCAATAAGTGGTGTAAGTTCACGAACCTCTTGTCGACCTCAGTCTGGGTATTCTGACATTGTCCTCTCAATATATATATTCCTTACTCTCATTTATTGTTACCAATAGTAGCTTATTCCCAAGAACAAGCAACTTTCACTCGGTTAATATTCGGCATAAATCAAACCTGCATTTAGATCGGACTTCCTTAACTCTTGTGCAAAAAGGTGTGCAGTATACTGCTGCATTCATTTTCAATAAGCTACCACTCGAATTCAAAAATCTTAGCAGTAATCCACGCGCTTTCAAATCGAAACTGAAGTGTTTCCTCATGGGTCACTCCTATTCTGTAGAGGAGTTCCTTGAAAAATTTAGCTGATTCTTATTGTATTGTTGATTGCGTTTACTTAAACTTATGGACTGACTTTTTTCGGGTTCATAAACATTTATTTTTATCTGTTATTACTTTTATGTTGTAATTTCATGTACTGACACGTTCCATGACCTTGGTGATTTGCTCCTCAATTTGGTCCTACGAAACTTGACGTGTAAGTAAATAATTAAATGACACTCTCCATCCCACCTGGTGTCTCTTCTATTTCTAGTGCAGCGGCTGGAACTCGTGTGAGTAGACCTTCCTCTGTCTCTACAGGAGTGGAGTAAATTAATCTTTGCATACGACCCAACGAGAAGTAGTCCGTAAGAGTTAAATCCAGCGATCGCGGCAGCCACGTGGTTGGACTAGCTCAGTCTCTCCACCTTTCACCATATCGTCTGTTGAGATGTTTCTCAAACGCACATGAGAAGAGAGGCGGTGCGCATTCATCCTGAAACCGCGTTCCCTGGCGGACATTCAGTGTCACAGCTTCCTACGTTTTGTAGGACGAGCAGGAATACAAGGCCAGTTGATTTGAGTGGAAGGAGGTGTGGCCCAATCAAAAATGGTTCTAATGGCTCTGAGCACCATGCGACTTAACTTCTGAGGTCATCAGTCGGCTAGAACTTAGAACCAATTAAACCTAACTAACCTAAGGACATCACACACATCCATGCCCGAGGTAGGATTCGAACCTGCGACCGCAGCAGTCATGGCCCAATCACATGACCGTCGAGAGTATCTGCCTACACGTTAATACCAAACTGGTGGTGAAGTCCCTCAACATATGTGGTTCGAGTGTTTTCGTCTGCGCAGACATTGCCGTTTCGCAAATTGAGAACACAATCCCTAATGAACTTACATTCATCTGTGAACAGAACTCGGCGTGGAAACATGGATGTGTCCATACAGCGATGAAGAAACCACGTGAAGTAGTCAGCGCGATGTGGAAAATCGGCTGGAGCCATAGCGTGTACCCTTTAGGTGGTAAGTGTGTTGTCACCGCCAGACACCACACTTGCTAGGTGGTAGCCTTTAAATCGGCCGCGGTCCGTTAGTATACGTCGGACCCGCGTGTCGCCACTGTCAGTGATAGCAGACCGAGCGCCACCACACGGCAGGTCTAGAGAGACGTACTGGCACTCGCCCCAGTTGTACAGCCGACGTTCATAGCAATGGTTCACTGACAAATAAGATCTCATTTGCGGAGACGATAGTTAGCATAGCCTTCAGCTACATTTGCTACGACCTAGCAAGGCGCCATATTCAATTGATAATTAATATTATGAAGCACGTACCGTAACGAGAGATGATCTACAATTGTGGATTAAAGTTAAGTATTATATCAACTACGTACTTTATTTGCAATTTTCAAGGTATTGTCCTGTTCCAGACCTCACGCCAATCTGCGTGAGCTTAACGCGTGGCTGTCTTGCTACGCCACAACAGTAAGGATGTACGAGGGTGAGTCAAATGAAAACCTTAAACTTGTAATAACAAATCGAAATTTTGCGACGTTAAGTTAGTAAGCGTGCTACAAACAGCGTGCAGAATGGCCTGTAGGTGGCAGCATAGTGCAGATGCACACATACCGTCGCAGTATCAGTATAAAGATGGCCGTCCCACTTGCAACTTGCACCAGGGAAGAACAGCGTTCTGTTATTCGGTTTCTGCGTAGTGAAGCTGTGAAATTCATCGACGAATGATGGTTCAATACGGTGATGCATGTCTGTCACAGCAATAAGCCTACGAATGGAGTAGGAAGTTGGCAAATGGTGTGACTTCAGTGGAAGATACTCCTCGTCCAGGTCAGGCACAACGAGTTGTGACTCCAGAGAACATTGCAGCAGTTGAAGCCATAGTGAAGGAAAACCGCCGAGTGACACTGAATGACATTGCAGCATGTTTACAGATTAGTCATGGGTCAGCACACCACATTGTGCATGATGTGCTCCAGTTTCACAAAGTGTCTGCAAGATGGGTGCCACTGCAGCTGGCTCTTGAAATGAGAGAACGACGTGTCGATGCTTGTGAAGAACTTCCTCGGCGCTTTGAACGAGAAGGTGATGCCTTCCTCGCAAGAATCGTTAATGGGGACAAAACCTGGGTTTACTTCCACCAACCGAAAACGAAGAGAGTGAGCAAGGAATGGCGCTATTCCTCATCACCAAAACCAAAGAAGTTTCGAACAGAACCATCAGCAGGGAAGGTTATGCTGACTCTCTTTTGTGACGAAAACGGCGTCGTTTTGGAGCATTATATGCCTAGAGGGACCTCTGTCACCAGTGCATTATACACAGATCTTCTAAAAAATCATCCGCGGCCTGCAATCAAATCAAAGCGACGTGGATTGCTGTCAGCAGGTGTCCTTTTGCAACATGACAATGCAATGCCCGTACAACAGTTGCAACAATCACAGACCTGCATTTTGACCGTCTTCCTCATCTACCACACTCACCAGACCTTGTCCCAAGTGATTCTCATATGTTTCCACCACTCAAAGACGCAATGGGATGAAAGAAGTTCCGTTCTGATGAAGAGGTACGCCACGCGGTCCATGAGTGATTGCGCGGACTACCAAAAGAATTTTTTTCTAGAGGAATTTATCCACTTTGTAAGCGCTGGAGGACTTGCAATGATCGTGGGGGAGATTATGTTGAAAAGTGATACAGCTTTGTACCACTTCTGCACAATAAATACCATTTTAAAAAATTTAAAGGTTTTCATTTGACTCACCCTCGTAATTGTTGGTCGCGCAGAACGTCCAAGACGATACTTTGAAGAACACCCATTGCACGTGCAACTGCTCGAGTACTCGTTGCCGGCCGGAGTGGCCGAGCGGTTCTAGGCGCTACAGTTTGGAACCGCGCGACCGCTACGTTCGCAGGTTCGAATCCTGCCTCGAGCATGGATGTGTGTGATGTCCTTAGGTTAGTTAGGTTTAAGTAGTCCTAAGTTCTAGGGGACTCATGACCTCAGAAGTTAATTCCCATAGTGCTCAGAGCCATTTTTTGAGTATTAGTTCACGGGTTCTCTTCAATGGGGTGCGGTACGTCTTCTTCAAGTTCGGACGTGCGGTGTTGCCATGTAAAACCACACTGGTGCCTCTTCACGGTGAAGGTAACTTTCCTCGGAGCGGCTGCTAACTTGGGCAAAAAGTTTGTGCGATGGCGTGCTAGTTCGCGGGAAACGTTCTTGATGCAGCCGACTACCACCTCTTCCGTTACCCCGTGCTCCACCGTACACAAGGCGAATGTCTGTGTATTCTGAAAACGTGTACCGAACAATGTTCAATGTATCGGAGATGCAGTCATTCAATAGGTCTCTTAGTGACGCAGATGTTAAGTGACACCAGGTGACCATGTGATGTACACATATTCTGCCTACCCTATTGCATACCAGGAGAAGGTACTCTGACTTTTCCCGTTCTCTCACCAGAAGTGGACGTATTGCACGTCTGAACTGAAACCGTCGTGGTGTGGGAGCGGTACGTTTCCGGACATGGGTTCCTATTCAAAATATTATGTACTCACCTCCCTCTACAAGTTACTAACGAGAATTCGGCAACACCCTCTATCTATCTACATCTACATTTATACTCCGCAAGCCACCCAACGGTGTGTGGCGGAGGGCACTTTACGTGCCACAGTCATTACCTCCCTTTCCTGTTCCAGTCGCGTATGGTTCGCGGGAAGAACGACTGCCGCAAAGCCTCCGTGCGCGCTCGAATCTCTCTAATTTTACATTCGTGATCTCCTCGGGAGGTATAAGTAGGGGGAAGCAATATATTCGATACCTCATCCAGAAACGCACCCTCTCGAAACCTGGCGAGCAAGCTACACCGCGATGCAGAGCGCCTCTCTTGCAGAGTCTGCCACTTAAGTTTATTAAACATCTCCGTAACGCTATCACGGTTACCAAATAAACCTGTGACGAAACGCGCCGCTCTTCTTTGGATCTTCTCTATCTCCTCCGTCAACCCGATCTGGTACGGATCCCACACTGATGAGCAATACTCAAGTATAGGTCGAACGAGTAATTTGTAAGCCACCTCCTTTCTTGATGGACTACATTTTCTAAGGACTCTCCCAATGAATCTCAACCTGGTACACGCCTTACCAACAATTAATTTTATATGATCATTCCACTTCAAATCGTCCCGCACGCATACTCCCAGATATTTTACAGAAGTAACTGCTACCAGTGTTTGTTCCGCTATCATATAATCTTACAATAAAGGATCCTTCTTTCTATGTATTCGCAATACATTACATTTGTCTATGTTAAGGGTCAGTTGCAACTCCCTGCACCAAGTGCCTATCCGCTGCAGATCTTCCTGCATTTCGCTGCAATTTTCTAATGCTGCAACTTCTCTGTATACTACAGCATCATCCGCGAAAAGCCGCATGGAACTTTCGACACTGTCTACTAGGCCATTTTTATATATATATATATATATATATATATATATATATATATATATATATATATATATATATATAAATGGCCTAGTAGACAGTGTGAAAATCAGTGGTCCCATAACACTCCCCTGTGGCACGCCAGAGGTTACTTTAACGTCTGTAGACGTCTCTCCATTGAGAACAACATGCTGTGTTCTATTTGCTAAAAACTCTTCAATCCACCCACACAGCTGGTCTGATATTCCGTAGGCTCTTACTTTGCTTATCAGGCGACAGTGCGGAACTGTATCGAACGCCTTCGGTAAGTGAAGGAAAATGGCATCTACCTGGGAGCCTGTATCTAATATTTTCTGGGTGTCATGAACAAGTAAAGCGAGTTGGGTCTCACACGATCGCTGTTTCCGGAATCCATGTTGATTCCTACAGAGTAGATTCTGGGTTTCCAGAAACGACATGATACGCAAGCAAAAAACATGTTCTAAAATTCTACAACAGATCGATGTCAGTGATATAGATCTATAGTTTTGCGCATCTGCTCGACGACCCTTCTTGAAGACTGGGACTACCTGTGCTCTTTTCCAATCATTTGGAACCTTCCGTTCCTCTAGAGACTTGCGGTACACGGCTGTTAGAAGGGGGGCAAGTTCTTACGCGTATATAGAAAGAGATCGCACGTGATTGGCCAACCAGCTGCGACGCCATTATTTTGCCATGGGTTTCTCTCGATTCTTGTGTTCGCAGTGTTTTCTGGAGTTGGATGTTTTTTTGAAGGTTTTTGCAAACCTCTTTCAGTCTATAGCGTACCAAGTCTACAGATTTATTGTCTTGGAGCGACTACGAAAATTTCTGAGCACTAGTATCTACAAAGTAGCATTCAAGTTTATAAATCGGGCTATCGGCAGTTCGATTCTCATTCGCACCAAATAGATTTTTTTGTAATTTTGTTTGAACTACAACTATCTACAAACAATCCTGTTGGCAGAATATCCGCAATTGAACATTATAGCAGAGGTTGAAAATACCGCTTCAGTTGTAAATTACTTTCACACGACCGGTTTCGAACTGTTGTAAGCCCATCCTCAGGTGTCGTAGTGGTAATGGCAAAAGACGGGAGATAATTTTCACACGCCGAAACACACGTAAAAAACTAAAAACAAATTTTTCCAAAAAGTTTTAAAAACTTTTAAAAAAAAAACATTTCGAAACCGCCGGTCGGGCTAGGCGCTATGAAACCTATGTCAAGGTTTAAAAATGTTCAAATGTGTGTGAAATCTTATGGGACTTAACTGCTAAGGTCATCAGTGCCTAAGATTAAACACGACTTAACCTAAATTATACTAAGGACAAACACACACACCCATGCTCGAGGGAGTACTCGAACCTCCGCCAGGACCAGCCGCACAGTCCATGACTGCAGCCCCTCCGACCGCTCGGCTAATCCCGCGCGGCTATGTCAAGGTGCAAGTGGCACCAGACAGTACTACGGACAACTGCCTGGGTAGGAAATATATACAAATATATACAAATTATATCACGGCACCTACGCTGTGCTGTGGTCCCCGAGCGCCACAAGTACCAGGGGCGGTGTGCTGCCTATGAGTGCAGAACAAGGAGTAGCGGATGCGAACGAGGAGGCAAATTGGTAAGCCAAAGTGCCAAAAGTGCTGCCATCTGTTGACGGAGAGAAGAACACGGTGCCACTAGCCTGGCCGTTCACAATTTGAATATAGTGGTTTACATTTAAAATGAAGAAAAAACAAAAAATTACATACAAAAAACACATGATATACGAGGTGCGACAGTAAAGTAATGAGACCGATTTTCTTTGCAAGATGTGGCAACCCTGCAGGCTTGCGTAGCCACAATATCTTTGACCTTGGTCTATAAGCTGCTTCTAGTAAAAGCAGCACATCGATGCAACTGCTCAGTCGTGAGTTGTGCTGTAATAAGTTAACACGTGTTTGTGTCTCTCGTCACGGAAATGAAACCTTTGAACACCATTGCTAAATTTATCGTTTGTCTCTGGATCGCACTGAAAAAAACAACTTTCATCACCAGTGATAACACGGCTCAACAATTCTGAATTGATTTCCATTTGCTTTATCAGATCGGCTGCCACATTTTTCTGTGTTTCTCGCTATTGTAGTGTGAGATTTTTGGGGACCATTTTTGCACAGATCTTTCTTCTACCAAGATGAGATCATCGTGCATCGAGAAACTGTCTTGTACCGTAAAAATCCAGAAGACATACTGCTCTAATGATGTTTAGAAATGAGAATGAAAGATTGGTAAAACAATTTCGCATCATATTAGAACAAATAAGCCCTCGGTCACAAATATTAAGTCAAAATTGGCCAGGTTTCGACGCTACTATGAGCGTCATCTTCAGAATTAAACCATCTAAAACGTATAGCTGGGCAGGAAAAAATCCGCCTAAGTAGGATTCGCCCACCCAGGCTTCCATACAAACATAATTATACACACGCTGAGTCACTAACTATTGCCACCTACAATAACTCCGAAAGTATGATAGCAGCTGAAAAGGTTGTCGGACAAAAATTGCATGGGACAACGGTGCCCATAATATGTTTTTTTTTTTGTTGCTAGGTGGGGTTGCTTCAAAGACATGAAGGACAACTATTCTTTTTTTTTAAGAGGGTGCTATAGTTTGGTATTTATTTTCTGATAGCGGCTATCGACACCACTCCAGTGATGTGTAGCAGTAAGGTCTTTGAAGGTCAACGAAGGTTACAAGGCTAGCATGAGCGTCCATTTACAGAAGGTGTTCGAAATGATGACCATTGGTATCAATGCAGTGCTGCAATCCTCTTATCATTGATGAAGTGGTATTCCTTAACACATCGGCACATGCTCTGACAAGTCTCTCTCGCATATCTTCAAGAGTAGTTGGAACGTCTTTATAAACAATCTCTTTTACGACACATCTTCTCAGCGTCCAATCCAACGATCTGGGAATTGTCTCTGCAACTCATTTCTAGCCATCAGCGAAAAATGTGCCAGACACCCATCCTGTTGATACCACATTTTGTTCCTTGTTGCTAAAGGTATTTCTTTCAATAACAGACCTAATGTTTCTTGCAGGAATGTGGTGTACTTCCGTCCATTAAGATTTCCTTCGAAGAAATAGGCGCCTATAATTCTGTCCTCCAGAATCCCACACCATACATTCACCGACCACGGTTTTTGGTGTGCAACTTGCCGCAACCAAGATGGATTTCCTTGGTTCGTGAATGTAACTTCACCAGTAAATAAAATCAAATTAATAAATGTGTCATCCCTCTGACTCTGACGTTGAGCCGATCGGCAGAATTCAATGCAGCGCATACAATCCGTACCAGTTAATTCTTGGTGGATGGTTGGTTGGTTGGTTGGGGTTAAGGGACCAAACAGAAAGGTCATCAGTTCCTTGTTTCAAATGTGGTCCATTCCGATAGTGTGACATCTCATAAAAGTCAGAACAAGAAAAGGGGAAAGGCTAAAAAATGTAAAAAGGCAGTCATGTTGTCAATGATAAAAACAAAATGAGGTAAGTCAGCAAGAGAGCGAACCCAACGCTATACTAGAGGCAGGAAATATCCCACTTCTGAAGCAGCAGAGGCAAGACTACTTGCGACTCAAAAGGTGCAACCGCTAGAATGTAGAAATACGTATGAGAGACTAACCAATCCTAAAAAAAATTATAAAAACAGAGTAAAAGGGGAAGAAAAGAGGATCTCGGTCAGGGAGCAGAGTCGGGAATCTCCAAACACGGCTCACAGTGGGAGATACCCCAACACTCACCGTCCTGCCCCAACACCAGAGAGATATTAAAAACCTTAAAACTGAAAATAAAAACCACTTTCCCGGAGGAAACCGAGAACCAGGTCGACCATCGGGGAATCGTCAGCCAACATCAAAGGTAAAGTGCGGGGGAGTCTGAGCACGCAGAGCCAAAAGAAGGGGGCATTCAACCAAAATGTGGGCTACTGACTGGAAGGCTCCACAACCACAAAACAAAATCATGGGTCAGCCTGGTATGGCCAATGCAGAGTCGACACAGTGTGGTCGACTCCTTTCAGGGAGGCGAAAGGAAGAACGCCACGGGCTTGGTGTCACCTTAATCACACGAAGTTTATTAGACAGGGAAGTAGCCTCCCAAGAGTTGGCCCACGATTGTGCGAAGTGGGATTTGATGTGAAGCCGTAAATCCCCTGCAGGAGGGGTTACAGAAAACGGAGGGTAAGTGACTGCTACCCCAGCCAAACGATCAGCGAGCTCATTACCCGGGATACCCACATGGCCAGGGACCCAAAGGAAGTCAACGGAACAAGCAGCACGGTGAATATCAGCGAGATGGTAATGGATGGCAGAGACCAAGGGATAACGCGAAAAACACCAGTCAAAAGCCAGAAGGTCACTCATTGAGTTCATACATAACAAAACGCGGTTGTGTTGGGACTGTTTAATAAAGGTAAGGGCCTGGGAAATTGCCATCAATTCCGCAGTAAACACCCCACATGTAGATGGCAGCAGATGATTTTCCGTTCCAACAGAGGATGTGAAGGCATACCCCACATGATCAGCAGATTTAGAGCCATCAGTGTAAAAAACAACAGCATCCCGAAACTCCCATAAAACTCGGCGGAAAAAGGAGCGGAACACCATTGGGGGGATGGAATCTTTTGGACCTCGGCGGAGATCCATCCGAATTCGAGGCCGAGGAACCAACCAAGGGTGGGGGTGGAGGGGAGGGAGCGCGGAAGACAGGACAAAGAAGGAAGCTGAAAATCACGGCAAAGAGACGCAAGGCGGAGCCCAACCAGTAAACTCGCCCGAGGGCGGGAATCAGGTGGGCGACGTCCATGGTCTTGGAACAGGATAGAATAGGAAGGATGAGGGGGAGAGGAACGGACAGTGAGTGCATAAGACACCAGAAGCTAGGACCACTGAACAGAAAGGGGGGGGGGGATCCCAGCTTCAACCAGGAGACTATCAACAGGGCTAGTAGGGTAGGCACCAGTGGCCAAACGGATACCATGATGGTGGACTGGATCCAGCACGTGCAGTGTGGAAGGAGCAGCTGAACCATAAACTTGACAACCATAGTCCAAGCGAGACAGAACTAGAGCAGAAGGGAGGGAGCGGCCCGCACCCCAAGAGGAGTGGGCAAGGAAGCGAAGGACATTGAGTTCATGGAAACATCCTACTTCAGAAGTCTGATATGGGGCAGCCAAGTGAGCTTGTTGTCGAAAAGAAGACCCAGGAAACGAAACTGTGGGACCACAGGCAATCGTTGTGCAGCGAGATAGAGCTCTGGATAAGGGTGGATCGTAGTACGGCGACAGGAGTGGACCACCCGCGATTTTGAAGGAGAGAACTGAAACCCGTGTGAGAGGGTCCATGCAGAGGCACGCCGTATAGCTCCCTGGAGCCGCCGTTCTGTAGAGGCCATCGAAGAGGAACTAACCCAAATGCAGAAATCCACATACAGGGCAGGAGGGACCAAAGGACCGGCAGAGGCCACAAGTTCATCGACAGCAATGAGGAAAAGAAGGACACTCAAGACTCCTGGGTCCGTGGAGAACTAAAAACAGTACCAACTCGAACCGTGAATGACCGATGGAACAGGAACTGTCGGATAAAAATCGGGAGTGGGCCCCTAAGACCCCACTGATGAAGGGTAAGTAAGATATGATGGCACCAGGCCGTGTCATAGGCCTTGCGTAGGCGAAAAAATACTGCAACCAAATGGCAGCACTGGGAAAAAACCTGCCAAACTGCTGATTCCAAGCGAAGTAAATGATCGATCAGAGACCATCCCTTTCGGAAGCCATACTCGTGAGGGAACGATAGATACCGAGATTCAAGGACCCAATTGAGCCGACGGGCTACCATCTGTTCAAGTAACTTTCAAACAACATTGGTCAGACTAATTGGCCGATAGCTGTCAACAAATAGGGGGTTCTTACCAGGCTTAAGGACAGGAACCACGATGATGTCCCTCCACTGAGAAGGGAAGTCACCCTCGAGCCAGATACGTTTAAACACCCAGAGAAGATGTTGCCGTTGTGGAGCACTGAGATGTTGAAGCAGTTGGTTATGAATGGAGTCTGGGTCAGGGGCCGTATCATGAGAAGAAGAAAGTGCGGAAAGAAATTCCCTTTCAGTAAAAGGTTCGTTGTAAGATTCTGACAGACAAGGGGCAAAACATAAGGTGGAAGCTTCAGCACGCTGTTTCCAGTGAAGGAAAGCAGCCGGATAGGAGGCTGATGCTGATGTTATTGCAAAGTGGGTCGCAAGATGTTCCGCGAGAATCAACGGGTCTGTGCAAAGGCCATCTGTGAGGTGAAGGCCTGGGAGGGTGGACTGCCAATGGCAACCTTGGAGGGAGCGAAGTGTAGCCCATACCGGTGACATAGGGACAGTAGAACCGAGGGAAGAAACAAATCGTTCCCAACATATCCGGGCTTTAGCACGAAGGCGCTTAAAAGGTAATAAGGCTGGCAACGAATGGGTGCCTCTTAAGGTGTCGCAAAGCTCGACGGCAATCACGGATGGAAATGGCCGTACTCCACCACGGGACTTGCCGGCGACGAAATGATCAAGATGAGCGCGGTACAGCAAGGCTAGCAGCGTGAACAATGGCGTCAGACACGTCACATAGGACGTCATCAATACAACCCGACAAAGAGGGAGAAAACTCGACCTGTGCAGTGTATAGAGGCCAATCGGCGCGTTGGAAAAACCAACGAGGTAACCTGTCCATTGGGGAGCGGGAAGGGAGAGAGAGAATCAACGGGAAATGGTCACTATCACGAAGGTCGTCGTGTGGCGACCAGGGAGGAGAGAGGGAGAAGAAAGAGAAAGATCAGTGGTAGAAAAGGTGCTATGACCGGCATTGAAATGAGTAGGGGAGCTATCATTAAGAAGGCACAAGTCGTGGTCTGTAATAAACTAATCTAAGAGAAGACCTCGTCTAGATGGAAATGCACTCCGCCACAAGGGATGATGAGCATTAAAATCCCCGAGAAGGAGGAAGGGGGGAGGAAGTTGCTGAAGAAGGGCAGTTAAGGCAGCAGGTGTAAGAGCCCTGTCAGGGGGAGATAAAGATTGCAAACCGTGACCTCAGAGTACAGGTGGACCCTTACAGCAACCGCTTCCAATGTAGTTTGAAGAGGAATCCACGTGCTAGCAATGTCTGTACGGACCAACGTAGAAACGCCACCGGAAGCCCGCAGGGGTCCGACCCGATTTCGACAGAAAACATGGAACCCACAGAGGGTCGGAGAGTGATCATCAGTAAAATGAGATTCCTGTAGAACCACACAAGCTGCAGAGTAAGACGAAATAAGGAATTTCAATTCTGGAAGGTGACGATAGTATCCATTACAGTTCCATTGGATAACCACAGAAGGATTATTTAAATGGGGGTTGAACAGGCTAAAGCCAATCATACCGCCAGGTCACCACCCATCACTGACAAGGAGGGGGCGACATCTATGTACGACATGTCAGAATCTGGTGGTGAAGCCGGGGATGGGACCTCTGATGACACCAGACGCTCTTTGTCCCAGGACTTACGTTTCTTCTTCTTTTCTGGTTGAGATCGAGGAGGGCTGTGTGGCATAAAGGAGCCAGCTGCAGCAAAATCAGGAACACAAAGTGATCAGGCGACCTGGGGGCCGACAGACCGCGGTTCTCGCGGTCGTCGCGTGGCAGCAGACCTTTGGCCTGGAAGGTGCTGGGAAGGGGCATCCCGGGAGGGGCGCCCTTGACTGGCAAACGCCGAAGGAGTGGGACACTTCTCCGGCTGGGGAGGGGGAGCAGCGCCCAGAGGAGAAGGTGTGGGAGCCGCAGGGGAGGGGTGGAAGAGAGGGGTCCGGGACTGGGGTAAGGAAGGGGGAGGAAGGGGTAAAGATCTAACTAAAGCATAAGTAGACATGAAGGACACAGGGTGAAGACGTGTATACTTCTTACGAGCCTCTGTGTAGGTTAAACGATCAAGGGACTTATAATCTTCTTTTCCTTCTTATATACTGGGCAATCTGGTGGATGGGGAGAATGATTGCCATGACAATTAACACACACAGGAGGGGGAACACAGGGACTCCCTTCATGGAGTGGACGTCCACAGTCACCACAGAGAGGGGCCTGTGAACAGCAGGAAGACATGTGTCCAAAACGCAAGCACTGAAAACACCTCATAGGAGGTGGGATGTACGGTTTCACATCACATCGATAAACTATAATCTTTACTTTCTCAGGGAGGGTATCCGCTTCAAAGGCCAGAATAAAGGCATCAGTATCTTGCGATTGTCCTTAGGACCCTTCTGAAGACGCCGAACAAAGTGAACACCCTGCTGTCCGAGATTGTCCCGAAGTTCCTCATCAGTTTGAAGGATGAGGTCCCTGTGAAAAATCACACTTTGAACCATATTGAGAGATTGGTGGGGGGTAATGGACACAGGAATTGTGCCAAGATGGGTACAGGCACGAAGGCCCGCAGATTGGGCAGCTGAAGCAGTTTTGATCAGCAACGAACCCGACCGCATCTTGCTCAGGGAGTCCACTTCGCCAAACTTGTCTTCAATGTGTTTCACAAAGAATAAAGGTTTGGTATTGGTGAAAGTATCCCCATCAGTTCTGGTGCAAACCAGATAGCGGGGGAAAGGTTTCACCTCTAGCCGACGGGCCTGACCCTCTTCCCAGGGGGTAGCCATGGAAGGGAAGGCCGAAGGGGCAGAAGAAGCAGCACTAAAAGAATCAGTTCCATACAGAGAGATGGCCGCAGAAGAACGGCCAGAGTTCTGGACCCGTATCCATTTCATTTGCATAGCGTCCGCCCTGATACCACCCACTCCGATCAGGGGCTCTCCTCACGGGCGCCACCCAGCCACAGCAAGGGCCGTCTGGCACAGCGTCCACTGCCGGGAGTTCCGATGCTCCAGGATGACGAGCAACCACTCCAAGGCTTGCATGAGGAGGTCACAGCTCAGGTATCAGAAGTGTGTGTTCAGGGGGCTCAACCAAAAGGGTACATAGCGACCCCACCACGGGCTGGCTACCGTGCTGGCTATGCATCCTAGCATCAGACAACGAGACAACGACGTGAAGGAAAAGGTGGAATGAACTAGGAGGGCACATGTCAGAGACACTAGGTAAGGTGCTCTTCCACAAATGGCTCACACTACGGAAGAGAAAGTTAGTAATGGAGGTCAAACCCCAGAGGGGGACCAGGGAGTGCCTAAACGAGGAGGTGATTACGCAACAAAGCTAAATTGCAAACCAACAGAACCAGGAGGATAGCAGGGGCCAACATAAGCAAGGACACCGAGAGAGGAGAGGGCGAGGGGGAAGGAGCAAAGAGGGGAAAGGAGGGGAAGGGGAAGGAAATGCAGCCCTGGAAAGAAGTAAGGCTGCAACAGCTCGGGGCCCCGTGCTCGCCACACACGTATCCACTAAAGAGTTGCGGACCCCCTGGGGGGAATTCTTGGTGGAGACTGATATGGTAAGGATAGTATTTATGGCGATGCAGAACAACGCTACTCTGGCTCATGCCAGATTCCCTTGCGATTTGATGCGAACTAACACAAGGATCTCAAAGCACAGTGGCAGTCGGCTGGGGTGGCCGAGCGGTTCTAGGCGCTACAGTCTGGAGCCGCGCGACCGCTACGGTCGCAGGTTCGAATCCTGCCTCAGGCATGGATGTGTGTAATGTCCTTAGGTTAGTTAGGTTTAAGTAGTTCTAAGTTATAGGGGACTGATGACCTCAGAAGTTAAGTCCCATAGTGCTCAGGGCCATTTGAACCACAGTGGCAAGAGCACCAATTTCCGTTTCCTCGTTAGTAACTTTCCTTTGCCGGATATGTTTCCGATGCGTTAAATTTATCATACACATATTTAAATGTACGACCTGTAGGGTGAGTACGTTGGGGATATCTTTCAGCGTATGTCCCTAGCTCTCACTGAATTTCGTTGGTATTCTCCGTAAATGAGAAGCATATCGACTTGTTCTTCGCAGGAATACATCACTCACATTCACTTGATTCGACTATGCTAGTCTTACCGTTCCTGTTAGTGTTGTATTGTGAAACCGTCGAATGGTGTTTACATGTCAATGGCATGTTAGATGGATACGCCGTATTCGGCGAATATTGACTATTTGCACGATATGCGAGAGAGAATTGTCAGAACATGTGCTTCGATAAGTGTCTTAGTGGTAAGGAATACCACCCAATCCATGATAAGAATCTTTCAGCACTGCGTTGATACCAATGGCCATCACTTCGAACACCTTCTGTAAATGGACGTTCATGCCACCTTCTTGTCCTTCGTGACATTCAAAGACTTTACAGTTACACATCATTGGAATGGTGTCTATCAGAAAATAAGTACCAAACTATAGCATCCCACTTTTAAAAAAATAAAAAATTAAAAAAATTAAAAAAAAGTTGACCTTCAGATCTCTGACGCGACCCCACCTAGCAAACAAAAAATCAAGGTCGTATGATGGCCTCCGTTGTCCCTTACAATATTTGTCCCCCAAACTTTTCAGGTCCTATCGTACTTTCGGAGTTATTGTAGGTGGCAATAGTTGGTGACTCACCCTGTACACATAGTTAGTTCATCCATCTTGGGAATCAAGAATCTAGACGATTTTTGCCTGTTTTCGACATCTATGGTAGCAAAATATCTGTCCCGGGAATTCCAAGAATTTCGAGAATAACAAAAAAATTCTTCTGTGTGATATGGTTAGAAATAACACAGTTATAATATTCGGATTTTTTTCCTTTACTTGTACTGTGAAACATTGCTTTTTGGCAAAGTTCATGATTCTAGGCAAGCGGGAAGGACACCACAGGTTTTGATGAGTGACTATGTGAGTATAAAATTATGCGACATAAATGCCCGTGTGTTTTGATGTTTTGAGTTCGAAGCGTAACTTTTAAACATCAGTACCCTATAGGTACCTATAGGTTTTGATAAGTGAGTTTGTGGCTATCAAAATATTTGACATAAATGGCCGTATCTTCTGATTACATTCACTTGGAAGCTAGAGTTTCATACACCGCTTTGAGGCAATAGACCTCAGAATTTGACATAAATAGAAACTTGATACGTCTAACTGTTCGCGGGAAAAACAGTTTTTAACACTCGGAGAGGCAGACAGGCTGACAGACACAAGCACAACAAAGTGATCCTACAGGGGTTCCGTTTCCACCGACTGAGGTGTGGACTGCTAAAAGATAAATAAAACTCAGGCACTACAAACTTCAAATATGAATCGCAAAGCAGAAAACTCTGAAATCGTTTCAGAGCGTATAAAATAATCCAACTGAAACTTCCTTCATGGTCACTGCTTATTTTTTCGGAACATTGTAATAAAAGACTAATACACTGCATGACGCAGCACTTTAGTTTACTCCACTTCAAATGTGTAGTAGACATATACTACACCACTGGCCATTAAAATTGCTACACCAAGAAAAAATGCAGATGATAAACGGGTATTCATTGGACAAATATATTATACTAGAACTGACATCTGATTACGTTTTCACGCAATTTGGGTGCATAGATCCTGAGAAATCAGCACCCATAACAACCACCTCTCGCTGTTATAACGGCCTTGATACGCCTGGGTGTTGAGTCAAACACAGCTTGGATGGCGTGTACAGGTACAGCTGCCCATGCAGCTTCAAGACTATACCACAGGTCATCAAGAGTAGTGACTGGCGTATTGTGACGAGCCAGGTGTTCGGCCACCGTTGACCAGATGTTTTCAGTTGGTGAGAGATCTGGCGAATGTGCTGGCCAGGGCAGCAGTCGAAAATTTTCTGTATCCAGAAAGGCCCGTACAGGACCTGCAACATGCGGCCGTGCATTATCCTGCTGAAATGTAGGGTTTCGCAGGGATCGAAAGAAGGGTAGAGCCACGAGTCGTAACACATCTGAAATGTAACGTCCACTGTTCAAAGTGCTGTGAATGTGAACAAGAGGTGACCGAGACGTGTAACCAGCGGCACCCAATACCATCACGCCGTGTGATACGCCAGTATGGCGATGACAAATACACACTTCCAATGTGCGTTCACCGCGATGTCTCCAAACACGGATGCGACCATCATGATGCTGTAAACAGAACCTGGATTCATCAGAAGAAATGACGTTTTGCCATTCGTGCACCCAGGCTCGTCGTTGAGTACACCACCGCAGGCGCTCCTGTCTATGATGCAGCGTCAAGGGTAACCGCAGCCACGGTCTCCGAGCTGATAGTCAATGCTGCTGCAAACGTCGCCGAACTGTTCGTGCAGATGGTTGTTGTTTTGCAAACGTCCCCATTTGTTGATTCAGAGATCGAGACGTGGCTGCACGATCCGTTACAGCCATGCGGATAACATGCCTGTCATCTCGACTGCTAGTTATACGAGGCCGTTGGGATCCAACACGGCGTTCCGTATAACCCTCCTGAACCCACCGATTCCATATTCTGCTAACAGTCATTGGATCTCGACCAACGCGAGCAGCAATGTCGCGATACGATAAACCGCAATCGCGATAGGCTACAATCCGACCTTTATCAAAGTCGGAAACGTGATGGTACGCATTTCTCCTCCTTACACGAGGCGTCACAACAACGTTTCACCAGGCAACGCCGGCTAACTGCTGTTAGTGGATGAGAAATCGGTTGGAAACTTTCCTCATGTCAGCACGTTGTAGGTGTCGCCACCGGCGCCAACCTTGTATGAATGCTCTGAAAAGCTAATCATTTGCATATCACAGCATCTTCTTCCTGTCGGTTAAATTTCGCGTCTGTAGCACGTCATCTTCGTGGTGTAGCAATTTTAATGGCCAGTAATGTAAATAACAAGATAGAATTTTTGCTGCAATGTCAGTGTCAAATCCATACCTTGTGACAGTCAATAGGCAACAGTATTTCCCGCGCGAACTCTGGCAAAAAAAGTGGCGGCCACTTGTAAAAATTGTGTATGCTCTAACGTGACACCTCTGTCTGTGCGCGCATATAGAGTCTCTAACGCGCTGGTATAAAGGGAGGCTGGGAGCACCGTGTTATCGGTAGAGGAGCAGTGACAGCACAATGAGTCGCTTACGGGAGTTCAGTGACTTTCAACGTGGAGTGGTCACCGTATGTCACCAGAGATACAAATACACACTATGTGATCAAAAGTATCCGGACAACTGGCTGAAAATGACTTACAAGTTCGTAGCGTCCTCCATCGGTAATGCTGAAATTCTATATGGTGTTGGCCCATCCGTAGCCTTGATGACAGCTGTCGTAGGCATACGTTTAATCAGGTGCTGGAACATTTCCTGGGGAATGGCAGCCAATTCTTCACGGAGTGCTGCACTGAGGAGAGGTATCGATGTCGCTCGGTGAGGCCTGGCACGGCGTTCCAAAACATCCCAAAGGTGTTCTATAGGATCAGGTCAGGACTCTGCGCAGGCCAGTCCATTATCGGGATATTATTGTTGTGTAACCACTCTCCCCACAGGCCGTGCATTATGAGCAGGTGCTCAGTGGTGTTGAATGATGCAATCGCCATCCCTGAATTGCTCGTCAACAGTGGGAAGCAAGAAGGTGCTTAAAACAATGTAGGCTTGTGTTGTGATAGTGCGACGCAAAACAACAAGGGGTGCAAGCCCCCTCCATGAAAAACACAAACACACCGTAACACCATCGCCTCCAAATTTTAGTGTTGGCACTTACACACGCTGGCAGATGATGTTCACCGGGCATTCACCATACCCACACCCTGCCATCGGATTGCAATATTGTGTACCGTGATTCGTCACTCCACACAACGTTTTTCCACTGTTCAATCGTCCAATGTTTATGCTCCTTACACCAAGCGAGGCGTTGTTGGGCATTTACTGGCGTGATGTGTGGCTTATGAGCAGCCGCTCGATCATGAAATCCAAGTCTTCCCACCTACCGCCTAACTGTCATAGTGAGGCAGTTTGGAATTCCTGTGTGATGGTCTGGACAGACGTCTGCCTACTTCACATTACGACCCCCTTCAACTTTCGTTGGTCTCTGTCAGTCACCAGACGAAGTCGGCCTGTACGATTTTGTGCTGTTAGTGTCCCTTCACGTTTCCACTTCACTATCACATCGGAAACAGTGGACCTAGGGGTGTTTGGAGTGAGGAAATCTCGCGTACAGACGATTGACACAAGAGACACCCAATCACCAGACCACGTTCGAAACTGTGAGCTCGGCGGAGCGCCCTATTCTGCTCTCTCACGATGTCTAATGACTACTGAGGTCGCTGATATGGATTACCTAGCAGTAGGTGACAGCAAAATGCACCTAATATGAAAAACGTATGTTGTTGGGGCTCTCCGGATACTTTTGGTCACAAAGTTTATCAGGAACATTTTAATCCTCCCAATGCTGTCCACGCCGTCTGTTGGTGGTGTGACTGTGAAACGGTAATGCGAAGGGAAAGTCACAACTAAACCAAGAGCACATGGATCGTTGAGCACTGCGGAGGCATATCAGCGGAAGGAATCACTCGCGAGTTTCCCAGTGCTACCAACATTGCTGCCATGAATATGACTGTACCTATGAAGTTAATAAGGATGGGGTCCAATGGTCCAGCTGCTCCTCATGTTGTTGTTGTTGTGGTCTTCAGTCCTGAGACTGGTTTGATGCATATATATGTGGTTGTTGTGGTCTTCAGTCCTGAGACTGGTTTGGTGCAGCTCTCCATGCTACTCTATCCTGTGCAAGTTTCTTCATCTCCCAGTACCTACTGCAACCTACATCCTTCTGAATCTGATTAGTGTCTTCATCTCTTGGTCTCCCTCTCCGATTTTTACCCACCACGCTGCCCTCCAGTACTAAATTAGAGATCCCTTGATGCCTCAGAACGTGTCCTACCATCCGATCCCTTCTTCTAGTCAAGTTGTGCCACAAACTCCTCTTCTCCCCAATCCTATTCAATACCTCCTCATTAGTTATGTGATCTACCCATCTAATCTTCAGCATTCTTCTGTAGCACCACATTTCGAAAGCTTCTATTCTCTTCTTGTCCAAACTGTTTACCGTCCATGTTTCACTTCCATACAAGGCTACACTTCATACAAATACTTTCAGAGACGACTTCCTGACACTTAAATCTAAACTCGATGTTAACAAATTTCTCTTCTTCAGAAACGCTTTCCTTGCCATTGCCAGTCTACATTTTATATCCTCTCTACTTCGACCATCATCAGTTATTTTGCTCCCCAAACAGCAAAACTCCTTTACTACTTTAAGTGTCTCATTTCCTAATCTAATTCCCTCAGCATCACCCGACTTAATTTGACTACATTCCATTATCCTCGGCCGGCCGCAGTGGCCGAGCGGTTAAAGGCGCTACAGTCTGGAACCGCACGACCGCTACGTTCGAAGGTTCGAATCCTGCCTCGGGCATGGATGTGTGTGATGTCCTTAGGTTAGTTAGGTTTAAGTAGTTCTAAGTTCTAGGGGACTTATGACCACAGCAGTTGAGTCCCATAGTGCTCAGAGCCATTTGAACCATTATCCTCGTTTTGCTTTTGTTGATGTTCATCTTATATCCTCCCTTCAAGACACTGTCCATTCCGTTCAACTGCTCTTCCAAGTCCTTTGCTGTCTCTGACAGAATTACAATGTCATCGGCAAACATTAATGTTTTTATTTCTTCTCCATGGATTTTAATACCTACTCCGAATTTTTCTTTTGTTTCCTTTACTGCTTGCTCAATATACAGATTGAATAGCATCGGGGAGAGGCTACAACCCTGTCTCACTCCCTTCCCAACCACTGCTTCCCTTTCATGTCCCTCGACTCTTATAACTGCCATCTGGCTTCTGTACAAATCGTAAATAGCCTTTCGCTCCTTGTATTTTACCCCTGCCACCTTCAGAATTTGAAAGAGAGTATTCCAGTCAACATAGTCAAAAGCTTTTTCCAAGTCTACAAATGCTAGAAACGTAGGTTTGCCTTTTCTGAGTCTAGCTTCTAAGATGTCGTAAGGTCAGTATTGCCTCACGTGTTCCAGTGTTTCTACGGAATCCAAACTGATCTTCCCCGAGGTCGGCTTCTACCAGTTTTTCCATTCGTCTGTACAGAATTCGCGTTAGTATTTTGCAGCTGTGACTTATTAAACTGATAGTTCGGTAATTTTCACATCTGTCAATGCCTGCTTTCTTTGGGATTATAAGCCACGTATTTCTGCAGCCAGTGCCAGGCGGCACTTGAGGTGGCCTAAAGAGCGCTCCCATTTGACAGAGGACGATCGGAAACGAGTGATATGCAGTGGTGGATCACGCTGTAGCAAGTGGGAATCCGGTGGGTGGATCTGGGTTTGGCGAGTGTCTGGAGAACACTGCCTGTCATTCTGTGTAGTGCCAACAGTGAACTGTATGGGGGTGTTTTTCATGTTACTATGTCGTTGCAGTACCGCACTTAAGAAAACGCTAAAAGCTGAAGGATACAGCCGAGCAGTCTGTAATGCATATAGCGCAGTAATAGTTCGGAGTCGATGACTTGTTTCCGTGTGACAATGTCATAAAGCAGCATCTCTGAGGAAATTGATTCTGGACAACAACAGTCCTGAAATTGACCGGCCTAGCCAGAATCTCCATCTGAAGCAAATGGAACACCTTCGGTGCGTCTTCATATGTCCATCCTTGTAATGGATGGTTACAAGGACTTCAGCTGTTTTGTATGAAATGAGAATCAAAATACCTGCAGCCGTCACTCTTGCATCTAATTTATTTACTCAACCAGTTTCGGTGTCACATTACACCATCTTCAGCCCGCTTGACCAACGTAAATTGGGAAGAATACAGTCTCGTGTGCGGCCATAACAGCAGCCAGTATTGTGTAATCTGAATTTATACACTCCTGGAAATTGAAATAAGAACACCGTGAATTCATTGTCCCAGGAAGGGGAAACTTTATTGACACATTCCTGGGGTCAGATACATCACATGATCACACTGACAGAACCACAGGCATATAGACACAGGCAACAGAGCATGCACAATGTCGGCACTAGTACAGTGTATATCCACCTTTTGCAGCAATGCAGGCTGCTATTCTCCCATGGAGACGATCGTAGAGATGCTGGATGTAGTCCTGTGGAACGGCTTGCCGTGCCATTACCACCTGGCGCCTCAGTTGGACCAGCGTTCGTGCTGGACGTGCAGACCGCGTGAGACGACGCTTCATCCAGTCCCAAACATGCTCAATGGGGGACAGATCCGGAGATCTTGCTGGCCAGGGTAGTTGACTTACACCTTCTAGAGCACGTTGGGTGGCACGGGATACATGCGGACGTGCAGTGTCCTGTTGGAACAGCAAGTTCCCTTGCCGGTCTAGGAATGGTAGAACGATGGGTTCGATGACGGTTTGGATGTACCGTGCACTATTCAGTGTCCCCTCGACGATCACCAGTGGTGTACGGCCAGTGTAGGAGATCGCTCCCCACACCATGATGCCGGGTGTTGGCCCTGTGTGCCTCGGTCGTATGCAGTCCTGATTGTGGCGCTCACCTGCACGGCGCCAAACACGCATACGACCATCATTGGCACCAAGGCAGAAGCGACTCTCATCGCTGAAGACGACACGTCTCCATTCGTCCCTCCATTCACGCCTGTCGCGACACCACTGGAGGCGGGCTGCACGATGTTGGGGCGTGAGCGGAAGACGGCCTAACGGTGTGCGGGACCGTAGCCCAGCTTCATGGAGACGGTTGCGAATGGTCCTCGCCGATATCCCAGGAGCAACAGTGTCCCTAATTTGCTGGTAAGTGGCGGTGCGGTCCCCTACGGCACTGCGTAGGATCCTACGGTCTTGGCGTGCATCCGTGCGTCGCTGCGGTCCGGTCCCAGGTCGACGGGCACGTGCACCTTCCGCCGACCACTGGCGACAACATCGATGTACTGTGGAGACCTCACGCCCCACGTGTTGAGCAATTCGCCGGTACGTCCACCCGGCCTCCCGCATGCCCACTGTACGCCCTCGCTCAAAGTCCGTCAACTGCACATACGGTTCGCGTCCACGCTGTCGCGGCATGCTACCAGTGTTACAGACTGCGATGGAGCTCCGTATGCCACGGCAAACTGGCTGACACTGACGGCGGCGGTGCACAAATGGTGCGCAGCTAGCGCCATTCGACGGCCAACACCGCGGTTCCTGGTGTGTCCGCTGTGCCGTGCGTGTGATCATTGCTTGTACAGCCCTCTCGCAGTGTCCGGAGCAAGTATGGTGGGTCTGACACACCGGTGTCAATGTGTTCTTTTTTCCATTTCCAGGAGTGTAGATCTCTGGCGTCAGCAACACTATCCCTTTGATAATAAACTGACAGTTACATGACAGAGGGTACATCCTACCAACATCAGCAATTGTTTACGACCGAGTGGGCCTGCAGAACTGAAGATACCTTTTGCAAAACTATGTAATAAAATTCAGATTGCTGCTGTAGTGTCTTTGTCTTTTATTGTGATGGATCCATTTTTGCTACACAGCTATCTCTCATAACATTTGTGAAAATTACATATTTTTTATTTTATTTTAATGTTGGTTAATCGTGTTTTCTGATACACGGATTTATTACTTACATCTCTACATCGTACAGCGTACATTGTATTGAATTACAACGTGGTGTAGATTTAGGACGCATGCTGTAATCTGTTTTGTGGTTGTTGCTGTCATCAGTCTTCCTTTCTTATAATCTTTATCATATGACGTTTTACCACCGTATTTGACAGACTGACACATTTGACTGTTGGCCAAAGACACTAAACAGTTACAATTGCTATGATATTACCATTTGGGGCTGTATGTATGGTCTTTGAATTCGATGTGTCTGTGAATAGTTGTTTGTGTCTATCAGTTATCTTCGGCTAGGCATTCAATAAAATATTGCATGAAATATTCATGTTTTAACTCGTTTGTTCATTTAAAATGATATCCTGGTGATTCCTTTCAGTGATTTCATCCGATTTTTTTTCCTTTACCACCACTCTCCACAATGCTTGACGATCTCTGTCCCTAGTCCATGAGGTCTACCTGTTCTTTGTTTAGCTGTAATTGTTCCTTTATCTCCACTTAACAACCAACATCACAGATAGTCGACTTTGGCAGCTTTTCAATGGTTGAAACGTCCCTGATGGATTCGTTACTCATGATTTAATCAGCAGTCTATGAAGTCAATGGGCTCTCCAGACGGCCCCTTCTGCTGTTACTATCTTTCTACTTCATGGTTTCTTTTGTACTGGGAGTTCCCCCTTTCATGACATACAGTCGTGAATTTTGCACACATAAGGGTGTCCTGATGATTTTGATCAAATAGTGTACACGAAACAAAAGTCCAAAACAGCTGCTGTGATTTACATTCGGGATTTTATACTTGAAAATACAATGCACATTCTTCAACTTATGTACAAACTGCAATCAGTTTCATTGAATTTATGGCATAGGGCTAGTAGCAAACGGCCATGTGACACTCCAACATTGACATAAATCATGCTAGTGAAGTGTTGTGCAGCTGCAAGTTGGGTGTGTGAAATATTTGCAGCAATATGGATCGACTTGGCATTGTGACAGAACGGCAAAAAGAAGCTCTCATGTACCCATGACCACAATGTGAACCAGGTTGCCTCATTTGTTGCTGTGTAACCACTGACTGTCGAGCGTGTCTGCACGGCATGGTGAGTAGGTTATCACTGCCGACTCAGGTGCGGTGACGATCTTGTCACATCTTGCGTCAAGTCTCACATCCAGTCTCAGGTTACACCGTTGAGTGATCTTGATCAATTTCCTGTAGTCTGATACTCGATGTGTAACCTCCCACCAGATGTGACGAGATTGTTATCTGTGCCGGAACCAGCGGTGATAACATACTACAGTATACCATCAATGAAAATGTGATCATATTTTGGCACTTAATTTTACAGGTCTGCCTTGATTACACAAACTTTTACACTCCACTATGACCAGTTTCGGCTACTGCCATCTTCATATCTGTTACAAACAAAAACAGAGTGTAACCAACTAGGTTCAGTTTGATGACGGCAAATCTATAGATTTAGCGTCAGCAAACTGAACTTTGTTGGTTACGCCCCATTTTGGTTTGTAACAGATCTCAAGATGGCAGTAGCCGAAGCCGGTAATACTGAAGTGTAAAAGTTTGTGTGATCAAGATGGACACGGCGTAAATGACACAGACCAGATACTAGCGTCTTGCCTTGTCAATGACAATCGACGTTCACGATATGATTTGCTGCTGTCAGTGAATGCAGGTCCAGCTCAATCAGGTTCTGCACGGAAATGCGAATAGAACTTCATGCAGTGGACTTTCGATGTCGGGCAACTCATGAAAGGCCATTGCTGATAGTGGCGTATAAAGGTGCCGTCTTCAATGATCCAATCAATAAGGCAACTAGACAGTATGTGAGAGATATATATTGTGGTCCAAAGGTGTGAGGTGCCGAGTTCACCTGTGGCCTAATGAGGCATTTAACCTGCATTCTGCGGAGAGTATATTTAAGACTCAAGACGATTCTGTAGTGTTTGGTATTTTTTTTTCACACCACACATGGGAGCCTTATCCAGGTGGATATGGACCAAGATATTTGCACCAACATTCTTGGTGACCAACTCCTACATCTTCATAATTATTGTCTAGTCACTCTCGTCTTTCAAAATGGCAATAGCAATGTACATAGGGGTACATGCATGCGTTGCCGATTTGACAAACACTCAGGTGCCTACCACATCTCGACCAGCCCAATAAATCTCCTGCTCTTCATTCCATAGGAAATGTATGGGAAAATCTGAATCAGTGGGTGTAATGTAGCCCTAGAGATCCCTACAGTCTGGTAGCCGTGTTGTTGTTGTTGTTGTTGTGGTCTTCAGTCCTGAGACTGGTTTGATGCAGCTCTCCATGCTACTCTATCCTGTGCAAGCTTCTTCATCTCCCAGTACCTACTGCAACCTACATCCTTCTGAATCTGCTTAGTGTATTCATCTCTTGGTCTCCCTCTACGATTTTTACCCTCCACGCTGCCCTCCAATGCTAAATTTGTGGTCCCTGGATGCCTCACAACATGTTCCCAATCCTATTCAATACCTCCTCATTAGTTATATGATCTACCCACCTTATCTTCAGCATTCTTCTGTAGCACCACATTTCGAAAGCTTCTATTCTCTTCTTGTCCATACTAGTTATCGTCCATGTTTCACTTCCATACATGGCTACACTCCATACAAATACTTTCAGAAACGACTTCCTGACACTTAAATCTATACTCGATGTTAACAAATTTCTCTTCTTCAGAAACGATTTCCTTGCCATTGCCAGTCTACATTTTATATCCTCTCTACTTCGACCATCATCAGTTATTTTACTCCCTAAATAGCAAAACTCCTTTACTACTTTAAGTGTCTCATTTCCTAATCTAATTCCCTCAGCATCACCCGATTTAATTTGACTACATTCCATTATCCTCGTTTTGCTTTTGTTGATGTTCATCTTATATCCTCCTTTCAAGACACTGTCCATTCCGTTCAACTGCTCTTCCAAGTCCTTTGCTGTCTCTGACAGAATTACAATGTCATCGGCGAACCTCAAAGTTTTTACTTCTTCTCCATGAATTTTAATACCTACTCCGAATTTTTCTTTTGTTTCCTTTACTGCTTGCTCAATATACAGATTGAATAACATCGGGGAGAGGCTACAACCCTGTCTCACTCCTTTCCCAACCACTGCTTCCCTTTCATGCCTCTCGACTCTTATAACTGCCATCTGGTTTCTGCACAAACTGTAAATAGCCTTTCGCTCCCTGTATTTTATCCCTGCCACCTTTAGAATGTGAAAGAGAGTATTCCAGTCAACATTGTCAAAAGCTTTCTCTAAGTCTATAAATGCTAGAAACTTAGGTTTGCCTGTTCTTAATCTTTCTTCTAAGATAAGTCGTAAGGTTGGTATTGCCTCACGTGTTCCAACATTTCTACGGAATCCAAACTGATCTTCCCCGAGGCCCACTTCTACCAGTTTTTCCATTCGTCTGTAAAGAATTCGCGTTAGTATTTTGCAGCTGTGACTTATTAAACTGATAGTTCGGTAATTTTCACATCTGTCAACACCTGCTTTCTTTGGGATTGGAATTATTATATTCTTCTTGAAGTCTGAGGGTATTTCACCTGTCTCATACATCTTGCTCACCAGATGGCAGAGTTTTGTCAGGACTGGCTCTCCCAAGGCCGTCAGTAGTTCTAATGCAATGTTGTCTACTCCCGGGGCCTTGTTTCGACTCAGGTCTTTCAGTGCTCTGTCAAACTCTTCACGCAGTAACGTATCTCCCATTTCATCTTCATCTACATCCTCTTCCATTTCCATAATATTGTCCTCAAGTACATCGCCCTTGTATAAACCCTCTATATACTCCTTCCACCTTTGTGCCTTCCCTTCTTTGCTTAGAACTGGGTTGCCATCTGAGCTCTTGATATTCATATAAGTGGTTCTCTTCTCTCCAAAGGTCTCTTTAATTTTCCTGTAGGCAGTATCTATCTTACCCCTAGTGAGACAAGCCTCTACATCCTGGTAGCCGTATGGGACCGAATTATCAGCGAGCCACCTCAATGGGATATGCCCTTTATGGAGAAACTTATGGACTCTCTTTTTCGCTGAACTGACACCATTATCAAAGGTGGAGGCCAGGCCACTCGGCATTAGCGTAATTTCTCCTGTAGATAACTAATTCTTTATCCATTTTTCTCACATTTTGTAAACTTTTGTTCACGTTTTGCTTAAATCTACATCTACTTAAATGCTCTGCAAGCCACTATGTTCTGTATGGTTGAGGGTACCGTGTCGCACTACTGGAGTGGCCATCAAGAAATTACGACACCCCGAGCCCATACCAACTGCCTGTAGTCCAAAGGCACTAAGCGCTGTGATTGGCCAGCCTAGCCTCATAGCTTTGTTGCCGCTCTCCGTGTGTTTCACTGTTAGAACAGTGCAGCAGCTCAGCGCCACGTGAATGCTCACTGTTTCCACGCAATGTCATCTGTTGAAGTGTGGTTACCGTCTTCCTTGCAACGGTGCGTTGACATGTGTTTGGTACTGAGTGAAATGCAGAAGCCACGGCCTGTGTGTAGTGTTAATCAGAGTGGTAAATGTTGAAAGGACATTCAGATACAATCTAAAATCGTCGTATCGAATGTACTGCCGTTTTTTTACCTGGCTAACAGTGAACAAACCAGGTATGATATAAATTTTGCACAAGTTCATAAAGTGACAAGAAAACCATGTGGTATTTCAGATTCAGTTGCATTCCACTTTAACAGTGCAGTAACATTGGCAGAATCTCTAGCTGTGATCAATTTGTTTGATTCTCCAAAAACGGTGTATAAATGAAAACTGAAACCTACAGAATTTCACAATTTTGACTAAAAGTTAATGCGTAGAAGTTAGATACTACGACAGAGGAGAGTATCCAACGACTAGCAAAATACAGAGTGATCTCAGTAACAAATTAATTGTTCTGGTTCATAGACGTCCGTTCTTTGTCTTCCCCCATCACTTGGTTTTTATTCATATAGTATAATGGTGGACGAAAATCTTTAAAGCAATGCAAAGACCGCAGCTGCAAGAGTGAAATTTTGTGTATAATGTGCCTACGGTGCTTTGAGGACAACAGGCTTCTAGTATACTTCGATAAAGTTTGTGTTTCACAAAACCATAAGCACAAATACATTTTGCTCGACGCAACGCAAGCAGTGGTCCGAAAAGATATACGGTTACTTTTTTATTTCAGGTATTGGCGATTTGGATGATGGGTGCAGTGACGAATGGTCAATAAGAGCCGCAAGTAGAAAACTTTTCGGGAGGCAGCGAATATTCTCGTCGTATTAAGGCGAGACGTCGGGGCTAAACTCCCGGCGGCGGTGTACAAGTTGTGGCGCACTGAGTCTCTCGCAAATGAAACGAGTACACAGCACGATACAGTAATGAGCCTCGGATATGACCAAAATTAATTATATAGATTTATTAACAGTTTCCTAGCTGGAAGTTTTTGCAAGGTGCAGTGCGAAAATTCATCAGCGACGACATTTTTCGCTGCACGGATGTAATAGTTTCAAACCTCTTAAAATATTTCATTTTTTATCTCCGAGTACTTTTTCATGATAAAGTATGTATCACATCCATCTATAAACTTTCAGAATGTTCATATTTTTTTGAGTGCAAATGTATCAGTAGTTCCGTTTTATGAACAGGTTGCAGCAATAAACTATTTTCCTTCAAAATTTCTTGTCATGTTAGTTTTTATTTTTTTTTTTTTTTTTTTTTTTTTTTTTTTTTTTTTTTTTTTTTTTTTTTTTTGCTGTACTAGCTGGCAAGAACTTGATTTTGCAAAGTATTCAAACAAATTCTAGACTGAAAATAGAGGCCTAACATTTTTTCGGAATTTTTACTGACATTTGAAATTACCACTAATTACCAATACTATAACACAATAAGATGACCTTGAGGTGCCTATTTTCGTGACGACCAATATAGTCATTTCCTGTCCCACCCAATCCTTCCTCGGGCACGGATGTGTATGATGTCCTTAGGTTAGTTAGGTTTAGGTAGTTCTAAGTTCTTGTGGACTGATGGTTTCAGATGTTAAGTCCTATAGTGCTCAGAACCATTTGAACCTGTCCCATCCCACTCCCAAATAGTGAGGGGAAAACGACTATCAAAATAAATTCATATGAGCCCTTATTTATCGCATCTTATGTTCGTGGATCTTATGTGAAATGTATGCTGGCGGTGGTAGAATCGTTCTACAGTCAGCTTCAAATGGCGGTTCTCTAAATTTTCTCAATTGTGTTCCTCGATAAGAACGTTGTTTCCCCTCCAGCGGCTCCCATTTGGGTTCCCGAAGTATCTCCGTAACACTTGTGCTTTGTTCGAACCTTCCGCTAACAAATCTGGCAGCACATGAGCCCAAACACTCGAACAGCACTCATGGATAGCAATATTATAATGAGAACTCAAACGAATACGAGACATGGAAAAATAGTAAGTTGGCTCTGAGCACTATGGGACTTAACATCTGAGGTCATCAGTCCCCTAGACTTAGAACTGCTTAAACCTAACTAACCTAAGGACATCACACACATCCATGCCCGAAGCAGGATTCGAACCTGCGACCGTAGCAGCAGCGCGCTTCCGGACTGAAGCGGCTAGAACCGCTGGTCCACAGAGGCCGCCGAAAAATATTAAATAAACTATTTATTATTTAAAAAGTAATCGCCACAACTGTTAACACATTTATCACACTGTGAATACAATCCGGTCAGTGCCTTCGTGGAAAAATGTTTGCGATTTCCTACTGCACCATCATTGTACCCAGGCTTACACCTCTTCCTTGGAAGCAAGTCGACAGCCCCGAATGTCTTTTTCATCGCTC
This sequence comes from Schistocerca piceifrons, assembly GCF_021461385.2. Taxonomy (NCBI): domain Eukaryota; kingdom Metazoa; phylum Arthropoda; class Insecta; order Orthoptera; family Acrididae; genus Schistocerca; species Schistocerca piceifrons. The sequence continues at coordinate 75,084,945 of NC_060146.1, forward strand.
TAGAAATATGGAAAGCGACGGGGGGAGATCAGGACTGTATGGAGGCTGTGTTACGGCACCCAAGTGGGACTTCTGCAGCGTAGTCAAAACGACAACATTCAGTTGCAGGATAATTCCCGCCCATATCTTCCCATGATTGTTTCGACTACGCAGCAGAAGTTTCGCTGGAAAGTCCCTACACAACCTGTATACAGTCCCGATCTCTCCCCATGCGATTTCCATATGCTTGAAACCCTGAAGAAAGACCTTCATCGCTACCGATTTGCTTCGGACGGAGAGGTGGACTCCTGGGTAGAATCGTGTTTCCGTAGGCAACCGCAAATACTTTTCCATGAAGGCACTTTCGGTTTTGTCTCACAGTGGGATAGATGTATTAACAATTTGATGATTACTTTTGTTGTAATAAACAGTTTACTCACTTTTTTCCATCTAGTTTACTTACTGTTTTCCATCTGTCTCATTTACATTTGACTCCCCCTTATACCTTGAACGCTGCCACCCATCCCCACATACACATAATCTACATTGGTGTAGCCACACACGACGTGTGTACGTAAGTTAGTTCACGATACAGTTCCTGAAAGCTAATTAACAACACAATGTCAGCAAATTTGCCAAGGTGTGACACTGCCCAGAAACTGGAAAAATATCGAGTCGATTGCTTGTGTGCGTCTGAGGTTACAGCTAACATGCCAAGACTCGAGATGGCTACATACTAAACGCTTTATCAATTAAGGAAGGGTCAACTAGGTATCTCAGTTGCTTCGCTGCAAAGGATTGGTCCAAATAAAATAACAGTATTTTGAACGAAATCCGAAAACGTTGTATCACCGAATTTCGTACAGCTACCACGCCCTGACACTAATGTTAGCGGTAGACTCACGAGTGCATCCTAGAGCGCGCATATCGATATCGAGCGACGGTTGCCTAGCAACACGACACTATAAGTTGTTGTGAGTACTTTACTGGCCGCAGTCACCACAAAGCGTACGTCCACCTTGAAGAAGACGATAGCTGCTGTTATACGAAACACTGCCAGGAAGAATAAATGAAGCGAAATAAGATAAGCTTCAGTTCCAAATAGCATTACTGAAGCAAATCTATCATTCAATTTCAATGGAATAATTACGTTTTCGTCACTTTTTCGTACTTGTGGTAAATATTGTTTTATGATGACGGGACTACAAAAAATCGGTTACCAGAACGCAACTTCCCTAAAAACACTTACTTGCTGGAAGTTAAAAAAGTTCAATACAATTATACTGACAGCTCCACTCTACAAACTTTATCGGTTGACTTATGTGTGTAAATGCCTTGTTGAAGAGTATGTCATTACTTTAGTCGCTCAAGAGAAATGTAGTATCACACGAAGCAAGCCGGCAGGAGTGGCCGAGCGGTTCTAGGCGCTTCAGTCTGGAACCGCGCGACCGCTACGGTTGCAGGTTCGAATCCTGCCTCGGGCATGAATGTCTGTGATGTCCTTAGGTTAGTTAGGTTTAAGTAGTTCTAAGTTCTAGGGGACTGATGACCTCAGATGTTAAGTCCCATAGTGCTCAGAGCCATTTGAACACGAAGCAATATTAATTCTACGACTTACCTTTGACGAAAGATTGTAAAAAGGCAAAATCTAACTTATAACATTTCAGTATTTATAAAAGCCAAATAGTCCAGGAAAACCGGCTGTGCTGATCAATAAATATTCACAACCTACAAATGCTTTTAATCGACGTCTGGCAACACAGATAAGACTTAAATGCATTTGTGACGGTTTCTGCCTTCGATAAACTTTTGAGAGCCGAAGAACAATAAAATGTGTGGACTTTTTTCAGTTTTTAGTGGCCGGCCGCGGTGGCCGAGCGGTTCTAGACACTTCAGTCCGGAACCATGCGGCTGCTACGGTCGCAGGTTCGAATCCTGCCTCGGGCATGGATGTGTGTGATGTCCTTAGGTTAGTTAGATTTAAGTAGTTCTAAGTTCTAGGGGACTGATGACCTCAGAAGTTACGTCCCATAGTGCTCACAGCCATTTGAACCATTTTGTTAAGTCCCATAGTGCTTAGAGCAGGGATCCCCAAACTGTTTTGGACAAGTGACCCCTTTCCCAAAATGAACTGTTACCTCAGACCCCCATGGCCAAATTACCTACTTTTAAGATCAACCCCCTTATTCATAATGGTCCGCTAACTTAAAACAGCTGCTACAGAGTGTTATTTTTCACTCTGACTAAGGTCAATAGAAGAAGACAGAGTGAGAATTAGCAATGCTTTAAGTTAGCAGACTGTTATGAACAAGGGGGCCTATCTTGAAAGTTTTAAATAAGAACTTGTGTTAATTTAATAGTGGTCGATTTTTAGACCTCGTCGACCCCCAAAATCAGTTTTCGTTTATGTCGACCCCTAGGAAACCGATATCGACCCCAATGGGTCGATATCGACCACTTTAGAAATCCCTGGCTTAGAGCAATTTGAACCATTTGAATAACTTTTTAGCTTATGATCTCTCCATTGGGAAAAGGTTCCGGAATAGTCCCCGATTCGGATTTCCGGTAGAGGCTCCCAAGGGGGAGGTGACCATGAGAAAAAGATTGAATAATCAACGAAAGGATAACGTTTTACGAGTCGGGGCGTGGAATGTCAGAAGCTTGAACATGGTAGGGAAACTAGAAAATCTGAAAAGGGAAATGCAAAGGCTCAATCTAGATATAGCAGGGATCAGTGAAGTGAAGTGGAAACAAGACAAGGATTTCTGGTCAGATGAGTAATACCAATGATATGAAACTTCCTGGCAGATTAAACCTGTGTACCCGACCGAGACTCGAACTCGGGACCTTTGCCTTTCACGGGCAAGTGATCTACCATCTGAGCTCCCGAAGCACGACTCACGCCCAGTCCTCACAGTTTTACTTCTGCCAGTATCTCGTCTCCTACCTCCTACCTAGGTCCCGAGTTCGAGTCTCGGTCGGGCACACAGTTTGAAACTGCCAGGAAGTTTCATATCAGCGCACACTCCGCTGCAGACTGAAAATCTCATTCTGCAAACATCCCCCAGGCTGTGGCTAAGCCATGTCTCAGCAATATCCTTTCAGGAGTGCTAGTTCTGCAAGGTTCGCAGGAGAGCTACTGCAAAGTTTGGAAGGTAGGAGACGAGATACTGGCAGAAGTAAAGCTGTGAGGACCGGTCGTGAGTCGTGCTTCGGTAGCTCAGATGGTAGAGCACTTGCCCGCGAAAGGCAAAGGTCCCGAGTTCGAGTCTCGGTCGGGCACACAGTTTTAATCTGCGAGGAAGTTTCATATCAGCGCACACTCCGCTGCAGAGTGAAAATCTCATTCTGAATACCAATGGTAGCAGAAAATGGTACTACAGGAGTAGCATTCTTTATTAATAGGCAGAGAGGGCGTTACTGTGAAGAGTTCTGTGACACGGTTGCTCTTACCAGAATCGAGAGCAGACCAACACCGACAACGATGATTCAGGTATACATGCCGACGTGGCAATCAGAAGATGAAGAGACAGAGAAAGTATATGAGGCTATTGTAAGGGTAACACAGTACCTAAAGGGAGATGAAAATCTAATAGTCATGGGGGACTAGAATGCAGTTGTAGGGGAAGAAGTAGAAGAAAAGGCTACAGGAGAATATGGGCTGCCGACAAGGAATGAGAGAGGAGAAAGGCCAATTCTGTAGTGAATTTTAGCTAGTAATAGCGAATACTCTGTTCAAGAATCACAAGAGAAGAAGGTATACTTGTAAAAGACCGAATGATTTGGAAAGATTTTAGTTGTTTACATCATGGTCGGACAGAGATTCCGAAATCAGATACTGTATTGTAAGGCGTGCCCAGGAGTCGATACAGACTCTGATCACAATGTAGCAGTGATGAAAAGTAGGCTGAAGTTCAGGAGATTATTTAGGAAGAATCAATATCCAAAGAAGTGGGATACGGATGTATTAAGGAATGACGAGATACGTTTGAAGGTTATAGATACAGCAATAAGTAATAGCTCAGTAGGCAGTACAGTTGAAGAGGAATGGACATCTCTACAAAAAGGCAATCACAGAAGTTGGAAATCAAACCGTCGGTACAAGGAAGGTAACTGCGAAGAAACTATGAGTAACAGAAGAAATACTTCAGTTGATCGATGAAAGAAGGAAGTACAAAAATGTTCCGGGCGAAGACATCGAAAAAGAAATGACTGTCGGAAGGACAGACTCAGGATACAGGAAAGTAAAAACAACATTCGGTGACATTAAAAGCAAGGGTGACAACATTAAGAGTGCAACGGGAATTCCACTGTTAAATGCAGAAGAGAGAGCCGGTAGGTGGAAAGAGTACACTGAAGGACTGTATGAGGGGGAAGATTTGTCTGATGTGATAGAAGAGAGAGGGGATCCAGTATTAGAATCAGAATTTTAAAAAGCTTTGGAGGACTTAAGATCAAATAAGGCAGAAGGGTTCGATAACATTCTAGCAGAATTTCTAAAATCATTGGGGGAAGTGGCACCAGAACTTCTATTAACGTTGGAGTGTAGAATGTGAGAGTCTGGCGACATACCATCTGACTTTCGGCAGAATATCACCCACACAATTCCGAAGACTACGAGAGCTGACAAGTGCGAGAGTTATCGCACAATCAACTTAACACTCATGCATCCAAGTTGCTTACAAGAACAATGTACAAAAGAATGTAAAAGAAAATTGAGGACGTGTTAGATGACGATCTGTTTGACTTTTGGAAAAGTAAAGGTACGAGAGAAGTAATTCTGACCTTGCGGTTGATAATGGAAGCAAGATTTTAAAAAAATCAAGACACATTCATAGGATTTGTCGACCTGGAAAAAGCGTTGCAAGATGTTCGAAATTATGAGAAAAATAGTGGTAAACTATAGGGAGTGACGGGTTCTATACAATATGTACAAGAGCCAAGAGGGAATAATAATATTGAATGACCCAGATCGAAATGCTCGAATTAATTGGGTGTAAGACAGGGATGCAGTTCTTCACCTCTACTGTTCAATCTATACATCGAACAAGCAATGATGGAAATAAAAAAAGGTTCAGGAGTGGAATTAAAATTCAAGGTGAAAAGATGTCAATGATACGATTCGCTGATGAAATTGCTATCCTGAGTGAAAGTGAAAAAGAATTACGTGATCTGCTGAACGGAATTGTCTAATGAGTATAGAATATGGATGGAGAGAAAATCGAAGGAAGCCGAAGGTATTGGGAAGTAGCAGAATTGAGAACGGCTACAAACTTAACATCAGGATTGATGGTCACGAAGTAGATGAAGTTACGGAATTCTTCTACCTAGGCGGCAAAATAACCAATGACGGACGGAGCAAGGAGGACATCAGAAGTAGACTAGCATTGGGAAAAAGGGGATTCCTGGCCAAGAGAAGTCTACTAGTATCAAACATCGGCCTTAGTTTGAGGAAGAAGTTTCGGAGAATGTACGTCTGGAGTGCAGCATCGTATGGTAGTGAAATAAGGACTGTGGGAAAACCGGAACAGAAGAGAATCGAAGCGTTTCAGATGTGGTGCTACAGACGAATGTTTAAAATTAGGTGAACTGATAAGGTTAAAAATGAAGAATATGTGGAGAACACTGACAAGGAGAAGAGGCACAATCTCAGGACATCTGTTAAAACATGAGGGAATGACTTCCATGGTACTAGGGGGAGCTGTAGAGGGCAAAAACTGTAGAGGAAGACAGAGATTGGAATACGTCAAGCAAATAATTGAGGACGTAGGTTGCAAGTGCTACTCTCAGATGAAGGGGTTGGCACAGGAGAGGAATTCGTGGCGGGCCGCGAAAAAAAGCTTGTAAATCGAAAACGATACATCCTACAGAAAATTATCAAGATACCAAAATGTACGAGCGCAAAATTTTCCCAGAATGGCCCGCTTAAAAGTCAGAATCGATTCCACCGTTTAGCTGCAATCGATCGTCAAAGCTCGGCAATTTTCATCGACTTGGCGGAAAAGTGAGTTATGCTCACGTTCCAACGCCTGTAACTCAAAATCAGCTACTCAAAATGAAACATGTCAGTTATGAATGTTGATGAACGTTAAATTCTGCGTAAATGTGCTCCCAAATTTCCAAATTGACTCATTCTTTTGCAAAGGTAAAAATAAAAACTGAAATTATTTTTCGATAAAGCTCTCCGGAACAGTTTCAGACGAATTTCATTCAAAGAGTTGGAGCTGACACCCCTATACACAGTGAACTTGACTCCTGCCTCAGCGTCCTTATCAGGTGTGGTGTTGGGATCCACGAAGTGCGAACCGAAGTGTCGGAGGTTCACGTTCTTTTAAAATGTGGTTGTAAATTGGATTTTGAATGTCAAAAAAGGTAGTGGTGGACAGAGCCACTGAGAGCATGAAGAAACAACATGGCCGCCGAGTTGCTTTTCACGTGACGCCAAACAGGGCGACTAGTCTTCCCCGAGTGGAGAACACGTCCGACCCGCCCTGGTATCGAATCCAGGCCAGCTGCATGGTAGTCAGACGCTCTGAGCGTTCAGTTAACGAGGTGGACAGTTTAACATTAACTGGTGTGAACAGTTTATGAGGGCTGATTATCATGTCTTGAGCATTATTCCGTCGCCATCAGAAAGAGTTAATAGATATGGCGCTAGCTCATAGGCGAAGTACGACTCGAATTGTTGTCGTGACTTCGTATGGAAAAGGATTTGACGGAAAATTGTATCAAATGTGACAGGGTATGGTTCACCGTTCATATCGTTCAAGAAGTGCTCTCCCTTAACGTTTTTCGCTTGAATATTTTTCACGCTTTTTTCCCTTTCATTAGATCATGCGTGTATGATTACCATAAACAAATGTAATTAACACAAAACACTATAAATTACCAACTTGAATAATTAAATTAATAAATAAAGCTAACTACCTTGGTGGATAAGCACCTAACTATATTGCCGTTAGATTTAAGTATTCGGACGAATGTGGGTGATATAACCTTCAAAACTAACTTGACTTCACAAAAACGTCTGACGAGGAATATAGCGCTTCGAAAATTTTCAAGTTATTATTTGTATCTTTGCAAAGGAGTGAGCTCTTTTTACGCAAAATTTAATGCTCTTCATCATTACGAGTAGCCGTTTTTGAATTACAGGCGCTGGAACATGAGCATAAATCATTTTCCGCCAAGATGGTAAAAATTTACTATCTTTGACTATCGATTGTGGCTAAACGGTTGAACCATTTCTATCTTTTAAGTAGCTCATTCTATGCGATATTTTACGCTCGGTCATTTTGATATTTTGAGAATTTTCTGTAGGGTGTATCGTTTTCGATCTGTAAGCGAAAACGTGGAAAAAAGTCCAAACATTTCGTGATTTTTCGTCCCACAGCGGTTTATCACAAGCCAGCCACCGTCGCACACTCATTTAATTCTTATTTGGGATGCTTGGTGGCGTAAACAGCCCTTCCAGTTATTGATCAGCTTATCCACTTTTGCGCTAATTTTCCTGGACTATTTGGATGTTTGTAAATACTGAAATACTACACTACTGGCCATTAAAATTGCTACACCAACAAGAAATGCAGATGATAAACGGGTATTCATTGGACAAATATATTATACTAGAACTAACATGTGAATACATTTTCACGCAATTTGTGTGCATAGCTCCTGAGAAATCAGTACTCGGAACAACCACCTCTGGCCGTAATAACGGCCTTGATACGACTGGGCATTGAGTCAAACGGAGCTTGGATGGCGTGTACAGGTACAGCTGCCCATGCAGCTTCAACACGATACCACAGCTCGTCACGAGTAGTGACTGGCGTATTGTTACGAGCCAGTTGCTCGGCCACCATTGACCAGACGTTTTCAATTGGTGAGAGATATGGAGAACGTGCTGGCCAGGCCAGCAGTCGAACATTTTCTGTATCCAGTAAGGCCCGTACAGGACCTGCAACATGCGGTCGTGCATTATCCTGCTGAAATATAGGGTTTCGCAGGGATAAAATTAAGGGCAGAGCCACGGGTCGTAACACATCTGAAATGTAACGTCCACCGTTCAAAGTGTCGTCAGTGCGAACAAGAGGTGACCGAAACGTGTAACCAATGGCACCCCATACCATCACGCCAGGTGATATACCAGTATGGCGACGACGAATACACGCTTCCAGCGTGCGTTCACCGCGATGTCGCAAACACGGATGCGACCATCATGATGCTGTAAACTGAACCTGTATCTTGGATTCATCCGAAAAAAGTAACGTTTTGCCATTCGTGCACCCAGGTTCGTCGTTGAGTACACCATCGCAGGCGCTCCTGTCTGTGATGCAGCGTCAAGGGTAACCACAGCCACGGTCTCCGAGCTGATAGTCCATGCTGCTGCAAACCTCGTCGAATTGTTCGTGCAGATGGTAGTTGTCTTGCAAACGTCCCCATCTGTTGACTCGGATCGAGACGTGGCTGCACAATCCGTTACAACCATGCGGATAAGATGCCTGTCATCTCGACTGCTAGTGATAAGAGGCCGTTGGGATCCAGCACGGCGTTCCGTATTTTCCTTCTGAACCCACCGATTCCATATTCTGCTAACAGTCATTGGATCTCGACCGACGCGAGCAGCAGTGTCGCGATACGATAAACCTCAATCGCGATAGGCTACAATCCGACCTTTATCAAAGTCGGAAACGTGATGGTACGCATTTCTCCTCCTTGCACTAGGCATCACAACAACGTTTCACCAGGCAACGCCGGTCAACTGCTGTTTGTGTATGAGAAATCGGTTGGAAACTGTTCTCATGGCAGCACGTTGTAGGTGTCGCCACCGGCGCCAACCTTGTGTGAATGCTCTGAAACGCCAATCATTTGCATATCACAGCATCTTCTTCCTGTCGATTAAATTTCGCGTCTGTAGCACGTCATCTTAGTGGTGTAGCAATTTTAATGGCCAATAGTGTATAAATTTGAGTTTGCCTTTTACAATTTTTTTTTTTTTTTTTAAACGTAGGTCGTGGAAATAGTATTGCGTCGCGTGTCGCTACATTCCTCTGGATCCCAGACTGCTGTTCGCCGAACTTGCGTTCTACCAGTTTTCCCAGCCTTCTACCCATAATTACTGTCAGTATTATGACCTTTTAACCTGATGGTTGAGTAACATCCCGCCGCCCTGGACCTGTCTTCTTTGTAATCGGAATTTATCTTTGTTGAAGTCTGAGCGTATTTCGACCATCTCACACACGAAAATGTCGGCTGCAAAGAATGGTAAGCGACTCTCGAAGAGAAACAGAGCTATTAAACGTAAAAGTAGGTAAGTGATGTGCTTCACTCATAACAGTACATAGTTTCCGGGTAAACGGAGAGGTAACACCTCTTTCTCAAATTACAGATTCTCGCCGATGGCAAATTTGTTGGTATGTGTGCATGTAAACAGTGGTAAATGCCAGAAACATGGCTCTCAGTAGTAGAGTAGTAACGTATGTGATGTCCTTGCCATGAAAGTGCTTTTCAGAGATGGGTGTGGATAACTACGACTCAGGCAAAGATCCTGAATATGTTCCTGAAACAAATGCGCTTCAAAAGTTTTTCCTAAACTGGTGAACAATGTTAAATTATGTGTAGATTTGTAAAACTAACGTTTGCTACTGTAAAATATCGTAACAAATGTTAGACTACAATAGTTTTCCTGTTAGCCTTGGTTGGATTGTAACTGGATTACCTGTATGTTCGGTGTGTTGCATACATAGCAGGCGTTACCTCATTTTGATCGCTTTCGTTACATTATGCAATCAGTGTCTTATTACACTCCCTGAGAAACCGGAAGTGGTGAACCGTCTAGAAACTGAGCGACGATATACAAAGGGCCATGTAACCTATGGAACATTTTTGTCCTAAATATTCTCTTCTTTGTTACTTAAAAGTAAACAGTATTTATAACAAAATTGAAATTTATAATGCCCAGTTCAAGTTTTATTCGAAAATTGTTCGTTTGTAACATGAAACAGAGGGATGTTGAAGTAAAGATAAAAAGGTAGAGATTTATCATATAGCGCTAGAAAATTCGTTTTCCTCAAATAAACGTAAAATTTAAAAAAATTCAAAACAAGAACATATCAATATCGGTTCTACTGTATATTTCGTCGAGATTATATGAAACGTGTTTCTGTCATTCATAAACCACTTTTCGCTTATTAATAATAACAGGAAACTCTTGTCTTTGATCTTTATGAAGATCGTTCTATTGAGTACAAAATAACTGCAACAGCAATATAGATTTTTTATGAATGTGCCTGTAAGTTGTACTTGCGTCGAAAGTAATTTCTTTGGTTACATAAAACTACAGATGTTATGTGATCAACTAATTTAATTTTTATACTTATAAAATGCAATTTGTGTTTTCTAAGGACACCAAATACACAACGGACTAACACTGAACGATGTACTTTTCTAATTATGTGTAAAATAAACAAACAACCAACAAAGAAAAGTTATAGGCTCCTAGTATCTCATACAGTCATTTATGTTTCTTTCCCTGCCAATAGTATCAATACTACCGGTAATACTACTATTTACTACCGTAGTTTTGGTAGAGCACAACTCTAGTTGTATCCCTTGCTACAGTTTACTCAAATTTCCGTGACAAGGTTACAGCAGAAACGTTAAGTGCCATCATGACATTGTTTATGTTCTGTAGTAAGATGCTTACTAAAATTTATTTAATATTGTGCCGAATCTTAGTTTGATATTTGATGATATTATACTTTGTTGTTGCAAAAATTGTTAGCTCAAATCTTAGTTTCGAAAATTGAGACAATTTTGATCTTTTAAATTTGTATTTTTGAGGGGTTTCACGGTAAAGCTTCGAAATTTCGCCCAGCAAGTGAACACTGGTAAGTCAAAGCTAATTCACGTTAATAGTACTCAGTTCGCAAGTAAACATTTTACAGTACTCATTGACCAACTTCTCGAATTTTTAAGAATAAAATTTTGGACGGAATTTACCATTTTAAAAATAAATCGTTACTGCAAATATATTTGAAACAAAATGACTTACCTGAACAAAAAAATCAAATTGCATTTACTTGAAATATCTTATTTATGAGATTTTATTGAAGTTTTACTGCGCAGTTTCTCAAAACAACCAACTTGTCCTTTAGCACTGTTTACAGATGAGGTCTTCGTAGCCTACCAACTGGAAACAAACGAGCCCTTGTTTTTTAGTGAGCTGTTGCATCTCGTCCCCTTTCCCTATTGCAACAGGGTTCGAGATTGGTTAGAGGAGCTAAAGATTTTTTAAAAAATGAATTAAGTTTCCACCAAAAAACCGTAAAAAGGTAAAATCAAAACAAATTGTTTCTCGAACGACGTAACAGAATATTTCCAATTTAATGAAAAAATTCCAATAACGTGCGCCTTTGTTGACGTCACACTCCAGCGAAATATGCAATCCCGGTTCTCGAAAACTGTAGCACATGGCACCCCTTGAACAAGTACTACACGAGCCAAATACGCAAAATTTTTCCATCCATGACGTACAACAAAGAGCTGTATAAGTACCGCGTGCGCGCCAAAGCACACTACTATAAATTAGGTACGTTCGGATATTTCCGATACGAATGTCGCTACTGCTGGTTTGATATCTATGGCATCAATATCGATACAGTTATCCCATGATTTCATAGTATCGTAAGAAATATCAGAGTATTGGGATCGAAAATGTCGAATGGAGTTGCGGAAAATAACCTTTCAGAACCTTGCAGAATGTGCACTACGCAGGAGATACAAGAGCTGTACTGAAAACACATATGTTGTAACGTCTGCAATTAACATTAATTTCCACAAGATAAGCTAGAGACATTTAAAATGTACCCGCTACCGCGGGAAAGTGCTAGAAGCATTCAGATATTTATAAATTAAATGTAGGTGAAGGAAAGATTTGCGTTTGTAGACAGTGTGTCAGCAAAAGAATGATTCAGGTGAACATTACCTTTCACTGTGATAATAATTCTACATCTAATAGTGGCACGTGTGTACAATGATCTTTACGCTGTAGCGGGACAGACTGAGTAGGTCAACTGAATATAACAGCAACACAGATTAGTGTACGAAAGCCCGATACCAAACGTCGCATATTTCTGTACATTTTACTATTTTACATACGTGCATTGTCACAAACTATATGGCGGAATGCAATGTTAATGGCATCTATAAAGCTTTGAGCAGCTAATAAAGTAAGAGAGTAGTGTTTAAGGGGGGTAGGACCTGAAACGGACCGACTTGGAGCAGGAGAGGCACCACAGGGCATTTTAATTTACACTGTCTATACATTTACAAATAAATTCATAAAACTTTGTTAGCATGACCAGGAAGGATTTAGGATTCACACTCATAGCAGAGGAAGTTCAAAAACATAACAAAACAAATTTTTTTACGTGTGAAATTTCATCATTCTTTCACTTAGTATTGGCTGCATTTGTTGCTGTAGGTACACTTTTCTTCATAAGTAAGAGAGATTCATCGAAGAATCTCTCTTAATTATGAAGAAAAGTGAACCTATAGCAACAAATGCAGCCAACAGTAGGTGAAAAAAAGGTCATGAAATTTCACATTTAAAAAATATTATTTTTTCGTGTTTTTGAACTTCCACTGCCATGAGTGCGAATCCTGAATCCTTCCTGGTCGTGCTGACAAAGTTTTATGAATTTACTTGTAAAAGTATAGACAATGCAAATTAAAATGTCCTGTGGTGCCTCTCCTTCTCGAAGTCGGCCCATTTGACGTCCTATCCCCCTTAAAAGGAATTTCTCGAAACGAATTGTAAACAAACAGCTTGTTTTCGTATTTTGATAATGCGTGAGTTTCATAAAAATCCATTTTAAAGATCATACCAAGCAATACATTTGGAACTTTAGGAAATGTTGGCTACAAAATCCGAATTGTAATGAACAAGAAAATCGATATTATATGTTTTGCAACGTGGGATCCGGCATAAAATACTACTTTATATAGAAAATCACGAAATCGAAGATAATCATTATTATACGTTAATTTGGTAACTTATTCCACATAAAATCACAGTGACATAAACTTATGTAATTGACCTTATAATTACAAGCTTACGAAATTTATTGTAAATAGATATATTTTTTTATGTCGCCAAAATCTGTTCACTTCATAAAATACCAGCTTAATGAGTATATCAAGCAATATGCTTGGAATCCATAAAAACGTTATCCACAAAAGCCAGACTTTTATATTTACTTATCGGATCAGATATAAAACATTATTTTGCACAGAAAACTACGAAACTGTACCGAACTGGCAATTTGATTCATGTAAATCTACAGCAGGAAGAACTTTGTAATTAACTTTTTAACTGTACGTCCTGCATATGCCAATTTCAATAATTACTGTTCTGTTTATATGATTGTTAATATATATATATATATATATATATATATATATATATATATATATATATATATATATATATAATTAATTATTAATTATTCACGTTTGGGCCCTACTGGACCACGCGAAGTACAATCACGGGGCATTCAGTTATTTTCTTTTAGACTTTCTCTCTGCCCAAATTGTTTTCATTCTCTCGGAATGAGCTCTTTTCCTTTCATCAGACCATGTGGTTCCAGTTTTCTTTGGTTTTTCAGCTTGACCAACTACCCAGTCATGAATTTTTTGCCTAAATAATTTTCTGTCTTGAATTTCATCTTGTTTTATATCTGCCTCTTTCATGCCCTCTTTTATAGCAGCAATCCATTTTATTGTCTCAAATTTAGCTTTACTTCGATTTTCGTAGAATTCCACTACTTGTTTAGTTAGTCTGGTAGCATCCATTCTTTTAATATGCCCATAAAATTTTAATCTGCGTTTTTTCATATCCGAATATATGCTGGTGTATTGTTGAATTTCACTATTTGCTCTTAGCCTGTATGTTCCTTCTTCAGTATATTTTGGACCTAGAATTTTTCTGATTACTTTTCTTTCTCTTTTTTGGATTTCTTGAATGTCCTTTTTTCTGTTTAAAATTAGCGTTTCAGCCCCATAAAGGCACTCTGGTTTTATGACCGTGTTGTAATGTCTCAATTTAGAGTACCTCGAGAGACATTTTTTGTTGTAGATGTCTTTTGTAAGTCTAAAAGCTGTCTCCATCTTTTGACAACGAATTTCATTTCCAATTTTTTCTAGACCAGTCTCTGAGATTGTTTCACCTAAATATTTGAATTGCGAAACTCTTTTGATTTTTCCATACTTAGTTTCCAAAAGTTTGGGTGCCAGTTTGTTGCTAGTCATATACTGTGTTTTTTCAAATGAGATTTGGAGACCTACTCTTTCTGCTGTTTCTTTAAGAATTTCTATTTGTTTCTGAGCAATTTGGATGTCCTGCGTTAGAATAACCAAGTCGTCTGCAAAGGCCAAACAGTCTATTCGAATATTTGTTCGTCCTAATTTCACTGGTTGGTCAATTTTGAACTCCAATTTTCGTTCGCGCCACTCTTGTATTACTTTTTCTAGAACGCAGTTAAATAGCAACGGAGAGAGTCCATCACCTTGCCTCACGCCTGTTTTTATTTCAAAGGATTCTGAAATTTCTCCTCTGAACTTTACTTTTGATTTTGTACCAGTTAGCGTGTCTCTGATAATTGCCGTGGTTTTAGGATCCAGGCCTTGTTCTTTCACAATTTGGAAAAGAGATTCACGATCCACTGAGTCATAAGCCTTTCTAAAATCTACAAAGGTACAAACTAGTTTTTTATTGTAAATTTTTTGATGTCTGAGAATTAGTTTGAGGACTAAAATCTGTTCTGGGCAAGATCTATTTGGCCTGAAACCTGCTTGATATTCGCCAATTTTCCATTCAAGTTGTTGTTGTGCTCGGTTCAGAAGACATTGAGAGAGGATTTTGTATGTGACTGGAAGAAGAGAAATTCCTCTGTAATTATTAACATCAGTTTTGTCTCCCTTCTTATGAAGTGGGTGAATCAAGGCGGTTTTCCATCCATCAGGAATTTTTTCAGTTTGCCAAATGTTTTGCATGATTGAAGTAATTTCTTTAACGGTTTTTGGACCAGCTGCCTTTAAAAGTTCTGCAACAATTCCATCTTCACCAGATGCTTTGTTGTTTTTCAACCTATGAATTTCTTTAATGATTTCCTCTTCATTTGGTGCAAGTGAAACTGGATTGCATTGTTGGGGAATTTTTGGTGGAAATCTTTCTGTGGGCTCGGGGCAATTTAGAAGATTCTTAAAATATTTAGAAAGTTCTTTGCAATTTTCTTGGTTGTTAAGAGCCAACTGTCCATTTTCCTTCTTGAAGCAAAGATTCTGGGGTTGGTACCCCTTTATTTTGGTTTTAAAAGTTTTATAAAAATTTCTGGTATTGTATTTCTGAAAATCTTATTCAATTTCTAAGAGTTGACTATTCTCATGTTGTCTTTTTGTTTGTCTAATTAGTTTTGAAGTGTCTTTTCTAGTTGTCAGGAATGTATCATATGTGTCTTCTGTCTTGTTGCTATTCCATGCTTTAAATGTCTCTTGTCTGGCTTTGATTGCATGATCACAGTTTTCATTCCACCAAGCATGTTTCTTGTGTTTTCGTAAAGGAATTTGATCTTGAGCTGTTTTGATAATCTTGTGTTTGAGTTGTTCCTAATTTTGTGCACTTGTTTTGTCAAATTCGTCTGGTAATAATGATGGTTGGATTTTACTGGTGTCAAATTTGGGGATTAATGGTGTCCTTTTGTTGAACTTTTGGGGTTTTAGCTTTAGTTTCACACGGGTAATGGTCTGAGTCAATATTGGCGCCTTTACGAACTTGAACATTTAAAATTTCTTTGTGACATGGATACGAGATTGCAATATGGTCAATTTGGAATTCACCTATGTCCTTGTTAGGTGATCGCCATGTCTTTTGTTTTGAAGGTTTTTTCTTAAAATGACTTGACATAATTTTGAGATTGAAATTTCTGCAAAATTCTACCAGCCTCTTTCCATTTTGATTGGTCCATTTATGTGCAGGGAATTCACCGACCGTTTTTCTAAATTTTCTCTCTTTCCCTAACTGTGCATTAAAATCACCCATTAAAATCTTTACATAATTTTGAGGAATTTTGGAGACTGTATTCTCTAACACTTCCCATGACTTATTTACTTTTTCTGGATTTGTTTTATTCTCCTGGTTGATAGGCATGTGTGCGTTAATTAAACAGTACATTTTATTTGCACATTTCATGGAAATTGTCATTAGTCTGTTGTTTACTGGATTTACTTCGATTACGGAGCCAAGAATGTCTTGCGAAATTGCGAATGCAACACCCAGATGCGGAGTGTTTTTAAGAATTCTTTTGTCTGTTTTACTTTTAAACAATCGGTAGTTTCCAAAATCCATGGTATTCTCATCAGGCAACCTTGTTTCTTGCAGGGCTAAAATTTTGATATTTTGTTCTTTTAGTGTGTCTCCTAATTTATAGAGTTTTCCTGGTGTCAAGAGAGAGTTAATATTGATAGTTCCAAAAAATGTTTCGACCTTGGGCATGAGTCGGTCAAAAGACTTCGGTTTCCTCTGGTTTGGGATATAGCGTTTCAGCCTAGTCTCCCCAGAATCCGATAGACTAGTTGCGCCACTGATGGCGGAGGATTTGTTACCACCTGGGGTAATTTTGTAATTACTAAAACGCTCCATAATAGTACTTAGAATCAAAGGGTTGAGCTCAGAAAAGCTCAGTGGTTAAGACTGGAGTGGTTAGTTCCAGAATTTGTATTACGGCCGCACCTCTGGTGAACAGACGCCGACCACAGTGCCGCTTGTTACAAGTCAGACGCAAGGTGGATTTATTGTATTATGTGCCTCTTCCGCTAGTTCCACCGTACCGAGATTCGTTCTCTCCGCCTTCACTACCGTTGAGGTCTTCGCTGTAACCCTAGCAAAGGGGCCCTGACAGAGTACTATCACCCGGGCCAGGTGAACTCTGGTTTTTTAAACGAGGTTGTTACTCCTCCCCCTCCTCCTTCCTCATCACTTGCATAATGAGGCCCCGGGCTTGGGACCGGTACAGCGGAGTTATATATATATATATATATATATATATATATATATATATATATATATATATATAGCTCGCTCGCTCGCGAGCTACAGATGCAAGAGAAAGAGGTTTTAGTTGTTGATGTGAGTTTTTTTATTGCTAATGGTGGAATGGAGAAAAATGAAAATTAAATACCGAGAAGATGAAAACCCACAAAATGTTATTACTCAGGATGCGAGGATGAACACTAACAAAGAAGAAATTATGGCAAGATATAGGAGGCGAATCGTGCGTCACTGACTTACAAAAGAATGTCGTAAATCTTATTAGCGATTGCTACACCGGTATATAGCAGTATCTATGTTTGATATCGAAATAAATATTTACAGTCGGAAGTTCCAAGAGGCTTTCCATGCATGATTCTGCTGTGAGCGGAGAAGTCGAAACGCTTGGAAAATACAGCGAAATGCAGGAAGAGTGCATTAAGTCGACGCTCACTGGAGTTGATTCTTAACACAAACAAATGCAACGTGTTACATATAAATAGGCAGAAACACTCATTACTATTTGATTACACAATGATGGAACAATCACTGGAAATAGTCACACCTACGAAATATCTAAGAGTACGCATACCGAGCCATTTATATGAACGCCAACATCCAAGTAATCGTAGGTAAAACAGAGAACAGCCTGAGACTCATTGCAAGAATCTTCTGAAGTGTAGTGATACGTGTTGCCAATCGAACACAATAGGAAGGACCAGGCCCCTTTACTTTTTTTTCTTTTATCACTCGTTTATTACATCAGAGAAATACACATTTTAAGACAAAATTTAACTACATGAAACATTGCTCCCAGTAAAGCAGTGACAAAACTTAGTTCTCTTAAGGGTTTCTGCTGGCAACAAATTTTATGGAGGCAATGTAAAGTTTATATCAATTTAGCTCAGACACGTAGCTAGTGATTGAATCACGACACAGACACTTTAACAATTTCGGCAACAAATAAATAGCGTGAATTTGTACTCACAATAACCAACTAATCAACAGCCTTGCCGTTGAATAAGTAGTAGGCCATTTGGAACGAATCAGCAACACCCAGCAACTAGGGGAGTTAATACCAACAGTCTTTAAATGTCTTGCTCCCCATTAAATAAACAAACTTACAGTAATTAAATGAATAACAAATCAACTCTTCTGTGGAAGCCAAGGCAAATTGAAGATTCCATTAACTGACTAGCACTGAATTCACACTAAAGCTCATCTCTGTGTTCCCAGACACACATGGGGTAAACTTATACAAGACAAGATTTTGAAGGGAGCACATCAGTAAAACCGGTAGTGGAGCTAACTCGTGCCACTGAAAATTAAGGTACTAGACCGGGGCACAAGGTGGTATACAATGAGGTTGCCTTAGTGCTATACTGCCGTCCAAAACATTACTTCAAATGGCCAATTCAAAATTAAGTACACATAAACCACCATTAATTAACGAGGAGTGACACTAGATCGCTTGAAGGAAGGACAACACTTAATTCAAAAGACGAATGCCAGAGGCGGCAGTAACATCAAACATCTTCTCCGAGTTTTAACCGGGAGTCACTTCCCGCTATGCAAGTAAACATTTAACCAAGCACAGGGAAGGAAACTCAAAGAGAAAATTCAAGTAAAGCCCCCAAAAGGTTATAAAGGACAGGGATCCCCAACTATTTAAATTTAAAAGAATTAGCTCTCCCCAAAGGCAGTGTAACGCGAAGGCCACACTTAAGAGGCCACCAAAATTGGTTACAAAAGTCTTATACATTTGCTCTTTTTCTTTAAAGAAACACAAGGTTGCTTAACTTACTCTGGCTTCTGCTGGACGTCCGGTATGGCTCGTGTAGGATACACCAGACAGCAACCCAAGCTAGGCGGTCGCAAGGCACGGCGAGCAAAATCAGGAGAGCAGACAGGCAGGCAGCCAACACATATCCTCCATGCTGAGCCGGCAGACCGCGTACAACCAACTCCACATATACGTGGCTGCTTCCCACCTCGTACCTCGCGGCGTCTCAGCAGGTAGCCCGAGCAAACGTCAACTGCCACTCGCCCCGCGAATGCGGAAAGCAACAGGGCAAGCAACGATAAGAACCATCGAAGGACCGATAATAGACATCCAAGAGACTGGCGCGCCAGTAACGAGCGCCACGGCTCATGTAGTTCACCCACAAAGGAGGTAACTTAAAAAATCCTCGTTGACCAACCCTTGAATTTTTCTGGCCAGTCTGCGATCCATACCACATAAGTATTGACAGAGAAAACAGCAAAGATCCAAACAAAAGCAGGGCGTTTCATTACATGTTGATTTAGTAAGCGCGACAGTGGCACAGAGATGCTCTGGAGCCTCCAATCGCAGACGCAACAAGAGAGGTGTTATGCATGTCATTGGCGTTTTCTGTTAAAATTTCGATAGAGTAATTCTTAGCAGAACCAGGTATACAAGATGTTAAAAAAAAGTAGTGAATATTTCAGCGCTGGTAGTAACAATCAAAATAAAAGAAAAAACGTCCGAAAAACATAGGCTCTAAAATGCTTACCTTAAGAACTACGAGCTTCTTCATTATCGATACTATGGAACACATGTCTTTACTGCTACGGTCGCAGGTTCGAATCCTGCCTCGGGCATGGATGTGTGTGATGTCCTTAGGTTAGTTAGGTTTAAGTAGTTCTAAGTTCTAGGGGACTGATGACCACAAATGTTAAGTCCCATAGTGCTCAGAACCATTTGAACCATTTGTCTTTACTGCTAGCGCTTAGTTTCCAATTTCAGGGAAGAGGTAGTGTAGACCAAAACAACAAAAACAAGTCAAGTAAACATAGACTTTAACGCCGTGAGCACTTCTTCATAATCGATATTGTGAAACATATCTCTTCTACTGCAAGTTCTGTGCTCACCTATCTCGGGGGAGTGTAGTACGAACAAAACCAAGAAAAATATGTCTTAAGAGCTATGTTCAATAGAAGAGATGTGTTTCATAGCAGAGAGAGATGAACAACTGCTCATAGTTATTGAGGTACTCATTTTGTAGCCCATACTTACTGGACTTCCTTTCTTGTTGTCATTTTTACCATTACCTATCAAAGTATTCGACACTTTTAACACCCTACATATGCTGAAGAGGCAAAGAAACTCGTACACCTGCCCAATATCGGGTAGGGCCCCCGCGAGCGCGCTGAAGCACCACAACACGACGTGGCATGGACTCGACTAATGTCTGAAGTAGTGCTGGAGGGAATTGATAAATTATGCCTGCAGGACTATCCATAAATCCACGAGAGTACGCGGGGGTGGTGATCTCTTCTGAACAGCACGTTGCTGGGCATCCCAGATAGCAATAACGTTCATCTCTGGAGAGTTTGGTGGCCAGCGGAAGTGTTTAAGCTCTGTAGCAATTTTGGACGAATGGGGTGTCGCATTGCCCCGCTGAGATACCCGAGTCCGTCGGAATGTACAATGGACATGAGTGGATACAGGTGATCAGACAGGATGCTTATGTACGTGTCACCTGTGAGCCATATCTAGACGTATCAGGGATCCCACACCATTACGGAATCTCCACCACCTCGAACAGTCCCCTACTGATATGGAGGGTCTATGGGTTCATGAGTTTGTCTTCTTACCCGTACACGTCCATCCGCTCGATACAATTTGAAACGAGACTCGTCCGACCAGGCTACATGTTTCCAGTCACCAACAGTCCAATGTCGGTGTTGACGGACCAAGACGAGGCGTAAAGCATTGTGTCGCGCAGTCATCAAGGGTACCATGGTGGGCCTTCGGCTCCGAAAGCTCATATCCATTATGTTTCGTTGAATGGTTCGCACGCTGACGCTTGTTATTGGCCCAGCATTGAAATCTGCAGCAATTTGCAGATGGGGTTCACCTTTGTCACGTTGAACGATTCTCTTCAGCCGTCGTTGGTCCCGTTCTTGCAGGATCTTTTTCCAGCTGCAGATTTCATGTTTTACCGGATTCCTGATATTCATGGTACATTCGCGAAGTGGTCGTACCGGAAAATCCCCACTTAATCGCTACCTCGGAGGTGCTGTGTCCCATCGCGCTGACTATAACACCACATTCAAACACCAAACATTAAATTTTGACAACCTACCATCGTAGCAGCAGTAACCGATCTCTCAACTGCGCCGTATTCTCGCTGTTTACATTTCTCTGTATTTGAATACGGATCGATATATCATTTTCTTTGACGCCTAAGTGTATCTTCTTAAAAGAAGTCCGAAATGCCACAGTTAAAGCGATAAATAACAAAGCACCGGGACCTACTCCAAAAATGATCAAAGCATCTTGAGATCTTGATTTGAAAATCAGGCATGAAATATGAAACAGCATATGCAATAACGGAATATGGATAGAGGACTGGATTATGTCGTAATGATTCCGTTTCATAAGAAAGGAAACACACTGTGTTGTGAGAAGTACAGAACATTTCGTTGATTTCACGTGCTGGGAAGATTCTTATAAATGTCATCTATGGATGTCCGAGAATCTACTTATATAAAGAAATACCACCACAGCAAGCTAGGCCTGTGCACAGTAAAGGAACGCGACAGCAGATTCTCAGTGTCAGACAGCTAATGGAAAAATGCAGAGAATTCAATACCCATTTAATTGTTATAGCAAGGCTTTAGACTGCGTTCGCTGGAAAGAAGTGTGCTAGCAGAAATGGGCGTCCCTAATCATTTTATTACACTATTGGCCATTAAAACTGCTACACTAAGAAGAAATGCAGATGATAAACGGGTATTCATTGGACAAATGTGTTATACTATAACTGACATGTGATTACATTTTCACGCAATTTGGGTGCATGGATCCTAAGAAATCAGTACCCAGGACAACCACCTCCTTGATACGCCAGGGCATTGAGTCAAACAGAGCTTGGATGGCGTGTACAGGTACAGCTGCCCATGCAGCTTCAACACGATACCACAGTTCATCAAGAGTAGTCACTGGCGTATTGTGACGAGCCAGTTGCTCGGCCACCATTGACCAGACGTTTTCAGTGGGTGAGAGATCTGGAGAATGTGCTGGCCTATGACGACCGCCAGTAGATAATGTTAATGCTCATGCACACGGTGAACCTACAGGGGTTGGACAAAATATGGTATCAACGCGAGAAATGCATGCTTGAACGTAAATGCAGCCAAGCCTGCAGGTGGCGCTGTTGTATTTGACCACGAACGCCACCTGTGCGACGTCCTCAGTACATTCCAAGTGGCCAGAACAGTGTTTTCTGTAGCTGTGAGTGCGTCATCTAAAATTAAAGTGCTTTTGGGTTCTGTTAATGATGATCTTGGTCTGCGTAAGGCGGGTGTATATCGCATTCCTTGTAGCTGTGGCATGGCATATATTGGTCAAATATTAGGACCGTGGAGGACCGATGTACTGAGCATGAACGGTACACACTATTACAGCAGCGAGGTAGATCTGCTATTACCGAACATTGCTTGGATACTGGTCACCCCATGCTATTTATCAACACCGAGATATTGGCATGCATGTCCAGCTATTGGGACAGTGTTATTAAGGAGGCAGTTGACATTAAATTAGCGAGCAACCTTGTAAACAGGGATGGAGGTTTTTGTTTAAACTCTGTTTGGAATCCTGCTTTCTCCCTTGTCAAAAACAGAGGGACAGAGTCAATGTTACCTCACCTGCTAGTTTATAGTCTCACTATCGATATCTCTGACTTTTGTCATCTTTGATGGCACTAGTGTTTAGTGTGTGTTATCGTTCCTGCATCAGTCTGAGAGCCGAGGTTTTAAATTTGCCTGTAGATCAGCCGTCCGTTGCAGTTTGTCCTGGAAATGGCGAAATATTGGCGGCCGCTGAAAATGTTAGCTGGGTGAATACCCGTAAGTTGTTTGAAAAATGCTGCGTCTTAGTTGTGGCGCCGTGTTCAGGGAGTCAGTGAGCAGCTGGCCCTTGTAGTCAAAGAAAAAGGTTTTTTCTCGTGTGTACATTTTTTGTTTTTTTCATGTGTGTACATTGAAAATATCTCCGATCATATTTTAGAAAAGATTATTTGTGAAAAAAATGTCCGACATTACAAATACGGAACTGGAAACTGTACAATTACATACCCTTACAAAAATTTTGTTATTAAACTATTGTGAGATTGTGAATTAGTACCTCACGCCATGTTGGCATTATATGGGTAAAACACAGCACATATGCACATGTCCCGTCGTCAGTAAAACTATTTACACTTAAAAAGTACCATGTGCGCGTAGGCTTGTTTCACTGTTAAAAAGCACCACACGCAGTAAAATGCACGTTTGTACGTCTATTTTGTGAGATGTTACATACATCGTCGATCGGGGATCCACATAGATGACAGTGAGACAAAGATAGGCGTCTACAAACTTACTGCCACTAGCTGGCTCTTACTCAGGTATTTTAAAATCAGAGCGTAAATTATTCTCTTTTTACATGTAATATTACAACCTTTCGTGAATAGTCTTTAAACGCTGTAACGATTACAAACTGTATTGTTTTTGTACACGAAAACCTTCTACATTTTCATAGTATCCATCGAAAGTTCTTATTACATGTTTGAAGTTTGGTTTTAGTATGTACTCTGCTACAGTATACAGAGAGGTCCAGAAAAATGTAGATGCTCCTTGATAGTTAATATATTTGCAACAAAATGACATATCGTTGCAATTCTGCGCGGTAGCGTAGTCCATAGTTTTCTCAACAGATCTTGGCACGCATTATCAAGCAGCTGACAGCACAGCGATGTATGAAGAAAGGTGGCCGTTTGAGCAACGCATGGCCGCATTGGAGTAGTATTGGATGTACGAAACATAATGGAGGTACAACAACACTGCCGTAATGTGTTCGGGACTCGGTCAGCAACGCGTACAACTATTTATTGCATTCGGGATAAATTTGAAGCCGACGGTACTGTTCAGGATGCTCACAAGGACAATCTGGCCGTCCAAAAGCATCAACAGGACAAGATTCCAGCGCTACTGTGTTGCAAGATTTCACTAAGTCATCAAAAAAAACTGTAAAGCTGGGTGCACGCGAAGGCTGGATAAGCCGATCAAGCGTACGATGGAGTCTGAATTCTCCAAAGTGGGAAGTGTACATTCCAAGATCGCTGCATGCTATGGACGGGGACGATCCGGATCGAAGGATGGAGTATTGTGAGAGATTTGAAGGCATGCTTCGCAAGGATGGACGGTTTGCGGAGATGATTATCTGGTCTGACGATGTGCTATTGAAACTGAACGGTACTGCGCACGGCCACAACGGTGTGCGCTTGGTTTCACGAGGACAAACATGTTAATCTACCGGATGTTCACGTGTTGTGTGGTCTGTCACCGAGCGATTTGATTGGCCCATTCTTCTTTGAAGGTACTGTAATTGGTCAGGTGTATCTTCACATGCTGCAAACATCGATACCTGGACAATGGTGATATCGAAGAGGAGCTGTTAAGTACCCATTACGGCCTCCAGACCATAAACCCCTTGACTTCTACTTATGAGTGACCTTGAAAAATGAATGAGATTTTCACTCTGCAGCGGAGTGTGCGCTGATATGAAACTTCCTGGCAGATTAAAACTGTGTGCCCGACCGAGACTCGAACTCGGGACCTTTGCCTTTCGCGGGCAAGTGCTCTACCAACTGAGCTACCGAAGCACAACTCACCCCCGGTACCCACAGCTTTACTTCTGCCAGTATCTCGTCTCCTACCTTCCAAACTTTACAGAAGCTCTCCTGCGAACCTTGCAGAAAAATGAAGTTTGCCAACAGAAGCCAGTTACACTCAACAAGCTACGAGAAACCATCGAGGCGTTCTGTGTGGCAACATTAGCAGCTGTAGTGCGGTCAACAGTCCAGTGGCATCGACATTTTTGACTGCTGATGGGGGTCACTCTGAACACATAACTTTCATTTCATGCAAGAATTGTAACAGTATGTCGCTATGTTCCATTATTATTGGCTATCAAAGAGTCCGTACATTTTTCTCGATCCTTCTATGTGTCTCGTGGAGCGTGCATACCAACAACAACGAAACCGCATCATACAAAGTGCCTGATGCTTCCGTAACGCACCTGTTACCCGACAGGAATCTCGATTGATGTGGGAAGGGGGCAGGGGTGGCGGAATTAACACATACGTGACACGAACACAGAAAAACTGGACATCACAGCTTACAAGCCAAGTACAGAAGATAGAGGGGAACGGGAAAATGTTTTAGACCAGAAGCTAACAGTTGTAGCTACTGCGCATGATGACAAACTGCCACATGACGCAGTCTGAAGGTACACCTGAAGATCAGTTGAGGCGCTGACGTGGGAAAGCATGTAAATTACAAAAGCTAATTTTCACAGCAGAAGCGGAAACCAACTGTGGCCTGTTAAATTAGTGTTTTATTTCTACAAACTTGTAGCAAACAACACGAAACTCTGTATCAAACAATACAAACCTATTGTGTAATAACGGAACTGAAGTAGAATTAATTAAACGCGTGTTTAAAGGTTGAAAGCCGAATGAACAAAAAGTTAGTGTGCAAAAATTTCAGATACGCTTGCTGTGAGGATCGTTCAAACATAAACCGTAACTTTGTTCATTTGACTCACGTAGTGACGCAATCACTGTGGCGTGCTTGGAAATAGCTTGTGGGAGCATGGAGAGGGCATAACCATGCGCAGAGGCGACAGTCATGGACATTGACGGAAAAAGTCTCAAGAAGGAGCTGTGCGACACAAACGAAAAGTGGTAGGCATGTTTGTAGATCTGAAAGATGCTGTCTATTAAAAGTTCGCGCTAGTCGCGTTAGAGCGGCTCTCACTACTGAACCACTATGAGGATGCAAATCAGGTTTGCTTTAAATACATTCTGTAACGGTCGTTGTGACTGAGGAAGTCGGGATGACGGGTACACATAGTATGGAAGGTCAAGGCCCCTATAATGTCACTCCTTAAACACAACAACCACCAAAGCAATAAAATAACTATTCATTCAAAGACAGCTAAGAGACAATCAACACATGGTCATCTTTAAGACAATACCAAAATATCACAGATAGCTTGCTTCTCAAGCAAGGCAGCAAATTACAATTACGAAAACTGACTTAAAGAGATGAGCCACAGAGATTTCAATACTTAAAGGAACAATAAGTTACAATCAGAAAGTGATTTAAAGAACTGTGGCACAGCTAAGATATTTAAAGGAGCAATAATTTGATATATGAAAATGATTTATGAACCGGACACCAGTTCGTTAACAACCCAAACAACACAAGCAGCACACGTTACAATTTAATACAATTCATTCCCCAGCAAATAAAAAACCTATATATATATTTTTTAATATACATGAAACATGTTAAATATTTACCAAAGGGCAGTGACGCCAGGCTGCCCTTGCCAAAAGGTGACTTAACTTAAAATGCCTGAAGCAGCAGACCAGCCGTCCAAAACAACACCTAAACGCCGGGCCCCAACCGGGAGTCACTTTCCATCAGACGACACGTCACAGCTTCTGTGCACCGAAGCGGAACGTGGCGCCGCTCCCACACACCTCAACTCGCATAAAACTACAACACAACCAGACCGCAGAAGACTCGGCAAACAACAACCAAACATCAATTAATACAAGTGAATAGATCAACAAACAACAAGTAAATAAAGAATCAATTGCTCTTTTACTAATTCTGAGTGAGTGCGTTCAAATAAATGCACGTACATACAGGAACTACGGACAAATGACCAGCTTTACAGAATACCAGTCTTTACTAATAACTGACAAGGGAACCTCCCCATCGCACCCCCTCAGATTTAGTTATAAGCTGGCACAATGGATAGGCCTTGAAAAACTGAACACAGATCGATCGAGAAAACAGGAAGAAGTTGTGTGGAACTATGAAATTATAGGCAATATATACAAACTGAGTAGTCCATGGGCAAGATAGGCAACATCAAGGATAATCTGAGATCAAGAACGCCGTGGTCCCGTGGTTAGCGTGAGCAGCTGCGGAACGAGAGGTCCTTGGTTCAAGTATTACCTCGAGTGAAAAGTTAACTTTCTTTATTTTCGCAAAGTTATGATCTGTACGTTCGTTCATTGACGTCTCTGTTCACTGTAATGAGTTTAGTGGCTGTGTTTTGCGACCGCACCGCAAAACCGTGCGATTAGTAGACGAAAGGACGCGCCTCTCCAATGGGAACCGAAAACATACGATCGCAAGGTCATAGGTCAACCGATTCCTCCCCAGGAAAACACGTCTGATATGTTCCATACGACACTGGTGACGGCATGACAGGAATATGTTGTCGACCCACCTAACTTGTACACTTGGCGAATGGGTAAAAAGATTCTTCTACCTTGCCCGCTTTAGGTTCTCTTGTGGATGTGATAATCACTCCCAAAAAAGTGATGAAAACATAAGAGTTTGACACATAAACTGAAAATAAAAAATTAAACTTTTTACACGAGGGATGACTTGAACGAAGGAGCTCTCGTTCAGCAGTTGCTCGCGCTTACCACGGCACCACGGCGCTCCTGACCTCGCAGTCTCCTTGATGTTGCATATCTTGCGCATCAACTACTCAGTTTGTATATTTTGATTATTTTTTCAAAGTTCCACACAACTTCTTCCTGTTTTCTCGATTGATCTGTGTTCAGTTTTTCAAGGCCTATCCACTGTACCAACTTATAACTAAATCTGAGGGGGTGCGATGAGGAGATCTCCTTGCGAGTAAGTGATTTCAATAGAAGTGACCCAAATTTTACAGCAATATACAAGGAACGTCGATTTGATGCCAATCAAAATACACTGAAAATCTCATACAGACAATACATAAACTTCCGGATACTGTCCAAACAAATAAAAATAAAAATAAAATAAAAACCAGGGTGATCAAAAAGTCAGTATAAATTTGAAAACTGAATAAATCACGGAATAATGTAGTTACAGAGGTACAAATTGACACACAATGGGATTTTATTAGAACCAAAAAAATACAAAAGATCAAAAAATGTCAGACAGATGGCGCTTCATCTGATCAGAATAGCAATAATTAGCACAACAAAGTAAGACAAAACAAAGATGATGTTCTTTACAGGAAGTGCTCAATATGTCCACCATCATTCCTCAACAATAGCTGTAGTCGAGGAATAATGTTGTGAACAGCACTGTAAAGCATGTCCGGAGTTATGGTGAGGCATTGGCGTCGGATGTTGTCTTTCAGCATCCCTAGAGATGTCGATCGATCACGATACACTTGCGACTTCAGGTAACCACAAAGCCAACAATCGCACGGACTGAGGTCTGGGAACCTGGGAGGCCAAGCATGACGAAAGTGGCGGCTGAGCACACGATCATCACCAAACGACGCGCGCAAGGGATCTTTCACGCGTCCAGCAATATGGGGCGGAGCGCCATCCTGCATAAACATCGTACGTTCCAGCAGGTGTTTATCAGCCAGGCTGGGGATGATGCGATTCTGTAACACATCGGCGTACCTCTCACCCGTCACGGTAGCAGTTACAAAACCAGAATCACGCATTTCCTCGAAGAAAAAAGGCACGATAACGGTAGATGTGTTATATCGAACCCATACCGTAACTTCCTCGTCGTGCAGTGGAGTTTCCACGACAGTTCTAGGATTTTCGGTAGCCCAAATTCTGCAGTTGTGGGCGTTGACAGACCCCCTGAGCGTGAAATGTTCTTCGTCGGTCCAAAACACGTTACTCAACCAATCGTCATCTTCCGCCATCTTTTGAAACGCCCACACCGCCAAATGCCCTCCGCTTCACTAAATCGTCGGGTAACAGTTCGTGATGCCGATGGATTTTGTACGGATAGCATCGGAGGGTACGCCTAAGTGCCAACCAAACAGTGGTGTATGGAATGCCGGTGCGACGTGCGACTGCACGAGCGCTGACTTCCCCGTGCATAGACGAACCCGCTACAGTCTTCATTTCTTCCTGAACTGTCTCAGCAGCATGACACCTTGTGCTCGGTCGGCCACTACGGGGTCTATCGTCTAAACAACCCGTGGCTTCGAACTTCGAAATCACTCTCGCCACAGCTGCGTTTGTCAACGGACCTTTACCCGTTCGACTCCGCTTCCTATGGCGATAGGATCGTAACGCTGAACTAGCACATTCCCCATTCTGATAATACAGCTTCACTAAAAGCGTCTTTTCAGGTAACGTCAACATGCTGCGACTGCTGGCGCATCTGATTCTCTCTCTCATTACAGCTCCTTTTATACACGAATTTCATGCGCAGTCACTGACGTTTTGTCGTCCAGCGCCATCTGTCGGACATTTTGTGAACTTTGCGTTTTTTTTCTCATTCCGGTATAACACACATACCTTCGAGCTAATCAGCTTCCTACTAGTAATCCAACTAGCGGATTTTTAAAAGGAAATAGTAACTGCTGGTCTCCATGCGGTTACACACTCTGCCGGCTGCTCTTACTTCAACAACACGCACATTATGGCAGCCAAGCAACAAGTACACATGCTGCAACGCAAATCGTTCAATGAAACGAAGGCACCAAAATGACTTACACCTTCGATGGAGAGCGTTGTTCGAGATGGTCTCCAGGGATGGGTCTCTCAGGCACCAAAGCAATGCGACGAACAGCGCCCGGAGTTGATTTCAGGCAAATCCACCACAAACTCACGACCGCCTTGCGTGGTAGACCCGCCGTGCCACTGCTGGCCGAGCACGCAATTTTCCTCTTTCGTCCACGCAAGCACGTTCTTGCGGCTCGTAGCGAGTCCAACCAACACCGACTCAAAGGAATGCCTCGGCGATTGTTGGTGACGTCACGTCAGCTAGGCACGGCGAACGCCATGTCTGTTGCAGGCATACTCATAATGGTGATGTCTCCCGCTCTGACACAGGAAAATGTGAAACTATTGGAGGTAGTTGACCACAATGAGAGATTTCTGCGATCAATTAATTGTGCAGTTCATTACACTTCTTAACAAATAGTGTACTCCTGAACTTAAATTTCCACCTGTTTTGGCCGGCCGAAGTGGCCGTGCGGTTAAAGGCGCTGCAGTCTGGAACCGCAAGACCGCTACGGTCGCAGGTTCGAATCCTGCCTCGGGCATGGATGTTTGTGATGTCCTTAGGTTAGTTAGGTTTAACTAGTTCTAAGTTCTAGGGGACTAATGACCTCAGCAGTTGAGTCCCATAGTGCTCAGAGCCATTTTGAACCACCTGTTTTGAGGATTGACATACAAAAACAACTTCATGGTCCAGCAGCAACAGAATTCGTGCTTCTTTACCTTATTTGTAAATCTGAGGAAGTTACGTTTGTACTGGGTTGCTTTGACAAGAAACTGTGAACATATTGGTGCTCTCCTTTATGTATCTTGGTTGACTATGGGGTGAGGAGCACTGAATGTTAATAAAATATTTTGCGATTGTACACGTTGGGCGAGGGGTTGGGGGACAGAAGAAGAGGCAAAAGAGAAAAAAAATGGTTCAAATGGCTCTGAGCACTATGGGACTTAACATCTGAGGTCATCAGTACCCTTGAACTTAGAACTACTTAAACCTAACTAACCTAAGGACATCACACACATTCATGCCCGAGGCAGGATTCAAACCTGCGACCGTAGCAGTCTCGCGGTTCCGGACTGAAGCGCCTAGAACCTCACGGCCACCGCGGCCGGCCGGCAAAAGAGACATGCTCGTTTTACCAAATAAAATTTTTTATCTTATAAAGCTTCTCCTTTCAGTTGCGAGAGGGGAATATTTATCTTTTCTAATGTGCATGTTTAAAAAAGTTTAAGCTCAGCAGTATTTTCCATGTATGAAGCGATTTTGTTTCCTGTTTAGAATTCCTTTCGTTGAAAACGACTGTAATCTAATGACTGGCAACAGGTGGACATGTAAATTAGTTCACATTTCCAGTGACGATGCCAAACGAAAATAAATAAATAAAAGAAACGAGTTAATTGTAAGGGGGTTGGGGTAAGTTTCGATAACAAAATGGATCAAGTAAATATAGTTACTTGAATGCAAAATTTCCTAAGCTTGCAATGGAGCAAAGCATCTTCTCATATTGATCTACGTTTGTTTCGACAGGATTCAGTAATACAGAACTATGATCTTCATTTGTAGCTTTACTATAGTAAGAAAATCTTTCATCTAAATAAAACAAGTGCCGAGGCTTTCCTTTGAATCGGTGTTGGTCCAACTCCAACTGCCACGAGCGCCAAACACTCGCGAAATCACAACCGGGGCAAAGATCCTAGTACAGCCGGGTAATCGATAGTGTCGGGCCAAAGAGGCGCACCACGGCTCAGTCGTGAGTGTTAGTTACCTTTGAGATTGGAAGTGGTGAGTCGATGTTAGTCACTGAGTCTGAACGAGGTCGTGTAATAGGCCTACGAGAAGCTGAATGTTCCTTCAGCGACACTGCAGAAAGACTTGGCAGGAATGTAGCCACTGTGCGTTATTCCTGGTAGCGGTGGTCACGACAATGTACAGTGACAAGAAGATCATGCTCCGGACGGCCATGTGGCACTGCCAGGAGAGAAGACCATCGGGTTTGCCACATGGCTCTGGCACATCGTACTGCATCCGCAGCAGCAGTATGAGCAGCAGTTGGCACTACAGTGACACAACGAGCTGTTACAAACCAGTTTCTTCAAGGACAGCTCCGAGCCAGACGCCGTGTAGCGTGCATTCCATTGGCTTCGAGCGATAGCTTGAATGCAGGGTGGAAGTTGTGAGCGTGGGGTTGATCTGAGATTCTGTTATTCTACGCAACAGATTAATCTGAGATGTACCCTTTACCCTGTGGCTCCTGCAAGATGCAATTTCCACCCCCACACTACTACAGAAGTCAGACAGACGCTCCTAACGTTCTAAAGAGAAATGCCCGAAAAATTTTCAGCAATACATATCTTCTGGAGTCGTCCGCTGTAAGGAAGTGACACAAAAATTCACAAAATTTCTTACGTAACTGGCTCAAATGGCTCTGAGCACTGTGCGACTTAACTTCTGAGGTCATCAGTCGCCTATAATTTAGAACTACTTAAACCTAACTAACCTAAGCACATCACACACATCCATGCCCGAGGCAGGATTCGAACCTGCGACCGTAGCCGTCACTCGGTTCCACACTGTAGTGCCTAGAAACGCATGGCAACTCTGGCCGGCTCTTACGTAACTACTGGGATACTTGGGTACTGGACTAGTGCTAGTTAGTGTAAGAAAAACATGAAACTAACGAAACTTATTATTTATTTTTGCAAAAATTCTGAGAAGTAACAATGGCACTTTTAATTATGAACTGAAAAAGTTATATCATGGTTCTTTTCGGAATGAGAAGTTACCTCTCATGGACAGGATTCGCTAATGAAATTTCTATACAAAGTTTAAGATGGTTGTTGACTTGGCAGAATGGCTGAGAGGCGCACCTACTCAACTTGAATAATTATCCTTTAGAATGTTGCTAGGTACGGTCGAGGCTGTTGCGTGTGAAATGCAGTGAAGTGTACTGTTCTGGTGGAAATACGGGGCTCGCAAGAGCTGTAGCGCACAATACCGTAAGCTGCGATGACTGCTGTCTGCGCCGCTCGCTGCTGACAAATAAGATAACTCTCGTTCTATCTGGATCGACCTTTGCCAATCAAACTCTCCCTACACCTTGATGAAGTCAAGGATTCCTGTTCGCCCCTAGTCTAACTATTGTCATGGTACACCGGTCAGATAACCAGTCCACCGCGATGCCACTCAAAAATTCGCTCGCAGGCGTTTAACTATATCTCTTTCCGCTCACACAGCACAATAAGTGTGTCAGCCAACACAGTGAACAACGCTTAATCGTAAGGACTCAATATAGAGAGAGTAGCACTTCGACTCGCTCTCGACAGAGGTGCTCTCCCAGTGAAGTACTAAGGAGAGACTTGTTCCTCACTCCGAGAGCGACAACGGAATGGCGCACTTCCACGCCAGATGTGAAGGGGTATTTGTATATCTTTGGGTCTCTTCCATTACTCCTTCTGCTCAAGGCGTCAGAAATATCGTCTGACAACCAGCATTGCTCTTGTAAAATGGGAGAATGACGTTTCATTTAAAGTGACCAATCCGGAAACCTGTAGCATTGGCGCTTGGCGTTTGCTGTGTCCCTGTGAAAATCTCTAAAACTGCATGCTATGTGTAAAGAATGCGTAGGCTCGCCGCTTCCACACAATGTAGCGGAATTTGCTTTTAAGCCGAACACGGGGTCGTTCCCCCTTTTCACTCGGGCCCACGCTGTCACTCCACGGGGGGTCACCAGCCGACATAGGCTGGGTCGTCCTCTGAAGGGACCGGCCTCCTGGTGTGTGGTCTACCTCTCTCAAACTAAAAGCTCGTGTGACCGTCGTGTCTGGAATGTATGTGTGTACGCCAGCCTTGAGTACCTCAACCACGGTGCGCTTACTTGTTATTTGCATGTCGTTTACATGAATTAATACAACATTGACGTTATCTTATCGAGTTTGGGTTCGAATGAAGCGTCTTGATGTGCGGAATATGATTGTGAGGGCGGAATATGTAAGCAATGAAGGTCAGGAGACCACGACGTCTTACAAAGTCTGTAGTATGTTGTGATTAAATCTGGTTCTGTCTCAGTGTCGGTAATGGTCGTGTGCTGATTATAAGAAAGCCAGGTGGCCGCTTGCAACCATCCTGCCTGTGGGCTAGCAGATTGGACCTACACTTGGAATTATCGACTGGGGTGTGATTTCCTATGACAGAAGGAGCACTCCGTGGTTATCCAAAGCACCCTGGCTGCAAATTTGTACGTCATTCTGGTGATTTGACTTGTTGTGCTGTCATTTCTGAACGGCACTGAAAGGGTTGTTTTCCAGTAGGGCAATGCCCACATACCGCTCTTATAACCCGACAAGCCATGTAGAGTGTCGACATGTTTCCCTGGCCTGCTCGATCGCCAGGTATGTCTGCAGTCACTCACATGTGGGACACCGTTGGACGACAACCCCAGCGACGTCCATAACCAGCACTAACCGTCGCTGCATTTACCGACCAAGTGCAGCACGCATGGAACTCCATCCAACAAAATGACATCCTGATCCTACACAACGCAATGCATGCATGTTTGCACGCTTGTATTCAACATTCCGGTTGTTACACCGGTTATTAATTACCAGCGTTTCACATTTCCATTAACCTCTGATCTAGCAACGTTAATCTCTTAATTATGTTTCCTAGACAAATGTATTCCCGAAACCTCATCATTCCACATTAATTGCTCTTTTGATGTTGCGATTTTTTTCCCGTCAGTGTATCACGAGAGGTACTGCGGCTCTGCTCCTTTCATAGATATACTTTGGTTGAAGAACATGAGAGTCGCCATAGTGGATTTCATCATGTTTAGTTAAAGCTTGTATTTGGAGTGTTTTATATTCCAAGTTAATATCTTATAAGTACACAGTGTTTCGAAACACCAGAATCTTTCGGGAGCACCGTTTGGAATAGTATTGTGTCCACCAACTGAGTCTGACACATTTTCCTGTAGTTTCCAAAGTGATCTTTCCTAGTGTGAAGTCGCATTCTAACAAACCATGTTCACTAGCAGTGTAAATAGGTCCTAAAAACCAGCCGTTGTTTCAAATCATATTCAGATCTCTAAAGAGTATGTTTCAAATCACATTGTGTCCAACATTAACGCTACATGAAGCTGGTTACTTACTGTGTTCAGCTCTTTATATTGACAACGAGCATACTTTCCTTGACAATGTTAGATGTTCAGTAACGACAACTATCTGATGTATTGTATGTATGGGAAGTGCTTTTACGGTTATGAAGGAAGAAACTGTAAGCCGAAACTGTAAGCCGAAACAAGAAAAATAAAACCACAAACATGCCCATCAGCAAAGGGAGTAGAGCAAAGAAGACTGAGGTAAAACAAATGCTACATAAACGTTATACAGGTATTGTGGACGAACATAGAGGATTCAGATTTCTATGCTAACACCATCGAATCAGTTACTATCGTAACAGGCAACAAGGAAGAAGTTAGTATGTCAGCTCGTGGTTACTTGGCACAAGAAGGGGGGCTAAACCAAATTTGAACATTCTTCACATCAAAACTTTTAACCAGAAGATTTAGATTTTGAATTAACAGTTTTGTTTAATAACAACACTAATAATCATTTAAATAATACAGTATATCAGTAAAGAAAAAAGGAGAAAAACTCATTATTTTATAAAGAATCGTGCTCTTCACTCAGGCCTTTGACTGAATTGTCAAGATTTTCTTGCCAACTACTTCTTTGTATCAAGTTTGAAGAACAGACTTTAATGATTTCTTTTATCAGATTCATATATTTTTTGCTATCAGTCGATTTTATTTTCCCTGGGGCTTTTCAGTATATAATGCTCCTGATCTGTATAAAATATCTCCACAGCTAGATGGATGAGAAGCATAAAATCTTGTGTCCATATCATCTATAGTAATGCGTTTTTTGGACAAAAGATTCATCAGTTCATCCATTCCTTCACATGTCTTTCCACCAATTGTTAAAAGATCTCCATCAAATTCAACTCGCATCTTGTTAACATATTTAAACATACAGTAAGGTCTTAACCCAAAAATTTTCACTTATGTTTATTTTTTAATGTCTCTTCATTGCTATCTTTTAACTTTTTATGTTTTTGATTTTTTCTTGGTTTTTTATGAATGTATCTTGTATCTCTGATTCACTTAGTGTAAAGGCACACTATGGACTTTTGTCGCACTTATTGCTGGAATGTCATCGAATTCTTCAAAATATTTAGAATGACTAAAGAGAACCATTTGTTTTTCAGCTTCCCAGTTTTCTTTAATAACTATCAAAATATTATCACCTAAACCTTCGATTGCTTGTTTTACCTGTGCATCAACAACAAGGTGATCTTTTTTATATTTCTCATATTCAGTTCTTGGATGTTTCTTCCTTGACTGAAAAGCTTCCTTCAACTCTTATTCTTTCTTTCTGTTCATTGTTAAAAAAAATTTTAACAATTTCAAAGTCATACTTCCCAATTAGATCATTCATATGTTGCCTGCATTTAATTACATAAAAAACGTAAATTTTATATTTAGTATATTTTATGACTACATTCAATGTATGCTTATGTCCCATTCACGTTCTTAAGAAATTTCTAATTTGGCTTCTGCACTTCCTGTCATTGTGTTTACTTATCATGTCTATCGTCCAAAACCCAAACTGATCATCAGTCCAGTATTTCACATTTCCTTAAAATCATCAAAATTCAAGTAGCATGGTAAAAATAACCTTCATCAATATATTCAAAAAGGTGTATCTCACTAGCGTTTTTGGCATTTTCGAATATGTTTGACTCTATTGAAATATTCTCTAACAACATCCTGATTTTCGAGAATGAAGTCCTCAAACACCGCAACTGAATTGTCTTCAGACTCGTCTAGTGGTATAATCTAATTGTTATTTTCAATAAATGTGGCAAGTTTTTCATCATTTTTGTCTTCCAAATTTTTTGCACATTTCATAAATTGTTGAAATTTTCTCGAACATTCCACGGGTATACTGCCGGCTCATAGTGTCCAACGGGCACAATATTTCGGCGATCAGACATGTCGCCATTGACAGGTGCGCTGACGAACTGAGCTCCTGAGGGCGGGCGGCCGATTTAAATCCCCTCCCGCCGCAGGCCGCTTTCTTTGCCGTCCGCGCCCGCGCGCAGGTGGTCGCGAAGACGTGGGCGTCGGAATCTGTCGTAGCGTCGATGTGCTTGCTACGTCCGCCCTGGTCGCCAGTTCGTCCTTCGTGCTGAGAGTCTTCTTAATTACATTCAGTGCCGGGTCCCAAGCCTTGCTGAGATTGTAGCCGCAATCTCGGTTGATAAGATCTTCCCTGGTGCGAATTTCGATAGCCTCCCTTATAGCGCTGTCCCAATATTTAGAGGTCTGAGACAGGATCTTGGTACGCTCATAATACATCTCTTGTTTCTCGGACAAACAGTGCTCTGCTACCGCCGACTTATTTGGATATCTCAGTCGAGTGTGCCTTTGATGTTCTCGGCAACGATCTTCAATAATGCGCACTGTTTGTCTGATATAAGTCTTCCCACACTCACAGGGAATTTGTTATATGCCGGCCTTCCTCAAACAGAGGTCATCTTTCACACTTACCAGTAATGACCATGTTTTATTGGGCGGGCAAAAGACGGTTTTAACTCGGTGTTTCTTTAATATACGGCCGAGTTTCCCCGATAGTGCGCCACTGTACGGAATAAAGGCAGTGGCTATCTCTTCTTCCGTGACTTCATCCGTCTCCACAGGTTCTGAACTCTTAGAGTATACATACAACTGACTGATTTCTATCCTAGTTCAACCATCCTGGAGCTAAAATATTGTTGTCAATCACGAATGTTGTTTTTCCTCACCCAATCGATCCTACTACTGCAGATCGAATGTAATTAGTCAAAAGTTTACCACACTTAATTTTTATCTCAGGAATTCTTATCTTTGGTTTGTAGTAGTAAATGAGAAGCTTGTGCAGTCCATAGATCATCACCTACTTCAATTGATGGGCAAGTCATCAGTACGCAAGAAAAGATTGGTTGTGCCTATGAAGGACAGATACAATCATGTTGCACTAGTTGGTTTTTATACTACGTTTTTTACTCCAAACACTACATCAGAACATAATAAGCTGCACTGTGATAGAGAAAAATTGCCGTTCCCATCAGTCAATATAGTTTGAAAAATCTAGAAAAATGACCTTCCAAAAATTGTACCATTCGACTTAATTAGCGTAAGTTTTAATCTAGTCGGTGGAATGCACATGGAGCATAGTGAGCATTCTCATCAAAAAACTAATATTGCTTCATTCAAGCCCAATGCTGAGTTTGAGCGCCAAACCACATCATACACTGTTTGTACCATTCCATGACAAAATTCAGGACTTAAAAGTAACCACAAATGACGAAGATTACGATTTGATTGACTTAGTCAGTGCTACTACGACAGTTATTTTAGAAATGGTTCAGTAAAGTCTTTGATTAAGTAGGTTGTTCTCCTTCATATGTGAACAAGATCAAGTTCTATCGATTTGACTCATTCCCAGTGAATGGGAAAACTGAAAAATAACTTAAATATTCCTAACAAAGATGCCAAATTATATATCAGCTTCGATACTGTTCAAGTCAATGGCACAGATGATTCAACATATGTTGGAAAATCCTATAAAAATTTGATTAATAATTCATTAGCAAAGTTTTTGACCTACAAATAAATAAATAATAGTTTGTCTAGACTGGAGCATCCATTTGTTCCTTCATCCACTTTGTTGCATTTGAGTTTGCGTCTCACCAGTGAATTAAGCATGGAAGGTCATGTACTCAACAGTATCAGGATAAAATGTGAGAAAAATGAAGTATTTGATTTGCTGAACATTCTTCGTTGATTTTTTAAAACTTTTAATGAAGTGATGCAGGAAGGAGTTTTAACTGTAAGTTTTACTTGGAGTTCAAGTTCAAATGATGCTATTTTTAGTTCAAGTTCAAATGATGCTATTTTTCGATGGGCTGATCACAATGTTGCTGGTGTTGAGATAAAAGATACACTTTCAAAAGAAAGTAAAATTCTGGTAAAAGGCACGGAAATTCGTATACCTCTTCGTAAATATATATCTGAATATAGATTTGAATTACAGCAAGAAAGGTTTGAAAATCCGAAAATTCCTATATCTTTCTTTGAAGTACAAACCATAGAGATTGTGAGATTGACTAACATGAGGAATTTTGAGTTAGCTATCACAAATAACTGTAAGTCTGCGAAGTTTGACTCGTCTTATTTCATATTACTTCTTGTGGACAAATTGTAAGAATAATTAGTTAGCTGATTCTTCATTGTTTCATCATGTCAAACTGCAGAACGTCGAAAAATTGAAGAAATGTCTTCTCAAGAAATGTGGAATCTAGATCCACCCGCTAACATCCTGAAAGCTTACGATGCATTTCTCGATTTTAAAAGAGTTGCACAACTGGAGGCCAATGTTATTGTAAATCCATACAGTTCGATAGAAAATTATCCTATCTAGGTCGTTAACATATTTCAAAGGATGAATGTCTTGGCAACTCAAAAAGTTACTATGAAACTGTGTGCAACATTCAACAATAAAATTCCAAAAGACGCATTTGCTTACATAATCTTGCATGGGAAGAAAAATTTGACACCACATGCGTAGCATCGAAATGTAAATGCATGTGCTTATAAGTTTAATTTTTACCTTCACCATTTTTCATAGATGGCAGTAGTTTGGTGTGTTCTTCGTTTGAGACTGGATTTAGATGTTTCTTGTAGTATTCACACGTTAAAGATCATTATTTCTAAGATTCCTATTTTTTGTATTTTTGGATTATATCACATTCTTTGCATATATGCCGATGTTTGTCTTTCATGTACTTGAGTGAGGGAAAGTGATTGACTGATTTCTCCACATTACCATTTTCATAGTTTTTAATAGAAAACATGTACATTAACAGAAAAATATTTTATATAATATTTCTGTATAAATAGGGACTCTATTGAAGACAATACTAAATCCTTCAAAAAATTAAGTGAACTAGAAGCAAACGTTTTACAGATCGTTACCGGATGTTG
This sequence comes from Schistocerca piceifrons, assembly GCF_021461385.2. Lineage (NCBI taxonomy): Eukaryota > Metazoa > Arthropoda > Insecta > Orthoptera > Acrididae > Schistocerca > Schistocerca piceifrons. Next base: position 75,124,655 of record NC_060146.1, read on the forward strand.
TTACTTGAGTGCTAGATACGGAGGAAAAATCTGTGCAGAGCTCAATATACACACCGAAGGTGGGCCCAGTCCATCAGGACATAATGAGTTTAAAATTAGTTTGCCAGTCAGATACTTGAAACTCATGTGTGGATTGATTTTCAGTATTTGGAAGATGGACATGTTAAACTGAGGTACAAAGAAATGAAGTAAACAAAGAACTTCATAATCAGAATTCTTGACATAAATTCTGAAGAGACAGAAAGTGAGTTTTTCTTCCGTTTTGTGTATCTTTTATAATTTTTGGTTAATGAAGAAGCAACATTTAAAAATGATGTTTAATCATTGATGCAACATTTTAAATATTTTTGGCAGATCGTCATAATGAAGTTGATATAATTGATTTTCGTCATTTATATGACAATTCACAAATTTAAGGGGCTACAAAAAATTTTTTTTAGTTTTTCTGTTTCTTCCCATTTTTCTATACGAGCTTCATTAAAGTAATAAAATGTGTACCTATAGATATCGTCTCGATATGTAGCTGTAATGCAATCTATGCACCTTTCAACTGTTCTACTCATAGGGATGGTTGAAAATGTTAGTTGCAAATATTGCATTGGACTTGGTCATTCATCGTATTATCACTTTATTGTCTTAATTTAACAGGAAAAAATCTGTAACAGAATTTTAAAAATTTATAAAGAAACAGCGAGAATGCTATAAAAACGACGATTTTCCTTCTTTCATCATTCTTTTTGGTAAAAACCTTGTTTTTTCCCGAAACATCATGATATTATTCGATTTTTTGCTGATTTAGACAAAATATCGATATTGGGGTGCTTTGGGGTGGTACCAGCAATTTATATCTATTCGGCTCCAAGGCAACTGTGGTATACAAAAGCACATTAAAAGTAAATTTAAAGTACATAAAAAAGCTGAATACATAAATCTGAAAAATCGTGGCACATAGTTCTAATACCTGAAAGGAATGGGCTACATTTCACATTTTATCGGAAATGCTGTACAATCACAACAGTGTCTATTTTTCAGAGCAAGCTCATAATTTAACAAATGTTTTGAATGTAGGTAGAATTGTTTATTTATTTAAAATTCTTCTACGAGGCGCATTTTGTAGCCCATGTCATCTATATCCAAAATTTTCATGTTAAGCAAGGATGGAGGAGGAAAAGTGTCTTTCTGGATTTTGAGATATTCTGCAAAAGCTGACTGGCCTGAAAGCCAATGCTCATACCCTTTTTGACGTTAGACAAATCGCTCTGTTTCCGCGTTACGTCAACTGCTCGGTTGTTCGCTTCCGCCAGACTCACTTTATAGACCCTCCACTGCTAGTGCTGCCACCCACCGTGTGTTCTGTCATTGCACGTCGATGTCAAACATAGGCACTGGTCACATTAATGCAACTGGACCGTGTATATAACCTCCTTATCTACCTCTGTCTTTGTTGATCAATTGCTCGAGAAACAGGAATAGATGCTTACTTGTGTTGATCCAATGTAGCTTGCAGAATGACGCTATCACTCACGAAATACCACAAAAACATTCCCAGACCATAATGCTCACTCCGGCCTGGAGCCTTCCGACTATTGTTGCAGGGTGTTTTCTTTCAGACGCTTCACACTGTACAAGCCAACAGTCATCTGTCTTATGGAGCATAAAACGTGATTTAATCTGGAATGGCCATCTGCCGCCGCTCCAGTCGTGTTGTTGTTGTTGTTGTGGTCTTCAGCCCTGAGACTGGTTTGATGCAGCTCTCCATGCTACTCTATCCATTGCAAGCTTCTTCATCTCCCAGTAACTACTGCAACCGACATCCTTCTTAATCTGCTTAGTGTATTCATCTCTTGGTCTCCCTCTACGATTTTTACCCTCCACGCTGCCCTCCAATGCTAAATTATGATTAAGTTATGCTCTGTGCAAGACTCTACCAGGCTGCTTCCTCTTTCATTTCTTAGCCCCAGTTCATATTCACCTACTATGTTTCCTTCTCTCCCTTTTCCTACTCTCGGATTCCAGTCACCCACGACTATTAAATTTTCGTCTCCCTTCACTACCTGAATAATTTCTTTTATCTCATCATACATTTCTTCAATTTCTTCATCATCTACAGAGCTAGTTGGCATATAAACTTGTACTACTGTAGTAGGCGTAGGCTTCGTGTCTATCTTGGCCACAATAATGCGCTCACTATGCTGTTTGTAGTAGCTTATCCGCACTCCTATTTTTTTATTGAATATTAAACTTACTCCTGCATTACCCCTATTTGATTTTGTGTATAGAACCCTGTATTCAGGTGACCAAAAGTCTTGTTCCTCCTGCCACCGAACTTCACTAATTCCCACTATATCTAACTTTAACCTATTCATTTCCCTTTTTAAATTTTCTAATCTACCTTCCCGGTTAAGGGATCTGACATTCCACGCTCCGATCCGTAGAACGCCAGTTTTCTTTCTCTTGATAACGACGTCCTCTTGAGTAGTCCCCGCCTGGAGATCCGAATGGGGAACTATTTTACCTCAGGAATATTTTACCCAAGAGGACGCCATCATCAATTAACGATACAGTAAAGCTGCATGCCCTCGGGAAACATTACGGCTGTAGTTTCCCCTTGCTTTCATCCGTTCGCAGTACCAGCACAGCAAGGCTGTTTTGGTTAGTGTTACAAGGCCAGATCAGTCAATCATCCAGACTGTTGCCCCTGCAACTACTGAAAAGGCTGCTGCCCCTCTTAAGGAACCACACGTTTGTCTGGCCTCTCAACAGATACCCCTCCGTTGCGGTTGCACCTACGGTTCGGCCATCTCTATCGCTGAGGCACGCAAGCCTCCCCACCAACGGCAAGGTCCATGGTTCATGGGTATTAGCGTCAAATTCGAGCCTTTGTCCCCTATGAACAGCAGTCAGCATTGATCCACGACCCACGCATCTGCTGCAGAGACCCATATGCAGCGACGTTCGCTGAACGAGCGTGACGAGACGCTGCTGACAGCCCCTTGGTTTATCTGGGTAGTCAATTTCTCAAGAGTTGCACATCTATTCGCCCGTACGCATCCCTGCAGCCATCGTTCAGCATGCTGCAACGCAGTTGCCTCGGTGAAGGTTTTGGATATCGCAATTTTGCCTTGCACGGTATACCTTAACGACGGCGTCACGGGAACCATTGCATACTTTGGTGTTTCAGAAATGCATCCTCCCTTGGCCTGAAAGCCAATGCTCATACCCTTTTTGACGTTAGACAAATCGCTCTGTTTCCGCGTTACTTCAACTGCTCTGTTCTTCGCTTCCCCCAGACTCACTTTAGAGACCCTCCACTCCTACTGCTGCCACCGACAGTGTGTACTGTCATTGCACGTCGATGTCAAACATAGGCACTGGTCACATTAATGCAACTGGACCGTGTATACAGAATGGTCCATTGATCGTAACCGCGCCCAATATCTCACGAAATAAGCGTCAAATGAAAAAACTACAAAAAACGAAACCTGTCTAGCTTGAAGGGGGAAACCGGATGGCGCTATGGTTGGCCCGCTAGATGCCGCTGCCATAGTCAAACGCATATCAATTGTGTTTTTTTAAATAGGAACCCCCATTTTTATTACATATTCATGTAGTACGTAAAGAAATATAAATGTTTTAGTTGGACCACTTTTCTCGCTTTGTGATACTTGGCGCTGTAATAGTCACATACATATGGCTCACAATTTCAGACGAACAGTTGGTGACAGGTAGAATTTTTAAATTAAAATACAGAACATTTTATTTCGGTTGTTCCAATGTAATACACATACCTTTGTCATTTCTGAGAACGCATTCTGTTACAGCGTGATTACCTGTAAATGCCACATTAATGCAATAAATGCTGAAAATGACATCCGTCAACCTCAATGCATTTGGCAATACGATTAACAACATTCCTCTCAACAGCGAATAGTTCGCCTTCCGTAATGTTCGCACATACATTGACAATGCGCTGACGCATGTTGTCAGGCGTTGTCGGTGGATCGCGATAGCAAATATTCTTCAACTTCCTCCACAGAAACAAATCTGGGGACGTCAGATCCAGTGAACCTGCTGGCCATGGTATGATGCTTCGACGACCAATATGCCTGTCATGAAATATGCTGTTCAATACCGCTTCAACCGCGCGCGAGCTATGTGCCGGATATCCATCATGCTGGAAGTACATCGCCATTCTGTCATGCAGTGAAACATCTCGTAGTAACATCGGTAGAACATTACGTAGCAAATCAGCATACATTGCACCATTTAGACTGCCGTAAAATGGGGGCCAATTATCCTTCCTCCCATAATGCCACACCATACATTAACCCGCCGATGTCGCTGATGTTCCACTTGTCGCAGCCATCGTGAATTTTCTGTTGCCCAATAGTGCATATTATGCCGTTTCATCTTACCGCTGTTGGTGAATGACGCTTCGTCGCTAAATAGAACGCGTGCAAAAAATCTGTCATCGTCCCATAATTTCTCTTGTGCCCTGTGGCAGAACTGCACACGACGTTCAAAGTCGTCGCCATGCAATTCCTGGTGCATAGAAATATGGTGCGGGTGTAATCGATGTTGATCTAGCATTCTCAACACCGACGTTTTTGAGATTCCCGATTCTCGCGCAATTTGTCTGCTGCTGCTGTGCGGATTAGCCGCGACTGCAGCTAAAACACCTACTTGGGCATCAGCATTTATTGCAGGTCGTGGTTGACGTTTCACATGTGGCTGAACACTCCCAGTTTCCTTAAATAACGTAACTATCCGGCGAACAGTCCGGACACTTGGATGATGTCGTCCAGGATACCGAGCAGCATACATAGCACACGCCCGTTGGGCATTTTGATCACAACAGCCATACATCAACTCGATATCGACCTTTTCCGCAATTGGTAAACGGTCCATTTTAACACGGGTAATGTACCACGAAGTAAATACCGTCCGCACTGGAGGCATGTTACATAGTACCACGTACTTATAGGTTTGTGTCCATTACAGCGCCATCTATCACAAAGCGAAAAAAGAGGTCCAACTAAAACATTCATATTTCTTTACGTACGACACGAATATGTAATAAAAATGGGGGTTCCTATTTAAAAAGAAACGCAGTTGATATCCGTTTGATCTATGGCAGCGCCATTTAGCGGGCCAGCCGTAGCGCCATCTGGTATCCCCCTTCAAGCTAGACGAGTTTCGTTCTTTGTAGGTTTTTCGTTTGATGCTTATTTCGTGAGATATTTGGCTTGGTCACTATCAATGGACCACCCTGTATAACCTCCTTATCTACCTTCGCTATACTTTTTATATGGTATTACATGTGTTACTTGCTGCTGGCATAACAAATTGACGTGTACATAGATGCGATTAATTTACTGTAAATTATCAACCAGTCAGTCTGTGTTTACAATAATCACATACAATATATACATTTTTGGAAATGTCATGGTATTTTGATTATGTGAAGAAGATATTGACATCTGTCACACCGATACTAATTAGGTTTCTGTAATGCATTTCTTATTCTTTACATAAATGTGTGGCCAAGGTCCAATGGTTTATAACGTGCCTAATTTTGTAGTTTTCTCAAATGACAGTTTGCCAAAACCGGGGTAGAAAAATAAAAATATTTGTTCAACTAACGACCGATTTTTATTCTGAGCTACACAATACAGTCGCCGAAAAACAGCAGCTGTGAATAAAATAATAAAATATTTACTTCATTAGAGCACATAATAAATTTGAACAACTCCACGCCAGAACTGTTGAACAGGTCACGTACAACAGATAGAAACAACGTAATCTGTCCAACATGCGTCATCATCATGCAGATAGTTTGCTAGGTACGTTAACTGTACAATTTAGAAGACGGTACAGTTAGTAAGACTTTACCCTACATTAAGTTCAGGAGTGAACAAGATGCAGAGAAAGGCCGGCCGGAGTGGCCGAGCGGTTCTAGGCGCTTCAGTCTGGAACCACGCGACGGCTACGGTCGCAGGTTCGAATCCTGCCTCGAGCATGGATGTGTGTGATGTCCTTAGGCTAGTTAGGTTTAAGTAGTTCTAAGTTCTAGGGGACTGATGACCTCAGATGTTAAGTCCCATAGTGCTCAGAGCCATTTGAACCCTTTTTTTTTTAGAGAAAGCTGCTGTTGATTTTAATAACGGTTGGCTTGCAGGGCGCCTGTGTGTGCGTAACTGATACCTGACACATTTTCGTGAAGCTTGTTGTAGTCAGCATGAAATGGCAGAATTCACTCGCAGTAGTTCCTGCAATCTCATGCACATGAAACGAGTTTCGAGAGAGTTGCGTCCTTATTTGTACAGTAGATGGAGGAGGGGCAGAAGATCCTATTCGCACAGCCGAAGTCATGACCGCGATGGAGAAACGGTTACTGGCTACAAACGTTCAAGATCAAGATCTCGAGAACGTGATAGATATCGTGACAGAGACCTTCGGAAGAAGAGACGTGACCGGGGTCGTTCTGAAAAGGATCCAGAAGGCCATTCTGCCCTATACTGTGTCTAGACTGCAGCCTCATGCTTTCCCAATATGAACCTCTTCGTTTGTAGCTTGTTCACTTCGTACTAGGGCTGTTGATGTTTTTAAAAATATCGGGCATCCGATATATCGATATTTAAAATGGTGTCGCTACTAGATAAGTTGGTAGCAATAGTTACACTATGACATCAGAAATTCCAACTATTTTAGCTTACGCAACGTTGACCCTGCAGACAGAAACAGTAAACTATACAAAGTTTACATAAAACCACGAGTTAAACCAAAATACAGAGTAAGTTGCGCTTTGCGGATACTACAATGTATGTGACTACACTACGTGATCAAAAGTATCAGGACACACCCAAAAACATACTTTTTTCATATTAGGTGCGTTGTGCTGCCATCTACTGTCAGGTACTCCATACCAGCGACCTCAGCAGTCATTAGACATCGTGAGAGAGCAGAACTCATGGACTTCGAACGCGGTCAGGTGATTCGGTAACACTTGTGTCATACGTCTGTACGCGAAATTTCCGCAACCCTAAATATCCCTAGGTCCACTGATTCCGGTGTGACAGTGAAGTGGAAACGTGAAGGGACACTACAGCACTAAAGCATACAAGCCGACCTCGTCTATTGAACGACAGAGACCGCCGATAGTTGAAGAGGGTCGTAATGTGTAATAGGCAGACATCTAAACAGACCATCACACAGGAATGCCAAACTGCATCAGGATCCTCTGAAAGTACTGTGACAGTTTGGCGGGAGGTGAGGAAACTTGGATTTCATGGTCGAGCGGCTGCTCATAAGCCGCACATCACGCCGGTAAATGCCAAACGACGCCTCGCTTGGTGTAAGCAGCGTAAAAATTGGACGATTGAACAGTGGAAAAACGTTGTGTGGAGTGACGAATCACGGTAAACAATGTGGCGATCCGATGGTAGGGTGTGGGTGTGGCGAATGCCTGGTGAACGTCTCTTCCAGCGTGTGTATGCCAACAGTAAAATTCGGAGGCGGTAGTGTTATGGTGTGGTTTTTCATGGAGGGGTCTTGCACCCCTTGTTGTTTTGCGTGCCACTATCACAGCACAGGTGTACATTGATGTTTTAAGCACCTTCTTGCTTCCCACTGTTGAAGAGCAATTCGGGGATGGCGATTGCATCATTCAACACGATTGACCAACTGTCCATAATGCACGGCCTGTGGCGGAGTGGTTACACGACAGTAATATCCCTGTAATGGACTGGCCTGCACAGAGTCCTGACCTGAATCCTGTAGAACAGCTTTGGGATGTTTTGGAACGCCGACTTCGTGCCAGGCCTCACCGACCCACATCGATACCTCTCCTCAGTGCAGCGCTCCGTGAAGAATGGGCTGCCATTCCCCAAGATACCTTCCAGCATCTGATGTCCGCGAGAGTTGTAGCTGTCATCAAGGCTAAGTGTGGGCCAACAACATATTGAATTCCAGGATTACCGATAGAGGACGCCACGAACCTGTAAGTCATTTTCAGCCAGGTGTCCGGATTCTTTTGATCACATATTGTTGATGTACAGGCTTACAAAAGTATCGGCTGCACATTGTAAATATACTATCAGTTTTGGAGCTGTATACATAAGTATTGATTTGTTATTAGATATTGTGTACATCAACTAGCTAGTAGCCTGCTTATTCCCGTCAGAGCAAGAAAAGAAAGGAAAACGATGCATGTTAACGCTTGGCGATAACCACTTTGATAACAAGGGAAACTGAATGTAAGTGGCCCAATAAAAGTTGCCCGATGGTTCCGTCGTTCGTTTTCGTCACATATCGGATACGTCCGGAACACTTCATGTCGCTTGCCCTGTTTTTATTCATTTTTGCCAGTGCCAGCGACCTACAGTAATAGTGTCAAAATTGCATGGAGAAGCTAAACGTTGCAGTTTCTTTTAGTAGCGACGAGCGTCGATTGCGTCAGCATTTCCCCTCACATGTCTCTGGCCACCACAAAGACCAATCTTGTCATTTACATTTTTATTCACAGTTTCTGCAATTGTTTTTGAAGAATGCCAATGTGAAGAAATAGCATACTAGTTGCGTTAAAAACTGTTTTTAACGCAACTGGTGTGCTATTTCTTGACAACGGGCATCTTGTTATTGCATTCACACCGCCACCCCACATTGCAATCGGACTTCTTTGTGCCACCTATACTTCCCTCACACAGTCAAAGAGAAAGACTACTCCTGATGAAATCTCAATAAGTAGTAAGACTCCTTCATACAGTGAAAGTAAAATTGTGTTATACTACAACTAAAAAAGAAATACTTCAAATATTTACCGAAAATTGCGAAGAAAATGTAACATGAAATAAAACTACAACTACATTGCCATTTTAGTATCGATGCATCGATATAACTGTAAAGGAAACGTCGCCGTTTTATATCGATATTTTCTAGGAAAATGTCGATGTTATATATCGATATTTTTTCAGCAGCCATAACTAACGCGAGAAAGAAGTCGGTGAGAGAATTGCTCGCGAAAGATAAGGTTCCTGGTTCAAGCCTCGGACTGGGACACAGTTTTAATCTTTCAGGAAGTTTGAGCACATTCTCTGGTGCGAAAGATTAATGGCGAAAGTAACTTTTGCATAATGTGATACTGTCGAGTAACATAGATCCATGAAACTTCGAGCACACACCAACACATTTGGTGCTGTAGTAACGGTGACCTCATGTGCAATCCTTGTTTATGTGAGCCACGGCGATAAAATAGGAAACAGTGTTGTGTCGTGAAAATATGTTGAAGTGTGAAATGAAAGCCAATATATTGCGTCCACAACATGCAAAATGTATAAAGAATAGCTGATGACAATACTTGCTTTGGATAAACTCATCAACCTCTCTGGCGTATAAACATATAAAGCGCCGCCAGAGGGAAAATTGACAAACTCTCTTTGTTTCGATGTACAAGTAGGAAGCTGTTGTGTAATAGCATCTCTGATGCCTGCTGCTTGTAAAGTGGAAACGAAAGCATTGTAAATATATTACTTTGTGCTTAATTTCAGAATATAATTTAAAATCCAAAATACTTACCTACTTTTTTTTCCATTCTGAGAAGCTCCTCTTCTTGAATTACGTATTAATTAAATACGTGAGTTTTCAAACGGCCAAAAGCCATTGAAAATCATTGCTGGATAGCGGCCGCAAACCGCTGATAGCTTTATATTTCGGTGATAATTTGCGGGCTTCACCTGTCTTTCTGAATAATATTACAGGAATAAAAATCAGTAGAATATTTAGTTTTTTAATGATGCCATAAAATATGAGTTCTCAGGATTAATTTTTTTTTCTTTATGTAATGAGATGCTCTGACTTAGTCGATTTCGCTTCATGAAATCTGATAACAGTGAATGTTTTATAAAAGAATAAACTTTGAAGACAAATACTGAACAGATAACCGAAGTCGAGCTTTTTTTCATTCTAGATGCTCAAATAATAAGAATTATAGTGATTAAAATTCTTCTGGGTATTATGTCGCGTCATTGCAAAAAGCTGATAACAATAATGAACTAAAACCGACAAGGTCCTGAGGAAGGCCGTTGCAATTTGGCCGAAACGTCGGTTTTAGTTTATTATTGTTGTTAGTTTTTAGCAATGACGCGGCATAATACCCAGAAGAATTACAATAACTATGACACCGCCCGCGGGAGCCTACGCTCTTATAATAAGAATTACTTCATTACAGTAATTTTTCGTTACGTGAGTGTTTGTAGTGTTTGAATCGGCAATCACTCACCACAATGTACGTTGTATGTCGAGCAAACCTAAACAGTTTCATACTATTGACGTCGCCGGCCGAAGTGGCCGTGCGGTTAAAGGCGCTGCAGTCTGGAACCGCAAGACCGCTACGGTCGCAGGTTCGAATCCTGCCTCGGGCATGGATGTTTGTGACGTCCTTAGGTTAGTTAGGTTTAACTAGTTCTAAGTTCTAGGGGACTGATGACCTCAGCAGTTGAGTCCCATAGTGCTCAGAGCCATTTGAACCACTATTGACGTCATGTACGCGAAGCTTTATCAGACGTATTGGTTCGCAACAACATTTCAAAACCTTTTCCTCACGTAATGTCAGATCATTAAGAGCAACAAAAGCAAGGCAATTTTCTATGCTTTGTCGCTGCATTCATTTAGTTGTTTTCACGCGCTGTACAGCTGGTGCGCGCGTGTTATGTAAATCACTACAGACAATTCCAGTCGCGTAACCACTGACCAAATAAGGTGTATACAATCATTCATGCTTAAACATTATATATAAAATAAATCCAAATTCAAACGTACGCTAAGAGAGGGAAGGTCACGCTACGTGACGTCCAGCATTAAGCGCACGACTGGGAGACCTAGGGCAGCATCCTCCCGAACTCTCACTCATTTCCACAGAGTTGTTAGTATCTTGTGTCACTTCACCAGTCTCGCCCTAACGTTTAGCAGGGCAGTGTAATTCATTTGCTAGTCGACGCTGAAAAGTTATGCCAGATGCGTATATTAGGTTAACAAGGGAACCTCCCCATCGCACCCCCCTCAGATTTAGTTATAAGTTGGCACAGTGGATAGGCCTTGAAAAACTGAACTCAGATCAATCGAGGAAACAGGAAGAAGTTGTGTGGAACTATGAAAAAAATAAACAAAATATACAAACTGAGTAGTCCATGTGTAAGATAGGCAACAACAAGGAGCATCTGAACTAAGGAGCGCCGTGGTCCTGTGGTTAGCGTGAGCAGCTGCGGGTGGAGAGGTCCTTGGTTCAAGTCTTCCCTCGAGTGAAAAGTTTACTTTTTTATTTTCGCAAAGTTATGACCTGTCCGTTCGTTCATTGAAGTCTCTGTTCACTGTAATAAGGTTAGTGTCTGTGTTTTGCGACCGCACCGCAAAACCGTGCGATTATTATTGAAGTCGCGAGCTATATTCGCTGAATTCATATTGCCCACGGAATACATCTCATGTATTTAATGCACTCTCGTCCAAAGTAGCGAACAGTCAACTGCCAGCCAGGGAGCCTCGTTAGCAGGAATACTCTCTCTCCTCCGTGCGCTGTAGTCGACTGACGTCGTGTGTTTCGATGTTTGTTTAGGTGTAGCGTCCCCATACTACGGCGCAGTTACCTCGCATCGGACGGACAGATAATAATTGTCTAAAAATAAAAAAAATAAAATTTTCACTCAAGGGAAGATTTGAACCAACGACCTCTCAGTCCGCAGCTGGTCACGCTAACCACGGGGCAACAGCGCTCCTGGGCTCCCAGGCTCCTTGATGCTGCTTATCTTGCGCATGGACTACACAGTTTGTATATTTTGCTTATTTTTTTCATAGTTCCATACAACTTCTTCCTGTTTTCTCGATTGATTTGTGTTCAGTTTTTCAAGGCCTATCCACTGTGCCAACCTATAACTAAATCTGAGGGGGATGCGATGGGGAGGTTCCCTTGTAAGAAGTATGCCAGCCTGGGTTACATTAACTGGAATCACAATGTCATGCTGTTCCACACGAATGGTGACCGCGGAATCTAGAGTGATTCCTAAAGAGGACTTGTTGGGAAGTGGTATTCAGCTTGACTCCGTCACATGGATTAAGCATACAGTCGTAACGTTGCATAGAACGAACACAGGGAAGGCGAATGGTCTACTTCAGTTCATTGGGAGAATGGAAAAGAAGTGTAGCCCATGTGAAAAGGAGACCATGTATAGAAAGCTAGTGCGACCCATTCCTCAGTACTACTGGAGGATTTGGGATCCACACAAGATTAGGTGAAAGTAAGACATCGAAACAGCTCAGAGTCGTGCTGCTAGATTTATTACCAGTAAGTTTGTTCAACATGCGAATATCACGAAAATGATATGCAAACTCACATCAGAATCTCTGGATGGAATACGACGATCTTTTTATGAAACAATAGCGAGAAAATTTAGGGAATCGGCATTTGTAGTGTTATATCCTAGCCAGTAATGCCACCCGAGCCCGCTGCCAAAAAGGTTGGCAGCATCAAAGTCCGGACGCCGTCCGCATAAGCAGCGCCAGCGAGACAGGAAATAGCCGCAAGTCTGCGCGCGCCACCGCTGGCTTCTGGCTTCTTAAGCGCTGGAGTCGCGAGCGCTAGGACAGTTCTGTATTCGCCGCTCAGTTGTATACTCGCCACCGAATTGTGTACTTGCTAGTCAGTTGTGTGTTCATCGCAGCAGAGTTGTTGTTTGTCGTCAGCCGACGCTGACCTAGCCGCTTCGACTCGAACTAGACAGATTTCTGTAGACACGGAGTTCACTACTGTTCTGTATCTTCGTTAGTAAAGATAAGTACCGACTTTTATTTAATCAGTGTTTGGGTTTTCGTCTTTCTGTTCACTGTTCCAGCGGACCGGTCGGCCCGCTATTAAAAGTGTGGCGGTGACTTCGTAAGCCGTTTCAACAGCGAATTGCTTGTCGCTACGAACACCGCCACAAAATGTAGCTGACCATTCTATTGCAGCCAACGTATAGTTTGTCGGAGGACCGTGAAACAAGAGACGACAAATCTGGGCTTGTACGGAAGCATATATATATATACATACTGATGAGCCAAAACAGTATGACCACATACTTAATAGCTTCTTTGTCCGTCTTTGGGACAAAATTCGTCACTGCTTCTGCGTATCAGGGATCCGACAGTTTGATGGTAGCTGTGTGGAGCTACGTGGCATTAGATGTCTACGCACAGGTCATGTACACTACTGGCCGTTAAAATTGCTACACCAAGAAGAAAGGCAGATGATAAATGGGTATTCATTGAACAAATATATTATATTAGAACTGACATGTGATTACATTTTCACGCAATTTGGGTGCATAGATCCTGAGAAATCAGTACTCAGATGGGGGGGCTGGCCGTAATAACGGCCTTGATACGCCTGGGCATTGAGTCAAACAGAACTTGGATGGCGTATACACGTGCAGCTGCCCATGCAGCTTCAACACGATACCACAGTTCATCAAACGTAGTGACTGGCGTATTGTGACGAGCCAGTTGCTCGGCCACCATTGACCAGACGTTTTTAGTTGGTGAGAGATCTGGAGAATGTGCTGGCAAGGGCAGCAGTCGAACACTTTCTGTATCCAGAAAGGCCCGTACAGGACCCGCAACATGCGATCGTGCATTATCCTGCTGAAATGTAGGGTTTCGCGGGGATCAAATGAAGGGTAGAGCCACGGCTCGTAAACCATCTGAAATGTAACGTCCACTGTTCAAAGTGCCGTCAATGCGTACAAGAGGTGACGGAGACGTGCAACCAATGGCACCCCATACCATCACGCCGGGTGATACGCCAGTATGGCGATGACGAATACACGCTTCCAATGTGCGTTCACCGCGATGTCACCGAACACGGATGCGACCATCATGATGCTGTAAACAGAACCTGGATTCATCCGAAAAAATGACGTTTTGCCATTCGTGCACCCAGGTTCGTCGTTGAGTACACGATCGCAGGCGCTCCTGTCTGTGATGCAGCATCAAGGGTAACCGCAGCCATTGTCTCCGAGCTGATAGTCCACGCTGCTGCAAACGTCGTCGAACTGTTCGTGAAGATGGCTGTTGTCTTGCAAACGTCCCCATCTGTTGACTCAGGTATCGAGACGTGGCTGCATGATCCGTTACAGCCATGCGGACAAGGTGCCTGTCTTCTCGACTGCTAGTGATATGAGGTCGTTGGGATCCAGCACGGCGTTCCGTATTACCATCCTGAACCTACCGATTCCATATTCTGCTAACAGTCATTGGACCTCGACCAACGCGAGCAGCATTGTCGCGATGCGATAAACCGCAATGGCGATGGGCTACAATCCGACCTTTATCAAAGTCGGAAACGTGATGGTACGCATTTCTCCTCCTTACACGAGGCATCAACGTTTACCAGGCAAAGCTGGTTAACTGCTGTTTGTCTATGAGAAATCGGTTGGAAACTTTCCTCATGTCAGCACGTTGTGGGTGTCGCCACCGGCTCCAACCTTGTGTCAATGCTCTGGGGAGCTAATCATTTGCATATCACCGCATCTTCTTCCCGTCGGTTAAATTTTGCGCCTGTAGCACGTCATCTTCGTGGTGCAGCAATTTTAATGGCCAGTAGTGTAATTCGCAAGAGGGCCACTGATTTGCGTATGCTGTGATGGCGCCCGATAGCAACCCAGATTGGTTCCATAGGATTTACGTCAGGCGAATTTTGTCGCCGATACATCAACGTGAGTTGACTATAATGCTCCTCAAACCACTGTAGCACGGTTGTGGCTTCGAGATACTGACAGTTATACTGCTAATGATGACGTCGCCGTCGAGCAAGACATCAAGCACTAAAGGGATAGAGGTGGTTCGCAACTGCCAGCGTGTCTTCGATTACTACCACAGGTCCCACACAAGCGCAGGAGGTTGTCTCCCATAGCAAAAACAGCTCCCGCCAGATTGCGTCCATGGAACTGCGCACGGTTCGAGCCGCCGTTCACCTCAATGACGGCGTTTGTGGAGATAACCAGTAAAATATGCATTCATCGACGGTCGAATCCCGATGGTCCCATGCCCAGTGCAATCGTAATTGACGACGTCGTTGGGTGACACGTAGACACGTAGGGATGGTGCGCTATGCAGCTCCATGTTCAACAATGTACAATGAACAATGTGCTCCGAAACACTTGTGCGTGCACCAGCATTGTGCTCTTTCGGCAGAGATGCGACAGATCACGCTCCATCCCACTTTACAGAGCAGAGAAGCTTCCGAACCCCACCTTCTGTCGTGAACGTGCAACCTTTTAGCGCCTAGTGGTAGTTTCACTATCCTTCTACCTCTTTCCGTAGATGCACACGACGGTAGCACGAGAACAGTCGACCAGCTTTGACATTTTCGAGATACTCGTTCACAGGCTCTGTGTAAAAATAATTTGACCTTTGTGCAAGTCGCTTATCTCAATGGCTTTCCCCAGTTGCGGCCCGTATCTTTGCTGCGGTGAACCCCTGTCTGTGTCTGCTCCCCTTACATGCTTTTGTTACCGCGTCACGTGTCAGCAACGCCAGCAGGCGGCATCGAACGCCGCGAAGGAGAGTGGTCGTAATGTTTCGGCGTATCAGTGTAGTCGTTTTTCATAATTCCATTGTAAGTAGGCTGTATAGGTTTTTTTATCGGTGTTTATCTGCATAGTAATTCATTAATTTTTCTAAGGGGACGTTTCACCATTTGCTAGTTGTAGTTTCCTTCCCCCTCCCCCCTTCCATCATTCTTCCATCTATTGTCGACATTAAACAATGCACAGTCCAAGTAATTTACGCGCAAAGTCTTTTTTGAAGATTTGAGAGGAGCGAAGATCACAATAAACTTTCAGGTTTACTTAGTTTGTCATGTTGAGATGGCTCCAGTTCTTCTTGTCTAGGGGTCTGATTCTTGAATCTGAAAAGCTAACATCGGGTCCCCACGGTAGATATGAAGTTGAACTAAATAAATTGGAAGACTGTTGTTGCACAATTTTTTACGTACATATATTTTCCACTGATTTTCTCCCATTTTAGTATATCATACAGTATTTCGATTTTTCACATTAACACAGCCGAAATTACACTGTTCGCACCTATTACACAAAAATACGTCCCATCACGTGAGAAGCAAACTTACGACTCTCACACTCTGTGGAAATAACAATATTCCAAAGTGTTTACTATTTTATTTATTTCAAGTTTCTGCTACCAGTCACTTTTTACTTTATGCTTAATCTAACATAATGCAACGCGTTTCGAACATGTTTTGTTCATTTTCAAGCGTTTGTACATACATACATCCAGAAATGTTACTTAAAAATATACAGTTTTAAACTAGATTAATTTAGAACACTTCCTTTTTTACTGTAGCTGCTGGTGTGGCATATGGGGGGGGGGGGGGAAGGAGGGGGTTAGTGTATATCTACAAATTGAAGTCAGTGATGTCTTCTGCTGGTTTTCGTCTTTGTTGTTGACTGTGTATATCACAGCAGTTACATCTTCTTGTTGCTTCACTTGTATCACTGGTGTATTTTTCTTAACAAATGAATTCCTACTAGTTTTCGTTACATTATTCATTTCGAATATTTTTTCGTAAATGAATCAAGAAATAAACATAGTAAACAGCACAGGATTGCGTAATTAATAATAGAAATGTTAAGTGCGCAAATAATTCGTAATTTAAAATGTTTCCAAACAAAATTTTTAACTGTACGTTCAGAACTAGTACTTACAGATCATAACATCGAAACAAAAATACACTACGTGCCATTAAAATTGCTACAGCAAGAAGAAATGCAAATGATAAACGGGTATTCATTGGACAAATATATTATACTAGAACTGACATGTGACTACATTTTCACGCAATTTGGGTGCATAGATCCTGAGAAATCACTACCTAGAACAACCACCTCTGGCCGTAATAACGGCCTTGATACGCCTGGGCATTGAGCTTGGATGGCGTGTACAGGTTCAACTGCCCATGCAGCTTCAACACGATACCACAGTTCATCAAGAGTAGTGACTGGCGTATTGTGATGAGCCAGTTGTTCGGCTACCATTGACCAGACATTTTCAATTGGTAAGAGATCTGGAGAATGTGCTGGCCAGGGCAGCAGTCGTACATTTTCTGTATCCAGAAAGGCCCGTACAGGACCTGCAACATGCGGTCGTGCATTGTCCTGCTGAAATGTAGGGTTTAGCAGGGACCGATTGAAGGGAAGAGCCACGGGTCGTAACACATCTGAAATGTCCACTGTTCAAAGTGCCGTCAATGCGAACAAGAGGTGACCGAGACGTGTAACCAATGGCACTCCATACCATCACGCAGGGTGATACGCCAGTATGGCGATGACGAATACACGCTTCCAATGTGCGTTCAACGCGATGTCGTCAAACACAGATGTGACCATCATAATGCTGTAAACAGAACCTGGATTCATTCGAAAAAATGACGTTTTGCCACCCAGGTTCGTCGTTGAGTACACCATCGCAGATTCTCCTGTCTGTGATGCAGCGTCAATGGTAGCAGCAGCCTTGGTCTCCGAGTTGATAGACGATGCTGCTGCAAACGTCGTCAAACTGTTCGTGCAGATGGTAGTTGTCTTGCAAATGTGCCCATCTGGTGACTCAGGGGTCGAGACGTGGCTGCACGATCCGTTACAGCCATGCGGATAAAATGCCTGTCAACCCCACTCTAGTGATACGAGGCCGTTGGGCTCCAGTACGGCGTTCCTTTATTACCCTCCTGGACCCACCGATTCCATATTCTGCTAACAGTCATTGGATCTCGACCAACGCGACCAGCAATGTCGCGATACGATAAACCGCAATCGCCATAGGCTACAATTCGACCTTTATCGAAGTCGGAAACGTGATGGTACACATTTCTCCTCCTTACACGAGGCATCACAACAACGTATCACCAGGCAACGCCGGTCAATTGCTGTTTGTGTATGAGAAATCGGTTGGAAACTTTCCTCATGTCAGCACGTTGTAGGTGTCGCCACCGGGGCCAACTTTGTCTGAATGCTCTGAAAAGCTAATCATTTGCATATCACAGCATCTTCTTCCTGTTGGTTAAATTTCGCGTCTGTAACACGTCATCTTCGTGGTGTAGCAATTTTAATGGCCAGTAGTGTATTTTATATAGTAGTCCCCTTTCATACATTTTAGCTTGAAATATAACATACTTCGTATAAAATTATATGAAAGTTTACAGAAAAGCAACTGAGATATCACTCACGGAGATAATACTGGTATCGACAACTAATGTTGGAGAAATTAACGCTAGAGGAGGATGTCCCGTTACATAGATGTAGCATTCACTGAACGCTAGGTGAGGAGCCCCCTACGTCAACGTGACGTAAGCACGCATCATCATGAGTTTCACGAGTTGTCCTATCGACTTTTGTGTGCATTCTGTATACATCGACTGTTGTGTGTGTCTTGAAACTGCGCTGTTCATTGGTCTTAGTTGATTTACAACATGAAGGCAAAATTAAATCGAACTAGATGGTTTTATGTTTCCAGCAATATTCGGAATTACTTCCAACTTCAGTTTCTCAGTTTAACGTTTCTGCCCACATGAATTATGTACAATTCATTGACTTTTATAAAAATACGAAACACTTCAATTTCTCCCTATTTCACGTTTTTATCTACATGATTTATGCACGATTAATCGGACTGAAAAATGCCTAGACACTTTCGTTATAGTTATGATTCCCTCATTCAGATATTCGTAATGTTTATGAAACACACAATAACATCCCACATTCTTTGGATTGAGGCTTAATAATTAATTATTTCACGTTTCTATCCACACGATTTATACGCGATTCATTGGATTTTTTAAAAAAAATTGACTAAAAGCTTTTTTTTTTTTTTTTTACTTACGTTATGGTTCCTTCATGCAGACATTCATTATGTTCCTGAAACACATAATACCATCACAAATTACAGATTACAGCTTAATAATTAATTCAACTGGCATGAGCGTAACAGATAACTCCTGTCACTTCGTTTGTACACATGTATTTACATTTAGCTTTGACGTTATCGGTACAAGCGCAAAGATCGATATACGCACTCATGTGGTCGATTTAGGTTATTTACGTCACGATGACGTAATATTACGTCACTATGACGTAGGGTTCTCCTCACCTAGCGTGAGAAGAATGCTACCCCGTTACATAGTGGAACAGGAAAGGGCATGACTAGCCAGTGTACCCTCCGCCATGCATCGTACGTTGGCTACCAGAGTATAAGCGTAGATATTGAAGAGTCAGATGCCGATTGTAGGCCCTCGGCAGCCTTTGCAGGCCACGGCCGTTGACGTCAGCGCCACACTACTTTCCCCAGCGGCGTGCAGCCCCGCCGACCTCTCGCTTCAGACATGTCACCGCTGCGACTCACGGAGGCGGCTGTGCGTGACGTTCAACTCGCTGCCCTCTGGCAGGAGTCGGACGGCCGCAGGCTCTGAGCTGCCTAGTCCCACTAGCATCTCGGCGGCAGCTGTTGCGAAAGGCAGGTCGGCGGGGCTGTGACGCCAAGTTCCGTGAACGACTTAGTGCTAGCGGCAGGAGCTCTAGAACCCATGGCTGCTGCAGGGGATTTTGCCGCACGACCACTTCGCCAGTCTACCGTATCAGGAATCCGATAAAACATAGTACACTACTGGCCATTAAAATTGCTACACCACGAAGATGAAGTACTACAGACCCGAAATTTAACCGACAGGAAGAAGCTGCTGTGATATGCAAATGATTAGCTTTTCAGAACTTTCACACAAGGTTGGCGCCGGTGGCGACACCTACAACGTGCTGACATAAAGAAAGTTTCCAATCGATTTCTCATACACAAACAGCAGTTGACCGGCGTTGCCTGGTGAAACGTTGTTGTGATGCCTCGTGTAAGGAGAAGAAATGCGTACCATCACGTTTCCGACTTTGATAAAGGTCGGATTGTAGTCTATCGCTATTGCGGTTTATCGTATCGCGACACTGCTGCTCGCGATGGTCGAGATCCAATGACTGTTAGCAGAATATGGAATCGGTGGGTTCAGGAGGGTAATACGGAACGCCGTGCTGGATCCCAACGGCCTTGTATCACTAGTAGTCGAGATGACAGGCATCTTATCCGCATGGCTGTAACGGACCGTGCAGCCACGTCTCCATCCCTGAGTCAACACATGGGGACGTTTGCAAGACAACAACCATCTGCACGAACAGTTCGAACCGGCCGGGGTGGCCGAGCGGTTGTAGGCGCTACAGTCTGGAACCGCGTGACCGTTACGGTCGCAGGTTCGAATCCTGCCTCGGGCATGGATGTGTGTGATGTCCTTAGGTTAGTTAGGTTTAAGCAGTTCTGAGTTCTAGGGGACAGATGACCTCAGCAGTTAAGTCCCATAGTGCTCGGAGCCATTTGAACCTTTTTTTGAACAGTTCAACGACGTATGCAGCAGCATGGACTATCAGCTCGGAGACCATTGCTGCGGTTACCCTCGACGATGTATCACAGACAGGGGCGCCTGCGATGGTGTACGCAATGACGAACCTGGGTACACGAATGGCAAAACGTCATTTTTTCGGATGAATGCAGGTTCTGTTTACAACATCATTATGGTTGCATCCGAGTTTGGCGACATCGTGGTGAACGTACATTGGAAGCGTGTATTCGTCATCGCCATACTGGCGTATCACCCGGCGTGATGGTATGGGGTGCCACTGGTTACAAGTCTCGGTCACCTCTTGCTCGCATTGACGGCACTTTGAACAGTGGACGTTACATTTCAGATGTGTTACGACCCGTGGCTCTACCCTTCAGTTGATCACTGCGAAACCCTACATTTCAGCAGGATGATGCACGACCGCATGTTGCAGGTCCTGTACGGGCCTTTCTAGATACAGAAAATGTTCGACTGATGCCCTGGCCAGCACATTCTCCAGATCTCTCACCAATTGAAAACGTCTGGTCAATGGTGGCCGAGGAACTGTCTCATCACAATACGCCAGTCACTACTCTTGATGAACTGTGGTATCGTGTTGAAGCTGCATGGGCAGCTGCACATGTACACGCCATCCAAGCTCTGTTTGAGTCAATGCCGAGGCGTATCAAGGCCGTTATTACGGCCAGAGGTGGTTGTTCTGGGTCCTGATTTCTCAGGATCTATGCACCCAAATTGCGTGAAAATGTAATGACATGTCTGTTCTAGTGTAATATATTTGTCCAATGAATACCCGCTTATCACCTGCTTCTCTTCTTGGTGTAGCAATTTTAATGGCCAGTAGTGTATCTCCGACATCGTTGCGGCCGGAAAAATATCGTGCAAGAACGGGACCAACGACGACTGAAGAGAATCGTCCTCAGTCAGGCAGTAGTAGCCGACCGAGACAGACGCAGCAACAGGGAAGTAACAGCTTTTGTGACATTTACGAGTTCCTAATCAGGAGCAAATTTTATTATATCATCTGTGTGCTTTAATAGTTTAGTTTCTTGAGTTCTGGGTGTAAATTTAATATCTAATAGCCACAGTTCTCG
The DNA here is from genome assembly GCF_021461385.2 of Schistocerca piceifrons. Classification (NCBI taxonomy): domain Eukaryota; kingdom Metazoa; phylum Arthropoda; class Insecta; order Orthoptera; family Acrididae; genus Schistocerca; species Schistocerca piceifrons. The sequence continues at coordinate 75,146,213 of NC_060146.1, forward strand.
CGTACTCGTTTTGCGTCGGAAAGTAAACCGATTTTGCGACATATTACAAGTTACTAATCAGGGGCGAATTATTTAATTTCACCTCAGGGCTTCGGTAGTTTGGTCTTTGAAAATCTGCGTGTTATTCGACACAGTTCCTGCTTTTTCGTCAGGATCTACAGTAGAGTTGCGCAGCACGAGCCGATTGTCCGTTTATGTGCATAGTTTAGTTTTCCACGGTCTTTAGTATGGACAGGGACTACGATTGTTATGTGCGGATGCGAGCCGAGTTGGTGACACTTTGCTCTCAGCTTCAGGCTGTGATGGCTTCGGTTACACAGCTTGAGGCTGCAGTGGATGGGCACCACTGTTGTGGGCCGGCCGTGGGGATCCAACGGATCCGATCGGTCCTCACCGGTGGCCAACCCAGTTACTGCCCGCACTGAGGTTAGCTCCTCACCTGTGGTCCAGTGGGAGGTCGCCCCAGGACGAAGCAAGCGGCGAAAGAGTTTCCAGGCAGCCGCATGTAGGACCTCACCGGTTAGCCTGACAAACTGGATCCAGGTGCTGTCTGTGGCTGACAATGTCGCTGATCCAGATGCTGTCGCCTGTCCTGTTTCAGAGGAAACCACTCAGCCTGCAAGATCCGGGCAATCGCAGAGGGTGGGATTACTGGTAGTTGGGAGCTCCAACGTTAGGCGCTTTATGGGTCCTCTTAGGGACATGGCTGACAAGAATGGTAAGAAAACAAACGTGCAAAAAATGGCTCTGAGCACTATGGGACTTAACATCTGTGGTCATCAGTCCCCTAGAACTTAGAACTACTTAAACCTAACTAACCTAAGGACATCACACACATCCATGCCCGAGGCAGGATTCGAACCTGCGACCGCAGCAGTCGCGCGGTTCCGGACTGCGCGCCGAGAACCGCTAGACCACCGCGGCCGGCAAACAAACGTGCACTCCGCAGATGTGGGAAGGGTCCTCCGGGATGCCATGAAGCCGGCCGGTGTGGCCGTGCGGTTCTAGGCGCTTCAGTCTGAACCGCGAGACCGCTACGGTCGCAGGTTCGAATCCTGCCTCGGGCATGGATGTGTGTGATGTCCTTAGGTTAGTTGGGTTTAAGTAGTTCTAAGTTCTAGGGGACTGATGACCTCAGATGTTTAGTCCCATAGTGCTCAGAGCCATTTTTGATGCCATGAAGAGCACAGAGTGCAGCCATCTGCAGATGGTTGCTCACGTCGATACCAATGATGTGTGACGCTTTGGATCAGAAGACATTCTCTCTGGTTTCGAGCGGCTAACAGAAGTGGTAAAGGCTGCCAGTCTTGCTTGCAAGATGAAAGCAGAGCTGACCATTTGCAGCATAGTCGACAGGACCGATTGCGGACCTCTGGTAGAGAGCCGAGTGGCGGGTCTGAATCAGAGGTTCAGACGGTTCTGCGACCGTGTACGCTGTAGATTCCTCGACTTTCCCCGAGGGTGGTTGGGTTTCGGATTCTGCTGAATAGGTCAGGTGTCCACTGTACGCAGGAGGCAGCTACATGGGTAGCAGGGGCTGTGTGGCGTGTACTGGGCGGGGTTTTAGGCCGGAGGGTCTCGGGGAAACACAAGGAGGGCTTCAGTCACAAAGGGTGCAGACTGAACACAGGAAGAACGTAGATACAGGAACAATTGGAATAACATTTGTAAATTGTCGTAGCTATGTTGGGAAAGTGCCAGAGCTATGGTTCAAATGGTTCAAATGGCTCTGAGCACTATGGGACTCAACTGCTGTGGTCATAAGTCCCCTAGAACTTAGAACTACCTAAACTTAACTAACCTAAGGACAGCACACAACACCCAGCCATCACGAGGCAGAGAAAATCCCTGACCCCGCCGGGAATCGAACCCGGGAACCCGGGCGTGGGAAGCGAGAGTGCCAGAGCTCCAAGCGCTAATACAAAGCACTGATGCTCAAATCGTCATAGGCACTGAAGGCCGGATATAAGCTCAGCCGAAATTTTTGAGAAGAACCTAACGGTGTTCCGAAAGGATAAGCTAAACACGGTTGTCGGAGACGTGTTTGTTGCTGTCAGAAGTAGTTTAACTCGTAGCGAAATTGAAGTAGATACTTCCTGCGAGTTAGTATGAGCAGAGGTCATTGTTGGCAATCGGAATAAAATAATAATTGGATCCTTTTACCTACCTCCCATTTCAGATGATACAGTTACTGAAAGGTTTAAAGAAAACGTGTTTGATTTCAAACACGTACCCGACTCATACGATAATAGTTGGTGGTGACTTTAATTTACCCTCGATATGTTGGCGAAAATACGTGTTTAATTCCGGAGGTACGCGTAAAACATAATCCGAAATTGTGCTAAACGCATTCTCTGAAAATTATTTCGAGCAGTTAGTTCATGAACCCACGCGAATAGCAAACGGTTGTGAAAACACACTTGACCTCTTAAAGCACTCCGTCTTCAGGCCACGAGTGGCCTACCGGGACCATCCGACCGCCGTGTCATCCTCAGGGAGGATGCGGATTAGGAGGGGCGTGTGGTCAGCACACCGCTCTCCCGGTCGTTATGATGGTTTTCTTGACCGACGCCGCTACTATTCGGTCGAGTAGCTCCTCAACTGGCATCACGAGGGTGATTGCACACCGAAAAATGGCAACAGCGCGTGGCGGCCTGGATGGTCACCCATCAAAGTGCCGACCACGCCCGACAGCGCTTAACTTCGGTGATCTCACAGGAACCGGTGTATAAATAATCCTGAGTTAGTAACGAGCATCAAAACCGATACAGGGATTAGTGAACACAGGGTTGTCGTAGTGAGATTGAATATTGTAATCCCCAAAACCTCTAAAAATGAGCGAAAAATATAATTATTCAAAAAAGCAGACAAAAATTCACTTGACTCCTTCCTGAGAGACAATCTCCACTCATTGCAAATTTATAATACAAGTGTAGACCAGGTGTGGCTTGAATACAAAGAAATAGTATTGGCAGCAATTGAGAGATTTATACCAAGTAAATAAACTAACGACGGAGCTGATCCTCCTTGGTATACAAAACGGGTTGGAACACTGTTGCAGAAACAGCGAAACAAACTCGCCAAATTTAAACAGACGCAAAATCCCCAAGATTGTCGGTCTTTTAGAGAAACACGTAATTTAACACGGACTTCAATGCGAGATGCTTATAACAGTTTCCACAACGAAACTTTGCCTCGAAACATGGCAGAAAATCCAAAGATTCTCGTCGTATGTGAAGTATTTTAGCGGCAAGAAACAATCAATGCCTTCTCTGCGCGATAGCAATGGAGATACTATCGAAGAAAGTGCTGTCAAAGCAGAGTTACTAAACACAGCCTTCCGAAATGCCTTCACAAAAAAGACGAAGTAAATATTCCAGAATTCAAATCGAGAACAGCTGCCCAGATGAGTAACTTAGAGCTGTGAGTACCGGGCGTGAGTCGTGCTTCGGTAACTCAGATGGTAGAGCACTTGCCCGCGAAAGGCAAAGGTCCCGAGTTCGAGTCTCGGTCGGGCAGTTAGTTTTTATCTGCCAGGAAGTTTCATATCAGCGCACACTCCGCTGCAGAGTGATTATCTCATTCTGGAAACTTAGAAGTAAATATCCTCGGAGTAGTGAAGCAACTTAAATAACTTAATAAAAGAAGTGTTTTGGTCTAGACTGTACACCAATTAGGTTCCTTTCAGAGTATGCTGATGCATTAGCTCCATACTTAACAATCATATACAACCGTTCGCTCGACGAAAGATCCGTACCCAAAGACTGGAAAGTTGCACAGGTCACACCAATATTCAAGAACGGTAGTAGGAGTAATCCACTAAATTACAGGCCCATATCGTTGACGTCGATATCCAGCAGGAGTTTGGAACATATATTGTGTTCAAACATTATGAATTACCTCGAAGAAAAGTCTATTTTGACACACAGTCAACATGGGTTTAGAAAACATTGTTCCTGTGAAACACAACTAGCTCTTTATTCACATGAAGTGTTGAGTACTATTGACAAGGGACTTCAAATCGATTCCTTATATCTGGATTTTCGGAAGTCTTTTGACACTGTACCACACAAGCGGCTCATAGTGAAATTGCGTGGTTACGGAATGTCGTCTTAGTTGTGTGGCTGGATTTGTGATTTCCTGTCAGAGAGGTCACAGTTCGTAGTAGTTGTCGGAAAGTTATCGAGTAAAACAGAAGTGATCACTTAACACTTCCGGGCTGAGACGCCGGTGTCCATACGTAAGACTCTCCCCTGACGTTTCGCCATCGACTGCGGAAGGCATCCTCCGAGGACAATCGGCGAACTCCAACGAGAGCACGAGTGAGCGCCGTATATATAGGCCATCCAGAGGGCGCCGCTGTCAATCACCTGTCGTCGGCTGTGCTATGATCTCTGATATTGCCAACTGTCTCAATTGAAATTAATCGATTGTGACGCTGTAGCTGCAGTGTTGACATCCATATCTTATCCAGCTTAATGCCTTCATCTTCTATATTAAAATTATTGCAGTGTTTGGCAATCTCAACGGCCTCTCTGTACATTCGCGCATAATAATGCGACGTCTTTGCTATGACGGTCGTCTCACCAAACTTTATTTCATGATCGCCTTCCTGAAACACATGTCCCGCTACAGGCGATTTATCAATATGTCCGAGGCGGCAGCTCCTTCTATGTTCACCCAGAGGGGTGTTGACGCTTCTTTTCGTTGTGCCTATATAGACCTCTCCACAATTGCACAGAATTTTATAGATACCTGGTGTAGCTAGAGGATATCGTTTATCTTTTGCGGCTCTTAAACATTCTTTTATTTCCGTGGTGGGTCTGAAAACAGTTTCCACATCGTACTTGCTTAAAAATTTTCCAATGCGATCAGTGACCTTACTGAACACTTCCTCCTTGGGTTGGTGTCGATCCTCGTCCGTCCTGGATGTCAGTCTAGGGCGTAGTGCACGATCTATCTCTGTTGGAATACCCATTCTTCTTCAAGGTCGCTCTAAGGTGTTCAATCCGATCATCTAAGTGAGCTGGTTCACATATTTTGTGCGCCCTGTCTATTAATGTTTTAGTCACCCCTCTTTTATTTCTTGGGTGGTGGTTAGAATCTTTCTGCAGATAACGACCAGTGTGTGTGTCTTTTCTGAAAACCTTCTCTCGGTTGATTACAGTCACATCTAAGAAGTTCAGGTGACCATCGATTTCCTTTTCCATAGTGAATTGAATTCTTGGATTAATACTATTCATATGTAACAGGAAGGTATCCAGTTCCTCTTTCCCATGGGTCTATATAACAAATGTATCGTCTACATAACGATACCATCTGGCTGGTCTTTTTCTAGCTGTTTGCAGCGCCCGTTGTTCAAAGTTCTCCATGAACACGTTAGCCACAGCTGGACTAAGAGGACTTCCCATAGCCATCCCGTCAATCTGTTCATGCTTCTTGTCGACTGAAGAGAGGGAAGACGCTTTCACCAATTAATTGGTCATTTTTAAAATCCTCGATGACGGATCCTTCTGAAGTTGTTTGTAATTGTTGGGATCGAAAATGTCCATGATTTTTTCATGATAATCTTTACTCTTCATAACGACAGTAGCGTTGCCTTTATATGCAGAAAGCACGATGATGTTCTCATCTGCGTCGATGTCCCTCAGTGCCTTCCTTTGTGCCTGTGATAGATTACTATTAGGTGGCTTACGTGTGCAATGTAACAATGCGGACGCGGCCGAACCGTGGTATTGACCGTCTAGGCATGGCTAAACTACAGACAACACCCCAGCTGTGTACCTCCTTCCTGATGGAATGACTAGAATTTGTAAGTAGGCTGTTTAGGTTTTTTTATCGGTAACGCCACGTAGCGCTCTGTATAAAAATCACTGGCTGTGCTGTGTGCAGTCTGTGGCTGGTTTGCATTGTTGTTGGCTATTGTAGTGTTGGGCAGCTGGATGTTAACAGCGCGTAGCGTTGCGCAGTTGGAGGTGAGCCGCCAGCAGTAGTGGATGTGGGAAAGAGAGATGGCGGAGTTTTGAGAGTGGATGATCTGTACGTGTGTCCATCAGAAAGTACATTTGTAAGACTGGATGTCATGAACTGCTATATATATTATGACTTTTGAATACTATTAAGGTAAATACATTGTTTGTTCTCTATCAAAATCTTTCATTTGCTAACTATGCCTATCAGTAGTTTGTGTCTTCAGTAGTTTGAATCTTTTATTTAGCTGGCAGTAGTGGCGCTCGCTGTATTGCAGTAGTTCGAGTAACGAAGATTTTTGTGAGGTAAGTGATTTGTGAAAGGTATAGGTTAATGTTAATCAGGGCTATTCTTTTGTAGGGATTATTAAAAGTCAGATTGCGTTGCGCTAAAAATATTTTGTGTCAGTTTATGCAGTCATGTACAATTTTTCTAAGGGGACGTTTCATATGAACACTATTAAGTTAAATACATTGTTTGTTCTCTATCAAAATCTTTCATTTGCTAACTATGCCTATCAGTAGTTAGTGCCTTCAGTAGTTTGAATCTTTTATTTAGCTGGCAGTAGTGGCGCTCGCTGTATTGCAGTAGTTCGAGTAACGAAGATTTTTGTGAGGTAAGTGATTTGTGAAAGGTATAGGTTAATGTTAGTCAGGGCCATTCTTTTGTAGGGATTATTAAAAGTCAGATTGCGTTGCGCTAAAAAAACTTTTTTTCATGTGTATATTTCCGGTAATTTCTACACTGTGTCAATACATGCAGTGCTCAAACAAGAAAAATTTGTATGGATGTGAAAGAGGGTAAGGCAGGCGGTAGACTTCGTTCATTGGCGGGATACTGGGAAAATGCAGTTGGTCTACAAAGAAGATTGCTTACAAATTAATTTATGGAGGTCCATCTTACTGCACTGATTAGGGACGTCAATTGGTGACATGTATGACAAGATGTACCATCACGGCTGTATCTTGGGAAAGTCTACTGTATCACACGACAAGTTTCGGCGGCACATTACCGCTACCCTCAGGCCCCACCACTGCCAAAATTGTATTTGATTTCCTTGGCGCATTTACTGTGGGATCTCTGTCACCAGCACAGGTGGGCTAGCTTTCATCAGGAGTCTATACTCGACACCGCGTTGTCGTGTGATTGGAGGTGGCGTCGAGTATAGACTCCTGATGAAAGCTAGCCCACCTGTGCTGGTGACAGAGATCCCACAGTAAATGCGCCAAGGAAATCAAATACAATTTGGGCAGTGGTGGGGCCTGAGGGTAGCGGTAATGAACCGCCGAAACTAGTCGTCTGAAACAATAGACATTCTCTGTGGCGGTAATTTTTCTAATTCTAACACATATGCTTACAAATCACTTGTGCCTTTCACCCTGCTATATTGAACGATGTGTGGGACACGTACCAAATCGCGGGACCTTCAAAGTGTGCGAGTAAAGTCGTATGAATGTTCACAGGTTTGTTTGCAACACAACAATATGCCACGGGGAAAAAGGAAGGAAGGAAGATTAGTTCTTTCATGTCCTATCGACAATGCGGTAATTAGAGATGGAGCACAAATGAGGATTAAGGAAAGATGGGGAAGGAACCAACCTGGCATTTACCGCAAGTGACTTACGGAAATCACGGAAAATCTAAATCAGGATGGCTAGACGTGGACTGGAAGCAACATCCTCGTGAATGAGAGTCCAGTGTGCACCACCTCTCTCGATGATGCTGGATACCCTGAACTGGCAGACTGGTGGAGACCGACAGCAATTATCCTGTGATACCCTGACTGCAAAGTTTACGTGACCGCTTTTCAGGAGCACTCACGGAACTTATGCAAACATAATGGAAGACCCATTTGATCAGAACATTTAATTGACACTGAGGAATGGGATAAACAACAATACTAGTCACCATGGGCTACTGAATAATGCAACCCTACTCTTCCTTCACTCTTGATTAGAATTTGCGTGACATGTAGAAGTGAGAGAATGTTTAAATCATTCTGAACACCGAAAAAAACACGCTGATCACCAGGTACAATAGAGTCAGTCGCGATCACTAGATCCGAATGGTGGAAGGCGAAGTGAGGACAGGTAGTCCACTGACAATGCGCCTGGACCTCCTTCCTTCTTCTCAAAGGAAAAATTGGAAATCTTTTGGTAAGGTCTTATCGGACCAAACTGCGGTCCCTAGCTTTACACACTACTTAATCTAACTTAAACTAACTTGCGCTAAGGACGACACACACACCCATGCCCGATGGAGGACTCGAACCTCCGACGGGGGAGCCGAACGGACTCCGACAAGACGTCTAGACCACGCGGCTACTCCGCGCGCCTTTCTCAAAGAACACAGACAATATTACCTGTGGTGTAAACTACTGTCAGAAACAGTTTACAACCGGGAAGTGGAATGACAAGTTTCGCTTCTCAGCAGGAGACACTATTGTGCTAAAATGTAGAAAGATGACTGTTTCTCCAGAAAGCACTGGATGCCAAAGATAAACGTCTCGAAGCCTAAATGCGGCTCGCAGCTATTGCCCTTTGGAAACGTGAGACTCCGCTGAACGTATTGACTGTGCAAAAAACAAATGTTGAGACACTGTAAGAACCACCAGGATTGGCTAACATACAGGGTGTCCAGAAAAGGACTCCCTGATTTCAAAATTAAATATCTCGAAAACAAAGATCGATAGAGGAATGCAGTAATCGGTATGTTTATTGTGAAAGCTGTAAGAAGTTTATACAGCAGTTTGAAATAATAGTTACAAATGCTGCTAATAGATGGCGCTGTAATCGCCATTCGTAATGCCTAGTATAAATAGTGATCCGAAGCCCAGAGCGATCAGTTCCACTATTGAAACGTGAAAGGAGGTTAGCGTACCGAAGGAAGAGATTAAAATCATGTACTCCATTGAACAACGCGTTTTTCTGGTGTTACAGTACCACAGGTTAGAAGAGAGTCCTACGGCAACAAGTTTTCAAGCACGATTTAATGTTCCAAAAGGACCCGATGCGAAAACCATTCGTACGCTCTTCGCAAAATTTCAACGAACAGGCAGCGTAACTGATGATCTAGTGGGGCATGTTGGCCGCAAGCAAACTGCAGTTACCCCCGAAATTATCGCCACAGTTTCTGGAATTATTCAGTGAAATCCAATGTCATCCGTCCGTTGAATTGCATCTGAGACTGGTTTGAAGCGTTCCAGCACGCAGAAAATACTGCGGAAGAACCTACACATGTTTCCATTCAAAATTCAATCGCACCAGGCCATACCCGTACGAGCCGTGCAACAAAGGGTTGCCTTTGCTAATCAGATGCTCACAATGATTGATAGTGAAGGATTTGATGTTGGCTGCATCTGGTTTACAGATGAAGCACACTTCCACCTGAATGGATACGTGAATAAGCAGAACTGGAGATTTTGGGTTTCCGAAAAGCCATATTGGTGTGAAGCGAAACCCCTGTATTCTCCTAAAGTTACTGTGTGGGCTGCAGTATGCAGCAGAGGCGTTATTGGGCCTTTTTTCATTCGAGAAACGGTCACTGGTACACGTTACGTTGCAATTTTGGAACAATTTGTCGCCACACAGCAAGCGTTAGAGGAACGACAGGTACTGAATGGTTTATGCAAGATGGAGCCCGACCACATCGGACCGAACAAGTGTTTCGCTTTCTTGAGGAATATTTCGGGAATCGAGCCATTGCTTTGGAGTATCCCAAATTTACTGGTGCAGGCATAGATTGGCCTCCATATTCGCCGGATTTGACTCCCTGTGACTTTTTTTTGTGGGGCACAGTGAAAGACATGGTCTACCCGAAGCATTCCGCCATGCTGGACGAGCTTGAATCGGCGATCTCTGTGGCATGTGAATCCATTTCGGTTGAGACACTACGAAATGTGATGGCGAATTTCATTCTTCGTTTGCGCCACCTCTGTAGTGTCAATGGTGAACATTTTGAAAACATTGTGATGTGATTGTTTGCAAAGATTGTTTTCATACGATTATTTCACTTATGTATGCTGATATGAGCTGTACAGCGTACAGCGCCATCTGTTAGCAGCTTTTGTAACTATTATTTCAAACTGCTGTATAAACTTCTTCCAGCTTTCACAACAAACATACCGTTTACTGCATTCCTCTATCGATCTTTGTTTTCGAGATATTTAATTTTGAAATCAGGGAGTCCTTTTCTGGACACCCTGTAAATAGACTACAGGTTAGATGGAGGAACAGACGGTGATGACGAAGACTGCCTCATTGGTCATATACAAAGGTAGACAGATTAGACAGAGAGTGAAGCAACTTCTATTGAAACTAGACATGATTGTCTTAATGGGATTTCCGCGATCGTTCATTAAATAAAAATATGGCATTTCAGTCTCTGATCGCTATTTTTTATTTTCAATGACCGGTTTCAGGCTAGCTGCCCATCTTCAGATCATATATTGCAGTTACAGAGTAACTTGTCAGTGCAGAACTATCGGTTCGCTGTCATAAGAGTTATGAGAGCGAACCGATAGTTCTGTACTGACAAGTTACTCTGTAACTGCAATATATGATCTGAAGATGGGCAGCTAGCCTGAAACCGGTCATTGAAAATAAAAAATAGCGATCAAAAACTGAAATGCCATATTTTTATTCAACTTCTGTCTTTTGAGGATGGTATAACGTACGGTGTTGGCTAATCAGCAAGAGGAGGGCGACTAGTGTTTTCTAAGGAGCGTGTAACCTCCCCACAAAAAATAATATATGTAACCTCCCAACAGATAAAATATGATTATATAATCCACATTTTTGCGTAACCTACCAACAGATAAATTCCGTAACCTCACAATAATAACGTGACTAATCTCTCAATAAAATTGTGGCTCACTTACATAACTTTTCATTAATTAACTGACTGTGAATTTAAACTGGTAAATTTTGGACGTCAGCAGTGCTGCGTCATGGCCCTGAGAATGCATTCTGAATAAATTGAAAATTGTTACCTTATCAAGGTCGCCGGATAACGCGTATATATCTGCTCCTATAAGAAATTTTTCTGGCGCAGCCCAGTGCAATGCTGGCCGATAGATTCTTCATGCATAAAAAGAAACAACTGATTTTTTCTTTACAATAATCGGGATGACCATGGATTGGAGAAATTAGTAAATTCTTTAAATTGAGATGAATTATTGTCAAAAGTTAATTTTTATAAGAAAGATTATTACAAAGAAATTTTTTTTTAAAACACATTTATATGGGACTTGATATAACAATACAACATATGCACGAGGCTGCTTTTACCTTATACTACAACGCTCAGGCTCCGCCATCGCTCCCCCACGACCGGCCCGGCCAACTGGACACACACGACTGTTAGCTACTACTTACTCCTACTCCCACACAGTTCCTACTGCAGTCAACACTTCTCTCTGGTCTGAGATTCTCTTATAGCTTACATGTCGCAGGCAGCGCGTGAGCAGTCCATCGAAATTACATCTGCTCGAGTGCGCTTGCAACATATCCCTTAATCATGGACCTCTTACAAGCGTTTCCATCGATTTGCAGGTTGGAAGATCCGGGACCCAGCTAATCTGAATTTAGGAGAAGAGATGCAAAATGTGGCGATGCGAGCTCTCCTTTTAATGAACTTTCGATCAGAACTCACTTGATATTCGGGAGCCTACGCGACGAGCCTTCCAAGCCGAGAGCCGCCGTCGATTCGGCTGGCCTGCTGTATCACCTGAGCCGACGTATTAGCGACTTAGAAAAATTTTGGGCTGCTCTGCGTTTAGCCTATGGTAAGGCTCGTTGGTTCCGCGAATGACTAATTCTGCAGCCAGCCTCCACCTGCAGCAGTAAGGTGATACCGAGCCACAGCTGTGATACGATGTCTGGGGATGCTGAAGTCATTTTATGACAGTTCAGCTACTTCAAACTTCGCTCAGAAGACTTGTATTTTAATGTCAATGAACAATCTGCTTGCAACTCTGACCACAAGTGTGACCCGTTCCGTAGTACTATCTGTTTTCAGTTAACACCATGACAATTCGTTGACAGCCTGCGGTGCGACAGTGTCTCAACTGCTTTCCTGAATTCTAGGAATATGGGATCTGCCTGCTCATCGATGGTTCATATGGTAGACTATCGTGTGAGAAAAGGGCAAGCTGATTTTCGCATGAGAGATGCTTTTATTCGCGCCTTCCCGCTGCTGTTCACTTTATTATCAGAGTAATTCTTACTGCCTGATTCCCACTCTTCCTTGTTTGTTTCGTAGCGAAAATTATAACATCGAGAAAGAATGACTCTAAAGTGCAAAATCCTTCAGGGTATGTAGATTAATACAGGGTGGGGGCAATAAAAGTGGCCCAGAGAACAGAGTTCCAAGGTACTAAGAAACACAGTAGAGGAAAGGAAATACAGTACTAACCTGACTATAGCAGACGCTGAAAGTGACCGCTATTCATCTCTTGGCACTTTTGGGCCCTGGTCAGTAAGTTGCTGAAGGCGGATCGAAGCTGGGCTGCTGGAACTGCTGCAGTCTCATCCAAAATGTTCTGCTGCAGTTCTTGAAGACTATCAGCGTCGTACTATCAGCGTTCTTGCTACACATCTTAAACTTGAGGGGTGCGCACACAAATAATCTCCCACCGACAGATCAGGTGACCTGGGTGGCCAGCTAGGGCCGCTACCAGACTGGTAACAACTCTGTGAGGCGTGAAGACTGTGTAAATGTGCTCCGAGGTTCGGCTGGACTGGTCACATTGTGCTACACTTAATTCACTTGCGCAATTATAAGCATCTTTCTCCGTGACGTCCATGTCACATATGCCAAGGCCTTATTATGTTGTTCAATCTGTATATTGAGCAAGCAGTAAAGGAAACAAAAGAAAAATTCGGAGTAGATATTAAAATCCATGCAGAAGAAATAAAAACTTTGAGGTTTGCCGATGACATTGTAATTCTGTCAGAGACAGCAAAGGACTTGGAAGAGCAGTTGAACGGAATGGACAGTGTCTTGAAACGAGGATATAAGATGAACATCAACAAAAGCAAAACGAGGATTATGGAATGTAGTCAAATTAAATCGGGTGATGCTGATGGAATTAGCTTAGGAAATGAGACACTTAAAGTAGTAAAGGAGTTTTGCTATTTAGGGAGTAAAATAACTGATGATGGTCGAAGTAGAGAGGATATAAAATGTAGACTGGCAATGGCAAGGAAAGCGTTTCTGAAGAAGAGAAATTTGTTAACATCGAGAATGGATTTAAGTGTCAGGAAATCGTTTCTGAAAGTATTTGTATGGAGTGTAGCCATGTATGGAAGCGAAACATGGACGATAACTAGTTTGGACAAGAAGAGAATAGAAGCTTTCGAAATGTGATGCTACAGAAGAATGCTGAAGATTAGATGGGTAGATCACATAACTAATGAGGAAGTATTGAATAGGATTGGGGAGAAGAGAAGTTTGTGGCACAACTTGACCAGAAGAGGGGACCGGTTGGTAGGTCATGTTCTGAGGCATCAAGGGATCACAAATTTAGCATTGGAGGGCAGCGTGGAGGGTAAAAATCGTAGAGGGAGACCAAGAGATGAATACGCTAAGCAGATTCAGAAGGATGTAGGTTGCAGTAGGTACTGGGAGATGAAAAAGCTTGCACAGGATAGAGTAGCATGGAGAGCTGCATCAAACCAGTCTCAGGACTGAAGACCACAACAACAACAACAACTAATGTTGCCACTGACTGTCATTTGTTTTGTCAATTTTACTGCAATAAAGCAAAGTCATTTTAATTTATGGGTTATATAGTAGTCATAAGTTACCCCAGGTAAACAAGAAACATTCCAGTGTACTGTATAATCATACACAGTGAGATGTTAGAATAACAGAAAAGACAACCTTCTGTCAAAGTACCATATACAGACTAACCTTACTTAAAGTTACTTAACATCTTCCGACCCCTTGGACCGGTCGTGTCTTTGTACCACTCGTACTACACTTCTCAAGCCCGATTACCGGAACAATACAGCAAGTTACGGTTCGTGTCTTATTTCCACCAAATCAAATCAACTTATTCGTTACCGGCGCAATCCATATTTCTCCTCCTCTTAGAAGATCAGTTTCACAACACAGTTCTACGAGGTTCTAGAACGAGATCACTTCATCGGCTGAAACCAAAACCAGTCCCCTCGTTTTCAATGACCAAAAGTTCCAAAACCGACATGCCATCATTCTACACAAGATGACTACCATAGCGTGGCGTTTTCTTCTTCCCATCTAGCGCCCCCCTTCACACACCCTCTCTCCTCTGCTCCCAGCAGCCTCACCAGAGCCATCCACTCGCTGACCGTTCATTGTGCTGGCAAACTCTCCCTGTGCCTGCAGACAGACTTCTCCCCCTCGCCCACGCGTGCCTTCCTTCTAGTTGGCCCCGGACGCCTCATCCTTACCACCAAACACATTCTATGAAGACAAAAACCAGCCAATCGATCCCAGGAGAAACTCGAACCATCTAACATGGTTCAGTTGCGACCCAAATGTGGGCAAACTGAAGCCTGCCGTCCCACGGCTGCTAATCCAACGTTCTACATTGGGTTTCTCATTACTTCTTATTGCTTTTACTAAAGAATTATTACTTTACTCAGGTACTGAGTAGCAGTACTCCAATATACACCCATAACCCAAAGTTTAGCATCACCCCTTTACTTCCAAATTCACTCCACAGAAAACAAAAATATACTGTAGGGCGTGCATGTCCACTGGAGAGCCAAAGAAACTGGTACACCTACCTAATATCGTGTAGAGCCCCGCGAGCGTGCAGAAGTCCCACAACACGACGTGGCATCGACTCGACTAATGTCTAAAGTGGTTCTGGAGGGTATTGACACCACGAATCCTGCAGCGCTATCCATAAATCCGTAAGAGTACTGTAAGACGTCTTGGTCTCCCGACCTTCGTTGCTTACATATTCCGCCCTCATAATCATATTCCACACATCAAGACGCTTCATTCGAACCCAAACTCGATAAGATAAAGTCAATTTTGTACGAATTCATGTAAATGATACGCAAATAACAAGTGTGCACCGGGGTTGAGATACTCGAGGCTGGCGTACACACACACATTCAAGACATGACAGTCACAAGAGCTTTTAGTTCGGGAGAGGCGGTCCGCACGCCGAGAGGCCGGTCCCTTCAGAGGACGATTCAGCCTATCTAACATCGGACGGCGACCACCCGTGGAGTGGACAGCATTTGCGCGAGTTAAAGGGGAGAATGACCCTGTTTTCGACTTAAAAGCAAATTCCGCTACATTGTGTGGGAGCGCCCAGCCTACGCATTCTTTACAAACATAACACGCAGTTTCAGAGGTTTTCACAGGGAGACAGCAACCGCCAAACGCCGATGCTACAGATTTCCGGATTGGTCGCCTTAAACGAAACGTCATTTCCCGTTTTAGAAGGGCAATGCTGATTGGCAGACGATGTTCCTGACGCCTTGAGCTGAAGGAGTAATGGAAGAGGCTGAAAGATATACCCCTTCACGTGTGATGTGGAGAGGGGCCATTCTGTTGTCGCTCTTGGAGCGAGAACACAGTAATGGGAGCGTGTGTGACCGTACGTGTACTCAGAGCGAGGAACAAGTCTCTCCTCAGTACTTCACTGGGAGAGCACCTCTGTCGAGAGTGAATCGGAGTGCGACTCTATATTGAGCCCTTGCAATTAAGTGTTGTTCACTGTGTTGCCCACCACACTTATTGTGGGGTGTGAACGGACAGAGTTATAGCTAAACGCCTGCGAGCGAATTTTTGAGTGGCATCGTGGTGGACTGGTTATCTGACCAATGTACCACGCCAATAGTTAGACTAGGGGCGAATAGGAGTCCTTGACTTCATCAAGGCGTAGGGAGAGTTTGATTGGCAAAGGTCAATACAGATAGAATGAGAGTTATCTTATTTGTCAGCAGCGAGCGGCGCAGACAGCAGTCATTGCAGATTATGGTATTTTGCGCTACAGCTCTTGCGAGCCCCATATTTCCTCCACAACAGTACACTTCACTGCATTTCACACGCGACGGCCTTGACCGTACCTAGCACCATTCTAACGGATAATTATTCAAATTGAGTAGGTGTGGCTTTCAGCCATTCTGCCAAGTCAACAACAATCTTAAACTTTGTATAGAAATTTCAATAGCGAATCCTATCCTTAAGAGGTAACTTCACATTACGAAAAGAACCCGGAAATAACTTGTTCAGTTCATAACTAAAAGTGCCATTGTGATTTCTCAGAAATTTTTGCAAAATAAATAATAATTTTCGTTATTTCATGTTTTTCTTACACTAACTAGCATTACTCCAGTACCCAAGTATCCCACTAGTTACGTAAGAAATTTTGTGAATTTTTGTGTCATTTCCTTACAGCAGACAACTCCAGAAGATATTTATTGCTGAAAGTTTTTCAGTCATTTCTCTTTAGAACGTTAGGAGCGTCCGTCTGACTTCTGTAGTAGTGTGGGGGTGGAAATTGCATCTTGCAGGAGCCACAGGGTAAAGGGTAGATCTCAGATTAATCCGTTGCCCACAATGACAGAATAGCACCCACACGCTGACAGTACAATGGAGAGAGCTCTTCTGAACAGAGCATTAAAGGCATCTCAGATATGCTCAGTAGCCTTCACGTCTAGGAAGTCTGGTGACCAGCGGAAGTATTTAAACTCAAAAGAGTGTTCCTTGAGCGACTCTGTAGCAATTCTGGACGTGTGGGGTGTCGCACTGTCCTGCAGAGATTCCCAAGTCCGTCGGAATGCACACAATGGACATGAGTGGATGCAGGTGATCAGACAGGATGCTCACGTACGTGTCACCTGTCAAACCGTATCTAGACGTATGAGGGGTCCTATATCTCACACCATTACAGAGCCTCAACCAGCTTGAACAGTCCTCTGATGACATGCAGGATCCACGGAATCATGAGGTTGTCTCCATACCCGTACAAACCATCCCCTCGATACAATTTGAAACGAGACCCGTCCGATCAGGCGACATGTTTCCAGTCATCAACAGCCCAATGTCGATGTTGACGGGCCCAGACGAGGCGCAAAGCTTTGTGTCGTGCAGCCATCAACGGTACACGAGTGGTCCTTCGGCTCTGAAACCTGATATCGATGATGTTTCGTTGAATGGTTCGCACGCTGGTTCTTGTTGATGGCCCAGCACTGAAATCTGCAGCAATTTGCGGAAGGGTTGCACTTCTGTCTCGTTGAACGATTATTTTCAGTCGTCGTTGGTCCCATTCTTGCAGGATCTTTTTCCGACCGCAGCGATGTCGGAGATTTGATGTTTTACCGCGTTCCTGAGATTCACGGTATACTCGTGAAATGGTCGTACGGGAAAATCACCATTTCATCGCTACCTCGGGCACGTTGTGTCCCTTGCTCATGCGCCGACTATAACACCATGTTCAAACTCACGTAAATCTTGATAACCTGCCATTGTAGCACCAGTAATCGATCTAACAACTGCGCCAGACACTAGTTGTCTTGTATAGGCGTTCCTACCGCAGCGCCGTATTCTGCCTGTTTACATATCTCTGTATTTGAATACGGAAGCCTATACCAGTTTCTTTGGCGCTCCAGTGTAGGGAGATATGGAAGACGAAACAAACCAATCACTAGGTAGAGGTCTAAAAGCAAAAATGGGAGAGCGTACGTTTCTAAGCCACGAAGCGAGCACCTACATGCTACTTTAGCGTCCGCGACCTTCTTCCGTAATACGCAGTCGCGCTGTGTAGAGAAAGTAAGCAGGCTGTCATGGGGACGGTTCGGCGCCCGATTTGATCTGCGGTAGGCGTGGTTGACTGCTGGCGTGAATCAATGGGTATATGAAAATTGTGGCCGCCCATACGACGTATCGACATTCTATCAATAGTCCTAGCTCGAACCATGTCAGAGGGTATAACGGATCTTTTACGTTGGGATAAATTTATTTTATTTTGTGTTAGATGTTTTCGTTAAATAGCTGAATAAATTGTAAGTAGGAATAATTTAATTAAGCAGAGTAGAAAAGATAAAGTCAAAGAGATGTTCACTGGGCGGACATTGTCGTAATGTAACGTCATTGCGTTGTTCGGTTGTTACGAGGGCAGTTCAATAAGTAATGCAACACATTTTTTTTCTGAAACAGGGGTTGTTTTATTCAGCATTGAAATACACCAGGTTATTCCCCAATCTTTTAGCTACACAACACTACTTTTCAACGTAATCTCCATTCAATGCTACGGCCTTACGCCACCTTGAAATGAGGGCCTGTATGCCTGCACGGTACCATTCCACTGGTCGATGTCGGAGCCAACGTCGTACTGCATCAATAACTTCTTCATCATCCGCGTAGTGCCTCCCACGGATTGCGTCCTTCATTGGACCAAACATATGGAAATCCGACGGTGCGAGATCGGGGCTGTAGGGTGCATGAGGAAGAACAGTCCACTGAAGTTTTGTGAGCTCCGCTCGGGTGCGAAGACTTGTGTGAGGTCTTGCGTTGTCATGAAGAAGGAGAAGTTCGTTCTGATTTTTGTGCCTACGAACACGCTGAAGTCGTTTCTTCAATTTCTGAAGAGTAGCACAATACACTTCAGAGTTGATCGTTTGACCATGGGGAAGGACATCGAACAGAATAACCCCTTCAGCGTCCCAGAATACTGTAACCATGACTTTACCGGCTGAGGGTATGGCTTTAAACTTTTTCTTGGTAGGGGAGTGGGTGTGGCGCCACTTCATTGATTGCCGTTTTGTTTCAGGTTCGAAGTGATGAACCCATGTTTCATCGCCTGTAACAATCTTTGACAAGAAATTGTCACCCTCAGCCACATGACCAGCAAGCAATTCCGCACAGATGGTTCTCCTTTGCTCTTTATGGTGTTCGGTTAGACAACGAGGGACCCAGCGGGAACAAACCTTTGAATATCCCAACTGGTGAACAATTGTGACAGCACTAACAACAGAGATGTCAAGTTGAGCACTGAGCTGTTTGATGGTGATCCGTCGATCATCTCGAACGAGTGTGTTCGCACGCTCCGCCATTGCAGGAGTCACAGCAGCGCACGGCCGGCCCGCACGCGGGAGATCAGACAGTCTTGCTTGACCTTGCAGCGATGATGACACACGCTTTGCCCAACGAAAAATGGTTGGTTCAAATGGCTCTGAGCACTATGGGACTCAACTGCTGTGGTCATAAGTCCCCTAGAACTTAGAACTACTTAAACCTAACTAACCTAAGGACAGCACACAACACCCAGCCATCACGAGGCAGAGAAAATCCCTGACCCCGCCGGGAATCGAACCCGGGAACCCGGGCGAGGGAAGCGAGAACGCTACCGCACGACCACGAGATGCGGGCTTTGCCCAACGACTCACTGTGCTATTGTCCACTGCCAGATCACCGTAGACATTCTGCAAGCGCCTATGAATATCTGAGATGCCCTGGTTTTCCGCCAAAAGAAACTCGATCACTGCCCGTTGTTTGCAACGCACATCCGTTACAGACGCCAATTTAACAGCTCCGTACAGCGCTGCCACCTGTCGGAAGTCAATGAAACTATACGAGACGAAGCGGGAATGATTGAAAATATTCCACAAGAAATTTCCGGTTTTTTCAACCAAAATTGGTCGAGAAAAAAAATGTGTTGCATTACTTATTGAACTGCCCTCGTAAAAAACAAGTCGTGTGTGTTCCGTTCTGCTGTTCGGTCGTGCGCGTATCTGAAAGGAATTAATTCGGGGACTAGAATAAACTTTCACATAATAGTTACGATTCGACGTTGCGACAGAAGTGGTTAACGTCAGTGTTAATTTGAATTGTGGGCGACTGGATTAGTTTTGACAGATACGTGAAAACGTACGTAACGAAAGTTGTTCGCATATCACCCTTGAACGTGACTCTTTATTTAATTAACAATTTCGGGCTCATTAAAAGCTATTATCTCATGATTAGGATCAATCCTTCTTTCCTCCTAGCTAGTGATCATTCATTAACATTTACGTCATAAGAATAAGGATTATTAATAAAAGTGATGTTAAATGACAATTATGTGTTATTCCGTTAGCGTGGAACCGACGTAATATCTCTGAAATGACATTGATATATAATTTGTGTTAAATTCTGAACTGTGATAGGAAGTAAACTGAAATTAGTGATCATTTGAAGCGTACGAACACTTCGACTGAAATGTGCAGAAGCTCCATCGTGCATGAACCACATGTTGTGTCATACTTGTAGAGGCACATGTTCTAGAAGCACAGGTAGAGTATCCCGTATGAAACCATGATAACGTGCTCCATTGAGCGTAGGTGGAAGAACATGGGGCCCAATCAAGACATCACCAACAATGCCTGCCCAAACGTTCACAGAAAATCTGTGTTGATGACGTGATTGCACAATTGCGTGCGGATTCTCGTCAGCCCACACATGTTGATTGTGAAAATTTACAATTTGATCACGTGGGAATGAAGCCTAAGCCGTAAAGAGAACATTTGCACTGAAATGAGGATTGACACATTGTTAGATGAACCATTCGCAGAAGTCTACCCGTGGAGGCCAATCAGCTGCCGATAGTGCCTGCACACGCTGTACATGGTACGGAAACAACTGGTTCTCCCGTAGCACTCTCCATACAGTGACGGGGTCAACGTTACCTTATACAGCAGCAACATCTCTGACGCTGACGTTAGGGTTATCGTCAACTGCACGAAGAATTGCCTCGTCCATTGCAGGAGTCATAAGCTGGAATGTTCCGTGCTCCCTAAGACGCCGATCAATTGCTTCGAGCCCGCATCTCGTGGTCGTGCGGTAGCGTTCTCGCTTCCCACGCCCGGGTTCCCGGGTTCGATTCCCGGCGGGGTCAGGGATTTTCTCTGCCTCGTGATGGCTGGGTGTTGTGTGCTGTCCTTAGGTTAGTTAGTTTTAAGTAGTTCTAAGTTCTAGGGGACTGATGACCATAGATGTTAAGTCCCATAGTGCTCAGAGCCATTAATTGCTTCGAACGTCTTCCTGTCGGGACACCTTCGTTCTGGATATCTCTCTCGATAAAAACGCACCGCGCCACGGCTATTGCCCCGTGCTAATCCATACATCAAATGGGCATCTGCCAACTCCGCATTTGTAAACATTGCACTGACTGCAAAACCACGTCCGTGATGAACACTAACCTGTTGATGCTACGTACGGATGTGCTTGATGCTAGTACTTTAGAGCAATGAGTCGCATGTCAACACAAGCACCGAAGTCAACATTACCTTCCTTCAATTGGGCCAACACTCGGTGAATCGAGGAAGTACAGTACATACTGACGAAACTAAAATGAGCTGTAACATAGAAATTAAGCATTTCCGGACACATGTCCACATAACATCTTTTCTTTGTTTGTGTGTGAAGAATGTTACCTGAAAGTTTGGCCGTACCTTTTGTAACACCCTGTAGAACAAACTTAAAAATCCATTCAAGCTACAGTGGAGTCGGCACAACACGACGTGGGCAGTTATAATGGGCAGGATGGACGCCACATGACATCGGCCGATCCGACGTAAGCACCTCCCACCTAGCAAACGGTTGTAGCAAGGAAATGGTAGGTTTACGGACATGGGCTCCAATTCAAAATACTGCCTACTGAGCCCCTCTAGAAGTGCTAGTAATCTGTAAGGGGAGTTTTGGAGTACCCAGTATAAACGATAACTGCTTACAACGTATCACAGTCGTGTAGGTGAAGCCGAGACGAAGAAATTGATCCAGGACATTTGTGGTCTATCGAGCCGGGAAACAGGTCAAATCGAGCTACAAAAGCCGCCTATCTCCGTGCGATATTTTGTCTAAAACTGTCCTTGAACATTAAAAACTGTTTGCTCTTGCAGGTACGTATTTAAAATTGACGTTTTTATAAATGTTACCTCCTAATATTGTGAATTTTAACAGCATAAAATTAAAAGTAAAATTGTTTTATTTGTCTGACCCTCTTACTAGGAAACTACCGAACTTGTAAGGGTTAAGTTGAGATCGGAATGTGAACTAATTAGTTTTTTTATAACGTTTGCAAATGTCTACTTTCTTTAACTACCCTCATGGTAAAGTTTAAATGAATAATGTTAACGAAATAATCGTCTCAGCTATGTAGGATAATTTGAGGTTATTGCCGGCTTGATAGACCGCAAATGCCCTATGTGAAATTATTTGTCTCCACTTACCCTACACCACAGCGCTACGTCGTAAGCAGTTATCGTCTACGTCACGTATATTCCGATGAGTCAGGTGTGTTGCACAACATTACAAATGGTTCAAATGGCTCTGAGCACTATGGGACTTAACTTCTAAGGTCATCAGTCCCCTAGAACTTAGAACTAATTAAACCTAACTAATCTAAAGACATCACACACACCCATGCCCGAGGTAGGATTCGAACCTGCGACCGTAGCGGTCGCGCGGTACCAGACTGTAGCGCCTAGAACCGCTCGGCCACGATATTACAGTTCTTGGCCGAGTACGAGGGTGGTTTGATAAGTCTAATAAACCGACAAAAGAAACTGTATCATTTTTGTTACGCCTTCATGGCTGGTAAACTGTGTTATTCCAAGGATTGTATAAAGTTCAAAAATGTTCAAATGTGTGTGAAATCTTATGGGACTTAACTGCTAAGGTCATCAGTCCCTAAGCTTACACACTACTTAACCTAAATTATCCTAAGGACAAACACACACACACACCCATGCCCGAGGGAGGACTCGAACCTCCGCCGGGACCAGCCGCACAGTTCATGACTGCAGCGCCTTAGACCGCCTTTTTTAAAAAAAAAAAAAAAAAAAAAAAAAAAAAAAAAAAAAAAAAAAAAAAAATCTCATTTTGTTCTATATTGTTCGCTGCGGACGCCCGATGACACCCGTACAGAGGGTAACTAAACCCTCTAACCGAACACGCTTTTTTTTTCTTATTTTGTTCGTTTTTGTTCGTTGCATCTGCTCGGTGCGGACGTCTCAAGACACCCGTTTCAGTTCGTCGTTGATCCATTAACTCAGTTTTTTTTATTGCAGAGGGCCATCTCATCCTCTTGACCGATCACGCTGAGTTACCGTGCCGGCACACCGCTCGGCTAATCCCGCGCGGCCGATCGTATAAAGAATTTCGAGAATGTGCAGCGTGCCTTTTCTTGTTGACGGCCGTCTGGGATGGTCAGTGTATCGGAGAAAACCGTGTTTCGTGTTATTATTAAAAATTTTCTCTTGAAGGTTTGGACTGCCGCATAAACCAAAAGAGAGTTAAAGAAGTTCGCGTGGACTTTCCACCGTCACTGGAGAACATCTATTTTTGGATTAATGAGTTTAAGCGTGGTTGGACAAGTACCGAAGACGAAGAGCACTCTGGCTGTTCAGTTGAGCTAACCAATAATAGAACCCATGGTATGGTAATACAACACCGCTGTATAAAAAGTTGTGAGATTGCTGAGACTGTAGCCGTCTCATCTGAGCTAGTGCATAAATATTCTGCTCGCAGAGATGACATTGAAGGAGCTGGGTGCTTGGTGGGCGCTGCGATTGCTCACAGTCGACCGAAAGGGCATCCGGCACAACATTGCACCACAATGTATGGCTATGTTTAATCGCAGTGCGCAAGATCTTTTGCACCGATTTGTGACTGTTGATGAAACCTGGATCCATCATTACACACCAAGCGTCAAAACGGTTGTTAGAACAAAGGACAAAGGCTGGTGAAAATGCACCTAGTACGGCAAGAAAGGAAGAATGAATTGATTGTTGATGTTAATAAGGATCATCCTCCTTTACCTCCTCTGCATTACTGCAGATGATGTGTCACTGAGCACATTTGTTCTGTGCATGCAGTACACGTGAGGCGCCTGGTTGTTTCCACTGCACTGTGTGGAATACGAAGGTTCTGTTATAGTTCACTAACCTGCTCTCTTCAAGCTGATGTCCCCAGCGCAGAAAACAGCACGCAGGTCGTAGGTTCTGTATCTTGAGGCTGAAACTGACTTTTAGAGAGGTTCTGTTTTGAAATAACGCATCACTTCTTTAGGATGCCACTCGCGTATTTTAATATAGCCACACGAGAAGACTACATGATCTTAATACAACCCTTTCTGATACAGCAAACACAATGATTATGAAAATGTATCTTTACACTATTTGTGGCACGTGTCTGTGCCTCATGACTACCGGAGTGAATCTTTTAATACTGAATACTGGCAAACACATCCTGCCACAGACTACATGACTGTACATCTCGACTGCCTAATCCAGAGTGACAAAGAGGAACTTAAATAAAAATTGGAAACACATCCTACGACAGACAACATGTCTGTTCTTCTCGACTGCCTAATCCAGAGTGATGAATTGCCCGAAACACTTCGCGCGCCATACCAGAAAAGGAGTGACCCAAACGCTTCCGAAGTGCTTCGTCTGCAATTTCGTCAGTCTTTTGTTTTTGATTTAAATTGTTTTTAACAATTCTAAAATGACTGATTGATAGTTGGCTGTTGACATATTTTTATATTAAAAAGTGAAATCATCCCAATGAGTAGTTTAACTAGTAATAATAACTATACCTTAACGTTTTGGCGCCCTTGCTCTGAACACAGTAGCCAACCACAGAGCAGTAGCATTATGCAGGCGGTCTTTCTCACGAGAATGGTACCGAATCTAACATCTGTCACAGGTACCTCACACCACATTTCGTGATCTATATACTTCTTGCATCTCTACTGCTCTGGTTCAAATGGCTCTGAGTACTATGGGACTTAACTTCGAGGTCATCAGTCCCCTAGAACTTAGAACTACTTAAACCTAACTAACCTAAGGACATCACACACATCCATGCCCGCAGCAGGATTCGAACCTGCGACCGTAGCGGTCGCGCGGTTCCAGACTGTAGCGCCTAGGGCCGGCCGTGGTGGCCGTCGGTTCTAGCGCTGTAGTCCGAAACCGCGGGACTGCTACGGTCGCAGGTTCGAATCCTGCCTCGGGCATGGATGTGTGTGATGTCCTTAGGTTAGTTAGGTTTAAGTAGTTCTAAGTTCTACGGAACTGATGACCTCATAAGTTAAGTCCCATAGTGCTCAGAGCCATTTGAACCATTTTTGAACACGCACACGCACACAAACAAAAGACAGAGCCTGTAGCGCCTAGAACCGCTCGGCCACCCCGGCCGGCTCCACTGCTCTGGGAACAGCTTCTTGGATCCTAATATATGATGGCTGACTAAGCCAGAAATATTACACTAAGAAGGGAAACATCATTTTGTCAGCTTTTTTTTTCTTTTTTTTGGGGGGTGGGGGCATCCTGAAGAAATAATCCCCATAGATTACTTAAAGGCAGAACCATAACTAGACCCTATTTTGCGTCATTGGTGGATCGTCTGAAACTTGCGTTGGCTGAAAAAATACCAAGGTTGCCACGCAAAAAAAGTGCTCTTTCACCGGGATAGAGCACCATCCCACACATCAGCGATAACAATGGCGAAAGCATATGAACTGCGCTTTGAATTGGTTGATTATCCACCCTGTTCACCAGATATAGTCCCAGCTTACTTCTTCCTGTTCCCTAACTTAAAACTTTGGCTTGCTTGGAAGAAGCTTTCACCAAATGAGGAACTGATAATTGCAGTCAAAGAGTATCTTGCAGAGTTGGACAGAACCCATTTTTCCGATGAGGTGAAAAAGGTGGAGGATCGGTGCGCCTAGTGTGTATCCTTCCAAGGGGACTATGTCGAAAAGAAATGTGAGCTGTTTACGAAAGAAACTTTTTTTTTTGGCTAGTCATTAACCCATCCTCGTCAAAACCGCCTCGACTCTTCTACCTGCCACGTAAGTTGTGGAGCTTGTGAGTTTGGACTGGGGGAGTGTTAGACCCCCCTCACCTTTTCCGGGCGCAAATTTCACCAGGTGCTGCTTACAGTACACCGAATCAGTGTACTTTCCGTGAGAATGTGCCAGCCAGAGCAGCCCAGAAATACACCAAACGTGCGACTTCCCTCATTTGTTTATATGGTGTGCAGCTGCGGCAGCTCGCATTTGCGTGTCTCCACCCGCAGGTCGTGGCGAGGCCGGCGTATTTTCGGTCTCCTGTGTACCGAGCTCACGCCGCCATACGCTGATACCGGGCGCAAACACGGCACGCTGACGTCACGGTTTGCGTCAGTCATCTACCCGGCGCTAGCTCGCGGCGCTGCCGTCGGCGGCGCTGCGAGCGCTCCGCCGGGCGACGCTCGCGCATCTGCCGTCAGTCTGGTGCCGGCCGGCCGCGGGGAAGGATCGGGTGGGTGTTAGCGACTCTCGTCCTGTACCCTCGCGGTCGCGTTTATTTCCGTTAACTTTTTTTTTTTATACCCATTCTTTCGCTCGGCTTCCTCCATCACTATAGCGCTCCTATCAGTACAATTATGCTTTGTTATTATTGCATCTAGCATTTCGCTGCAGCAGAAAAATTACACGCGTGACGTATACCGTAGTTGATTGATGGAGGGCATTTAAACGGCTCTGATCTGGTGCCGCGTGACAAAACCGCTCCGTCTCTGCATAAGTGAACCGCAGTGTGAAGGACCCCGGCGGTCACTAGCTGTGCGCCGTCGCGGACGTACGGCAGTTTCTCGTTTATTACTTCCGCCCACCGGCGCGTCGCGCTGCGATGACGCCGCCCCCGCCACCCACGCCGCTGCACGCACACAGCCGGCCCAACAGACGCGCGTCGGCGCGCGAGTCGCAGCTCTGAGGGCGTCGACGTCATGGTCATCATGTCCTCGTGCGACGGCCGAGCGCACCTCCCGCTGCAGCAGCCGCCGGCCTCGGCGCCCATGGCGGCGTCTACGGTCGCGTCGTCGTCGCCGCCGCCCACTTCCGCCGCCACAGCCGCCTCCTCTTCGGGAGCGACGCCCATCCGCGTGGGCTTCTACGACATCGAACGCACCATCGGCAAGGGCAACTTCGCCGTCGTCAAACTGGCCAGACATCGCATCACTAAGACGGAGGTAAGACGTCAAACCGTCGTAATGCCAATCACACAAATTACGTTCGATGTGTAAAAACTTACACAGTACTGCCCTCTTACAATCTTTATAGATTATGTACAATGTACGTACAAAGTATGCACAATAATATTCGTCAGAGACTTTGGTTAGCTGGATATTTACCAAAAAGAAACATAATTGGTTGGCTAGCGTCTGATGTTGCACCCCCTTCCCACCTGAAATAATTGGCTAGAGATTTTATTATGTAATATAAATTTTTCTGGATTCACCTGGCTGTTTTAGGTCTTGTAAACAAAAGACTGAGATGCGTAAAAATTGGCACTCGAACATACACAGAAGGTTAAGCGTAGACCTCAGTCCCTTACCACAACCTTTATTTCGCCATCACACACTACCAGCTATAAGGAAGTAATTTAATTTCAGTTGTTCACTTTGTTTAATGAACCACAGGACATTTAGCAACCTACTCCCCGACGTATGTGATGTAAAAGTTGACGTTAAGTAAATATCATTACGGCCTATGCAATTCCATAAAGGTCTCTGCAGACCGTAGATCAAACAAAAAAAAGCTAGGATATACTTTAGAAATAGACATACCTCTGTAACATGACGTATTACTTCTGTGTCCCTAAACTTTTTGTTTAGGCGGAGTTGACTGTCAAAGTTTGTGTACGATTAACATTGTTAACACGAATACGTCGTTCAGACAGTGTGTTTAAGTATCAGTTAACATTCTTTCACAGCTTCAAAAACATTCTTACTTTAACAAGAAATGTTTACGTACAGAAAAAACCGGGTGTTGTCGAATGGTGAAAGCGCATGCTCTTTGTTTTCAACATGGCGAATTAGTCTGATGAATTATAAGTGTTACCGACATGTAATTGTTTCTGCATTCACTGAATTGGCACTTGAGCACTTTTTTATATATGTTTGGCTGGCTAGGTTTCAAAGTAATGTATTCGGATATAGGAATGGCCAAGGCTAGAAAATTTATTGCAATTGTCTTTCTAGCGTGGAAACATCGAGATCAAATAGATCTTGTTAGGTCTTTAAACGCCAAGTAGGAATTTCTCAACGCTAAACCTCATCGTAATAGTAAGTAAAATGAAAACTATGTAGTGGAAGAAAAGTCTACAGCTATATTTTGAGCACTGCATTCAGCCGCACGTGAAAGACATGCTATACCTTTCCGAGCTATGAACGTGTACTCAACGGTAAGAGGTATGCCGGTATTCAAAATCGGTGCCGGCTTCTTATGCATTCCACTCGCATGCTTGTAGCACGGGTTAAAAAAAGATGGAACGGAAATGCTTCTATATTGTCACCTACAGATTCTGCGAAAAAGATCACTTGGTAGTTTCCTAATTATCTTCTTGTCGTGTTTGTCTGCAATAAGAAAAGTTATTTTGTGTGCGTGTTACAATCGTTGGAAAGTAAACGTATTGTTGACATATTCTCCACTTACGGTTTGCAGTCGAACAAAGAAGGTTGCTTTACTTAATGTATCTATAATATGTATTCATTTCGCAAGTGGATACGAGTAGACGGCAAAGTGTGTTTATACAGAAGCTATGTAAATGGTATGGTAACACGAGCATCATGTTATAAACTGAGAAGACAAAACTATTTTATATGGAATGAATGGTGCAGACATATGACGAACGTTTTCAGAAAACGACGGCTGTATATAAACCATGCACCAAATTATTAATTTTAATGCATAATCTATACTTAACAATCATATAAAACCACTCGCTCGACGAAATATTCGTACCCAAAGAATGGAAAGTTGCACAGGTTACACCAATAATCAAGTAAGTGGGAGTCATTCACTAAATTATAGGCCCGTATCATTAACGTCGATATGCAGCAGGATTGTAGAACACACATTGTGTTCCAATGTTATGAATTATGTTGAAGAGAACGGTCTATTGACACATAGTCAACACGGATTTAGAAAACATCCTTCTTGTGAAACACAACTAGCTCTTAACATACAGAAAGCGTTGAGTGCTGTTGACAAGGAATTCCAAATTGATTCCGTATTTCTGGATTTCTAAAAGGCTTTTGACACTGTACCAACCAAGCGGCTAAACTGCGTGCTTATGGAATATCATCTCACTTACGCGACTAGCTACGCGATTTCCTGTCAGAGACACAGTTCGTTGTAACTCTCTGAAAGTCAGTGATTTCTGGCGTTCCTCAAAGTAGTTTTATAGGCCCATTGCTGTTCCTTGTTTATATAAACGATTCAGGGTACAATCTGAGCCGACGTCTTAGGTTGTTTGCAGAAGATGCCGTCGTTTACCGTCTAGTAAATTCATTACAAGATAAAAACAAATTCCAAAACGATTTAAAAAAGATTGTGAATGGTACGAAAATTGGCATTTCATCCGAAATAATGAAAAGTGTGAGGTCAGATGAGTACTAAAAGGAATCCTTAAATTTCGGTTACATAGCCGGCCGCGGTGGTCTAGCGGTTCAGGCGCTCAGTCCGGAACCGAGCGACTGCTACGGTCGCAGGTTCGAATCCTGCCTCGGGCATGGACGTGTGTGATGTCCTTAGGTTAGTTGGGTTTAAGTAGTTCTGAGTTCTAGGGGACTGATGACCACAGTTGTTAAGTCCCTTAGTGCTCAGAGCCATTTGAACCATTTGGTTACACAATAGTGTGATCTAAATGCCGAAAATTTAAACACCTAGGATTTACGATTACGAACAATTTAAATTGGAAAGAATACACAGAAAATATTGTGGTGAAAGCAAATCAGAGACTGAGTCTGATAAACCCTCTGCGAGGAACGGTACTTAAGTGTTTTGCAGAGCATTCATGCGGATGTAGATGACTGTACGCGGTAAAAAGGTTGTGTAAAGATTCCAGAATTTAAAAGTGCATAAAATAATGGAAAGAGTAATTTTGCCGTTTAAGTAGTCGAACAACACACTAACGGTCGGCCGTATTTACTTCCTTCTCGAGTCAATAATGTTAACGTTAGCTTCGTAGTGGTTTTTGTTGCCATTTAATAATTGTTGCTATATGGGACACCAACAGTGCTCTAAAGTAAAACTGCGACTTTTAATTCCCGTAGTAAAATTAAAATTTTCCGGTCTTGCCCTAGAGTAATTTATGCTGTTTATCGAAGTGCTTAAGGCACTCGACACCCCCCCCCCCCCCTTTTTCCTTTTCCTTTGAAAAGGAGACGGCCGGTTTGCTACTCCCAGCTGTAAGAACATCGTCGACTGAACTTTAAACCAATTATCGTCTCACAGCTGGTGTGTGACGTCAATGTACATATTGATTTCAACTTTTTATCAGGCTTCTCAGCGCTACGACGTAATGTGTAAATATTATCACAGTTTTTCTATCGAACTGCTAAGCGATAATTAAGGTCATCAGATAAATCTTAAAAATTGTTTGGCAGCATGACGTAAGTTTGATCTGAGGTTAATTACTGATCTTCTTCCGATACTCAGATGTGTATCTCGACTGAGGTATTTCCTTAACCTTGTGTGATATCTTGAGCGATATGAAGAGGTCTGGGAAGCGACGTACAGGGAGATTAAGAACATCAGTCAGAAAAACAGTGACATATAACCTGACCGCTAGGCCTACTTCACCGAAATTAAATGCAAATGTCTGCCAAATAGATATCAAAAAAGAAAAGCATGAAAATGTTGTGACTTGGCAAGACAGCCAAGCCACTATGAGGTAGCCGAAAGGCACGCGTTTAAGCTCACGCAGGCTGGCGTGAGGTCTGGAACAGTTAAAGGAGTTGAGTCTAGTAAAAAAAGTACGTAGCTTCTGGAATACTTAACTTTAATCCATAATGGGTAAACATCGGTCTGACGGTACATGCATCACAAGATAAATAGCAAATGATAATGGCGCCTTGCTAGGTCGTAGCAAATGACGTAGCTGAAGGCTATGCTAACTATCGTCTCGGCAAATGAGAGCGTAATTTGTCAGTGAACCATGGCTAGCAAAGTCGGCTGTACAACTGGGGCGAGTGCTAGGACGTCTCTCTAGACCTGCCGTGTGGCGGCGCTCGGTCTGCAATCACTGATAGTGGCGACACGCGGGTCCGACGTATACTAGCGGACCGCGGCCGATTTAAAGGCTACCACCTAGCAAGTGTGGTGTCTGGCGGTGACACCACAGAAAACATACAGAGTACCACTGAACAGATCTAATATGAGATTGAAGGAACCTTACAATAGAAAAACACCCGAGAAAATGTGAGGGACATGATCAAAGTGGAAACGGAATGGCTTTCCCTAAGTAATGAGGGAGTAAGACGAGAGTGCTGGCTGGATGAGTGTGAAGAAGCAGTTGATTGTAGAAGAAAAAAGGGAGGAGGGTTTGGCAGACAACCGAGAAAGAAAAGGGCGTGAAAAATCTGAGTTTATGAGAAGAAGAACCGCTAAAATAACAGAAGATGCCAGGAGAAACAGGTGGAACGAAGAGTCAGAAGAAGCGGATGATGGATTCAAGAAAACAAAATAGGAGCCTTCTTTAAGGAGATGAGAAACGCGATAAAGAGCTATGAAGTGAGAGAGGCTATAATGGTGAACTGAAAGGAGGAGCGAAAAATGTATGCGAGAAAATAAGAAGGTACGTCGACAATCTGGCGAAACTGGAACCCCCTACAGAAATGGCAAAGCTGCAGCATAACAGGGAAAATGACGGAGGGCACACTCCGACCAGAATGGCAGTGGTAACAGCAATTCTGTCCTAGAATGCGAGAGGGAGCTAACCCACAAATTTGTAATAGTCCGTTATTGACACATTCAGATACTACTAGTATTATATATTTATTACTTCAAAATACAGAGGGGTCCAAAACAAGTATTCACTGTTTAAAAGTCCATAACTTGCAAACTGACGGAGTTGTCTCGTTTTTGGTGAAGGTGTAGCTTAAAGTCCAACTTAAAGGTATCACTGTGGATGTTCGAAATGGTCACCATTAAAATCTACACACAAACGATGCCGCCGAACTGCAGCTCGAACTACTGACTGCAACGTGTTCAGTTGGATATTTGCACATGAATGTACGATGGATTCTCGAAGTTCATCCAATGAGCGTGGCTTTTGTCGATGAACGACGCCCTTTAGTATTCCCCACAGGTAAAAGTCCAGAGGGGTTAGGTTTGGGGAACGTGGTGGATACTCCACAGCACCTCTACGGCCTATCCATCTTCCTGGTAGATTTTCGTCGAGATACACCCTAACACGATTTTGGTAGTGGGCTGGGGCACCATCTTGTTGAAAGTAAACTCTTCCGTCTCCATACAATTCTCGGATGGCAGGTAAAATGGATGTCTGAAGCTTCTGAAGGTACACCTCACCGGTAACTGTGCCGATGGAAGTACAACTTCCTGCATTCTTTTGGTTAGATATGACATGATCCATTTGTTGGCTATACCATCAATACCATAAAACTTCAAATTTATCTAGGAGTATACTATGATTTGAGTAGGTCACGGAAAATACCTACCGGTGCTATTTTGTTATTTAGTGCTTGTAATATCTGGTATCTGAACATGTAAATGGCATTCTTAGTAGAGCAACCCTTCTGAAACCCAAATTGTAATTTGCTGAGGATATTATTGTTGCCAGGGTGAGATACCATTCTAGAATACATCACTTCCCCAAAACGTTTGGAGAATGTCAGCAGTTAAATAGGTCGGTAGGTGCGGACATCTCTCTTATCACCTTTCTCAAAGAGTGGTATAACGACGGCGTATTTCAGGCTCTCTGGAAAAATGCATTGAGTTAGTGATGCTTTACATATTTCGGACAATACCGGACTTACTGTATGGGAACAACTCTTTAGTACTGTGTTGAAACACCATCAAAACCAGAAGAGCTTTTATTCTTGAGAGAATGTATGACCCTCTCGATTTCAGAAGTAGAAGTTGGTGGTACATTCATATGATGTAATTTTATGAGAATTATATTAGCAGAATCTTCCGTCGGTTCTTGGTAGAACAATATTATAATAATAAATGAAAAGCACCAGTTTGCTTTTGTTCTACAATATTGTAGAACAAAAGCAAACTGGTGCTTTTCATTTATTATGAGAATTACTTCAACATATTGCTGTGATGTTTCTCTTGAACTGTTGGTCCTTATGCTTTCAACTATATTTAAGAAATGATTATTAAATAATTTTCTGTCTGTGACTTGCCATTTATAACCCTTCCATTCTATGCAGTAGTAATGTTATCCTCGTTGATTGTCCTGTCTCTTGCTTCACTACATTCCATATTGCCTTAACTCTGTTGTCAGAAGTACTGATTTCTGGCATTATGCGCATGTTTCTAGATAGACAGTAGCAGCAGGAAAGTAGGAATGAGGTATTAGCGCTGAGAGAGAGCAAGAGGGAGACAGTGACAACGAAAGAAGTAGTACCGAGCGAGGTGGCGCCGTGGTTAGCACACTGGACTCGTATTCGGGAGGACGTCGCTTCAATTCCGCGTCCGGCCATCCTAATTTAGGTTTTCCGTGATTTCCCTAAATCGCTTCAGACAAATGCCGGGATGGTTGCTTTGAAAGGGCACGGCCGTCTTCCTTCCCCATCCTTCCCTAATCCGATGAGACCGATGATCTCGCTGTCTGGTCTCCTCCCTTAAACAACCCCAACCCAAGGAGTCAGCAGTAGTAGGACAGAACCGTGACAGACACACACAAAGAGAGAATGACAGTGGGTTGGGTTGAATGAGAGAGAGAGAGAGAGAGAGAGAGACAGGGAGTGGATGGGTAAGAGCGACTTAACGATGGATTAATGGGTGTGAGGGAGTTACAGTTAGCTTGTGGGAGTGTGAGGTGAGTTGCATGTTGGAAAGAGCGCGAATATGTTCGCATGCCAGAATTTTTGGGAACATTTTTGAAGGTGCTGAGGAAAGTAAAATGAGGCAACGGGTACCCCACTTTTCAGTCAGAGCCTTTTAATAAACAGGAGAATACTGGACTTTTTTATATTCCGATACGAGCATTTTTCCGTTGATAATGTATGACTTCACTTCCGTTCTATCCGCGTTGCTTGGCGTCTTATACCTTTTTTCTTTCTATTGTCAAGTGGGATGCGGTAAGAATCGAGAAACTGTCGTAATTGTATTGCGCCAGGTTTTAGATTGATAATGATCATTTATTGTTACTGTTCACAGATTACTGTTTTTTTTATCTTTAACCATTTCGTGCTACCAACTTTATCATCCACAGGCGAACCATTTCAAACGCTCGCAGCTGATCCCTACAGTAACAATTAACTACTGCCGCGTCCGCAGCTCGTGGTCGTGCGGTAGCGTTCTAGCTTCCCACGCCCGGGTTCGATTCCCGGCGGGGTCAGGGATTTTCTCTGCCTCGTGATGACTGGGTGTTGTGTGCTGTCCTTAGGGTAGTTAGGTTTAAGGATTCTACTGTCCGCAGCGCGAAAAACAACGCAAAATCCACACGTTTTTGTGGCCACAGGCGAAATTTTACTTATTGTTCCAATGCTGTTGCTTGGTGGACTCGTATACACGTTTCGATATTCGAACGAACTGTGAAAACGAATGTAAAACTTCCTGCAGTCAGTTGTCTTTACTTTGACTGTATGTGCACAGTAAGAGATTTAAGACTTACGTAATATTGTCGGACAAAAAGTTGACACTCGCCGCAGTGGCTGATGGGAAAGGCCTTTATAGTTGCTCCCATCAGCCACTGCGCAGTGTGTCAACTTCGTTAACGCGTATAGTAACTCAGTCTTCAGACATTCATATGATTTTCCAATGAACTGGCCTTGTAAAATAGCGAGCAAATCAAATAGCGTACTCAGAGAAAATATATTATGGAAACCGTCTGTAGGAACACGTACGTTAAAGGAGAGCTTGCTAACAGAAGTGTTGATGCCGAGATACACAAGCCTTCATTTTCTGTGTGTACTTTTTGATTTGTTGGCTGTATTACATATTTGATTGATTAGACAGTAATTTAAACAGCAAAGATAGGCATTTGATTGGATCATATATTGCTGATATACGTATGAATGTACTCTCACACGGTGCGGTGGCTGTGAAGTACAGATGTGCACAGACTGTTTCCATTTATTTATTTATTTTTGAGCCATCGTTATTCTGATTGGTTTGATGCGGCCCGACACGAATTCCTCTCCTGTGTCAACCTATTCATGTCAAAGTAGCACTTGCAAACTACCTAGTCAATTATTTGCTGATTGTATTCCAATCTTTGCCTTCCTCTACAGTTTTTTACACTCTACTGCTTCCTCTAGTACCAAGGAAGTTATTCGCCGATGTCGTAACAGATGTTCTATCATACTGTCCCTTCTTCTTGTCAGTGTTTTCCAAATATTTCTTTCTTCACCGATTCTGCAGGCGACTTCAATCCTTAACTTATCAGTTCACCTAATTTTCAACATTCTTTCGTAGCACCACATACCAAATGCTTTGATTGCCTTCTGTTCCGGTTTTCCCACAGTCCATGTTTCACTATCATACAATTTTGTGGCCAACTACCATACAATTCTGTGGTCCAAAAGCACATCTCAGAAATTTCTTCCTCGAATTAATGTCGATGTTAGAGACTGTAGCAGAGTTCTCTTGACAAGGAATGCCTTCAGTGCCTGTGATATCTGCTTTTTGTCTCTTTCTTGTTTCATCCATCACGGGTTATTTTGCTTCCAAGTAGCAGAATCCCTTCGCTTCGCCTTCTTCGTAGTTGTCAATTTTCATAAGTTCATCGCTAGTATCATTTCTGCCACTGCTCATTACGTCCGCCTATGTTCGGTTTATTCTCAATCCATACTCTGTACTCATTGTACTAGTAATTCCATTCAACAGTTTCTTTTTTTCCTTCTTTTTTTTAACTTTTCGGTACTTGAGATTTGATGCATTTTTTGGCAGTGCATGAGAAGTGCGCCAGGATCGTCTTCCTGTAGCGCCCCTTCAATGAAGTCCAGTATCGGTTTATACGCAGCAATCGAGGTGAGCGGAGACTGTTGCAACATAGTTCCTCAGCTACGGAGGACAAATTAATTACCCTTTGCTCTGGGCGCTGCCTACGTCATCACTTCGACATTTTGTACAACCATGGTTTTTTTAAAGATGTGAGCTGTGTAAGAGCAGAATAAAGTCTCACCTCTGGCCGCTGAAGCAGTAGGTTTGATCTATCAAAAATCACACCGTGCAAAGTAGATTGAGCGCCGCGATTCGAATTGAGATGAGCCGTACAATGAGTTACTGTTTTCGTTTCCAGCAAGCCCGTCCTGCCACAAAGCTTATTACTTTTTTCAGCGCCGCCCATTCTATACGGTGGCGTACGAAAACCGACCCCGAGTACTAGAATGCACTTTGTCGCGCGCCATTTGTCATCTCTTATGCGTGAAATTTCTCAAAGATTGGCATAGACGCAGCAGTGTTTACTGTTGTTTCAAAAAATGTGGGACCTACAACGCGACTTGTTGACACGGCACATCATACTACGAGATTTTTTTTAATTTTTAATTTTTTCCACACTTAAGAGGTTCCTCATTAATCGTTCGTTGACCAGAATCTGGTGTTCGGGGGGGGGGGTTCACATGTCCTGTCAAATGGAACGTGGCTTCATCACTCATGAAATACAACAGTAGAGCCAACATTCCACTGTCAACTGTTTGACAAAGCCACGTACAGTTCAAAAATGGCTTTGAGCACTATGGGACTTAGAACTACTTAAACCTAACTAACCTAAGGACATCACACACATCCATGCCCGAGGCAGGATTCGAACCTGCGACCGTAGCAACAGCGCGGTTCCAGACTGAAGCGCCTAGAACCGCTCTACCACAGCGGCCGGCTCCACGTACAGTAACTCACACTTTTTGCCTCATCTTGCTCCGCCAGTTCTTAATTTTGTAGGGTTTTCTCCCTATGTGGTGTAAAACACGCTAAGACCTACGCGAAACGTTCACTTGTTGCTACAATTTACGTGTCGACTTCTTTGCACTGTGGATTATTCGTGGTCGCATATCCACGATCACGCTAGGAGTACGAACAGACAGGTGTCGTTTTTGGTTTTTTTTTTCTTTTTTGTTTGCAACTAACCCTGTAATACGCCCCTTTGTCACGAAATCCAGTATATTACTCTTTCCTGGTACGGAAACACCAGGAAACTTCTCTGTAAAAATGTAACTCGTTACCTTAAATGAACAGGTAGGCACGTATGCATCCATTAGTGCGATTCTTTCTTGAAGAGGTTAAATCTGGCCGATATATTAGCTTCACACTTCGTAATCAAGTAGCAACGCCTTTCGTACTAACATGACATGATTCGGAATATAAAGTTAATTTCTTGTAATCACAGGCGGTTTCCGGATAATTTGCCCTGTCAGGTCGCCAATTATAACATAATCACCTGTGATTACGAGAAATTAACTCTATATTATGAAATTGATAATGAGAAGCATTAAATGATGTAAAACTATCTATTGGGATTCCATCTTTGGCCTTAACGTTGTAAGAAAACTGAGAGCCGAATTATATCATCGGTTTAAACTCAATCAGTCTCGTAAACATCAAGAATGATGGTAATAGTGTTAATTGTCATTTACGTAAAAAACTGCATAGTAGCTACGGCCCACGTTTTGCTTGGAAACAGTTCGTTTGGTATTTTACTGACTGCTCTCTCTCTCTCTCTCTCTCTCTCTCTCTCTCTCTCTCTCTCTCTCTCTCTCTCTCACACACACACACACACACACACACACACACACACACACACACACACACACACGACAATGTCAAACCACGCACGCAACACAAACAGAAGACAAGAGATAAACACACAGCGACAGTTGGTAACACCACATACCGAAACACTCACATGAACAGAAAATGCAAAGTGCAAATAATGTATGCGATGAGTTCATCAAATGTGGGTGAAAGAATGTCGAACTGCCAACTGGTGCACGGAGACTAATGAACACATCTCCAGGACCACACGCATGGGTTAACAGCGCTGGAAATTGTAACACCGGACGATAAATTCGCATTACGAAATTTTTGCTACAAAATTGATTCTAACTTAAAAAAAAGAGAAAAATACGACAGAACGTTACATAGTAACATATTGTAACTACCACAAAATACGTTTGTTTTATGTATAAAAGTGAAAAACGTATTACAGGCCACTGAAGGTACTTCACAAATGAAAGAAGTCCGAAACGCGTATTGGCAATAAGCAAACTGCCTTCAATTAATCGCACAGACGGGACACACCTCCACGAAAAACCTAATCGTCTACGAGACTTATCCACGAGAGAGATTTTTTTATGTTGGCGAGTACTTTTATGATATTATATAGATTATCGTCTTCATTTTTGCAGTAGACACAAATAACGAGGTTAACATATAGCTATTTTTCACAGACGAGAAATTTTCAGAAAATTAAATATTAGTTTTATTACGCGTTATTGACGGTTTCATTGATTCGGATAAATGGCGGAAATCTTTTAAGTACGGCTGTGACGCCACACAGTGAACTCTGCGTACTTTCAAGACCAGATTTCGTCCATTCTTCGTGAATGTGTTTGCTTACCCTCCTCCGT
Source organism: Schistocerca piceifrons (assembly GCF_021461385.2). NCBI lineage: Eukaryota > Metazoa > Arthropoda > Insecta > Orthoptera > Acrididae > Schistocerca > Schistocerca piceifrons. Next base: position 75,184,760 of record NC_060146.1, read on the forward strand.
CCAAGGGATACGGCGACCTCTTTTTGCTCTTTCATCTCGGTGTGGCCCATTTGTCTCTTCTTACGGAAGAGATCGCCGCCACAGGCATCTTCGGGTTTCATTTGTAGAAGATGGAAATCTTCTTCGATATTTCTAAACCAGCGAACTGTGGTTGTGCAGTTTGACTCAAAGATGTGGAAGATCTTTGTTAATGTGCTTCCGTCCACACACGGACGGACGGTGTGCACATGGTTATGGTCATTTGTTGACATCCATGGAGTAGCAGAACCGGACCGTGTTTTCTTCAAGGGACACACGAACAGGCAAAAATATAAGAATACTGAAAATACAAGAATACTGAAAATCCACGTGTATTTTGCGCTGCCATAAAACTGGAGTGTGGTGTGCCGTATCGCGCCATCGAATAGTGGAGCCCTGTTTTCTTTCATCTACATCTAAATCATACTCCGCAGCCGGCCGAAGTGGCCGTGCGGTTAAAGGCGCTGCAGTCTGGAACCGCAAGACCGCTACGGTCGCAGGTTCGAATCCTGCCTCGGGCATGGATGTTTGTGATGTCCTTCGGTTAGTTAGGTTTAACTAGTTCTAAGTTCTAGGGGACTAATGACCTCAGAAGTTGAGTCCCATAGTGCTCAGAGCCATTTGAACCATACTCCGCAAGCCACCTATTGGTGTGTGGCGGAGGGTACTTTCGGTACCACTATCGGATGCCTCCAACCCTGTTCCACTCGCGAATAGTGCACGGGAAGAATGATTGTCGGTAAGCCTCTGTATTGGCTCTAATTTCTCGAATTTACTCTCTCGTGGTCAATACGCGACATGTATGAGGGGGGAAGCAATATGTTGCCTGACTCCTCCTGAAAAAAGCTGTCCCTAAATTTCAATAGTAAATCTCTCCGTGATGCACAACGTCTCTCTTGTAACGTCTGCCAGTGGAGTTTGTTTAGCATCCCCGTAACGCTCTCTCGCCAGCTAAACGATCCCGTGACGAAACGCGCCGCTCTTCGTTGGATCTTCTCTATCTCCTCTATCAGCCCTACGTGATAGGGATCCCAGATACATGAACAATACTCGAGAATCGGGCGCACAAGCGCCTTATAAGCTACTTTCTTTAAGATTCTTCCGATGAATCTGATTCTTGCGTCTGCTTTTCCCACTATCTGTTTTATATGGTAATTCCACTTAAGGTCGGTCTGGAGTTTCTTTGAAACTACAGAGAACAATTTTACGTACCAAGAAATTATTCTGCGGCTTACTTAGGTGCTTGAGGAAGATTAGCGTTATTATTGGTTGCAGGCAAGTCGGTGTCACTTGTGAAAAAATTCATTTCTTAAACGAAATTGTTTGGTGATTGAATCATCTCTGAAAGTTTATGGACCCCATGGGTATGTTTATGTAACATGATCTGATTAGGGCTATCAGACACACTCTTACATTGGACTAGAGTTTCACACATACAGTGTCTATTACGTCACAGTTACCTGAGAAGTAACAGTTTTAATTTGACAAATACTGTTAAAATGGTATGAGTATGTATAGTGGCAGTGTGAGTAAATAATACTACGAAATAATAAAGTTAATACTGGCAGTACTGCTGCTGTTGCTCCGCCGGTGCCAGTGATAGCGATGATGATAATAATAATAATAATAATAATAATAATAATAATACAGTGCCCATATCTTTTCTGAAGAAAGGAAATTTAGGGGGCATACATCTGTTCAGAACACTGCAAATAAGAAAGATCTGGTTGGAAAGAAGGATGTGCAAGGGTAACCATTGCGTACAGGGAGAATGCTAATCATTATTGTTGCTTTCGTATATATGTCATTAACTGTCTTCTGAAGCTGGAGATCGTATTCGGTTGTCTGGTATAACGCGGTAGGTTATTCCAGAGCCGGGTTTCTGCTACTTGAAAAGGACTTCGCAGAAGTGGCTGAGCCGATGGAGTCGGATACAGAGGATTTTGATCTGTTGGGAACTGGTGTTTCTGCCATGTTGTTCAGACAAGGGCGTTAAGGTCGACGCGAGATACGAGGAACAGTGTACGTTGATAAGGCAGTAGAGAAGACAGAGGCTATGGAAACCTCTGCACCCGTCAACACGCAGCCAGAATAGCTGTGAATATGATGGTGAAATACGATCAAAGAGTCGAAGTCGAACGTCAGAGACATAACAAACACTGGCATTCGTAATCAGTTCCAGACGCTGTGACTTTTCCTGAGGAAGACTTTGTAGGATACCATCGCTGTAATCAATAACTGGAAGTATTTGTACAAGCTTCGTTTTCAGGTTGAAAGGAAAGACCTTTTTGTGTTTTCCTAAGGAGTAGAGAGATGCTGACGCCTTCTAGTACATTGCAATTACGACTCAGTCCAATTTAGAATTGCCGCGCGGGGTAGCTGCGAGGTCTTGGGCGTCTTGTCATGGTTCGGCTTCCCCTATCGGAGGTTCGAGTCCTGCCTCGAGCATGGGTGTGTTTGTCGTACTTAGTGTAAGTTAAAGTTAGATTAAGTAGTGTGTAACCTCAGCAGTTTGATCCCATGGTACTTACCACAAATTTCCATTTTTTTCCAATTTAGAATTTCATCTGCTTTTTTTCTCCTAGACTCTTTGCTGAAGGAGGCAAGTCGATGTTTGTCCCATTTAGGGTTGAAGATGGTAGGGATTCGTGGTATCTCGGGCTAATGAGCCTAGAATGACAGGTCAGTACCGCTTGGGTTTTGCATGCTTTGGGCTTTCGTACATCCTGCGCCCGTTTTGATAATGTACACATGTCAGTATTGAGATTCTCGGCAGGTGTCTTCAGGGTTATTGGCTGCGCACTTAGGTTCAGTTGGAGGTCATCAGTATACATGTCGTATCTGCAGTAGGACGCAACTGATACACCTCATTGACACAAAATGAAAAGATAATAGGCCCTAGTACTCACCTCTGTGGGTTGTTCCTGTGGAGCTACCTTAAAGGGGGTCTATAAAAACATGCCGCACGCCCTGACGGAACCAAAGATTGCCGTAAGAACTGAGATTAACAAGATTTAAGTGATGCTGCTCTGCAAAGCGACCTCAAACATGGTAAAACTAATTCGTGCCTACGTTATTGAACCTCGTTGATTGCGGCAGTTCTCGTCCGACAGAAGTTACGCAACGTCGGGCCCGGTTAGCTCTTGGATGGGTGACCGTCTTGAGACACCATTGAGCAACCATTGTGACCATAGGTTATAAACAATCTACATCTACATGACTACTCTGCAATTCACATTTAAGTGCTTGGCAGAGGGTTCGCCGAACCACAATCATACTATCTTTCTACCATTCCACTCCCGAACAGCGCGCGGGAAAAACGAACACCTAAACCTTTCTGTTCGAGCTCTGATTTCTCTTATTTTATTTTGATGATCATTCCTATCTATGTAGGTTGGCTCAACAAAATATTTTCGCATTCGGAAGAGAAAGTTGGTGACTGAAATTTCGTAAATAGATCTCGCCGCGACGAAAAACGTCTTTGCTTTAATGACTTCCATCCCAACTCGTGTATCATGTCTGCCACACTCTCTCCCCTATTACGTGGTAATAAAAAACGAGCTGCCCTTTATTGCACCCTTTCGATGTCCTCCGTCAATCCCACCTGGTAAGGATCCCACAATCCCACAATCCCACCTGGTAAGGATCCCACACCGCTCAGCAGTATTCTAACAGAGGACGAACGAGTGCAGTGTAAGCCGTCTCTTTAGTGGACTTGTTGCATCTTCTAAGTGTCCTGCCAATGAAACGCAACCTTTGGTTTGCCTTCCCCACAATATTATCTATGTGGTCTTTCCAACTGAAGTTGTTCGTAATTTTAACACCCAGGTACTTAGTTGAATTGATAGCCTTGATAATTGTACTATTTATCGAGTAATCGAATTCCAACGGATTTCTTTTCGAACTCGTGTGGATCACCTCACACTTTTCGTTATTTAGCGTCAACTGCCACCTGCCACACCATAGAGCAATCTTTTCTAAATCGCTTTGCAACTGATACTGGTCTTCGGATGACCTTACTAGACGCTAAATTACAGCATCATATGCGAGCACCCTAAGAGAACTGCTCAGATTGTCACCCAGGTCATTTATATAGATCAGGAACAGCAGAGGTCCTAGGACGCTTCCCTGGGGAACACCTGATATCATTTCAGTTTTACTCGATGATTTGCCGTCTATTACTACGAACTGCGACCTTCCTGACAGGAAATCACGAATCCAGTCGCACAACTGAGACGATACCCCATAGGCACGCAGCTTGATTAGAAGTCGCTTGTGAGGAACGGTGTCAAAAGCTTTCCGGAAATCTAGAAATACGGAATCAACTTGAGATCCCCTGTCGACAGCGGCCATTACTTCGTGCGAATAAAGGGCTAGCTGCGTTGCACAAGAACGATGTTTTCTGAAACCATGCTGATTACGTATCAATAGATCGTTCCCTTCGAGGTGATTCATAATGTTTGAATACAGTATATGCTCTAAAACCCTACTGCAAACCGACGTCAATGATATAGGTCTGTAGTTCGATGGATTACTCCTACTACCCTTCTTAAACACTGGTGCTATCTGCGCAATTTTCCAATCTGTAGGTACATATCTATCGGTGAGCGAGCGGTTGTATATGATTGCTAAGTAGGGAGCTATTGTATCAGCGTAATCTGAAAGGAACCTAATCGGTATACAATATGGACCTGAAGACTTGCCCATATCAAGCGATTTGAGTTGCTTCGCAACCCCTAAGGTATCTACTTCTAAGAAACTCATTCTAGCAGCTGTTCGTGTTTCAAATTCTGGAATATTCGTCTTCAATTATACATTGTAAACAACGTGTGTGAGGTTACGAAATAAAAAAGCATATACACAAATTACTTTTTAATGTGCGTGACTCTTCCATCATACTTCGAGACTCTTCTATCATAAGGAAATGTAGTCTCCTAATGCAATATACACAGTCCGTGTGTGTACTACATCGAGATATGCCAATTTACGCTACAAAAACTGCATAATTTTCTCAAAACTCTAAATCAGTGACACAAATTTTCACGCCCTACGAGAGCCTAGCATTTCCATTGTGCAGAGTAAAATGCAAACACTAGAACCGTCGTTACAGCATGTGAGTCAATTCGTCAAAGTACACATCGTTTTGGCGCCAGCTGTCGCGGTTGGTGAGCGCAGAGTTCACCACCAGACACAGAGCGAGGGCCACCTCAATGGAAACATACGGCATGTCGTGCGAAAACAAAAGCAGAAAGACCGAGGTGACATCAGCTGCTGGGAAAGTGATGTTCCGTGTTATCTGGAAGTACGAGGGCATACTACACTCCGCATTCCAGTCTCAAGGTCAAACCGCGTGTGCCTGTTCCCACTGTAGCGTCTTCCGGGAAATTTTCAAGAGGCTTCAACGGAAGCGACTGGGATTTCTCATTTTCCTTTCGCGTAAGAACTGGAGTCCCTATGCTGCGAAATTTGAAACTGTAACCTGTCGAACATTTTTCGTAGAACCCACGCATTGAACAGATGACTAGTTTTTCTTTTGGGTTCTTTTAATTCTCGCCTTCGGGACGAACATTTCGCCGGCCCCGGGGCCGAGCGGTTCTAGACGCTTCAGTCTGGAACCGCGCGCCTGCTACGGTCGCAGGTTAGAATCCAGCCTCAGGCATGGATGTGTGTGATGTCCTTAGGTTAGTTGGTTTCTAAGTCTAGGGGACTGATGACCTCAGATGTTAAGTCCCATAGTGCTTAGAGCCATTTGAACCATTTTTCAACGAACATTTCACACGACTCATAGTTGTACGAAAGTAGTAGTCATCCTGTAACTAGGAACAATAACATTTCGCGAAAACGATAAACCAAAAAATGTGACATTAGCGGTTTTTAATGAAATAAAACAGAGTCGGCGATTTTCACAAAGTATCGCGAAATCGGCAATTTTTACGAAATATTGCGAAATTTGTCGTTTTCCCGTATTAAATAAGTTACAAATCTGAGGACAGCAGTTTACAATATTCGTAAATTATAGTTAGTCAGCGTTGAAATTGCATTTTGATATCTTATTCCTTCAGTTTTAAAATTACGGTCCATTTCTCACATACCTATGATGCGACATAAAAAACCACCTAAGTTGGGCAGAAACACCGTGGTTGGCATCAGACACCGTGTTTGGCAACAGAGTTTGGGCGAAAACAAGCACCGAATTTGCGAAAACATTAACGCCGAAATTGGAAAAAATGGCGCTGAAATTATATAAACACAGAGTATGGCCAAAAAACAACGATTTGCCAAAACTAATACCGAAACTGGCAGATAGTAACACAGCAACTGGCTATAAAACAATACGATTTTTTCTTATCCCTACATATAACATACTTTTTCCTGGTGGCCCTTGTACGCTAGAGCTTTCCGCTAATAGTCACATCGGCTAGTTTCCGCTCGGAAGGACAAGAGGTTTTTGTTTCGTCTGAAGATGATAGGCACAGCTTCCCCCAATGCTCCTAAGTTGAAGGGTGCTTGGAACCGACTAGGCTGATTTTAAGGGCGAATAAGTTGTCCATGACAGCCACTCCTTGTAGTGCCCTCTCAGATATCCGAATAGGAGACCATTCCGGAATCTTTTGTGAGTGGGAAGAGCATTACAACACTTTCTCACTTAAAGGCCACATGTGCTGTAGATACACGTTGTGCGTCTTTAATGCAGTGGTTTCCATTGCCTCCTGCATCCTCATGCCGTTGATCATTGCTGATTCTTCCTCCGCCTTTAGGCCGGTATTACACTATCAAATTTCTTCGTCAAATATATTTGACAAAGATCTTTGGCGAAAAATATGAAGACAGTGTAATACCCCTTTTTAGCGCCACGTCAAAGTTCAAGATTGCTGACAACAACTTGTTGTTAACCGCAGCAGTTGCATGTACCACAATTGCACTGTGTGCACCTGCAGAAGAGAAGTTGGGGAAATAAGAAACGTACCTGGGTGAAGCCGTGGGTTTTACGACGACACGATAAAAGCATTCGACAAAACTTGTTACGTGAGCTTATAGTGGAGGACCTTAAGTCGTACATCAATTACCTAAGAATGGATGAGCATACATTTTCTGTTATGTGCTCAGTGAAGTGTATCCTCATATTACAAAGCACAATACTCACTTAAGAACTGCTATATTTGCAGAAGACAGGCTCACTGTAACACTGCGATTCCTTGCTACAGGAGAGAGAGTTAGGTTAGGTCGGGTCAGGTCTCCAATCTTCTTAATCTATTTTTGTATTCATTGTGCCTCACGTTGTAAAGCGCCTAATCAGCTTTATACATATCTATTAATTTTGTAGTTGTCGGCACACACCAATTGTATTTACCAGCAATGTTTATAAAAACACTACGGATGACTGAACGCTGCAGAGATGCTAGCGCTCCACGTGGTAACATGTCACATTGCAGTGAATAGAAGACAAGCGACTCCTCTGATGAAATCTACAGCGAGATCCTAGATTTGATCAAATATTTAACGACATTTGACAAAGTTCCCTATTACACCATCAAATTTCTTTGACAAAGATATTGGACAAAGAAATCTGTTAATGTAATACCGGCCTTAGGGGCAGTTTCCGACCCCAAGCACAAGAGTGTTCCCTGAACCTCTCTATGCTCTCTTGCCCTATTTGATTATGCCGTTGACAGAACGAATGTGATTTCTTATACCTAAAGTCTTCGTCTTCCATTGCTGATGATTTCATTAAAAATTTGAGTAGTGGCGATGTTCAAATGGCTCTGAACACTATGGGACTTAACTTCTGAGGTCATCAGTCCGCTAGAACTTAGAACTACTGAAACCTAACTAACCTAAGGACACCATACACATCCACGCCCGAGGCAGGATTCGAACCTGCGACCGTAGCGGTCGCGTGGTTTCAGACTGTCAGACTGTAGCGCCTAGAACCGCTCAGCCACTCCGGCCGGCAGCGAAGTTCGATGCCTGGGTCCAAGACGTTTTCATTACTAGTCAAAGGCGCTATCCCCACTGCTCGTGATAAAAAGAAGTAAACAAAACTGTACTGCACATATATGAAGAAAGAGGAGGCTTATAAAATTCAGCCGCAAAGGGTTATGTGGAAGACAGTTTCTGACTGATGTGATTGACAGCAGCTCATACATCAGCATTAAAAACGAAGTAGTGCATCGCAGGAGATGGAAGCACAATGCAACAGAAAAGTAGTGATGCTTTTGTGAGACCTTTCCCTCTATTGACGTTGAATTAAGTATATTTCTGTTGCGCCATATGGAGATTGGCCATGGGAGTTGGTAGGGGCCTGTGGGGGGGGGGGGGGGGCAGTGTACTGAAATGTTAGTCGGTTCTCGGAAACTTAATGGAAGTAGTGGGGGTCGCCGTTTTTTCTCGAAGTTCGGGGCTTTACTGTGGAAAACTTACAAAAAAAATTATGATTTATAATATTGCCCATCGCTGGCCACCACATTCTCCCATCTTTCAGATAGCATACGCGTCCCTTGGCGGAAAAACTGGGCGTCTTTTGTGGCGATCGATGAATCGATTTCAATTTTGCACTTGTTCATTTGATCGGAAGTGCTGGTCAGCCAGACTGTATGCCACTGATAGAAAAATGTGGTAGTCAGAGAGAGCAACGTATGGAGAATACGGCGGTAGGGATAGGACTTCTCATTTCAACGATTCCATGTGTATTTTGACGCGTTTTGCGACATGGGGTCGAGCACTGACCTGCTGCAAAATTACCTTTACGTGTCTATCGCTGTATTGTGGCCGTTTGTGTTTCAGTGCTGGGCTCGAAGGCATAAATTGCTTTCGATAATGATGTCCTATGACTGTCTTCGTCTGTTGCAGTAGCTACGAAAACGTTCAGTCTTCCACCGCCATGCCAGTCTTCGACATCAAAATCACCGTTCTTAAGGCGTTGAAAATATTCTCTGCACGGTCTTCCACGAATAGCTCCCTCACCATTGGTCTTACCCAGCATTTTAAGAGCCACAGCCACAGTTTTTTCATGTTAAAGCAGAAAATTAAAACTTACCGCAAATGGCGAGAAATGGGTACGTAAGTTGACGTACTTAATCGAGAATAACCTTATGATGGAATCACAAATCGACTAATATTTTTATGGCATTATGTTACAGATGCCTAAGCTTATTGTATCACACATATGACTAACCACCTGAACCCCACTTGCAGCTACTGCCGTCTATGGCAAAACGGCGGAAGCAAAGTTGTAGACCTAATAATTTTTGACGTTGGGACGGTGAGAGCATTTTAACGCTGTCTCGCGGGTAACAGCTGGGGTAGCGAGCCTTTTTAGAGTAGTTTAGTGCGTAGCAATGCGGAGAATTAATCCGGGTCTGCCAATAAACGATTCCTATGAAATCCGCGAAGCAGTACGTCGGGTAATTCGTTTCGCGCGCACGAAACCGTCAGAAGTGCTGTGAATTCTGTGTGACGTCACTCGACTTCACGGAGAGTCCGAGCAACACCGCCTCAAAGGAAGGCCTCGGCGCTTGTTGGTGACGTCACGTCACGTCAGCTAGGCACGGCGAACGCCAGGCCTGTTGCAGGCATACTCATAATGGTGGTGTCTCCCGCTCTGACACAGGAAAATGTGAAACTATTGGCCGTAGTTGACCAACACACATTGTTCTGAGAGATTTCTGCAATCAATTAACTGTGCAATTCATTACACTTCCTAACAAATAGTGTACTCCTGAACTTAAATTTCCACCTGTTTTAAGGATTGACATACAAAAACAACTTCACGGTCCAGCAGCAACAGAATTCGTGCTTCTTTACCTTATTTGTAAATCTGAGGAAGTTACGTTTGTACTGGGTTGATTTTACAAGAAACTGTGAACATATTGGTGCTCTTCTTTAGATATCTTGGTTGACTATCGGGTGAGGAGCACTGAATGTTAATGAAATATCTTGTGATTGTACACGTTGGGGGAGGGGCTGGGGGACAGAAGAAGAGGCAAAAGAGAGATACTTGTTTTATCTAATTAAAAAAAAAAAGTTTCTCCTTTCAGTTGAAAGAGGGAATATTTATCATTTCTAATGTGCATGTTTAAAAAAGTTGTAAGCTCAGCAATATTTTCGATGTATGAAGCTATTTTATTTCCTGTTTAGAATTCCTTTCGTTGAAAACGACTGTAATCTAATGACTGGCAACAATTGGACATTTACACATGTAAATTAGTTCACATTTCCAGTGACGATGTCAAACGAACGTAAATAAATAAAAGAAACGAGCTCATTGTAAGGGAGTTGGGGTAAGTTTCGATAACAAAATGGATCAAGTAAATATAGTTACTTGAATGTAAAATTTCCGGAGCTTGCAATGGGCCAAAGCATCTTCTCATATTGATCTACGTTTGTTTGAGCAGGATTCAGTAATACAGAAGTATGATCTTCATTTGTAGCTTTACGATAGTAAGAAAATCTTTCATCTAAATAAAACTGCAGAATCCAAAACAGTACCAAACATTTTGTCGAAAAATAAGAGATTTATAGTGATAAGCACGCCCAGGCGTTTCTGCCTGCAAGAGACCTGGCGTTCGCCGTGCCTAGCTGACGTGACGTCACCAACAAGCGCCGAGGCCTTCCTTTGAGTCGGTGTTGGTCCGAGGCGCGGACGGAAGGAGCGTTTCAACCGCCTGCTCCCGAGGGCAGCGCAGAGAATTTTACGGTTCTGGGACACAAAAAAAATTTACAAAAATCTGTCAAAAGCCCACTAGCTGGAAACGACCGGTGCGTAGTGTTTAGTTTACTGCGGGATGCGACGCGATGCTGGGAAGCAGTGGATACAGCGTGTAAACGTCGGCGGCGAGAGATTAGGAGCGGCATTTAGCAGCAGGAGCTGGCGGCGCGGTGGCGGCAAACATGTTTACACCAGGCGGCCACCGCCGCGGGCATTCTAGCCCCCTTGTACACGGCCAGTGCGTATGCCGCGTTTCACGTCTCACAAACAAGTCCCTGGGGAACGTGCGTAATTTTGGAAAGTGCTGCAGGGTGACCTTGTTCTTCCGCTCTTGCCAAAAAAGTTTGCCTCAGCCGCAGAATATGGAGTACTGCATACTTGGAAATTACACTGCGTTGTACAGTCAGGCGACAAATAGCTCCCAATGCCGTTGCCTAACGTCCTTTCGGCCGGATTGAGATTTTCACTCTGCAGCGGAGTGTGCGCTGATGTGAAACTTCCTGACGGATTAAAATTGTGTGCCGGACCGAGACTCGAACTCGGGACCAATGGATTTCACGGGCAAGTGCTCTACCAACTGAGCTACCCATGCACGACTCACGCCCCGTCCACACAGCTTCACTTCTGCCATTACCTCGTCTCCGACCTTCCAAAGTTTACAGAAGCTCTCCTGCGAACCTTGTAGAACCAGCACTCCTGAAAGAAAGGATATTGCGGAGACATGGCTTAGCCACAGCGTGGGGGATGTTTCCAGAATGAGATTTTCGCTCTGCAGCGGAGTGTGCGCTGATATGAAACTTGTAGCAGATTAAAACTGTATGCCGGACCGAGACTCGAACTCGGGGCCATTGCCTTTGGTGGGCAAGTGCTCTACCAACTGAGCTACCCAAGCACGACTACTTCGGCAGACACCAACTAATTTAAATCACACTATAGTTAGAGCACAACTAAACTTATTCTTAGAGAAAGGATTACCAATAACATAAGTAAATACTTTTTCCACCGATATATCGATATCAAAATAACTATGTCGAGTGCCGATATTTTTATTTTTTACAATTTTTGGTAAATATTGGAAGTTGTTTCTTTTGCAGTTGTAGTTGAACAAATTTTACTTTCACTGTGTGAAGGAGTCTTACTATTTTTTGAGCTTTTAACACATTCAGTCTTCCTCTTTTGACTGTGCTACGCGAGTATATATGGTACAAAAGAAGCTGCATGAATGCCCTGGTGACGGGGGGGGGGGGGGGGAGGTGAATAACAGGATTTCCGGTGTGAAGAAATATGTTAAATGCAAAACATCGTCATTCTTCAAAAACAGTTAACAGTTGCCCAAAATGATGAAAAAAATCTAAATGACAAGACTGATCCTTGCTATGGTGTGGGGGTGGAGGTGGGGGGGGGGGGGGGGAGCGAGCGAGCGAGTTAGCTAATTGGCGCTCGGCGCTACCAGCAGAAACTGCAACGTTCAACTTCATCACACAATTTTGACACTATAGCTGCTAAGTCGCTGGCGTTTGCAGAAATACAAAAAAATAGGGAAGTCTACCCAAGTGTTCCGGCGAATCCGATATGTGACGAAACCTAACGACGGACCCATCGCACGCCTTTTATCATGCCACTTACATGCAATTGACATTGTTAGCAAAGTAGTTACCGCCAAGCGTGAACGTGCATTGTTTTCCTTACAGTTTTTGCTGTAAGGGGCATAGGCAGGCTGCTAGCTTGTTAGAGTACAGAATTTCTAATAATAAATCAATACATAAATCTTCCTTGTGGTCTTCAGTCCTAAGACTGGTTTGATGCAGCTCTCCATTCTACTCTATCCTGTGCAAGCTTATTCATCTCCCAGTACCTACTGCAACCTACATCCTTCTGAATCTGCTTAGTGTATTCATCTCTTGGTCTCCCTCTACGATTTTTACCCTCCACGCTGCCGCCCAATACTAAATTGGTGATCCCTTGATGCCTCAGAACATGTCCTACCAACCGATCCCTTCTTCTAGTCAAGTTGTGCAACATACTCCTCTTCTCCCCAATCCTATTCAATACCTCCTCATTAGGTATGTGATCTTCCCAAAATATGCAGCTTAAAACCGGCAGTATATAATGTGCAGCCGATATTTTTATAGGCAGATACGTCGTGTTTTCTCCGCCGATAGTTCGATACCTTTCCCGATATACGGAGGGCCGATAGTGAATTTTTTTTAAATATCGATGTATAGGATTCCCGAGATTCTTAAAAATATCAACTGTCCTAATACCCTCCACTGCTAGTGGTGCCACCTGTCGTCTGTGAGGGGTTATTGCACGTTGACGTCGAACGTAGGCGGTGGTCACATTAACGTGGCTGGACAGTGTATTGCATTAACGTGTCTTTTAATTATTAATTTTCATTCATTTTATGATGGAAGAATCTCTCTTGCGCTATTTTAATGTACTCTGTGAATTACGTATGTCACGTTAGAGTACGAATTCCCCCCACCCCACTTCAGTCAAGTGTTACGTTAATTTTGCACTACTGTTGGCGAGCTGCACTTCGGTCTACGTGGGTTCATAACATTTTGTTTCGTAAATTGAAAGTGGGGGGAGGGGGGGGGGAGGAAAGGAAAGCGAGTGAAGTATTGTCAGCTGCATCGGGACCTTATGCACAATCAACAGCGACGAGTGAAAATGTGTGACGGATCGGGTTTCGAACCCTGCATCTCCTGCTTACTAGGCTGTAGCGTTAACCACTGCACCACCGGACACAGTGTTGGTCAGAATTCGCGGACTGTCGCGGCACGCCCTCGGCGACCGACATTCCCACCTAGCGCCCTCCATATCTACCACGCGCGGTACGTTGAGGTTCCCGGAGGAGGTCAAACGTAATTGTGCATCAGCACTGAAGGTCGCGGATTCATCGCCCATCGAAACGAATCGATTATATGAATTCGTGGTGTATGTTCTTTTGGACGCATCCAAAAGACGCTCAGGTGATGTCGTGCTCCTTGCCTTCAGGAAAGCATTTGACACCGTCCCGCACTGCCGTTTATTGAAAAAAAAAAAAAAAAAAAAAAAAAACCTGCCGACTGTCGGAGCAGAATTGCGACAGATTAAAAAGTAATTTCCGTTGTACCCCAAGGAAGTGTGACTGGACCGTTACTGTTTACAATATATACGAGGGGCGTTTGAAAAGGCCGTACAAAGTCCGAGAGGCGGCACCACCGGCGCGTATCGAGGTCATTTTAGTTAGTAGCCTCTTTGGAAAGAATGCTCACCAAGTTTCAGGTGATGTCAGGTGTTCCCCAGGGAAGCGTCCTGGGACCTCTGCTGTTCCTGATCTATAAAAATGACCTGGGTGACAATCTGAGCAGTTCTCTTAGGTTGTTCGCCGATGATCCTGTAATTTAGCGTCTAGTAAGGTCATCCGAAGACCAGTATCAGTTGCAAAGCGATTTAGAAAAGATTGCTGTATGGTGTGGCAGGTGGCAGTTGACGCTAAATAACGAAAAGTGTGAGGTGATCCACACGAGTTCGAAAAGAAATCCGTTGGAATTCGATTACTCGATAAATAGTACAATTATCAAGGCTGTCAATTCAACTAAGTACCTGGGTGTTAAAATTACGAACAACTTCAGTTGGAAAGACCACATAGATAATATTGTGGATAAGGCGAGCCAAAGGTTGCGTTTCATTGGCAGGACACTTAGAAGATGCAACAAGTCCACTAAAGAGACAGCTTACACTACACTCGTTCGTCCTTTGTTAGAATATTGCTGCGCGGTGTGGGATCCTTACCAGGTGGGATTGACGGAGGACATCGAAAGGGTGCAAAAAAGGGCAGCTCGTTTTGTATTATCACGTAATAGGGGAGAGAGTGGGGCAGATATGATACACGAGTTGGGATGGAAGTCATTAAAGCAAAGACGTTTTTCGTCGCGGCGAGATCTATTTATGAAATTTCAGTCACCAACTTTCTCTTCCGAATGCGAAAATATTTCGTTGAGCCCAACCTACATAGGTAGGAATGATCATCAAAATAAAATATGAGAAATCAGAGCTCGAACAGAAAGGTTTAGGTGTTCGTTTTTCCCGCGCGCTGTTCGGGAGTGGAATGGTAGAGAGATAGTATGATTGTTGTTCGACGAACCCTCTGCCAAGCACTTAAATGTGAATTGCAGAGTAGTCGTGTAGATGTAGATCTAGATATTGGTCTTTTTCTTTGTGTTTGGCATTCGTGTGAATCAAGGAAGTCGAGTGATTGTCAAAAAATGGACGAAAAAGAATTTCGTGTGGTGATTAAACATTACTTTATGAAAGGCAAAACGCCTCAGCAGACTCAAGAGAAGCTTGATAAACGTTACGGTGACTCTGCACCTTCGATTATAACAGTTCATAAGTGGTTCCAAAATTTTCGGAGTGGCCATATGGGCACAACTGATGCTGAACGTTCTGGACGCCCTGTGGAGGTTACGACTCCAGAAATCATTGATAAAATCCATGATATGGTGACGGATGACAGAAGAGTTAAGGTGCCTGAGATTGCTAGTGCTGTAGGCATCTCGAATGAACGGGTTCATAATATTTTGCATGAACATTTGGACATGAGAAAGCTATCCACAAGATGGGTTCCGCTATTGCTCACGCTTGACCAAAAACGGAATAGCGTGAAGTGTTGCAAAGATGGTTTGCAGCTGTTCAGGAAGAATCCGCAGGACTTTAAGTGTCGTTTCGCCACTGTGGATGAAACATGGATACATTACTATATTCCTCAAACCAAACAACAATCTAAACAATGGGTTACCAAGGGAGAATCTGCTCCAAAAAAGGCAAAGACTATTCCTACGGCCGGAAAGCTTATGGCGATTGTCTTTCGGAATTCGCAAGGGATAATCCTCATCGACTATCTGGAAAAGGGTAAAACATTACAGGTGCATATTATTCATCATTATTGGACCGTTTGAAAACCGAGCTGCAAGAAAAACGCCGGCCATTATCCCGCAAAAAAGTCCTTTCACATCACGACAGTGCACCAGCGAAAAAAGTGGTCCAACTAAAACATTCATATTTCTTTTCGTACTACAGGATTATGTAATAAAAATGGGGGTCCCTTTTTTAAAAAACTCTGTTGATACCCGTTTGACCTGTGGCAGCGCCGTCTTGTGCGCCATCTGTTTCCCCCTTCAAGCTAGATGAGTTTCGTTCTTTGTACTTTTTTCGTTTGATGCTTATTTCGTAAGATATTTGACCCGGTCACGATCGATGGACCACCTTGTATAGGCGTTGTGGATCGCAGTGCCATAGCCTGCGTGTTTACATATTTCTCTGTATTTGAATACGCGTGCCTATAGCAGGTTCTTTGGCGCTTCAGTGTATTACAATTTATTTTTTTTGTGTTGCTACACAGGGACATGAAAGGGAAGCAGTGGTTGGCAAGGGAGTAAGACATCGTTGTACCCTCTCCCCGATGCTATTTAATCTGTATATTGAGCAAGCAGTAAAGGAAACAAAAGAAAAGTTTGGAGTAGGTATTAAAATCCATGGAGAAGAAATAAAAACTTTGAGGTTCGCCAATGACATTGTAATTCTGTCAGACACAGCAAAGGACTTGGAACGGAATGGACAGTGTCTTGAAAGGAGGATATAAGATGAACATCAACAAAAGCAAAACGAGGATAATGGAATGTAGTCGAATTAAGTCGGGTGATGCTGAGGGAATTAGGTTAGGAAATGATACACTTAACAGTAGTAAAGGAGTTTTGCTATTTGGGGAGCAAAATAACTGATGATGGTAGAAGTAGAGAGGATAGAAAATGTATACTGGCAATGGCAAGGAAAGCGTTTATGAAGAAGACAAATTTGTAGACATCGAGTATTGATTTAAGTGTCAGGAAGTCGTTTCTGAAAGTATTTGTATGGAGTGTAGCCATGTATGGAAGTGAAACATGGACGATAAGAGAATAGAAGCTTTCGAAATGTGGTGCTATAGAAGAATGCTGAAGATTCGATGGGTAGATCACATAACTAACAAGGAGGTATTGAATAGAATTGGGGAGAAGAGGAGTTTGTGGCACAACTTGACTAGAAGAAGGGATCGGTTGGTAGGACATGTTCTGAGGCATCAAGGGATCACCAATTTAGTACTGGAGGGCAGCGTGGAGGGTAAAAACAGTAGAGGGAGACCAGGAGATGAATACAGTAAGCAGATTCAGAAGGATGTAGGTTGCAGTAGGTGCTGGGAGATGAAGCAGCTTGCACAGTATAGAGTAGCATGGAGAGCTGCATCAAACCAGTCTCTGGACTGAAGACCACAACAACAACTTTTTTTCGTTTTCCAATATAGTCCTGAAGATTTATTTATATGCAGCGCCAGATTGAAGCCGGTATTCTGTAAAAAAAGTTGTGATCCAGACGATTGTTTATGTGTTGTAAAATCGCGGTTGCGGTAGGTGCGCACGGAACAGCAATGCCAAATCCACCGGTACGGGCGGCACTCTTCTTTCGTCATACGGAGTACAGAAGGACCAGGGAGGGGGCGGTTCACGGCACGTCCACGCACCCATCGTGCTGAGCGCGGCGTGAGCTAAGCTGCGGCCTTGTGTGTGCTTGCTGTGACGCACGCAGCTGCTACAGGGCCCGGAATAGCGAGCCCTGACGCGCGCCGCCCAGCCCTCTCACCTGCTACCAGCTGACAACACAGCCTCCTAGCCAGGCGCATATAGCAGTACCCTGGACAGCAGACGCAACACTCTGTACTCCGATCAGGCCTGCTTTCGGACTGACTATTCGGCAGGAGCGCGTGCAGGCGCGAGGCAGAGATGGCATCGTAAAAGGGTGGCTGCTCTGTCCTAACAGAGCCGAAAGCCGTGCTCTCACGATACGACTAGCTGGTGATGTTGACAGTGTCGAATAACACGTTCCGCTACAATGCGGAGCGTGAAGTAATCTATCGTGTTAGATTCTTGTGTCGTGGACCGGAACGTGGTCTCATCACAGATACCCCTGCGTTGTGCTTTTAAAGTAGATCTAAAGTAGGCACGCAAGCCACTCCATGGTTCATTGGTGTATGTAATTTTTTTTTCCAGATCTCGGCCTTCTGACTGGTTTGATGTGGCCAGACTTGTATTCCTGTGCCAACTCTTCATCTCAGAGCAGCACTTGCAAACAACGTCCTCACTTACTTGCTGGATGTATTTCAATCTCTGCCTTCCCATACAGTTTTTCCCTTCTACACCTCCCTCTAGTACCACGGAAGTCATTCCCATCTTAATATACAGGGTGTTACAAAAAGGTACGGCCTAACTTTCAGGAAACATTCCTCACACACAAAGAAAGAAAATATGTTATGTGGACATGTGTCCGGAAACGCTTACTTTCCATTTTGGACCTCATTTTATTACTTCTCTTCAAATCACATTAATCGTGGAATGGAAACACACAGCAACAGAACGTACCAGCGTGACTTCAAACACTTTGTTACAGGAAAGGTTCAACATGTCCTCCGTTAGCGAGGATACATGCATCCACCCTCCGTCGCATGGAATCCCTGATGCGCTGATGCAACCCTGAAGAATGGCGTGTTGTATCACAGCCGTTCACAATATGAGCACGAAGAGTCTCTACATTTGGTACCGGGGTTGCGTAGACAAGAGCTTTCAAATGCCCTCATAAATGAAAGTCAAGAGGGTTGAGGTCAGGAGAGCGTGGAGACCATGGAATTGGTCCGCCTCTACCAATCAAACGGTCACCGAATCTGTTGTTGAGAAGCGTACGAACACTTCGACTGAAATGTACAGGAGCTCCATCGTGCATGAACCACATGTTGTGTCGTACTTGTAAAGGCACATGTTCTAGCAGCACAGGTAGAGTATCCCGTATGAAATCATGGCGGTGAATCGAGGAAGTACGGTACATACTGACGAAATTAAAATGAGCTCTAACATGGAAATTAACCGTTTCCGGACACATGTCCACATAACATCTTTTCTTTATTTGTGTGTGAGGAATGTTTCCTGAAAGTTTGGCCGTACCTTTTTATAACACCCTGTATGTCCTCTCCTCCTGTACATTCTCCATGTCAGTGTTCTCCATATATTCCTTTCCTCTCCGATTCTGCACAGAACCTCCTCATTCGTTCCCTTACCACTCCATCTAGTTTTCGACCTTCGTCTATAGCACCGCATCTCAAATTCTTCAATTTTCTTGTGTTCCGGTTTTCCCACAATCCACGTTTCACTACCATACCTGTGCGGCTGGTCCCGGCGGAGGTTCGAGTCCTCCCTCGGGCATGGGTGTGTGTCCTTAGGATAATTTTGGTTAAGTAGTGTGTAAGCTTAGTGAGTGATGACCTTAGCAATTAAGTCCCATAAGATTTCACACAGATTTGAACATTTTTTGAAATACCATACAATGCTGTACTCCAAACGTACATCCTCAGAAATTTCTGCCTCAAATTAAGGCCAATGTTTGATACTAGTAGACTTCTCTTGGCTAGGAATGGCCTTTTATCGAGTGCTAATCTGCTTTTGATGTCCTCTTTGCTCCGTCCGCCATTGGTTATTTTGCTGCCTTGGCAGCAGAATTCCTTAACTCATCAACTTTGTTGACCATCAGTCCTGATGTTAAGTTTCTTGCGGGTCTCATTTCTCCTACTGCCCACTATTTCCGCCTGTCTTCGATTTACTCTCAGTCCATATTCCGTAGTCATTAGACTGTTCGTTCCATTCAGCAGATCCCGCAATTCTTCTTCCTTTCACTCAGGACAGGAATGTCATCAGCGAATCGTTTGATTGATGTCCTTACGCCTTGAATTTTAATTTCACTCTTGAACCTTTCTTTTATTTCCATCATTGCTTCTTCGATGTAGAGATGGGGCGAATGACTATATTCCTGTGGTACATGCATTTTATTCCAAGTACTTCTTTCTTTGGCGTCCACTCAGTTTTCCCTTTTGGCTTTTGTAGATATTGTGTATCACCCGTCTCTCCCAATAGCTTACTCCTATTTTTCTCAAAATTTCGAACATTTTGTATCATTTTACACTGTCGAACGCTTTTTCCAGCTCGACATATCTTATGAACGTGTATGGATTTTTCTTTAGTCTTGCTTCCATTATCAATTGCAAGTCAGAATTACCTCTGGTGCCCTACCTTTCCTAAAGCCAAACTGATCGTCATTTAACACATCCTCAGTTTTCTTTTCCATTCTTCTGTAATTCTGTAATATTAGAGGATGTAAAAGATTAAACTATTTTAACCAGGTTCAGTCGTGAAAATCTATACAGAAGCGTAGAAACACTCTCTCATACAAGTTGCTCTAGTCCGACAACTGTTAATGTTTCTCTGCCTCATGATGACTGGGTGTTGTGTGCTGTCCTTAGGTTAGTTAGGTTTAAGTAGTTCTAAGTTCTAGGGGACTGATGACCATAGAAGTCCCATAGTGCTCAGAGCCATTTGAGCCATTTATTAATAATGAATGGGCTGAGGTGTGAATGAGAATTTGAATTGCGGAGGGGTGCGGTGTAGTTAGTACAGTTTTGCAAAGCCATTGCGCCATTGTGGACTCCTGGTTAGCGCATCTGCCTACAGAAAAGTTAACCCTTGTTCGAATGCCGGCATTGGTACAGATTTTCATTTGGTGCTAAAGTCTGTATATGTACCTCATAGATGGAACCATATAGTTTCATTTGATAAATAAGTTGGTTGCAAACTCGTAATCTCGACGAAGAACTGCATATCAAAATGCTGCGGTGGTGGAATCAACCCGTTGTCAGTGTTAATTCGAGACGAGCGTGCAGCATACTGGAATAGCTGTGGGTCAGCAACTTCTGTTAATCAGTGCCAAGCTGCAAATTTAACTTTTTTTGTTCACTCGGTAACTAGTTTCGGGCCGGAGCCCATTTTCAAATCATCGTAACATAGTCCAAATGGTACTTCAGAAAATGCAATAACCATGTCAAAAATGTGCAAACGATCAGTTACAGTGCATACATGTATAGTTATCTTTATGCGCTGTATAACTGATAGTTTCCACTTTGTTGATACGGTTTTTATCTTTATGCGCTGTAACCGATCGTTTACACATTTTTGACAAGGTTTTTACGTTTTCGAAAATACTGTTTCGACTACATTACGATGATTTGAAAATGAGTCCGTGTTCTAAACTAGTCATGAAATGAATAAAAAAAGAGAAATTTGCTACTTTGGACTGGTTTTTCGTTGTACTGAAGTTGTTGAGCCACAGCTATTCGAGCGTACCGGAAGTTCGTATGGAACTGTACTGCTAACGAGTTGATTCCACCACCGCAGCATTTTGATATGCAGTATTTCGTCGAGGTTGCGTTTTTGCAACCAGCTTATTATTATGCGCTGTAACTGTTCGTTTGCACGTTTTTGACATGGCTTTTGCATTTTCGGAAACACTATGTCGAGTGTGTTATGATGATATGAAAACGGGTCGCGGTCCGAAAGAGTCATGGAGTGAATAAAGTAGAGTGAAACTTGTAACTTTGGACAGGTTTTTCGTTGTACTGTATAATTGCATGCAGCATGTGTAGCTGACGTTCGTTGTTATTGTTGTGGTCTTCAGTCCTGAGACTGGTTTGATGCAGCTCTCCATGCTACTCTATCCTGTGCAAGCTTCTTCATCTCCCAGTGTCTTGTGACAGCCAGAGCGAGAGCACCAGCAGCAGCGAGTACTGTTTGTATAAAGCGCTTTTGTACTTATTTGCTGCGCTTAGCTTTTAAATAGTTTTTCTGGGAAAACCTAGCGTAGTTTTCGCGCCTCGTATTTCAGTGAGTGTTTCTTGATTATCAGAGTAGCTCATCAGAAGATTATCTTGGGAATTTGTCACCGTATAGAGTAGGGTAAACATAGTCATGTGTAGGGACTGTGGTTGTTGTGAGCGGACGCAAGGAGAATTGGCCACTCTCCGGGGGCAGGTGGAGGCTTTGTCTGTTAGACTCATCGAGCTCGAGGCGCAGGCGTCGGCTCGTAGTGGCGTTGGGGCAACTGTGGTGAGACCTATGCCTACTTCGGTGGCCTTGGAATCACATGGAACCCCTGATGTCGCTGCGTCTTCCGGCAGTGAGCATCTTACCGGTCAGCCATCACTCCAGGGTGAATGGCGGACAGTGGTGGGCTCGCGCGTGCCTGGCCGAAAGGCGAAGGTGGGATCTGGCCGCGTGGCAGCTGCCTTACCCCTTTCCAACAGGTACGGGGTGCTTCCTAGTGGTGATGACATCGTTTCCGAGCCACCACAGGATGCCTCGCCTGTTGGGCCAGTGGCCGATTCTCCGGCAAGGTCCCGACAGTCACAGAGGGCGGGCCTATTAGTTATAGGGAGCTCCAACGTTAGGCGGGTTATGGAGCCCCTCAGGAAAATAGTGGGTAGGTCGGGGAAGAATGCCAGTGTGCACTCGGTGTGCTTGCCGGGGGGTCTCGTCCGTAATGTGGAGGAGGCCCTTCCGGCAGCTATTGAACGCACTGGGTGTGACCGGCTGCAGATAGTAGCATATGTCGGAACGAATGACGCCTGCCGCTTGGGTTCTGAGGCCATCCTTGGTTCCTTCCGGCGGCTGGCTGATTTGGTGAAGACAACCAGCATCGCACGCGGAATGCAAGCTGAGCTTAATATCTGCAGCATAGTGCCCAGAGTCGATCGCGGTCCTCTGGTTTGGAGCCGTGTGGAGGGTCTAAACCAGAGGCTCAGACGACTCTGCGACTATAATGGTTGCAAATTCATCGACCTCCGTTATTGGGTGGAGAACTGTAGGGCCCCCCTAGACAGGTCAGGCGTGCACTACACACCGGAAGCAGGGTCAGATATGATAGTCGGATGCTTCTATAGACCACCTGCATCAGCAACCGTAGTAGTTGAGCGCCTCAGAGAGAACCTGCAGAACGTCGTGAAGAAGTTTCGTGATCATACTATTGTAATAGGGGGAGACTTCAATCTACCAGGTATAGAATGGGATAGTCACACAATCAGAGTACGTGTGGCGTGCACACGGGGGTTTTTTAGGTTAGAGGGACCCCCCCTTGGGCGAAACGATAAAATACCTGACGGCTTACCAGAGAGGACATTATCATCGTTGATAAAGAACGTCCGTCCTCAGAGACCAAAAACAGGAAAAGTTAACGTAATATTGGTAAACTGCAGGAGTATCCAGGGCAAGGTTCCTGAATTAGTATCTCTTATTGAAGGAAATAGTGCGCATATAGTATTAGGAACGGAAAGTTGGTTAAAACCGGAAGTGAACAGTAACGAAATCCTAGACACAGAATGGAATATATACCGCAAGGATAGGATAAACGCCAATGGTGGAGGAGTATTTATAGCAGTAAAGAATTCAATAATATCCAGTGAAGTTATTAGCGAATGCGAATGTGAAATAATCTGGGTTAAGCTAAGTATCAAAGGTGGGTCAGATATGATAGTCGGATGCTTCTATAGACCACCTGCATCAGCAACCGTAGTAGTTGAGCGCCTCAGAGAGAACCTGCAGAACGTCGTGAAGAAGTTTCGTGATCATACTATTGTAATAGGGGGAGACTTCAATCTACCAGGTATAGAATGGGATAGTCACACAATCAGAACTGGAGCCAGGGACAGAGACTCTTGTGACATTATCCTGACTGCCTTGTCCGAGAATTACTTCGAGCAGATAGTTAGAGAACCAACTCGTGAAGCTAACGTTTTAGACCTCATAGCAACAAATAGACCGGAACTTTTCGACTCCGTGAATGTAGAAGAGGGTATCAGTGATCATAAGTCAGTGGTTGCATCAATGACTACAAGTGTAATAAGAAAGGAAGGAAAATATATTTGCTTGACAAGAGTGATAGGGCACAAATCGCAGAATATCTGAGTGACCACCATCAAACGTTCATTTCTGAGGAAGAGGATGTGGAACAAAAATGGAAAAAATTCAGAAACATCGTCCAGTACGCCTTAGATAAGTTCGTACCGACTAAGGTCCAAAGCGAGGGGAAAGATCCACCGTGGTATAACAATCATGTACGAAAGGTACTACGGAAACAAAGAAAGCTTCATCATAGGTTTAAGAGTAGTCGAATCATAGCTGATAAGGAAAAGCTGAACGAAGCGAAAGAGAGCGTAAAGAGAGCAATGAGAGAAGCATTCAACGAATTCGAACATAAAACATTGGCAAACAATCTAAACAAGAACCCTAAAAAGTTTTGGTCATATGTAAAATCGGTAAGCGGATCTAAATCCCCTATTCAGTCACTCGTTGACCACGATGGCACCGAAACAGAGGACGACCGAAGAAAGGTAGAAATACTGAATTCAGTGTTCCGAAACTGTTTCACTGCGGAAAATCGTAACACGGTCCCTGACTTCAGCCGTCGCACGGACGCCAAAATGGAAAATGTTGAAATAAACGATATCGGAATTGAAAAACAACTGCTATCACTTAGTAGCGGAAAAGCATCCGGACCAGACGAGATAGCCTTAAGATTCTACAGTGATTATGCTAAAGAACTTGCCCCCTTTCTATCAGCAATTTATCGTAGATCGCTGGAAGAACGTAAAGTACCTAGCGACTGGAAGAAAGCGCAGGTCGTTCCCATTTTCAAGAAGGGTCATAAATCAGATGCGAATAATTATAGGCCTATTTCGCTTACGTCAATCTGTTGTAGAATAATGGAACATGTTTTGTGTTCTCGTATTATGACGTTCTTAGATAATACAAATCTCCTTCATCATAACCAACATGGATTCCGCAAACAGAGATCATGTGAAACTCAGCTCGCCCTATTTGCCCAAGAAATTCACAGTGCCGGAGACACTGGCGAGCAGACTGATGCCGTATTCCTGGACTTCAGGAAGGCATTTGATACGGTTCCGCACTTACGTTTAGTGAAAAAAATACGAGCTTACGGAATATCGGACCAGGTTTGTGATTGGATTCAGGATTTCCTAGAAGAAAGAACACAACATGTCATTCTTAACGGTTCAAAATCTGCAGATGTAGAGGTAATTTCGGGAGTACCACAAGGAAGCGTGATAGGACCTTTATTGTTTACAATATACATAAATGACTTAGTTGACAACATCGGTAGCTCCGTGAGGCGATTTGCAGATGACACGGTTGTCTACAAGAAAGTAGCAACATCAGAAGACTCGTACGTACTCCAGGAAGACCTGCAGAGGATTAATGCATGGTGCGACAGCTGGCAGCTTTCCCTAAACGTAGATAAATGTAATATAATGCGCATACATAAGGGCAGAAATCCATTCCAGTACGATTATGCCATAGGTGGTAAATCATTGGAAGCGGTAACGACCGTAAAATACTTAGGAGTTACTATCCGGAGCGATCTGAAGTGGAATGATCACATAAAACAAATAGTGGGAAATGCAGGCGCCAGGTTGAGATTCATAGGAAGAATTCTAAGAAAATGTGACTCATCGACGAAAGAAGTAGCTTACAAAACGCTTGTTCGTCCGATTCTTGAGTATTGCTCATCAGT
The DNA here is from genome assembly GCF_021461385.2 of Schistocerca piceifrons. Lineage (NCBI taxonomy): Eukaryota > Metazoa > Arthropoda > Insecta > Orthoptera > Acrididae > Schistocerca > Schistocerca piceifrons. Next base: position 75,209,964 of record NC_060146.1, read on the forward strand.
ATGGGACCCTTACCAGGTTGGATTAATAGAAGAGATAGACATGATCCAGCGAAAAGCAGCGCGATTCGTCATGGGGACATTTAGTCAGCGCGAGAGCGTTACGGAGATGCTGAACAAGCTCCAGTGGCGGACACTTCAAGAAAGGCGTTACGCAATACGGAGAGGTTTATTATCGAAATTACGAGAGAGCACATTCCGGGAAGAGATGGGCAACATATTACTACCGCCCACATATATCTCGCGTAATGATCACAACGAAAAGATCCGAGAAATTAGAGCAAATACGGAGACTTACAAGCAGTCGTTCTTCCCACGCACAATTCGTGAATGGAACAGGGAAGGGGGGATCAGATAGTGGTACAATAAGTACCCTCCGCCACACACCGTAAGGTGGCTCGCGGAGTATAGATGTAGATGTAGATGTACCTACTGCAACCTACATCCTTCTGAATCTGCTTAGTGTATTGATCTCTTGGTCTCCCTCTACGATTTTTACCCTCCACGCTGCCCTCCAATGCTAAATTTGTGATCCCTTGATGCCTCAAAACATGTCCTACCAACCGATCCCTTCTTCTGGTCAAGTTGTGCCACAAACTTCTCTTCTCCCCAATCCTATTCAATACCTCCTCATTAGTTACGTGATCTACCCACCTTATCTTCAGCATTCTTCTGTAGCACATTTCGAAAGCTTCTATTCTCTTCTTGTCCAAACTGGTTATCGTCCATGTTTCACTTCCATACATGGCTACACTCCATACAAATACTTTCAGAAACGACTTCCTGACACTTAAATCTATGCTCGATGTTAACAAATTTCTCTTCTTCAGAAACGATTTCCTTGCCATTGCCAGTCTACATTTTATATCCTCTCTACTTCGACCTTCATCAGTTATTTTACTCCCTAAATAGCAAAACTCCTTTACTACTTTAAGTGTCTCATTTCCTAATCTAATCGCCTCAGCATCACCCGATTTAATTTGACTACATTCCATTATCCTCGTTTTGCTTTTGTTGATGTTCATCTTATATCCTCCTTTCAAGACACTGTCCATTCCGTTCAACTGCTCTTCCAAGTCCTTTGCTGTCTCTGACGTTCGTAAGAAATCATAAAAATGTCAGCCCCTCTCAGAACCTTCTCAGAACGGAAGGAATCACTTCTGATACTAACGTTTGCTACAACTGTTTAGGTATGGCACTCATTGGCTTGCGGATTGGAGTAATTTGATAACGCTAATAATTGGTTCAAATGACTCTGAGCACAATGGGACTTAACATCTGTGGTCATCAGTCCCCTAGAACTTAGAACTACTTAAACATAACTAACCTAAGGACATCACACACATCCATGCCCGAGGCAGGATTCGAACCTGTGGCCGCAGCGGTCGCGCGGTTCCAGACTGTAGCGCCTAGAACCGCTCGGCCATTCCGGCCGGCCGCAACTAATTCTTAACTTTCTTACTTTATTTCCGTCTGAAAAATACTACAGTTTCTAAATAATTTTTTAAAGCTGTTACAAAGTACGTTACTCGTTCTAAATAAACCACCCAAGAAGTCGTTCACGGTAGCAAACTTTCCTTCACACGCAACCGTCTTCGTGTCTCGAGTAATGGCTCTTCAGTGTCCACAGCGGTTACGTAAGTGCGTGGTTTCTGGACTCTGCCAGATAACCTCAAGTCACCTACGAAACGGCTCGTAGTGTGTCCTGCTATGTTTTTTTTTTATGTCCACTGTAAATAGCACGCGACTAGGGTGTATTTCTGCGTACCGTACATAACAGTCGGATACATAGATGACTCCAACACAGAAAAATATGCAGTATCAAGCACTTGGTGCAACCATTTTTGCATATTCTTTCGACTGTTACTTTCTGGATATCCCTCCTTTTATCACAGGGCAGCCCAAGAATCCAATTAAGCCGCTAAATTAACTATACACATTCTGCTGAATTTTTGATCTCCTTTCTTCCGTGCCCTGTTTTAGCAGTTTCGTCCTGGAAAACTACTCACGTCTTAATTTTCTTTCTGTATTCTGTTCTGTTTAGAATTTAATACTTGTTTATGAATATATCTTCGGGATCTTCGTACTCGTGCACTTTCTTAAGCAATTTGCGCTTGCCTTTTAAATTTTTTAAAGTATCAAACAGATTTTCTTGAAATTTTGCTAGGATTCTTTTTTTGCTTTTAGCCACAACACAGAACACTAATATTCTTTTTGTGAATTAAAAGATAATTATTTTTAAGTATGTGTATGCATTGTTCTGTACTTTTTTTCTTCTCTTGTTCTTTTACATTATATCTTTCTCAGTTTTTCTTTCCGCATTCTGGAGAGACCATGGGGGTGTTTATCCTGTTTGATGCTTTCCCCTTCCCATGTTGGAAGTTGTCTGCTGCATATCTAAATCTGTCTCTTTATGCTTCGTGTTTGGTTTTGATGGTGCAGTCTTGTTTGTTTCTACTTCAGTTTTCTCGTTAATGATTTACATTCCTGCGTTTTCTTTTATTTAAATATTTGTGTTTTCTCTACATTGTCCACCAGACACGTCAATTCGTCTGCAAATCTTGAAAAGTTACTTTTGATACTGAGCAATTCTAAAAGTTGGTGGCAGTATTAACTGGAATACACTCCTAAGAATACTGAAGTCAACAGGGATAAAATATAGGTAGCGAAATGTTATTTAAAACTTGAATAGAAGCCGAACTGTAGTTCGAAGAATCGAAAGACACGAAAGGGAAAAGGGCAGCAGTGGTTGAGAAGGGAATGAGGCAGACTTTTAGCGTCTCCCAGTGTTAATCAACACTGAGCAAGCAGTAGAGGAATTGAGAAGAAATTTAGAGAGGGAATTATTCAGAGGGAAGAAATAAAAACACTAAGGTGTTGTCGACGACATTGTAATTCTGCCAGGGACGGTAAAGCACTTGAAAAAGCAGTTTGACGGAAGCGGTAGTGTCTTTAAAAGATGATGTAAGATGAACACAATAAAAGTAAGGAAACGGTAATGAAATGTGTTGTTGTGGTCTTCAGTCCAGAGGCTGGTATGATGCAGCTCTCCATGCTACTTCATCCTGTGCAAACTTTATCTCCCAGTACCTAATGCAACCTACATCCTTCTGAATCTGCTTAGTGTATTCATCTCTTGGTCTCCCTCTACGATTTTTACCCTCCACGCTTCCCTCCAGTACTAAATTGGTGATCCCTTGATGCCTCAGAACATGTCCTACAAACCGATCCCTTCTTCTAGTCAAGTTGTGCCACAAACTTCTCTTATCCCCAATCCTATTCAATACCTTCTCATTAGTTATTTGATCTACCCATCTAATCTTCAGCATTCTTCTGTAGCACCACATTTCGAAAGCTTCTATTCTCTTCTTGTCCAAACTATTTATCGTCCATGTTTCACTTCCATACATGGCTACACTCCATACAAACACTTTCAGAAACGACTTCCTGACACATAAATCTATACTCGATGTTAACAAATTTCTCTTCTTCAGAAACGCTTTCCTTGCCATTGCCAGTCTACATTTTATATCTTCTCAACTTCGACCATCATTGTTTTAAATCAGGTAATGCTGAAGGAATCAGGTTAGTGAATGACTCACTGTAATTTGTTTTGTTATTTGGGCAGCAAACAAACGACGATAACAAAAGTAACGTTGTAAAACGCAGAGCCGCAATAGTAGGGAAAGCGTTTCTGGAGGAGAGAAATATTTTAATATCTGATACAAATTTGTTAGGAAGTTAATTTGTCTCGATCCACTGTGTTGCCTTGTACGGAAATAGGTGATTGGCGATAAACGGAACAGACATGAAAATAGAAGCTTATGGAATGTCGTGTTCCCGTAGCCGAAAGACAAACTTTGGTGTGGGGGACCTGGGTTCGATAACCGGTACATACTCAAAATTTTCTTATGTAGCGATTTTGAAACTGGCTTCTCGTAGCCTCGTGAGATGCTTGAATAAAGAAGCAGCGGCATCAGCAGGATTCATCTGTAGGGAATAAGGGCTGGAGGGATTGGCAGTTTACTGACCGCATGTCTCACCGTCACAGATCGCTCGTTGTACCACCTCGGCTAATGCTGCGTTAACAGAGTGGCACCGGCAACGGTCGTCACAGTTTGCACGATAACATTGGACGAAAGCTTGGTCACGGTCAGTGCTTCCCAACCTTTTTAGCTGGCGGACTCCTTCTTCAGTCGAAAATCCATGGCGGACCCCTCGTAAGTCAAGGGCACAGTAACTTTAAATTTCAGAGCGAAACCCAAAACTTCTTAATGCACGTGCCATTTTTCCCAATTCGTCTAGCATGCAAGAAACAATATCACTGACACGGCTTTATGAGATTTTCTGCAATGGTATGAGCTTTGCCTGTTTTTGCCACTCGATAACTAACCAAGATAGAAGCTTTTAATGAATTTTTATTAATTGTTTTTGCATGAGTTTTCATGCAATGCTGAGAAGCAGCTAGTTCGGCACTCTTCCTTTTGAAAAAATCGATGTCTTTAGACTGGAAATCCGGGTGAGTACCTTCAAAATGATGGCGCAATTTAACTGGAACCATTGAACTGTTCGGAAGGACTCGCGCACAAATTACACACTGAGCTTTACCCTTCTTTGTCTCAATAAAGCCCATTTCTAAATAGCTTTCGTTGTATTTACGCTTCTTGTTTATTCCACTTCCACAGGGTATTGCAACAAATGGAGTACTTGCAGCGTTTTCACATAATAAATCCGACAAAGCTCGCTACGCGCATGCGTAAAAGGTTTCAGCGCATCTAGCGCCGTGAGCCGGCGCAAAAAACGACCCCCGTGTTGTTGCGAAACAGTCGATCAGAGAAGCCGCATTCTCCGGCACTAAACTGTGTATTCGTTCTCACTTAGGAACCGCAAAGGCTGCTTGGGAATACGACCTGAAGTAAAACTATACGTTTTTCACACGAAAAAAATGATGAATTTGATTTTCACATTTTTATTCAATAATTTTACTCATTATTTTACACGATTTGGTGATGGGTGGCCGCGGACCCCCTAGAAAGAGCCCTGGTCACGGTGATTGCGACCTCATTCTTCAGTTTTTGGCGGGGTTGAACAGGTTACGTTAGAATCTACTCTAAGTATGAAGTAGGTTAGATCTTAACCTCCAAGCGTGGAAGAGTTCTGCAATGCGGGGTTTGCCATTGAAAAGTTGCAGAATGAATTATATCTGTCTCGAAAAGAACGTATCGCGTACTGTACACTCTGTATTCAGTTATTGGAATTACCAGACAAGTTGTACTAACTACCCATGTATCACGAAAATATTTAGGTTCAAAGATACACCGCGTTTGTTCGGAGTATAGTTTATTATGCTGCAGTGGAGACTTTGGTCTTAGGTCTTAGGTTAGTGGTGTTTAACGTCCCGTCGACAACGAGGTCATTAGAGACGGAGCGCAAGCTCGGGTTAGGGAAGGATGGGGAAGGAAATCGGCCGTGCCCTTTCAAAGGAACCATCCCGGCATTTGCCTGAAACGATTTAGGGAAATCACGGAAAACCTAAATCAGGATGGCTGGAGACGGGATTGAACCGTCGTCCTCCCGAATGCGAGTCCAGTGTGCTAACCACTGCGCCACCTCGCTCGGTAGACTTTGGTGTATAAAGGTTTTGGCAATGATGTTATGAGCACTAATAGTTAACTTACGTGGTGGAAGCAAATGTTCCTATTACATGATGAATGGATAAAGATTGTGTGAGAGTGAGAAAGTATTATTTAATTCATGAAAGGTAGATTTGTGGTTTCACAGCAGCTCACGTTAATTGGTGAACTACTGTCAGTTGATATCAGATTCTAGTACTGTAAACTTCACCGCTCTTTTAACACTTGCCCAGTGGTTTTGAGAAAGGACGAACAAGTGGCGGCAGTATTATTTAGGATTCAGTGTACCTTTTAATAAAGCAAATCAACCATATTACAGTGTCTTGTTTGTAGGGCTCTTCCACGAAGCATAACCCCAAAATTCGCTATGGAATAAATAAATTCGTAGTATTTCGGCTGCAGGAGTGAAAATATTTACTTTGAAATTAGAGTTTAGGGTATCTTAAATAGCATACAATATATTGTACAAAAACTTTGGAACTGTACTTTTCAGAACGCGGTATAGGCCAAATCATGAGAAACATGCAATCACCAAATGTCAAAAATCAAAGTGTCACTTGTAGCTTTACTTGAGCCAGAACTTCATCTTTGACGCGAGTACTGGATTTTTTTAGTAGAGCTCAAATCATACCTATACCGGCACTCGAAAACTGTCTTGCTGAATTGATTTGAAGTTGTGCATCCATACGTCAGTTAACCATCAATGATTGTTATTCAGCATACATGTGAAAGACAAACACAAAATCTGGAATAAGATACTCTGAACACGTAAAGCAATGTAAAGTGGAAAAACATACGTCTACCACATTTGCAAGCCACTTCACGGAATAGAGTAACAAGTCTACTGGCATAAAAACGCCAGTAAGCAGCAACAGTAATTTGTAGACAGCTGATGTCCACCTACCACAACCCAAAAATACCAACCACAGAACGTTAATCATGACGTGCGCCATTCTTGGCACCTGGGCAATTTTTCAAGATTATAATGACAACTAAAGTTCGCGATAAAAATTTTGTCTGCTTGTGGTTTCCAGTAAACCTGCGATTTCAGTTCATAGATTCCGAACTACATCCCGATTATATTTACCAGCTTCAGGGCGCCACTAACTACTCCTTTATCTAAACTTAACAGTTTGTCACTGTCCATGTCTCCTGTCATGTCGGCCATTATGAATGAAAAAAATAAAACTGTTTTGAATTTCACCGATCATCATAATCATCATCATCATCATCATCATCATCATCATCATTTAAGACTGATTATGCCTTTCAGCGTTGTTAAGTCTATTACTTCAAAATCATTCTTAACCGAATCCAGGTACCTTCTCCTTGGTCTACCCCGACTCCTCCTACCCTCTACTGCTGAACCCATGAGTCTCTTGGGTAACCTTGCTTCTCCCTTTCGTGTAACATGACCCCACCATCTAAGCCTGTTCGCCCTGACTGCTACATCTATAGAGCTCATTCCCAATTTTTCTTTGATTTCCTCATTGTGGACACCCTCCTGCCATTGTTCCCATCTACTAGTACCTGCAATCATCGTAGCTACTTTCATATCCGTAACCTCAACCTTATTGATAAGGTAACCTGAATCTACCCAGCTTTCGATCCCATACAACACAGTTGGTCGAAAGATTGAACGGTGCACAGATAACTTAGTCTTGGTACTGACTTCCTTCTTGCAGAAGAGAGTAGATCGTAGCTGAGCGCTCACTGCATTAGCTTTGCTACACCTCGCTTCCAGTTCTTTCACTACGTTGCACTCCTGTGAGAATATGCATCCTAAGTACTTGAAACCGTCCACCTGTTCTAACTTTGTTCCTCCTATTTGGCACTCAGTCCGTTTATATCTATTTCCCACTGACATTACTTTCGTTTTGGAGATGGTAATCTTCATACCATAGTCCTTACATTTCTGATCTGGCACTGAAATATTACTTTGCAAACTTTCAATCGAATCTGCCACCACGACTAAGTCATCCGCATATGCAAGACTGCTTATTTTGTGTTCACATATCTTAATCTCACCTAGCCAGTCTATTGTTTTCAACATATGATCCATAAATAATATGAACAACAGTGGAGACAGGTTGCAGCCTTGTCTTACCCCTCAAACTACTCCGAACCATGAACTCAATTTACCGTCAACTCTAACAGCTGCCTGACTATCCATGTAAAGACCTTTAATTGCTTGCAAAAGTTTGCCTCTTATTCCATAATCTCATAGGACAGACAATAACTTCCTCCTAGGAACCCGGTCATATGCCTTTTCTAGATCTATAAAGCATAGATACAATTCCCTGTAACATTTCTCCATTATTTGCCGTAAGCTAAAGATCTGGCCCTGACAGCCTCTAAGAGGCCTAAACCCACACTGAATTTCATCCATTTTGTCCTCAACTAATACTCGCACTTTCCTTTCAACAATTTCACCGATTGTCGTCCGAAATCTGAACGTTCAGACGATGGGCTTGGCTACATTGTGATCGCGCGCGTACTGACGTACTCATTTGAAAAGATCGGTCATCTTCGGTCGACGTCGGTCGTCGGCGGAATCCACCGATATCGGGGCCACTATGACCTAAGGCAGCATTCACAGTGGCGCAGACAACGATCATCAGGTGCCATCGCCAGAGATTGACCGACGGCTTGTTAACACTGCGTTCGATTTTTTTCGTCAGTCTTTGGCAGGGCCAAGGAGGTTGGGTGAGGTTAGGTTAGACTCTACTCTATGTATGAAGTAGGTTAGATTTTAATCTGCTAGGTGGGCTGGAAGCAACGAATCCTGTATGGTTGGAAGTGCTGCAGTGCGGGTTTTGCTACTAAAAAGCTGCCGAATGCATGTGAACGAGCTATATATGTTTCTAAAAGAACCTGGCGAGTAATGTAGACTCTGTCCTCAGTTCTTGGTATAGTCATACATTTCAGGTGAAGAGAGAAACGTTCTATTGTACATACACACTCGAGATGATTCGTGATGACCAATGAAAAGCAAGATTACAAACCGTACAGCTTCAAATAAATTCAGCAAAACCGATATAAGTGTGTTAACTTACACTGACTGTCATTCTGCGTACTTTTGAAGGACAAACACACTACGTTTACATGTGACACATATTCCGAAAGTCGTAAACAGAATTTCGGAACTTGTTTTTCGCTGTCGTGTTTACATTTTACGGTCTGCAGCGGATTTGCTAGCCCAGCTAAATATAGTGCTTGGAAAACAGCTGTTACAGTTTCTGATTTAGTCAGGAAAATCGCTATTTTCCTTCAGTTACAGGAGGTGTAAACAGTTTCAGTCTAATATTTCTGCTTATCCTTCACTGTACTAAAAGCCATTCCGTCCATATTGTCCGCAGCTCGTGGTCTTGCGGTAGCGCTCTCGCTTCCTGCGCACTGGGTCCCGGGTTCGATTCCCCGCGGGGTCAGCGATTTTCTCTCGCTCGAGTTGACAGGGTGTTGTTGTGTTGTCTTCATCATCATCCCCATTACGGTCGGAGGATGGCAATGGCACACCACCTCCGCTACGACCTTGCCTAGTACGGCGGTGCGGGTCTCCTCCGAGTATGGGACCTCATCATCATCCGTCCAAATCATCCAAAAAATTTTAAAAACGAGAAACCTAACATCCCAAGCACGTTTCAAAACCGGTTGTGTCTACATGGAAGAGAAAATCGATTGCGGAATTGGAAAACTGGCAACTAGAAGTGGATTTCCAGAATCGATTTTTACGTGTTTTACATGTCCACACAGAAGCCGTACTGGGAAATCGGTTTACGAAATCCACTTTTGGGAGTCCCATGTAAACGGTAGAAAATCCGAAGAAATTCTGGTCGTATGTAAAGCACACAAGCGGCAAGACGCAGTCAATACCTTCGCTGCGCAGTGCCGATGGAACTGTTACCGACGACTGTGCCGCTAAAGCGGAGTTACTGAACGCAGTTTTCCGAAATTCCTTCACCGGGGAAGACGAATGGATTGTTCCAGAATTTGACACACGAACAGCTGCTAGCATGAGTTTCTTAGAAGTAGATACCTTAGGGGTTGCGAAGCAACTCAAATCGCTTGATACGGGCAAGTCTTCAGGTCCAGATTGTATACCGATTAGGTTCCTTTCAGATTACGCTGATACAATAGCTTCCTACTTAGCAATCATATACAACCGCTCGCTCACCGATAGATCTGTACCTACAGACTGGAAAATTGCGCAGGTCGCACCAGTGTTTAAGAAGGGTAGTAGGAGTAATCCATCGAACTACAGACCTATACATTGACGTCGGTTTGCAGTAGGGTTTTGGAGCATATACTGTATCCAAACATTATGAATCACCTCGAAGGGAACGATCTATTGATACGTAATCAGCATGGTTTCAGAAAACATCGTTCTTGTGCAACGCAGCTAGCTCTTTATTCGCACGAAGTAATGGTCGCTGTCGACAGGGGATCTCAAGTTGATTCCGTATTTCTAGATTTCCGGAAAGCTTTTGACACCGTTCCTCACAAGCGACTTCTAATCAAGCTGCGGGCCTATGGGGTATCGTCTCAGTTGTGCGACTGGATTCGTGATTTCCTGTCAGGAAGGTCGCAGTTCGTAATAATAGACGGCAAATCATCGAGTAAAACTGTAGTGATATCAGGTGTTCCCCAGGGAAACGTCCTAGGACCTCTGCTGTTCCTGATCTATATAAATGACCTGGGTGACAATCTGAGCAGTTGTCTTAAGTTGTTCGCAGATGATACTGTAATTTAGCGTCTAGTAAGGTAATCCGAAGACCAGTATCAGTTGCAAAGCGACTTAGAAAAGATTGCTGTATGGTGTGGCAGGTGGCAGTTGACGCTAAATAACGAAAAGTGTGAGGTGATCCACACGAGTTCCAAAAGAAATCCGTTGGAATTCGATTACTCGATAAATAGTACAATTCTCAAGGCTGTCAATTCAACTAAGTACCTGGGTGTTAAAATTACGAACAACTTCAGTTGGAAAGACCACATAGATAATATTGTGGGGAAGGCGAACCAAAGGTTGTGTTTCATTGACTCTCTTAGAATATTGCTGAGCGGTGTGGGATCCTTACTAGGTGGGATTGACGGAGCACATCGAAAGGGTGCAAAAAAAGGCAGCTCGTTTTGTATTATCACGTAATAGGGAGAGTGTGTGGCAGATATGATACGCGAGTTGGGATGGAAGTCATTGAAGCAAAGAAGTTTTTCGTCGCGGCGAGATCTATTTACGAAATTTCAGTCACAAACTTTCTCTTCCGAATGCGAAAATATTTTGTTGAGCCCAACCTACATAGGTAGGAATGATCATCAAAATAAAATAAGAGAAATCAGAGCTCGAACAGAAAGGTTTAGGTGTTCGTTTTTCCCGCGCGCTGTTCGGGAGTGGAATGGTAGAGAGATAGTATGATTGTGGTTCGATGAACCCTCTGCCAAGCACTTAAATGTGAATTGCAGAGTAATCATGTAGATGTAGAATAGGCGAAGCCTCTTGTGCAATAAGTGGTTTTATACGGATGCAGGTTACAGGAGCTCTAGAGATCATCGGACTGATAGCTGCAACACGTCTTTCATCACGACTAATGTACTGGAATTGCTTGATGTGGCCACATCGTGTAGCTTGGGCCAGGTCGCCAACATAATAGCCCGTGACAACAGTTCACAAGGCACACGGCACGTCCTGGTCGGACCTTGTACATTTATTTCGCAGCGAGCGGGAGCTGTAAACAGCTGGGAAGCGTTGAGCAAACGCGTTTGACGTCAGGCAGCATACCGCGTGCCGTGTTGAGTCAGCTCTGTGCGCCTTCTGCGTGCGTGTGACGCTGTGGTGGGTGGGGACGGGGTTGCGACACCACACAACTACAAGCCCGCCACGATTTCGGCAAACACGGCTGCAGATGCGCCGCTACTTACAAGGGAACCTCCCCATCGCACCCCCCTCAGATTTAGTTGTAAGTTGGCACAGTGGATAGGCCTTGAAAAACTGAACACAGATCACTCGAGAAAACAGGAAGAAGTTGTGTGGAACTATGAAAAAAATAAGCAAAATACACAAACTGAGTAGTCCATGCGCAAGATAGGAAACATCAAGGGTAGTCGGAACTCAGGAGCACCGTGGTCCCGTGGTTAGCGTGAGCAGTTGCGGAACGAGACGTCCTTGGTTCAAGTCTTCCCTCGAGTGAAAAGTTTAATTTTTTATTTTCAGACAATTATTATCTGTGCGTCCGTCCGATGCGAGGTAACTGCGCCGTAGTATGCGGACGCTACACCTAAACAAACATCGAAACAGACATTCGTCAGTCGACTACAGCGACAGAGCACAGGGAAAACTGTGCAACTGTGAAACTGTTGCGTTCATATGTTGCAGTTTATGTGACAAACTCTTATGTTTTCATCACTTTTTTGGGAGTGATTATCACATCCACAAGAAAACTTAAATCGGGCAAGGCAGAAGAATCTTTATACCCATTCGCCAAGTGTACAAGTTAGGTGGGTCGACAACATATTCCTGTCATGTGACGCACATGCCGTCTCCAGTGTCGTATAGAATATAACAGACGTGTTTTCCTATGGAGGAATCGGTTGACCTATGACGTTGCGACCAAATGTTTTCGGTTGTCATTGGAGAGGCACGTCCTTTCGTCTACTAATAGCACGGTTTTGCGGTGCGGTCGCAAAACACAGACACTAAACTTATTACGGTGAACAGAGACGTCAATGAACGAACGGACAGATCATAACTTTGCGAAAATGAAGAAAGTAAACTTTTCACTCGAGGCGAGAATTGAACCAAGGACCTCCCGTTCCGAAGCTGTTCACGCTAACCACGGGACCACGGCGCTCCTGAGTTCACGCCGTCCTTAATGTTGCCTATTTTGCGCATGGGCTACTCAGTTTGTATATTTTGCTTTTTTTTATAGTTCCACACAACTTCATCCTGTTTTCTCGATTGATCTGTGTTCAGTTTTTCAAGGCCTATCCGCTGTGCCAACTTATAACTAAATCTGAGGGGGTGCGATGGGGAGGTTCTCTTGTTGGGTGCCTTCTTAACTGTTCGCAACACAACGTCGTTAATAAACCTGATGTAAACATTACACCATGTATTCTTCCGCGTTTGCTCGAATCTCATCCGATTTAGTTTCACGTGTAGCAGAAGCCAAGCCGTGACCAGTACAGTCAAGCACGGTCATAAGGATACGTTCTGTGCTGTGTTACACGCGCATAGACTGACAAGGAGACGGCACGAGCGTGGGGTCGGGGATTTGTCCGAAATTTTGTGTGGTGAAAGAGGACCCCTAACACCCCACGTGGTTAAAATATTAGGACACACTACTCGGAAAATCCCGAGAAAAATCTGTCCAAAGTTTCTTAGGTGCCTGATGAGTATAAAATGTTAGCCCATTGCCGAGCCACCGTGTGGCCTAGATGTTTAGGGCTCGGACTCTTACGCCAGAGGTCTCGGGTTTTATTCCTCCTCCGGCACTTTTTTTTTCTTCTGTTTCATTTTCTTTGGTTATTCCACCAGTTATTCAGAAAGTTTCCCAAACCTACATTATCTTTAACAAATTAGTTACATTATTGAATAAAAATTATTTTCTTTTGTCCAACAACACAATTCATGGAGGTGGGTTTTCCATTTTTCATTGTAAAGTATATGAGGAGAATCATCGGGTTTTTAATCAGAATAGCCAAGTCGATTGGGAAACATTCAATTTTTATACATACAATAATTATAAACAAGAACCGCAGTGGTAATTATCGTAAAAACAAACAAAGCAATCATTTTTGCGACATCTTGCGCAACATATAAAAGCGGATTTTTCACAATCGCAGGGCGTTTGCAATAAATCTGCCCCTTTAACATTTACGAAAATGTTTTGAGTTTCTGATAATTTTGGGGCAAACCAGGCATATTGAATCATGTCTCGGAATATTGGTGACGATAACTGATGGTGAATTTTTATACAATCTTCCTGGGAATTAATTTCACGATTCTCCTGTAACAATGCGCTGCAATTTTGCAAGCAACAGAAGAAGAAAAAAAAAGTGCCGGAGAATGAATCGAACCCGAGACCTCTGGCGTAAGAGTCCGACCGCTAATCATGTAGGCCACACGGTGGCTCGGCAATGGGCTAACATTTTATACTCATCAGGCACCTAAGAAACTTTGGACCGATTTTTCTCGGGATTTTCCGAGTAGTGCGTCCTAATATTTCAACCACGTGAAGTGTTAGGGGTCCTCTTTCACCACAAAAAATTTCGAACAAATCCCGGACCCCACCGTCGTGCCGTCTCCTTGTGAGCGATAATGTGCGGCAACAGCTTTGCCGGCGCATGAAACTGGCCAGCCAGCGGTCCAACTAACCTGCAGTTCAGACGTAAAAATAGGCGGGCAAAGAAACGATATAGCTTCGAATGTCGTTTAATTTTTAGAGAGAATTAAATAATATTGGGCAAAACTCCACCATTACCGCGCTTCTTAGGTGACTATACGGAAAGCATAAAATGGTAGCGTTCTCATCAGGCATAGTATTCTAATTACAAACAAGAGTGGAGAACCGCACAACAGTTGCTTAACCAACAATCTTTTATTGTGTACACGACCGGTTTCGCAACACTTAAAGTTCCGTCATCTAGTGGAAAAAATTAGTCACTTGGCCACGTGAGGTCATCCGCAGTACTGTCATGGAACCAAAGAAGTTCAGTGTCAAAAGAATAACAGGGACATAAAATTCAATTAAACCCTTCCCCTGTGCTGCGCGACAGGGAACACAAACAGTCGCTTTGGGCGTGCGCCTATTGAATTATCTACAGACTGCAGTAGCGCTCCTGCATAATTTCTAAGCTGCTGCCCGTATTTAGACAAATCAATGCCAGGCAATTCCAAGTCTAGTGTACGTTTCGGTGAAGATTCGAGCAGTAATATCTCCTTACTTTCCGTTCCACTTGACCATCGCCACCTATCTTTTCGTCGCACAGACCCAGTGCCATTCTTCACATAAATTACACTACATGCTTGTGGAGGATTCTGCGAATCGTTTTGTTAAATACAAGTTCCGGTGAGCGACGATTCACGGTCATCATTGGGTTCACTTATTTCGTTTTCTACAAGGGACACTTCCAGTGCGAGATCGCAGGTTCAATTTTCGTTTCGAAGTTGCGGTGTTATGTCAGGAAAAAATATTAGCTGCTAATGACTCACCACTTGCATCAGGAGGGAGACAGAATGTGTGTGTTCTGGAGATGCAGAGATCGATATTCTATGGGATGTATGTATTCCATTACAGGAAGAGAACATTGTCGACATTCAAGAAATCTTCATAACAAACCATGAATACTGAATTAAAAATGACGTGTGAAAGTGATCACAAACGTTCCCACCGACAAGATCGAAGGCGAACTTCTTAGGAGTACGTTCAGCTAGGTTTGTTGTCCATAGACTGGTTTGATGCTGCACTCTATGCTATTCTATCTTTTGCAAGCTTCATCTCCGAGTAACTACTGCAACCTACATCCTTTTGAATCTGCTTAGCGTATTCATCTCTTGGTCTCCCTCTACGATTTTTACCCTCCACGCCGCCCTGGAATACTAGAGTGGTGATCCCTTGATGCCTCAGGCATGATGTCCTACCAACCGATCCCTTCTTCTAGTCAAGTCGTGCCACAAATTCCTCTTCTCCCCAATCCAATTCAATACCTCCTCATTAGTTATTTGATCTACCCATCTAATCTTCAGCATTCTTCTGTAGCACCGCCGGCCTCGGTGGCCGAGCGGTTCTAGGCGCTTCAGTCTGGAACCGCGCGACCGCTACGGTCGCAGGTTCGAATCCTGCCTCTGCCATGGATGTGTGTCATGTCCTTACGTTAGTTAGGTTCTAGGGGACTTACGACGTCAGATGTTAAGTCCCATAGTGCTCAGAGCCATTTTAACCATTTTTTTCTGTAGCACCACATTTCGAAAGCTTCCATTATCTTCTTGTCTAAACTACTTATCGTCCATGTTTCACTTCCATACGTGGCTACATTCCATCCAAATACTTTCAGAAAAGAATTCCTGACATTTAAATCTATACTCGATGTTAACAGATTTCTCTTCTTCAGAAACGCTTTCCTTGCCATTGCTAGTCTACATATTATATCCTCTCTACTTCGATCGTCATTAGTTATTTTGCTTTCCAAATAACAAAACACATTTACTACTGTTAAGTAGTACCTCCTCTCCTACCTTCCAAACTTTACAGAAGCTCTCCTGCGAACCTTGCAAAGCTAGCACTCCTGAAAGAAAGGATATTGCGGAGACATGGCTTGGGAAGTACTGGCAGAAATAAAGCTGTGAGGACGGGGCGTGAGTCGTGATTGGGTAGCTCAATTGCTAGAGCACTTCCCCGCGGAAGACAAAGGTCCCGAGTTCGAGTCTCCGTCCGGCACACAGTTTTAATCTGCCAGGAAGTTTCATATCAGCGCATACTCCGGTGCAGAGTGAAAATCTCACACTGTTCATTCCGTTCAACTGCTCTTCCAGGTCCTTTGCTGTCTCCGACAGAGTTACAATGTTATCGGCAAACCTCAAAGTTTTTATTTCTTCTACATGGATTTTAATTCCTACTCCGAAATTTTCTTTTGTTTTCTTTACTGCTTGCTCTATATACAGATTGAATGACATCGGGGATAGACTACAACCCTGTCTTTCTCCCTTCTCAATCTTTCCTTTCATGCCCCGCCACTATTGTAAGTGCCACCTGGTTTCTGTTCAATTTGTAAATATCCTTTCGCTCCCTTTATTTTACTCCTGCCACTTTGAGAACCTGAAAGAGAGTATTCCAGTCAATATTGTCAGAAGCTGTCTCTAAGTCTATAAATGCTAGATACGTATGTTTGCCTTTCCTTAATCTGTCATTTAACATAGGTCATACGGTCAGTATTGCCTCGCCTGTTCCAACATTTCAACGCAATCTAAAACGAGGTCCATTTCTACCAGTTTTTCCATTAGTCTGTAAAGAGTTCGTGTAATATTTTGCAGCCGTGACTTATTAAACTGATAGTTTGGTAATTTTTACATCTTTGCGATTGGAATTATTATATTGTTCTTGAAGAGTGAAGGTATTTCGCGTGTCTCATACATCTTACTCACCAGATGGTTGAGTTTGGTTGGGGCTCGTTCTCCCAATACTATCAGTAGTTCTAATGGAATGTTTTCTACTCCTGGGTACTTGTTTCGACTTAGGTCTTTCAGTGCTCTGTCAAATTCTTCACGGAGTATCGTATCTCCCATTTTATCTAATCTACATCATCTTCAATTTCCATAATATTGCCCTCAAGTACATCGCCCTTGTATTGACCCTCTATATACTCCTTCCACTATTCTGCTTTCCCTTCTTTGCTTAAAACTGGGTTTCCATCTGAACTCTTGATATTCATACAAGTGGTTCTCTTTTCTCCAAAGGTCTCTTTAATTTTCCTGTAGGCAGTATCTATCTTACCCCTGGTGAGGTAAGCCTCTACATCCTTACATTTGTTCTCTAGCCATCCCTTCTTACCTATTTTGCATTTCCTGTCGAGCTCATTTTTGAAACGTTTATATTCCTTTTCGCTTGCTTCATCCACTGCATTTTTATATTTTCTCCTCTCATCAGTTGAATTCAATATTTCTTCTTTACCCAAGGATTTCTACTAGCCCTCGTCTTCTTACCTACTTGATCCTTTGCTGCCTTCACTATTTCATCTCTGAGCTAGGTATCCAATCTTAGAGACTGCATATAGAATCATATTGGTGGAAAGGGGTGATGAAAACTTGATGGGATGTGATGGCATGTAACCTAATGCGAACCAGTCTCTCGTGGATCGTATCGTGAAACTGGCTATCCTTTAAAGTTTTTGCAGATAGTGCGATAATATGTTTTATAGGCACGGGAAAAACAAGCATTTAGAGGTTGAATTGGTCCGGTGGTTCCAGGTAGTACGAACTGCAGTATCACACATTTTTCTGGAGGGATAGTTAGCTTGAAAGGAGAATGATTTTTATATGTAGAACAGCAATCAAACAAAAGCAATTTATTTTTACCAGCTATTGGCCAAAAGCAGTAATTCTTTTTTTGGCCGTCTTCCAACTCTTGCTTGCTGTGACGTATATACTCTCTAAGACCCTTGCAAGATCGCGCACACGAGAAAACTCGCAGAGGGCAGGGCACCTCCAACATCTCGCAGTACATAAATAACTTCCCAGAGAGTTTATCATCGAGATAAATGTATACGAATGCATTGATGGTAGTTGATCTTGATACTACTCTCTTGGTTTCTCTACTTTCCAGGTTTCCTCTCGTATACGTTTTCTCAGCAAATCCCCATTGGTAGGAGTTGAAAACAAATCTCTTACTGAACGATGGGATAAGTTTGTTTATCTCATCTACAAATTTTCCGCAGTTTGCTGTAAATCGCCAAGTTGACGCTTTGTTTGAAATTTCGTTATCTCGCGTCTTCGAACTCTGTAGCACTGTTTGAAGTTATGCAACCATCCACTACTTCCCTCGAAGTCACTGTACCCTATGTCGCGCGCAGTTAGATGTGCATAACCTGTTATGTCAGTATCATGCATATCGTGTAAACTGTGACCGAGCGTCCTTGAAGCGCGCAAACAGCAGTTTCTGTAACAAGTGCGCCTTGCCCTCCCTTGAATGTCCACAGTTTATCTCATGCACTACAAGGTCGTATTTCTGCGAAGTTATTCGAAAACTGTTCGTAATTTTTTTTTACTGTGATGCGGATGATCTTCAATGTACATAATTACGTTTAGTACCCGCCCCTTGGACAACGATAATCCTTTACAATGCTTCACTGGAAACGGCATTTGTGGCTCCCTGTCTGACAAGTATGATGAACTACATGGCTCGACTCTTGTTTCAGTATTATCTTCACTTGTTAAGCACGTATTGTCATCATTGTACATTTCATGCACATTGTACGAACACTCCAACGTATACGACCAACACCGACTCAAAGGAAGGCCTCGGCGCTTGTTCGTGACGTCACGTCAGATAGGCACGGCGAACGCCAGGTCTGTTGCAGGCATACTCATAATGGTGGTGTCTCCCGCTCTGACACAGGAAAATGTGAAACTATTGGCCGTAGTTGACCAACACACATTGTTCTGAGAGATTTCCGCAATCAATTAATTGTGCGATTCATTACACTTCTTAACAAATAGTGTACTCCTGAACTTAAATTTCCACCTGTTTTAAGGATTGACATACAAAAACAACTTCAAGGTCCAGCAGCAACAGAATTCGTGCTTGTTTACCTTATTTGTAAATCTGAGGAAGTTACGTTTGTACTGGGTTGATTTTACAAGAAACTGTGAACATATTGGTGCTCTTCTTTAGGTATCTTGGTTGACTATTGGGTGAGGAGCACTGAATGTTAATGAAATATCTTGTGATTGCACACGTTGGGGGAGGGGCTGGGGGACAGAAGAAGAGGCAAAAGAGAGATACTTGTTTTATCTAATTAAAAAAAAAGTTTCTCCTTTCAGTTGAAAGAGGGAATATTTATCTTTTCTAATGTGCATGTTTAAAAAAGTTTAAGCTCAGCAGTATTTTCGATGTATGAAGCTACTTTGTTTCCTATTTAGAATTCCTTTCGTTGAAAACAACTGTAATGTAATGACTGGCAACAGTTGGACATTTACACATGTAAATTAGTTCACATTCCCAGTGACGATGTCAAACGAAAATAAATGAATGAATAAATAAATAAAAGAAACGAGTCAATTGTAAGGGGGTTGGGGTAAGTTTCGATAGCAAAATGGATCAAGTAAATATAGTTACTTGAATGTAAAACTTCCGAAGCTTGCAATGGGGCAAAGCATCTTCTCATATTGATCTACGTTTGTTTCGACAGAATTCAGTGATATAGAAGTATGATATTCATTTGTAGCTTTACGATAGTAAGAAAATCTTTCATCTAAATAAAACTGCAGAATCCAAAACAGTACCAAACATTTTGTCCAAAAATAAGAGATTTATAGTGATAAGCACGCCCAGGCGTTTCTGCCTGCTACAGACCTGGCGTTCGCCGTGCCTAGCTGACGTGACGTCACCGACAAGCGCGGAGGCCCTCCTTTGAGTCGGTGTTGATACGACACCACACATTCCACTGACTCATCCCGCAGAAACGCTAGTATTTCATTTGCCACTTGTTTCTCAATCTACGAAATTCCTTGAGTTTCTCTACGACGAAATGTGAACTTCGGCAGCTGTTTTTGTAGATATAATGCAAAGTTTGCTTTTTTATGGTTGCTATTTCTCTGCTTTGTCCCAACACTATTATTCTAGCGCTGTATCACTATTGTCAATTACTTGTCGACTAAGCAGTTCAACACCGCTCCGTAGCCATATGCTGTACTCACAATTGGATCAGCAGCTGGTGTTGCGCCGTAAGGTGCTTGGGATGTGGACTGCAGAGTGGCGTGGCATGACATCCCCGAATAAACTGCGGGCTGTCAAGGAGACGACCGATGTGTGGCGCTCCTCCCTGCGGGCTTCTCGCAGGGACTCTGTCATCCTGTGTCGGCTGCGCATAGGCCATACCTATGTGACGCACGGCCATCTTTTGCGTCAGGAGGATCCCCCCCTGTGTCGGTGTGGGTTCCGGCTGACAGTCGCCTACATTTTGCTGGAGTGTCCCCGACTGCGCACCCTCCGGCAGTCTTTTAATCTCCCGGGCACTTTGCCTTTGGTTTTATGTGACGATGCCTCCATGGCTGATGACATTTTAAATTTTATCCGTGGTAGTCCTTTTTATGGTTCCATTTAGGGAGGTCCTGCACCTTTCCCTTTCTGTGTCTTTTGTCCTCGCGTCTTTTAATATTTGTTGCTGTTTTGGTGTGTCGTCGGATGGTTGACTCTTTCCCTTTTTTTTGTTCTCGTGGTCAGCCACCCAGTCTCCGGCCATCTTCTTTTCTTCTGTTTCTTTTTGTCTGGTGTTCACCTGTACTCTTCGTGTCTGTAGCGTTCGTTGCCGCATTTGTGTTCTTTTAGTGCCTGGGGGGGGGGGGGGAGTCTCCTTCCCCTTGGGGTTTTACCTGTTTCGTGAATTTATGTCTCGCCTGTTTTTGGAATGGGGGACTGATGACCTTCGCTGTTTAGTCCCCCTTAAACATCCCAACAACCACCACCACTCACAACAATTGGAAACCTCCAGTCGCCCCCCCCCCCCCCCACCCCCCGTTGTCGTTAGCACCCAATATTATGGGATGATATCTATCCAACTGTCTGCTGTCCTACTACAGATGGTATTTTGATCCAGCTTGTCTTTCTTTGTTGACTCCAAGTTTCATGCCTCTAGGGCAGGGGGGGGGGTCTCCAAACTACGGCCCGCGAGCCGAAACTGGCCCGCGAGGGCCGGCAAACCGTCCTGCATTAGCTGGCCGGACATCCCTGGTGTCCGGCCCGCCAAATATTTGAGGTGGTACCTATACTGCCAACAATTGAGTTTCGAGGCCTATCGTGACCAATACACCGCGACATTGTCGTAGCTCTATCTTTACAAAGCGGAAGGTCATGGTTAAACTTGTGGCTAACAGACCATTCTCCGTGCGATAGTGAAGAAAAAAAGAAAAAAACAGTTAACAGACTAGTTTGGCGAAAACATTTTAAGTAAAAAAGTTCTTTGCATTTTATTCTACTCACGAGTCTGGTGCAAGCCTTTCAAATAGACGCCACTTCGGCGACTAGCCTTAGTAATCAATCATTATGGAAGATGCTTCTTAAGCGAGGTTTCACTTTCTTTACGTATTACGATTTTCCTTGTCTCTTCAAATTCGAACTTTGAATTGTCCCACACCTACTAGTACAGCGCATAAAACACTAAAAAACTCGTGAGACACTCGCAACATAGACACAATCACGCAACAGAACTATCAAATGTATGCTCTGGCTGTGCTACTCGCAACAAGACTACATAACTAAACTTATTGTTGCGCTGCTTGAAATAAAAATGCGTTGACATACTCTTCCTCTGTTACGTCTTGTAGTAATAGTGTTGCTAATAATGATCTTGAGATTTCGTTAGCTTTGCAGGACGCTTTCGTGAAGAACGTGCAGTGACATACTTTTTTGTCGGTGAAATTCGCCAGAATAAAATATGCCAGAAATTCGGTCGGGTACGTCCACCAATCAAAACTATGTAATTAAATAAAAATCGTAGTTCGTTTAAGTGCTAGCTATTCCCACAACCTTAGATTTTTGGGATTTCATCTTTCCTTTAGCCTTACATTACGGTGATCAAGGAGTGCTATGGTTCTTTAATCCCACTAAGTAGATCTTGGTCCTTATGACTTCGTGGAGGAATCAATGTGACCCGCAGACTAAAACGTTTGGAGACCCCTGCTCTAGGGAAAGGCCGGCCGCTGCGCGCATGCCAAGTCAGGTGATCGGTCCGAGGTTCCACCTGTTTCGCTGTGTCCTCCTCTGAAGCACACAATACAGAGCGATATTTCATTTAGTATTACCGCGTGACGTTTTGCAGTCGGCACAACTCTCTTCAGTTCGGCAGAATAGTGGTGTTAGCACTGTTTACACGTAACGATTTGTTCGTGATTCGGCCATCCACGGGTCCAGTGGCCGTCTGCACACAAAAAGGCACTCTAGCGGTGTATCGTCCTGAGTCTTTAAAAATGAACGGAAATGACGGAAGCGAGGGCTAAGAATTCTGAATATCTTTCGTACAGTCGTCTAATCGAGGGGTACTGCAAATTCGCTATGAAAAGATATTACAATACCTTGCAGTTATAATTTGAAGAATTAGTTGGCAATCCAAGACCAAAAAATTGGAGTGACCGCTAGACGGGATTCATCTTTTGTGATAGAACAGTACAATTTCTGATTCGCTTGCATAATTCCACTGTCAGTTGCAACATTTTTTGAACGAAGAATATAAAGACTTCATAGATTTCTGCAAAGTACGTTAAGTTCAAAAATGGTTCAAATGGCTCTGAGCACTATGGGCCTCAACTGCTGAGGTCATTAGTCCCCTAGAAGTAGTTAAACCTAACTAACCTAGTGACATCACACACATCCATGCCCGAGGCAGGATTCGAACCTGCGACCGTAGCGGTCTTGCGGTTCCAGACTGCAGCGCCTAGAACTGCTCGGCCACTTCGGCCGGCTTCGTTGGTTAAGTCAAGGGGCACGCGTGGAACCATTTTTCGATTGAAACCCCGCTTATTGCTGAATTTATGAAGGAAGGAGGAGTGTAAGAACGAAAAATAGAACATACGGAATGGATTGTAGACCACGCATTTTACACAGTAAGACGCTGAAAATTGAGAAATAACTAATTTCTTGTTTTATGGTGGTGCATTTAAAAGAAAATCGCAATGTGGAACGCCAAATTCTGACACAAAACACCTCACTGGAGCCAAAGAAAAAGCGATGTTTGAAGAATCCATTGTAGCCTTTAAACAACTAAAAGCACAGTTTTCTAATGGTTTTTGAAACCGGTTTTCGAGACCGTTTGCTGTTTGTTGTAATCGCCCTTGTGCATGTTGTAATGGTCGCCTAGTCGTTGATATAGCTAATTGCTGTAATCGCACTATTTCACTCCCATTTACGGAGCTTGTTAGCACTTGATGTTAGGTTGGCACCATTAAAATGCGTTGTAGTAATCGCTGCTGCTTGCTGGATCGCTGCTGTGTCTCGATGCTCATGCTGGCTCTAAATCTGGTTGTCTAGGGTTAAAAACATGAGGTCCCGTGTTTTTTATGTGCTTTTGATGATAAAGAACGAGCGAAACTAACAAATATGTAACCTTCAAATATTTATTACTCTGGTGGCCATCTTAATTCCACTGTCTACCAAAGACCATGACACAACACAAAGTAGTACTTCCATTACATGATCTTTGCATTGTTTATCCACCTCAAACAATAACACACAAACACACTTTACCAAAGTGACATTCCGACTGCCTCCTCGACCCTTCTTGCTGCTTGTATTTATAACATTGTCAAAGAACTACTAAAAAGAGATATAGTTTATAAGTCACATGTACATCTGTTATCATAATTTGTGCAGATAAGTTATTAATTTGCATCGAGTGACATAATTTAACATGTTATGAAAATGACAGGCAGATTTGTTGACTTGACAGAATAATTCTCTGTTACAGAAAGGCCATTTTTTAGAAGTTTGTCAATTGACTTCTCTAATTTGCATAAATAAGTAAGTAACATGAATTATTAAGAATTACATTGGTTTTCGTCTAAAATAGGATTGATTACGTGAATACTGAGTGAAAACGCTCCTAGTGAACAAATAGGTTTCACTGGGTGATTTTTATTTAAGGAGATCCAAAATACCTAAGTTGGCTACTATTTTTCGTACTTCATATTAATTATTTAAGATAAACTTAGTGTTTTTACATGATGACATTTGCTGTATCAGTGATCAAGTGATATTAACTTTTGTGTGGGTCAGTTATTCAGTATGATTTAATGGGTTGACTGTTTATGGAGACATGTTGTGCAATCATTGTTAACATACACAATAACTTTTCTATAATCATAAATACTCGTTAAACTGGTTGAATTTGGAGGGTATCGCATACTTCGGTAAAGTAAAGCCTTTAATATGTTCTATTACAATGTGCAGATGAAACTAATTGATCTACAGTGTTATTCCCCTTTTAAAAATAAATCCTTGTACTGTATGAAGATAGTAACTATTCCGAAAGAACAGATACTAATGAAGACCATGCAGCTTCACTAGAAAGAAATGATAATTAATCGAAACTCTCAGCTGCCAACAGGTGTTGTTGATATAACTCAATGGAGACAGCTGAAAGTGTGTGCCTTGACCGGGACTCGAACCCGAAATCTCCTGCTTACGTGGCAGACTCTCTATCCATCTGAGCCACCGAGGGCACAGAGGATAGCGCAACTGCAGGGACTTATCCCATGCACGCTTCCCTTGAGACCCACATTCCCAACTGTCCACAATCTACATTCCTAAGCAGGAGATCCCCCCTGGGTTCGAGTCCCGGTCGGGGCACACATTTTCAGCTGTCCCCATTGAGGTATATCAACAACACCCGTTGGCAGCTGAGGGTTTCGATTGATTATCAAATCCTTTTACGTTTAATGTGTCCAGCACGTCTAGATTGTTTTCTGTAGGTAGAGTTTTCACGTACCCATAATGAGGTTACAAAAGTGATGCAAAATTTCGACCAACGTATGAGCGCGAGAGACCTTTTTCGGTTAGTGAAACTAAATAAATCACCGTTATGTAGCAACTTCGGTGCGAAAAGCTGTGAAATTGTGCCTGCGTGTCCCCGTGTCTCTTGAGCACACCAAAAATAATTAAAAAATACCGAAAAATTTTTCTATATATGATCAGTGTTGCTGAGACATGTCGTATGCAGTGCGACTGCATTGTCATTAAATGCAGCGGTTCACAGTTCTCCCTCACCTCCTTACTCTCAGACAGCATGACGTGCAGCTAGCCCGCCAAGTGAGTACCATGGCAGTCGTCTCAAGGCACAGCTTGCAAGCCCGATTTCTGGCCGTACCTGCTCTGCAAGATACATAAATTATGCTTTGTAAGACGCGCACTGCGAATAAAGGTTTCGTCCCATACCATCCTCGCCTGGAGTGTGGGAAGAGTGTCCTATTAACACTATGCCGTCCGGCGACACCACAGTGGCGTCGTGTACATGGTATCGCTCTGTGGCCGGCTACACCACAGTGGTGTCGTGAGCTTACAAGCGAACCTTCCCATCGCATCCCCCTCAGATTTAGTCATAAGTTGGCACAGTGGATAGGCCTTGAAAAACTGAACGCAGGTCAATCGAGAAAACAGGAAGAAGTTGTATGGAACTATGAAAAAAATTGGTAAAATATACAAACTGAGTAGTCCATGCGAAGATAGCCAACATCAAGGACTCTGGCAGTCTAGGAGCGCCGTGGTTCCGTGGTTAGCGTGAGCAGCTGCGGAACAAGAGGTCCTTGGTTCAAGTCTTCCCTCGAGAGAAAAGTTTAATCTTTTATTTTCAGACAATTGTTATCTGCCCGTCCGATGCGAGGTAACTGCGCCGTAGTATGGGGACGCTACACCTAAACAAACATCGAAACACACGACGTCAGTCGACTACAGCGCACGGAAGAGAGAGTATTCCTGCTAACGAGGCTTCCTGGCTGGCAGTTGACTGTTCATTACTTTGGACGAGCGTGCATTAAATACGTGAGATGTATTCCATGGGCAATATGAATCCAGCAAATACAGCTCGCGACTTCAATAACAAGGTCAGTGAATATTTTCCGAACTGTAAGGAATCAGAAAGTTCCATAAGGGATTGAACGATTGTCGAACATTTGTATGATTACTTCCTCCATTTGTTGATAAACAGTACGTGTGGTGATGATTGCTTGAAAATAAAAAATTAAACTATTCACTCGACGGAAGATTTGAACCAAGGACCTCTCGTTCCGCAACTGCTCACGCTAACCACGCGACCACGGCGCTCCTGAGCCCACACTATCCTTGATGTTGCCTATCTTCCGCATGGACTACTCAGTTGGTATATTTTGCTAATTTTTTTCATAGTTCCGCACAACTTCTTCCTGTTTTCTCGATTGATCTGTGTTCAGTTTTTCAAGGGCTATCCACTGTGCCAACTTATAACTAAATCTGAGGAGGGTGCGATGGGGAGGTTCCCTTTGCCCTTTCATCATGGCAGACGAAAGAGACAATAGGATTATTTACGATGAATGTGGCGGACGTCTTGGCCGACTGGGAAGAAGACATTGGAGAGCAAAAAAATGAAACTGAAGCAGAACCATAGCAAGATAGTGAAATACGAACAAGAAGAATTCGGCGAACGCTACCGTTGCCAACTGATTCGGCTTAATCAGACGAAGAAGACAGTGCAAAAACAGACATAATGTCTTATGGGATAACCGCAATCAGTGATTTTATAATGTTACTTAAAATCCGTCTTGATTGCAAATTTTTTTTTTTTTTATTATTCATATGACCGGTTTCGGTTCATTCAGAACCATTTTCAGATCTGATATTTAAGTTACAGGAGTAACCCGTCCAATTCAGCAACTTTCACATGCTACGTCACATGACGTAGCATGTGAAAGTTGCTGAATTGGACGGGTTACTCCTGTAACTTAAATATCAGATCTGAAGATGGTTCTGAATGAACCGAAACCGGTCATATGAATAATAATAAAAAAAAAAAATTTGCAATCAAGACGGATTTTAAGTAACATTATAAAAAGAAGAAGACAGTGCACAGTGGTCAGACTTTGATTTACCGAGGACCAGTAATAAATTTGAAGGATCCCCGGGTCCAAACGTATTTCCCAAAGATACACAGAGCGTCAAGGATATCGTTGAATTATATATTGGGAACAATCTAACTGAATATATTAGCAACGAAACCAACAAGTACTACAGTCAGAATTGCAATAGAAGGAAACTGGATTTTAAAAAAATCCAAATTTGTCGACGTTACGGGACCCGATCTTAGAAAATGATTTGGGCTTGCTATCCTTATGGGAATTGTAAAAAAAAAAAAAAAAAAAAAAGCATGGATTCATGATTTGGTCAACGAATCCGTTGATAGACACACCGATATTTCGCAAAACGATGTCCCGCAACCGATTCAGACAAATATAATTTTTACATTTTTCCGACAACAACAATAAACCGGATAATGACGACCGGCTTGTTAAAGTGCAGTTCGTAATTCATTATTTTTCCAAAAAGTTTAAAGAAACGTTTAATGTAAGTCAAAACATCTCAAATTGAAGGTATGATACCGTGGCGTGGAAGGTTAAATTTTAAAGCTTACAATCCGTCGAAAATTACGAAATACGGCGTACTCATTCGGATACTGTGTGATTCGAGTACGGGAAACATTTCCTCATTCAAGATATATTCCGTCGCTGGACAGCCTTTAGCAAAAACAGTGATGGAACTATTGACACCTTGTGATGGAAAGTGTCATCACCTCTGCATGGATGATTATTATAACGGTGTAGAACTTGCAGAGAAGATAATTGAAAAGAAAACTAGACTTTGTGGAACGATACGGCAAAATAGAGGATTTCAGGAAAATTAAAGCGCGCAAAAGTCAACGTGTTTGAAGCTTGTCATCAACGGAAAGATGACAAGCGGCCGGCGACAAGCCAAGTAAACCGAACTATCGCTGCCGGAGCCAAGCGAATACATTTGTACGAGACGTGCTGACGGCAAAGTGTTAACTGCTTCTGTGCATGTTATACTTGTTGTACTCCATCTAATATTTTCTTGGCAGCCCCTGTGGGAGTGATCCGTGTGGAACTGGCAATATTCTAGGGTGATCAAAAATACAGAAGTCCAAAAAAGGCAACACACTGCCATTCCTAATACATTGTAGGAAAATCGTTGTTCACAGCACCTTCCAGTTGTCTCAGAATGGATAAACTCGGATCCTGTGTGGTTTTCTAAGGCATGTTATACCGTTATTCCTGCAAAATGTTGGCGAGTTCGGGAAATGGTGACGGAGGTGGTTAGTGAGGTAATTGCTACAGAGCATGATGGGAACATCTTGAATAGGTTTGTTTATTAATAAAACTTCTGCTACCGGTCACGATTTTTCTTTATTTTACTTTTCGCACTACTCGTTTCGGGAAATGATTTCCATTTTCAAGTTCGTTTCTTGTGTGTATTAAGCCATTTCTATTGATGTTTGAGCGCCATGCTAAACCCGCAGGACAGGACAAGTAGTAGGAATTCTAGAAGGGGGCCAGAATGAGCGGCTGTCAGTTACACTCCAAACATAACACTTTATTTTGTTGTCCAAACATTACAGCACAACTTCTAACCTTGACTATCGACAGAAAACGTCATCAATTCTAAAACGGCTGAAGGCTCATGAATTAAATGCAACATATGTATAGACAGAAGGCTCTAGGCTTTAACCTTAAATGGTATTTAAGGCCAAGCGATGTAAGACTTCACTAGTCAGACGAATACTAGTCAGACAGATGAAGTTTTTTTTAAAAGCGGCTGAAGTCCGATAAATTTAAAACATAACTGTAATAACCTTTCAGTAGGCAGAAAGCCCAAGCTTTATGACCAATATGAGCGCGAGCCACGCACATCTCAGTGTTGTCACACAAGAAATGCACTTGAAAATCGGAATCGTTTTCCGAAACGTGTCGTGCGAAAAGTAAAATAAATAAAAATCGTGACTGGTACCAGAAGTTTTATTTATAAACAAACCTATTGTTTTCACAGTCTCAGGCTTTCAAAAACCATTTATAATGGATCAAATCAGAACATGTTGAAGTTCTTCAAGCGTTTTCTGCCCGGCAGCATCGTCGACGCATGAGATATCGCTGTATTCCATATTGCCCGACTACTCCATAATTCCCGGAGTTAATCCTTATATGAATATAACACACAGGGTTTTAACTTAATCTCAGACGAGTTAGTGTAACTAATCAAAAAAAATGTGAGGAAAACATAATTATTTTCAGGTGACAGGAGCCGAGGACTTTATTGTGGTAATGGAAACGAAATCTTTGTGTGTGTGTGTGTGTGTGTGTGTGTGTGTGTGTGTGTGTGTGTGTGTGAAAATGACCAGGCAAAGAAGTGACAGCTTGAACACTACCCTCTGGGCAGTATGGTCGTGAGACGAGAACGTACTGGGTGACAGTTATTGAAATATATAAAACGAAATCGTCATAACTTCTGCTGTAGGACGTTCAAACTGCACGGTTGGCAGCGTGGCTTGACGGGAATCAGTAAACACATACATTGTTTGGTTTAGCGACGAAGTCCACTTTCATTTGGATGGGTTTGTCAATAACCAAAATTGATGTTGGACTGAGAATCCGCGTTTCGCGATCGAGAGGTCTCTTCACCCTCTACGGGTGACTGTGGAGTGCAATGTCCAATCGCGGAATAATCGGTGCGATATTCCTTGATGGCACAGTGACTCTATGAAGGTTTTGGAAGATTATTTCATCCCCATTATCCAAAGTGACCCTGACTTCGACAAGATGTGGTTCATGTAAAACGGTGCTCGACCCCACCGACGCAGGAGAGAGTTTGATGTACTGGAGGAGCACTTTGGGCCGGCCGTTGTGGCCGAGCGGTTCTAGGCGCTTAAGTCCGGAACCGTGCTGCTGCTGCGGTCGCAGGTTCGATTCCTGTCTGGGGCATGAATGTGTGTGATGTCCTTAGGTTTGGTTTAAGTAGTTCTAAGTCTAGGGGACTGATGACCTCCCATCGTGCTTAGGGCCATTTGGAGCACTTTGGGGACCACATTCTGGCTCTGTATACAGAATCTACTGGCATGGGCCTCGATTAGCTGCCATATTCTCCGGATCTGAACAAATGTGACTCCTTTTTGTGGGCTCTATTACAGACAAAGTGTATAGCAACAACCCCAAAACCATTGCTGAGCTGAAAACAGCCATTTAGGAGGTCACCATGTTCCGACACTTCAGCGGGGTCAGCCGGCCGAAGTGGCCGTGCGGTTAAAGGCGCTGCAGTCTGGAACCGCAAGACCGCTACGGTCGCAGGTTCGAATCCTGCCTCGGGCATGGATGTTTGTGATGTCTTTAGGTTAGTTAGGTTTAACTAGTTCTAAGTTCTAGGGGACTAATGACCTCAGCAGTTGAGTCCCATAGTGCTCAGAGCCATTTTCAGCGGGGTCATGACGAATTTCGCTATTCGTCTGCGCAACATCATCGCCAATGCTGGCAGGCACATCGAACATGTCATCACCTAAATCCAAATATCTGTTGTGACGTTTACATGTTGAAGAAAGTGTGTGCACGCCGTAGTTTGTAACTAATTTACGTTTTTGTCATATAGTGGAATAATTCTCACCGGCTGCCAGCACTGACTGAATGTTGTCGTTTCTGGAAAAAGCAGCTGGGCTTAACGCTTGAAAGACTAGATGGTACCGGAAAGCTGATAGCACTTGTGGCTTGCGAAGCCGTCTCGTGTTTCTCCTGATACACGATCTGAAGACGATCCGCTCCGTAATGAGATACGCTGGCGAGGAGTGATCTCGTAACCCCGTGACTGCAGGGTAATAACACGCGTGACACAATTGGGAATTCCGGACACATGCTCCCTGACCAGATTCACCCTCGAATCCAATGATTCCTAGGTACGCAATTTAGATTTGAAAGAAAAAGCCAGCGTGTCTTTTATATGCGCTGGCGTCACGTTTCTAGACACTGTAACTCAGCATACAGTAATAAAAACGACGCGTTCCGGAGAGATCCCTAATGAGGTGTAGCACTGAAACTGCATAGTTTAGTAATGTACAATTAGAACTACGAAAAACTACGAAATGTGGCGTTTTAGCTTCGCAAATACTGAAATAAACCTGTCAGCCAATCGCAGTACAGAACACTTGAACTTGTCAGTCAGCACAGGACATTTGACAGACGTGTCACACACTAAATATATTATTATAATTATTTCTTTCTTTCCTTTCTCAGACGTTATGTCTGGTTAAAAATGGAAAGTGACGCGGACCTTGATCAAGCGTGACTTCCTTTTAACTGTACAGTATATGTTACATTGCATTTAGGAACTTTCGGGTAATTGAACATGTATCAACAATTAAAGATTTCTGGAGTTGTATATATACGTTTGGATGTAGCTGTATTGCGTTGATGTACTGGTGGATATTGTGTGGTATGACTCCTGTAGTTGATAGTACAATTGGTATGATGTCAACTTTATCCTGATGCCACATGTCTTTGACTTCCTCAGCCAGTTGGATGTATTTTTCAATTTTTTCTCCTGTTTTCTTCTGTATATTTGTTGTATTGGGTATGGATATTTCGATTAGTTGTGTTAATTTCTTCTTTTTATTGGTGAGTATGATGTCAGGTTTGTTATGTGGTGGTGTTTTATCTGTTATAATGGTTCTGTTCAAGTATAATTTGTATTCATCATTCTGCAGTACATTTTGTGGTGCATACTTGTATGTGGGAACGTGTTGTTTTATTAATTTATGTTGTATGTCAAATTGTTGATGTATTATTTTTCCTACATTGTCATGTCTTCTGGGGTATTCTGTATTTGCTAGTATCGTACATCCGCTTGTGATGTGATCTACTGTTTCTATTTGTTGTTTGCAAAGTCTGCATTTATCTGTTGTGCTATTGGGATATTTAATAATATGCTTGCTGTAATATCTGGTGTTTATTGTTTGATCATGTATTGCAATCATGAATCCTTCCGTCTCACTGTATATATTTCCTTTTCTTAGCCATGTGTTGGATGCGTCTTGATCGATGTGTGGCTGTGTTGCCATGTAGTGTTTTCTTTTTCCAATTTACTTTCTTCGTATCTGATGATGTTATGTGATCTAAAGGATTGTAGACGTGGTTATGAAATTGCACTGGTGTAGCCGATGTATTTATATGAGTGATTGCTTTGTGTATTTTGCTAGTTTCTGCTCGTTCTATAAAGAATTTTCTTAAATTGTCTACCTGTCCATTATTATTACTATTATTATTATTATTATTATTATTATTATTATTATGTGCCAACCTAACCACAACCGTGTAAGGGGTTCATTAATATTCGATAGCGCACTTGAGCAGATGTAATTTCGATGGATTGCTCTCGCGCTGCCTGCGATATGGAATATCTATGCTACAATAGAATCGCAGGTCAGAGCAGTGTTGGCAATAAGTCGAGTTTAGCGAGAGAGAAGTTGTGTTTTGTAGCTCGCACAGAGCACTTAAGTTCTGGAGTTCGGACAGGGCAATGCAACGGTTGACTTTTGTTGGGCCGGTAGTGCAGAACGATGGAGGTGCCTGAGCGATGTGGTATAAGGTAAAAGAAAAAAAAATCATTGTTCTTTGTTGCCGCGCGCATAGGTGAATTGCCACAACTGATTTAACCACAATTGTAATGTTTAAGTCCCATGTAATACCTCGCAGAAATGTTTAAATAATAACTTTTGTTCTGAAGAAAACTTTCCCAGTCATTTATCTGAGTTTAAGGATATTACAGATTTTTCCAGTGCATACTTATGTTGATTAAGCAAAAGAAAATCATTTGTTTTCCTACAAATGAAAATCTAGTGGCCAGCATTGCACCGGGCTGTGCCAAAAATTTCTTATAGGAGCAGATATATAGATAGCGTTATCCGGCGACTTCATTGTGAGGTAAGAATTTTTCAGTTTATTCAGGATATTTCACAGGGCCATGACGCAGCGCTGCTGACGTCAAAACTTACTAATCTCGATATGCAGTCAGTTTAATGGAAGGTCACATTAAAACTTGAAATTTTATTGTTGGAAAGAAATTTCTCTATTAGGAACTTCAACGAGATTAATCTGTTAGGAGGTTATACTAAATATGAATATTATAAGTATTTTTCCTGTTGGGAGCTTACAACCTTATTTTTAGAACACGATTCCAAAGTTCAACAAGCGAACTAGCTTTGAGGTTCGAGGGCAGTTGTCCGTGACTGCAGTGAAGCAGTTTCACGTGATTTTGAAAGCGAAATGAGCGAGAAGGTTGCTGCCTGTCGGAGCACACACAAGAGATTCAGAATCTAAGCTGATAGCGCTGGCTAAGATTTTCAATAGTTGGCTTACGATTTTGACAGAAAGTTCAAAACTGCCTTAAAGATTTAACAGAGAAAAGAAATTTACGGGTGAATATTTCTGTTAAGAGAAGTAGCTAGAGCAATCTTAAGAGAAAACGCAGTCCACCAGTTTAGAGCGTTATGTTCAGTCAATCAAAACTTCGAAGGTTTTTTCATTCAATTGTATTATCTTGTACTCTTAAAACATAAATAGATTCATGTTATGTTCAGTCAATCAAAACTTCGAAGGTTTTTTCATTCAATTGTATTATCTTGTACTCTTATAACATAGATTCATGTTTGTGAACCACAAAAACATCTTTAGTATTTGAAAACGTATATTTTGTTGTATGGTCTATACTACCGTATACTCTACATCTACGTGTACATCCATACTCCGCAAGCCTCCTGACGGTGTGTGGCGGAGGGTACCTTGAGTACCCCTTCAATTCCAGTCTCGTATTGTTCGTGGAAAGAAAGATTGTTGGTATGTCTCAGTGTGGGTTCTAATCTCTGTGATTTTATCCTCGTGGTCTCTTCGCGAGATATACGTAGGAGGGAGCAATATACTGCTTCACGGACCAGTGAAAGTATGTTCTCGAAACTTCAACAAAAGCCCGTACCGAGCTACAGAGCGTCTCTCCTGCAGAATCTTCCACTGGAGTTTCTGTCATCTCCGTAACACTTTCGCGATTACTAAATGATCCTGCAACGAAGCGCGCTACTCTCCGTCCGATCTTCTCTTCTATCAACCCTATCTGGTACGGATCCCACACCACCGCTATGGTCGCAGGTTCGAATCCTGCCTCGGGCATGGATGTATGTGATCTCCTTAGGTTAGTTAGGTTTAAGTAGTTCTAAGTTCTAGGGGACTGATGACCTCAGAAGTTAAGTCCCATAGTGCTCAGAGCCATTTGGATTCCACACCGGTGAGCAGTATTCAAGCAGTGGGCGAACAATTGGTTTTCGGACTGCATTTCCTTAGGATTCTTCCAATGAATCTGTCTGGCATCTGATTTACCGACGATTAATTTTATATGGTCATTCCATTTTAAATCACTCCTAATGCGTACTCCCAGATAATTTATGGAATTAACTGCTTCCAGTTGCTAACCTGCTATATTGTAGCTAAATGATAAGGGATCTATCTTTCTATGTATTCGCAGCACATTACACTTGTCTAGATTGAGATTCAGTTGCCATTCCCTGCACCATGCGTAAATTCGTTGCAGATCCACCTGAATTTCAGTACAATTTTCCATTGTTACAACCTCTCGATGTACTACAGCATCATCGGCAAAAAGCTTCAATGAACTTCCGATCTCATCCAGAAGGTCATTTATATATATTGTGAATAGCAACGGTCCTACGACAATCCCCTGCAGCACACCTGAAATCACTCTTACTTCGGAAGACTTCTCTCCATTGAGAATGACATGCTGCGTTCTGTTATCTAGGAACTCTTCAATCCAATAGCAAAATTGGTCTAAGAGTCCATATGCTCTTACTTTGTTCATTAAACGACTGTGGGTAACTGTATCAAACACCTTGCGGAAGTCAAGAAACACGGCATCTACCTGGGAACCCGTGTCTACGGCCCTCTGAGTCTCGTGGACGAATAGCGCGAGCTGGGTTTCACACGATCGTCTTTTTCGAAACTCATTATAAACACTTCGCCCTGTGCCGGAGGGCGTGATCTCGCTGAAATGTAAGGCCAAGGTGGCTTTGACCTGGATGGGATCTCGTTGACTGGAGTAAAGTTGCCTTTAGTGATGAGTCCTGCTTCGAAATGAGCTCCGATGACAGCAAAGACGTGTCTGGAGACACCCACACAGCAGTGAACACCCAACCGCACTGGCCCGACAACCAGGAGTGATGATCTGGGATGCCATTTCTTTTCTCGTTAGGATCCCATGGTTGCCATCTGCCGCATCTAACGCCACAGTGGTACGTCTGCATTCTACGCCACGTTTTATTGCCCTTCAAGGCCGTTTGTCATTTTGGTTAGAAATCTTCTTCTCACCAGATATAGAGTAAAGAAGTCACACTTGGTTCTAGAATGAAATTTTCACTCTACAGCGGAGTGTGCGCTGATACGAAACTTCCTGGCAGATTAAAACTGTGTGCCGGACCGAGACTCGAACTCCGGACCTTTGCCTTTCGCGGGCAAGTACTCTACCAACTGAGCTACCCAAGCACGACTCACGCCCCGTCCTCACAGCTTCACTTCTGCCAGTACGTCATATCAGCGCACACTCCGCTGTAGAGTGAAAATTTCATTCTAGAAATATCCCCCAGGCTGTGGCTAAGCCATGTCTCCGCAATATCCTTTCTTTCAGGAGTGCTAGTTCTGAAAGGTTCGCAGAAGAGCTTCTGTAAGGATTGGAAGGTAGGAGACGAGATACTGGCAGAAGTAAAGCTGTGAGGACGAGGCGTGAGTCATGCTTGGGTAGCTCAGATGGTAGAGCACTTGCCCGCAAAAGGCAAAGGTCCCGAGTTCGAGTCTCGGTCCGGCACACAGTTTTAATCTGCCAGGAAGTTTCAAGTCACACTTGCCCTGTTCCGAGCAAGGTTTTCGCGAAGTTCTCCGTGGAACCGCGGTGTTCCCACTCGCAGCCTCTGGACGTAGTTCAAGTGTGCGCCGGATGAAACAGGGGCCACGTGCTGTGATGAGATGTCCATGTGCCGCCGTGTTCATTTCGTGCGTCAGCGCCTTCCAGGAAGGCAAGGCCTGGAGAATTGGCGTGCCGCGTGGTCACTGTCCGCTCCCCGACAACTGGAGCAGTCCGCTGCCGTGTAAGAGCGAGGCGCGGTATGTAACAGCCAACGGTTCAGGCGCCATTCGCTGCAGTAACGCTGTAACCTCGCCTGTACAACCTCTCACCAAGAATGTCAAATATGCGAGAAGACGTTGCTACGCGCAATTCGTAAAAATTTAAAAAAATGTGTAATTTTCTGTGGGAGTAATTGTAAGATCCATTTTTATGCATAAAACCAATCTACAAAGTCAGTAACTTTATTTGGTGCAGTACTCTCATCTAAGTGATGCGTTATATACCGGGCGATTCAAAAAGAATACCACAACTTTAGGAATTTAAAACTCTGCAACGACAAAAGGCAGAGCTAAGCACTATCTGTCGGCGAATTAAGGGAGCTATAAAGTTTCATTTAGTTGTACATTTGTTCGCTTGAGGCGCTGTTGACTAGGCGTCAGCGTCAGTTGATGCTAAGATGGCGACCGCTCAACAGAAAGCTTTTTGTGTTATTGAGTATGGCAGAAGTGAATCGACGACAGTTGTTCAGCGTGCATTTCAAACGAAGTATGGTGTTAAACCTCCTGATAGGTGGTGTATTAAACGTTGGTATAAACAGTTTACAGAGAATGGGTGTTTGTGCAAAGGGAAAAGTTCTGGATGGCCAAGAAGCCCTGATCTTACCCCCTGCGATTTTTTCTTATGGGGGTATGTTAAGGATATGGTGTTTCGGCCACCTCTCCCAGCCACCATTGATGATTTGAAACGAGAAATAACAGCAGCTATCCAAATTGTTACGCCTGATATGCTACAGAGAGTGTGGAACGAGTTGGAGTATCGGGTTGATATTGCTCGAGTGTCTGGAGGGGGCCATATTGAACATCTCTGAACTTGTTTTTGAGTGAAAAAAAACCTTTTTAAATACTCTTTGTAATGATGTATAACAGAAGGTTATATTATATTTCTTTAATTAAATACACATTTTTAAAGTTGTGGTATTCTTTTTGAATCACCCTGTGTATTAGTGTAATAGTGCTGCAGATTACGTGAGCTATGTGGACCTACAGCACCATGCTCAAATCGGCGTATCAGCTTCTTTTAAATATTCCGCAATCGGATTGGATTTACGTACGACGAATCTGTACTTGTAGGCAGGGGAAATCTACTTGCAGCCAGTTTCCTCTCCAGTACTTCTTATGCTTCCTTCTACCCAGTGCATGCCAGTGTTACATAATTCAGATAGGCCACGTCATGTAAATGCGCGGGATAAGACCAGTATCCGTTCCTTTCGAATGATGTACGCCACACGGCGTTTAGTATGCTTTACGTAGTCGAACTGCGGTTGGGGAGAGGTCCGGTTGCGCGGTCGCTAGGCATGTGCCATTATGATAGAGATATACATGCCATTCACGATTGCAGTCCTGTAAGCTGCTTTCTTGATTGTTGCTTTGGAATCAGTATGAGGTAGAGCAATTGCCCTCCAGTAATACTCTTGTTAGTTACGTGGGGTAGGCTATTTCGTTATGCAAAATTCCATGATGTTCACGACTTAAACGTCACACCTGAGCGTTATATCCACCGCGTATTCTAGAAACTGTGGTTTTTACCTGTCGGGCAGACAGACCAGGAGTCCCATAAAATTAGTATGTCCCCTCCTTTGCAAAGCGTCGCCATGTGCAGGCCTGAAAACCAGATCCGAAATGCCAACGGTCCATTTTCCTGAATGTTCGTGTGTGAAGGCGTATCTAGAAAGCACAAGATACTCAGAATACTCTCGACGCAGAGATGGTGCGTGTATTATTCGTAACACGGTTCGCTGTAAGTGCAACAGGTTTCTTATGGTTAGAAAGAAGGGGAAACTACGACTTTGTCCTTTTACATTGTGTCCCAGGAGCAATGGCCAATATTGAGGGATAGAAAAGATAATTCGAAGGAAAAAAAATCTAGTAAATACGGGCTCTAAAATGCATATCTTCAGAGCTATGAGCACTTGTTTAGTAGAAGAGATGCCTTTTAAATAATGAAAAACTGCATCAATTACTTATTTCTTCACGCTTAGCAAAATGCGTTTCGAGAATTTACGCGCTTGAAAATAATTTTTATATGCACAGTTGTGAAACAAATCTCTTCTTGAATGAGATTTTCACTCTGCAGCGGAGTATGCGCTGATATGAAACTTCCTGACGCATTAAAACTGTGTGCCGGACCGAAACTCGAACTCGGGACCTTTGCCTTTCGCGGGCAAGTGCTCTATCAACTGAGCTACCCAAGCACGACTCCGGCCCCGTCCTCACAGCTTTACTTCTGCCAGTATCTCGTCTCCTACCTTCTAAACTTTACAGAAGCTCTCCTGCGAACCCTGCAGAACTAGCACTCCTGAAAGAAAGGATATTGCGGAGACATGGCTTAGCCACAGCAGGAGAGCTTTTGTGAAGTTTGGAACGTAGGAGGCGAGGTATTGACAGAAGTAGAGCTGTGAGGACGGGGCGTGGGTCGTGCTTGGGTAGCTCAGATGGTAGAGCACTTGCCCGCGAAAGGCAAAGGTCCCGAGTTCGAGTCTCGGTCCGGCACACAGTTTTAACCTGCCAGGAAGTTTCACATCTCTTCTTAATTTCGTATGAATATTTTTGGAAAGCCGGCGACAGTGCCATTCGTGATTTAACTAATGAAAATCTGCACAAGTTATTTATTTATTTTTGTGCGTAGCACAACGCGTTTGAAGAATTTATGCAGGTGGATGAGAATAAATTCTCGAAACCCATTGCGCTAAGTATGAAAAAAAAGTAACAGTTGCAGCTTTTCGTTATTTAAATAATTGACACAGTGGCTGCCTTTCCAGAAACATCTATGGCGA
This sequence comes from Schistocerca piceifrons, assembly GCF_021461385.2. Lineage (NCBI taxonomy): Eukaryota > Metazoa > Arthropoda > Insecta > Orthoptera > Acrididae > Schistocerca > Schistocerca piceifrons. Next base: position 75,248,819 of record NC_060146.1, read on the forward strand.
TGAACGAAATTAAGAAGGTACGCGTATTAGAGCTCATGTTTAGTAGACTTTTTTGCTTCCAATGATGTTTCCTGTCATGTCCTTGAATATTGATCATTCCTCCTCGGGACACCCTGTACACACCGTCAATCAGTGTCCACACCAAGTTCGCTGCTTACGTTATTTGGGAAACAAGTAGCAGGTACTTACAGGGAGAAAAGTCAGAAATTCGTGCCTTTTGTATCCAGTCTTGCAACGTCAAGAATTCATTAAACACGTCCGTCCGCAACACCTTCACTGTAATTTGGATTTTTATTCCATGTTTCGAAGTTGGAACATATCCTAAATATTAAATTAAGGTATAAATTTCAGCGTAGATGTTTAAAATGCTGTTTGGTAAGCTCAGAAAATCGTGTTCGCCTTATCTTCGCTAAGAATGTATCAAGAGCATTATTGTGTGTTCTCTTTGCCGTCAGACTGTCACCAAGCTTCGGGAACGAATTCGGCGCTTTTGTTCCAAAACGTCTGAAAGTCTCGGAATAATATGTAATTAAATGGTGTGACGTCCATTAAAAACATTTAATAATTTTATTTAAAGCGGACCTCAGTTGGTACGGAATAGTATCCGCGTGCAAGACGACTCAAGACACATGATTAGACGCAGCAAAACAAAATACAAGTACTTCGCATCCTCGTGTTGAACCCGGGTTCTGTACCAGCAATGGCGAAATTGAAAATCAATAATTCAGTCGATTTTTATATTTTAACCCATAAACTATTGCGTATTATTACTTTTCATACGACGTGTAGAATTAAAATTGCCTATCAAAGGCGAATACGTATTACAATATCTCCGTTCTGCGTAAGCTATGCTCAATAATAAAAAAAAATGTTTCCATATTATCTGATGGATGTCTGAGTACCACTGTTGGTTATACATATCATCGCGTTGTTGTACGTTATATACTGACTATTGTTTCATTTAATTACCAACAGACAGTCTACAATCGGGATGATAATTAGTTCAAATATGACTGTAATCGATCCTTTCAATAAAGATGTGTTTCATGTTGCTCCGCACAAAAACATTGTCAGGATATGAGGAAATAAAAGAAGGAAGGAATTAAAACTTTGATTTGCAGGGCTACTATGTATAAATTTAAGTTGATAAATCAGAATATTTTTTAAAGAAGAAAATTGTTTCTTGTAAATTTCGAAGCAGAACTCAGCGCACAATTCCATATCTCACATTTTGCGCGTATTTCGTATTTTTCCCGTATTTATACGTCTTCTGACGGGTCTCGAAGTTAAAGAATCAGTGTGTACCTCTTTGCTTTCACGCTTCTGAAAGACCGAAGTAAAAGGATAATCTTCCACGTCGGATTTTGCTGAAGTGCTAGGGACGTCAGCTGATATGCTGCTGTTGTGTAGAACAACTATTCATTATTCTGTTTACTTTGAATTTAATTCCCAGACAGCTGTATTTCATGACGTTCATTTATTGCGATCGATTTCGAAGCTCTGATGACATAATCAGGCAGATGCCAGTGCTTCGAAATCGAGCGTAATGGGAACTTTATCAAATATAGCTATTCGGAATTAATTTCAAAATAAAGAGAATAAGTAGTCACTCTACGCAAAAAAATTAACACGATGGTAAGGGGGTTACCTTTCTCATGTCCTGAACATGATCGTTCATTCTCTGGCAGTGTTCTCCTCCGTGGCGATCATTACTTCCCGATACTTGAGTCTTCGCGTCCGGTCGAGTTTTCAGCCGCAGTCACTGAGCCTTTTCATCTCATCTAAAATACTCGGCCCAGCATTGGGCGACCCCAGTAGCTGCATTGTTTTCGAGGTATAAATGTTGGAGGGTGCACTTCGAAGGACACAGAGCAATCCAGTGTTTGTTCCGTGTACTGCAGCTCTCTACAGTCGCTGTCATCACACGGCGCCCACGTTTCTTCTCGGTAAGGCCACATCTGACGTCCGGGGTCGTCCTTCGGTGACGCGAGGGGCGTTTCGTCCTCAGCGACCCCGTTTCAGCATCCGCTGCGGTGTTGCGCGTGAGCCGCTAAGCACACGGGTTGTCATCCGCCTAGTCCACAGTACATTAATGTTCGAAAAAGTAAGTTCAGTATTTCTCGTGAGACTAAAACTTCTTATGTCCCAGATCACAGTCTGCATCCTCTAGACCACTGTGGATTGCAAGATACTGACTCCCGTAATAACGCGACTTGCAGAATCTGCATTACACTGGGCCGGCCGGAGTGACTGAGCGGTTCTAGGCGCTACAGTCTGGAACCGCGCGACCGCTACGGCCGCAGGCTCGAATCCTGCCTCGGGCATGGATGTGTGTGATGTCCTTAGGTTAGTTAGGTTTAATTAGTTCTAAATTCAGGGGACTGATGACCTCAGAAGTTAAGTCCCATAGTGCTCAGAGCCATTTTTTTGCATTACACTGAGGTGAGCAGCCATGAGATACCTCCTAATACCGTGTCGGAACTCCTTTTGCCGGCCACAGTTCAGCACCTGACTTGGAAGTGGTTGGAAGCCCCTTGCAGAAATACTGAGCCATTTTGCCTCTATGACCGTCGAGAATTGAGAAAGTGTGCAGGATTTTGTGCACGAACTGATCTCTAGATTATGTCCTACAAGTGTTCGGTGGGTTGCCATATCATTCGCTCGAATTGTCCGGAATGTTTTTCAAACTAATCACAAGAATATGTGGTGTCACCGCCAGCCACCACACTTGCTAGGTGGTAGCTTTAAATCGGCCGCGGTCCATTAGTACATGTCGGACCCGCGTGTCGCCACTGTCAGTGATCGCAGACCGAGCGCCACCACACGGCAGGTCTCGAGAGACGGACTAGCACTCGTCCCAGTTGTACGGACAACTTTGCTAGCGACTACACTGACGAAGCCTCGCTCCTTGGCCGAGCAGATAGTTAGAATAGCCTTCAGCTAAGTCAATGGCTACGACCTAGCAAGGCGCCATTAGCATTACATTGCATGTATCTACAGAGTCTCACTTGTATCGTCAAGAGCGGTGTACAACAAGGATGGATTAAAGTTAAGTATTCCAGCAGCTTTATAGCATTCATTACGTATCCTGTTTCAGACCTCACGCCAGCCTGCGTGAGTTGACGCGTGCATATCGGCGTCCTCAACCAAGTAGTGTGCGTAGTGTTGGCTAACTGCTAACACTACAGAATATACATGAATATGGTATCTGTTCTTTCGGACATGTCCGAAAGAACAGATACCATCGATGACCAAGCAGCTTGCTAGAATGAAAGGACAATGAAATGAATACCCCTAGCTGCATACAGGCGTTGATATAACTCAACGGTGACAGTTGAAAATTTGTGCCCCGACCGGGATTCGAACCCGGGATCTCCTGCTTACATGGCTGACGCTCTATCCATCTGAGCCACCGAGAACACACAGGAGAGTGCGACCGCAGGGACTTATCTCTGGCACGCCTCCCGTGAGACCCATGTTCCCAACTTTATTGTCTCGCACTGTATTCATAGTGCCCCTGCCCATTATACTCATTACTCGCCGCTTTTTGCGAATTCCCGTAAGAGTTCGGGCGCTGTTTGGCCCAGAAGAAGATGGTCAAATGGCCGGTGAGCCATATGCAGGGTGGTCAGAAAATGTGTGAAATGCTTGTAGGGATGTTACAGGGCAGGTTGTACTGAGACATAAATGTTAAGAAAGAAATTCTATACGTTGCTCCGTTTCCGGGTTATTTAGCACAGAATTCAGCCAATCGGGGCGTCGCGCGCTCACATTCAAGCGGCCAACCAGGGGCGGTGTTGCCCAACGAGTACTGTGTCTCGTTAGCTGAAACTTGAATTTACGCGCGCGACGAACTGATTGGCTGAATTCAATGCTAAATAACTCGGAAACGGCGGAACGTATCGCTTTTTTGTGTGTGTAAAATTCATATCTCAGTACAACCTGCCCTGCAACATCCCTACAAGCGATTCAGACGTTTTCTGACCACGCTGTATATATCTGTTCTTTCAGACATGAGCATCGTCTTCTGTGCGACAATAAAGTTGGAAATGTGGGTCTCACGGGAGGCGTGCCAGAGATAAGTCCCTGCGGTAGCACTATCCTGTGTGTTCTCGGTGGCTCAGATGGATACAGCGTCTGCCATGTAAGCAGTAGATCCCAGGTTCGGGTCCCGGTCGGGGGCACACACATTTTCAACTGTCACCGTTCATACATCAACGCCTGTATGCAACTACGGGTACTCGTTTCATTGTAATCACAAGTAGTTGTGGCCCGGTAACGTGGCGCATTGTCATCCAAAAAAGCTCCATCGTTGGATAGCAACGTGAAGTCCACGAATGGCTGCAAATGGTCTCCAAATATTCAAACATAAGCGTTCGCAGTCAGTAATTGGTTCAGCTCGACCAGAAGACGTAGTCCATTCCATGCAAACACAGCGGACACCATTACAGAGGCACCACCGGCTTGCCAACGCCTCTTTGATGACACCCCGCGTTCATGTCTTCGTGGGGTCAGCGCCACACTCGAACCGTACTACAGACTTTTCCAGTAGTCTAGGGACCAACTGATACGGTCACGAACCCAGGAGAGGCGATGTTAGCAAGGGCACTCGCCCCGTTCGTCTGCTGCCGTAGCACACTGACGCCACTTTTCGTCGCACTCTCCTAACGGATACGCTCGTCGTACGTCCCGCAGTGATTTCTGCGTTTATTTCACACATGTTGCTTGTCAGATACCTGTTCGCAAATGCCGCTGCTCTCGGTCGTTAAGAGAAGGCCGTCGGCCACTGCGTTGTGCGTGTTTCCTGAAATTTGGTTTTCTCGGCACTATCTTGACACTTTGGATATTGTTGTTGTTGTTGTCTTCAGTCCTGAGACTGGTTTGATGCAGCTCTCCATGCTACTCTATCCTGCGCAAGCTTCTTCATCTCCCAGTACCTACCGCAACCTACATCCTTCTGAATCTGCTTAGCGTATTGATCTCTTGGTCTCCCTCTACGATTTTTACCCTCCACGCTGCCCTCCAATGCTAAATTTGTGATCCCTTGATGCCTCAGAATATGTCCTACCAACCGGTCCCTTCTTCTTGTCAAGTTGTGCCACAAACTCCTCTTCTCCCCAATTCTATTCAATACCTCCTCATTAGTTGCGTGATCTACCCATCTAATCTTCAGCATTCTTCTGTAGCACAACATTTGAAAAGCTTCTATTCTCTTCTTGTCCAAACTATTTATCGTCCATGTTTCACTTCCATACATGGCTACACTTCATACAAATACTTTCAGAAACGACTTCCTGACACTTAAATCTATACTCGATGTTAACAAATTTCTCTTCTTCAGAAACGCTTTCCTTGCCATTGCCAGTCTACATTTTATATCCTCTCTACTTCGACCATCATCCGTTATTTTGCTCCCCAAATAGGAAAACTCCTTTACTACTTTAAGTGCCCCATTTCCTAATCTAATTCCCACAGCATCACCCGACTTAATTCGACTACATTCCATTATCCTCGTTTTGCTTTTGTTGATGTTCATCTTATATCCTCCTTTCAAGACACTGTTCATTCCGTTCAACTCCTCTTCCAAGTCCTTTGCTGTCTCTGACAGAATTACAATGCCATCGGCGAACCTCAACGTTTTTATTTCAATACCTACTCCGAATTTTTCTTTTGTTTCCTTTACTGCTTGCTCCACGTACAGAGTGAATAACTTCGGGGATAGACTACAACCCTGTCTCACTCCTTTCCCAACCACTGCTTCCCTTTCATGCCCCTCGACTCTTATAACTGCCATCTGGTTTCTGTACAAATTGTAAATAGCCTTTCGCTCCCTGTATTTTACCCCTGCCACCTTTAGAATTTGAAAGAGAGTGTTCCAGTCAACATTGTCAAAAGCCTTCTCCAAGTCTACAAATGCTAGAAACGTAGGTTTGCCTTTCCTTAATCTATCTTCTAAGATAAGTCGTAGGGTCGGTATTGCCTCACGTGTTCCCATATTTCTACGGAATCCAAACTGATCTTCCCCGAGGTCGGCTTCTACCAGTTTTTCCATTCGTCTGTAAAGAATTCGCGTTAGTATTTTGCAGCCGTGACTTATTAAACTGATCGCTCGGTAATTTTCACATCTGTCAACACCTGCTTTCTTTGGGGTTGGAATTATTATATTCTTCTTGGAGTCTGAGGGTATTTCGCCTGTCTCATACATCTTGGTCACCAGATGGTAGAGTTTTGTCAGGACTGGCTCTCGCAAGGCAGTCAGTAGTTCTAATGCAATGTTGTCTACTCCCGGGGCCTTGTTTCGACTCAGGTCTTTCAGTGCTCTGTCAAACTCTTCACGCAGTATCGTATCTCCCATTTCATCTTCATCGACGTCCTCTTCCATTTCCATAATATTGTCCTCAAGTACATCGCCCTTGTATAGATCCTCTATATACTCCTTCCACCTTTTTGCTTTCCCTTCTTTGCTTAGAACTGGGTTTCTTTGGATATCGCAATATTGAATTCCCTAACGATTTCGAAACTGGAATGCCCCATACTTGTAGCACCAACAAACCATCAGCGTTCAAAGCCTGTTAATTTCCATCGTGCGAAATACGGAATCACGTCGGAACCCTTTTAACATGAACTGCCTGAGCACAAATTACAGCTCCTCTAATGCGCTGCCCTTTTATGCCTCGTGTACGCGATACGACCGGCATTTTTATGTGTATATCGCTTTCCAATGACTTACGTCGCCCAAAAGGGCATCGTGGTACATGGTTTATGGTTAACTGTTACAGTTCCAGGATGCCTGTCCAACGGCTTCCAGGGGCAAAAAAAATCTGATCTTCGATATTTCGCACAATTAATCACCGAATTTAAAAATTTAAAATGCTGTCATAATCATTGTGAGGTATAATCATATGTTAAAAGTTTAATACAATAAGTCAAGTATTAAGGATCTATTCCGTTCAGCCAGTCTATAAAATAAGCGATTTTAACGTTTCTTTTTGAAAACTAATGAAACAACCATCGTAAATCGTTTTGCATTAATTATTTGTTATTCGACAACATTTTAAAAGTTTTTTTAAATGAGCTGCATACATCGTTAAGCTCCCTTCAGAGAAGTTAAAATTGCTCTGTGCAAAATGATGTGTCCGTGACGTAAGTCCAGCAGTGTGCAAATCTTATCTGGAATCAGAAAACAATTTCCTTAATCCATAGGATATTGCGCACGGAATAATAGAACTGTTCATTGAAATTTGACAAAACAGTAAAATAGCGGACGTTTGAAACAAAGGTGTATTTTTATCTTGTGGTTTTATACCTTAATAAATAAATAAAAATAAAAAAAATGCCGAATTATTCCTTGTGGATATGCGCGGACGTGCCTGAGAAGTAATTCAGTGAAATCTCAGACACATCGTTATTGTTCCCACATACCATTTAGCCTGCTTGAATGTATTTCAAGCAGATTGAATCAGTTGCGGGCGCACTAATAAAGATATCTCTCAGAATATGGCATATCATCACGACTCGGGTGAACCAAATCCGTCGACATTGTCCAAATAAAATTTGATTTTTCATTTTTGCCCCAAAATTTTGTATAAAATATCGATAATTGATAATCTATATTAGCAAGGAATTTTGAGTGCGCTGTATAACTAGGAACTAGTAGTAGTCTATTTTTAAATAAAATGATTAGATATGTATTAATTATCACATATTGGATGAGCTTTACGTTTAAGGGATGTTGATAATCCAGTTTGAACGAAAAAAAGAAAGATGTTGCCGAAGCTTGACCTGTCGACCACTGAACTGTTCCAGTTACCATTCTACAACGCTACCGATTACGGGATGTGAAGCTTATTTGAAACGTCATATTTACTAACAAGGGAACCTCCCCATCGCACCCCCCTCAGATTTAGTTATAAGTTGCACAGTGGATAGGCCTTGAAAAACTAAACACAGATCAATCGAGAAAACAGGAAGAAGTTGTATGGAACTATGAAAAAATAAGCAAAATATACAAACTGAGTAGTCCACGTGAAAGATAAGCAACATCGTGGCTAGTGCGAACTCAGGAGCGCCGTGGTCTCGTGGTTAGCGTGAGCTGCTGCGGACTGAGAGGTCCTTGGTTCAAGTCTTCCCTCAGTGAAAATTTTTACTTTCTTTATTTTCGCAAAGTTATGATCTGTCCGTTCGTTCATTGACGTCTCTGTTCACTGTAATAAGTTTAGTGTCTGTGTTTTGCGACTGCACCGCAAAACCGTGCGATTAGTAGACGAAAGGACGTGCCTCTCCAATGAGAACCGAAAACATTTGATCGCAAGGTCATAGGTCAACCGATTCCTCCACAGGAAAACGCGTCTGATATATTCTATACGACACTGGCGACGGCATGTGCGTCATATGACAGGAATATCTTGTCGACTCACCTAACTTGTACACTTGGCGAATAGGTAAAAAGATTCTTCTACCTTGCCCGACTTAGGTTTGTTGTGGATGTGATAATCACTCCCAAAAAAGTGATGAAAACATAAGCGTTTGTCACATAAACTGAAAATTAAAAAGTTAAACTTTTCACCCGAGGGAAGGCTTGAACCAACGACCTCTTGTTCCGCAGCTGCTCACGCTAACCACGGGACCACGGCACCCATGAGCATGATCTTCCTTGTTGATGCCTATGTTGCGCATGGACTACTCAATTTGTATATTTTGCTTATTTTTTCATAGTTCCGCACAACTTCTTCCTGTTTTCTCGACTGATCTGTGTTCAGTTTTTCAAGGCATATCCACTGTGCCAAATTATAACTAAATCTGAGGGGGGTGCGATTGGGAGGTTCCCTTGCAAGTACTCAGAGCTGGTTTTTTTCTGTAAACTTGTGAAAAACTGTCAGAACAAGTTGTGTTTTCGCCACTTTCTAACGGTGTTCCACATACATATTTCGCTACGGAGCAGCAGCAGCAGCAGCAGCGGCGGCGTCAACCATTTTCATACTAGGTACCAACAGCGCGACAGTCAAAGCACAACAGTACAGAGTCTGCGATTGCATACGATTTTTGAAATTAAGCATTACATAGCTTAAACGTGA